>NC_092523.1:49729500-50365500 GCF_037038585.1 Patagioenas fasciata | reverse complement strand
GGTTAGGTTTAGATTTGGGGTTAGGGATTGGGGTTAGGTTTAGATTTGGGGTTACGTGTTGGGGTTAGGGTTTGGGGTTAGGGATTGGGGTTAGGTTTAGATTTGGGGTTAGGGGTTGGGGTTAGGTTTAGATTAGGGATTAGGGGTTGGGGTTTAGGGGTTGGGGTTAGGTTTAGATTTGGGTTTAAGGGTTGGGGTTAGGGGTTGGGGTTAGGGATTGGGGTTAGGTTTAGATTTGGGGTTAGGGGTTGGGGTTAGGGTTTGGGGTTAGGGATTGCGGTTAGGTTTAGATTTGGGGTTAGGGGTTGGGGTTTAGGGGTTGGGGTTAGGTTTAGATTTGGGGTTAGGGTTTGGGGTTAGGGATTGGGGTTAGGTTTAGATTTGGGGTTAGGGGTTGGGGTTAGGGGTTGGGGTTAGGGATTGGGGTTAGGTTTAGATTTGGGGTTAGGGGTTGGGGTTTAGGGGTTGGTGTTAGGTTTAGATTTGGGGTTAGGGTTTGGGGTTAGGGATTGGGGTTAAGTTTAGATTTGGGGTTAGGGGTTGGGGTTAGGGTTTGGGGTTAGGGATTGGGGTTAGGTTTAGATTTGGAGTTATGGGTTGGGGTTAGGTTTAGATTTGGGGTTAGGTTTAGATTTGGGGTTAGGGGTTGGGGTTAGGGGTTGAGGTTAGGTTTAGATTTGGGGTTAGGGGTTGGGGTTAGGGGTTGGGGTTAGGTTTAGATTTAGGGTTAGGGGTTGGGGTTTAGGGGTTGGGGTTAGGTTTAGATTTGGGGTTAGGGTTTGGGGTTAGGGATTGGGGTTAGGTTTAGATTTGGGGTTAGGGGTTGGGGTTAGGGTTTGGGTTTAGGGATTGGGGTTAGGTTTAGATTTGGGGTTAGGGGTTGGGGTTAGGTTTAGATTTGGGGTTAGGGGTTGGGGTTTAGGGGTTGGGGTTAGGTTTAGATTTGGGTTTAGGGGTTGGGGTTAGGGGTTGGGGTTAGGGATTGGGGTTAGGTTTATATTTGGGGTTAGGGGTTGGGGTTAGGGTTTGGGGTTAGGGATTGGGGTTAGGTTTAGATTTGGGGTTAGGGGTTGGGGTTTAGGGGTTGGGGTTAGGTTTAGATTTGGGGTTAGGGTTTGGGGTTAGGGATTGGTGTTAGGTTTAGATTTGGGTTTAGGGGTTGGGGTTTAGGGGTTGGGGTTAGGTTTAGATTTGGGGTTAGGGGTTGGGGTTAGGGATTGGGGTTAGGTTTAGATTTGGGGTTAGGGGTTGGGGTTAGGGTTTGGGGTTAGGGATTGGGGTTAGATTTAGATTTGGGGATGGGGTTGGGGTTTAGGGGTTGGGGTTAGGTTTAGATTTGGGGTTAAAGTTGGGGTTAGGGGTTGGGGTTAGGTTTAGATTTGGGGTTAGGGGTTGGGGTTAGAGGTTGGGGTTAGGTTTAGATTTGGGGTTAGGAGTTGGGGTTTAGGGGTTGGGGTTAAGTTTAGATTTGGGGTTAGGGTTTGGGGTTAGGGATTGGGGTTAGGTTTAGATTTGGGGTTAGGTTTAGATTTGGGGTTGGGGGTTGGGGTTAGGGGTTGGGGTTAGGTTTAGATTTGGGGTTAGGGGTTGGGGTTTAGGGGTTGGGGTTAGGTTTAGATTTGGGGTTAGGGTTTGGGGTTAGGGATTGGGGTTAGGTTTAGATTTGGGGTTAGGGTTTGGGGATAGGGGTTGGGGTTAGGGATTGGGGTTAGGTTTAGATTTGGGGTTATGGGTTGGGGTTAGGTTTAGATTTGGGGTTAGGGGTTGGGGTTTAGGGGTTGGGGTTAGGTTTAGATTTGGGTTTAGGGGTTGGTGTTAGGGGTTGGGGTTAGGGATTGGGGTTAGGTTTAGATTTGGGGTTAGGGGTTGGGGTTAGGATTTGGGGTTAGGGATTAGGGTTAGGTTTAGATTTGGGGTTAGGGGTTGGGGTTTAGGGGTTGGGGTTAGGTTTAGATTTGGGGTTAGGTTTGGGGTTAGGGATTGGGGTTAGGTTTAGATTTGGGGTTAGGGGTTGGGGTTAGGGTTTGGGGTTCGGGATTGGGGTTAGGTTTAGATTTGGGGTTAGGGGTTGGGGTTTAGGGGTTGGGGTTAGGTTTAGATTTGGGGTTAGGGTTTGGGGTTAGGGATTGGGGTTAAGTTTAGATTTGGGGTTAGGGGTTCGGGTTAGGGTTTGGGGTTAGGGATTGGGGTTAGGTTTAGATTTGGAGTTAGGGGTTGGGGTTAGGTTTAGATTTGGGGTTAGGTTTAGATTTGGGGTTAGGGGTTGGGGTTAGGGGTTGGGGTTAGGGGTTGGGGTTAGGGGTTGAGGTTAGGTTTAGATTTGGGGATAGGGGTTGGGGCTAGGGGTTGGGGTTAGGTTTAGATTTGGGGTTAGGGGTTGGGGTTTAGGGGTTGGGGTTAGGTTTAGATTTGGGGTTAGGGTTTGGGGTTAGGGATTGGGGTTATGTTTAGATTTGGGGTTAGGGGTTGGGGTTAGGGTTAGGGGTTAGGGATTGGGGTTAGGTTTAGATTTGGGGTTAGGGGTTGGGGTTTAGGGGTTGGGGTTAGGTTTAGATTTGGGTTTAGGGGTTGGGGTTAGGGGTTGGGGTTAGGGATTGGGGTTAGGTTTAGATTTGGGGTTAGGGGTTGGGGTTAGGGTTTGGGGTTAGGGATTGGGGTTAGGTTTAGATTTGGGGTTAGGGGTTGGGGTTTAGGGGTTGAGGTTAGGTTTAGATTTGGGGTTAGGGTTTGGGGTTAGGGGTTGGGGTTAGGTTTAGATTTGGGTTTAGGGGTTGGGGTTAGGGGTTGGGGTTAGGGGTTGGGGTTAGGTGTAGATTTGGGTTTAGGGGTTGGGGTTAGGTTTAGATTTGGGGTTAGGGGTTGGGGTTTAGGGGTTGGGGTTAGGTTTAGATTTGGGTTTAGGGGTTGGGGTAGGGGTTGGGGTTAGGGAGTGGGGTTAGGTTTAGATTTGGGGTTAGGGGTTGGGGTTAGGGTTTGGGGTTAGGGATTGGGGTTAGGTTTAGATTTGGGGTTAGGGGTTGGGGTTTAGGGGTTGGGGTTTGGTTTAGATTTGGGGTTAGGGGTTGGGGTTAGGGATTGGGGTTAGGTTTAGATTTGGGGTTAGGGGTTGGGGTTAGGGGTTGGGGTTTGGTTTAGATTTGGGGTTAGGAGTTGGGGTTTAGGGGTTGGGGTTAGGTTTTGATTTGGGGTTAGGGTTTGGGGTTAGGGATTGGGGTTAGGTTTAGATTTGGGGTTAGGGGTTGGGGTTTAGGGGTTGGGGTTAGGTTTAGATTTGGGGTTAGGGTTTGGGGTTAGGGATTGGGGTTAGGTTTAGATTTGGGGTTAGGGTTTGGGGTTAGGGATTGGGGTTAGGTTTAGATTTGGGGTTAGGGGTTGGGGTTAGGGTTTGGGGTTAGGGATTGGGGTTAGGTTTAGATTTGGAGTTAGGGGATGGGGTTAGGTTTAGATTTGGGGTTAGGTTTAGATTTGGGGTTAGGGGTTGGGGTTAGGGGTTGGGGTTAGGGGTTGGGGTTAGGGGTTGAGGTTAGGTTTAGATTTGGGGTTAGGGGTTGGGGTTAGGGGTTGGGGTTAGGTTTAGATTTGGGGTTAGGGGTTGGGGTTTAGGGGTTGTGGTTAGGTTTAGATTTGGGGTTAGGGTTTGGGGTTAGGGATTGGGGTTAGGTTTAGATTTGGGGTTAGGTGTTGGGGTTAGGGTTTGGGGTTAGGGATTGGGGTTAGGTTTAGATTTGGGGTTAGGGGTTGGGGTTAGGTTTAGATTAGGGGTTAGGGGTTGGGGTTTAGGGGTTGGGGTTAAGTTTAGATTTGGGTTTAAGGGTTGGGGTTAGGGGTTGGGGTTAGGGATTGGGGTTAGGTTTAGATTTGGGGTTAGGGGTTGGGGTTAGTGTTTGGGGTTAGGGATTGGGGTTAGGTTTAGATTTGGAGTTAGGGGATGGGGTTAGGTTTAGATTTGGGGTTAGGGGTTGGGGTTTAGGGGTTGAGGTTAGGTTTAGATTTGGGGTTAGGGTTTGGGGTTAGGGGTTGGGGTTAGGTTTAGATTTGGGTTTAGGGGTTGGGGTTAGGGGTTGGGGTTAGGGGTTGGGGTTAGGTGTAGATTTGGGTTTAGGGGTTGGGGTTAGGTTTAGATTTGGGGTTAGGGGTTGGGGTTTAGGGGTTGGGGTTAGGTTTAGATTTGGGTTTAGGGGTTGGGGTAGGGGTTGGGGTTAGGGAGTGGGGTTAGGTTTAGATTTGGGGTTAGGGGTTGGGGTTAGGGTTTGGGGTTAGGGATTGGGGTTAGGTTTAGATTTGGGGTTAGGGGTTAGGGTTTAGGGGTTGGGGTTTGGTTTAGATTTGGGGTTAGGGGTTGGGGTTAGGGGTTGGGGTTTGGTTTAGATTTGGGGTTAGGAGTTGGGGTTTAGGGGTTGGGGTTAGGTTTTGATTTGGGGTTAGGGGTTGGGGTTAGGGATTGGGGTTAGGTTTAGATTTGGGGTTAGGGGTTGGGGTTTAGGGGTTGGGGTTAGGTTTAGATTTGGGGTTAGGGTTTGGGGTTAGGGATTGGGGTTAGGTTTAGATTTGGGGTTAGGGTTTGGGGTTAGGGATTGGGGTTAGGTTTAGATTTGGGGTTAGGGGTTGGGGTTAGGGTTTGGGGTTAGGGATTGGGGTTAGGTTTAGATTTGGAGTTAGGGGATGGGGTTAGGTTTAGATTTGGGGTTAGGTTTAGATTTGGGGTTAGGGGTTGGGGTTAGGGGTTGGGGTTAGGGGTTGGGGTTAGGGGTTGAGGTTAGGTTTAGATTTGGGGTTAGGGGTTGGGGTTAGGGGTTGGGGTTAGGTTTAGATTTGGGGTTAGGGGTTGGGGTTTAGGGGTTGTGGTTAGGTTTAGATTTGGGGTTAGGGTTTGGGGTTAGGGATTGGGGTTAGGTTTAGATTTGGGGTTAGGTGTTGGGGTTAGGGTTTGGGGTTAGGGATTGGGGTTAGGTTTAGATTTGGGGTTAGGGGTTGGGGTTAGGTTTAGATTAGGGGTTAGGGGTTGGGGTTTAGGGGTTGGGGTTAAGTTTAGATTTGGGTTTAAGGGTTGGGGTTAGGGGTTGGGGTTAGGGATTGGGGTTAGGTTTAGATTTGGGGTTAGGGGTTGGGGTTAGTGTTTGGGGTTAGGGATTGGGGTTAGGTTTAGATTTGGAGTTAGGGGATGGGGTTAGGTTTAGATTTGGGGTTAGGTTTAGATTTGGGGTTAGGGGTTGGGGTTAGGGGTTGGGGTTAGGGGTTGGGGTTAGGGGTTGAGGTTAGGTTTAGATTTGGGGTTAGGGGTTGGGGTTAGGGGTTGGGGTTAGGTTTAGATTTGGGGTTAGGGGTTGGGGTTTAGGGTTTGTGGTTAGGTTTAGATTTGGGGTTAGGGTTTGGGGTTAGGGATTGGGGTTAGGTTTAGATTTGGGGTTAGGTGTTGGGGTTAGGGTTTGGGGTTAGGGATTGGGGTTAGGTTTAGATTTGGGGTTAGGGGTTGGGGTTAGGTTTAGATTAGGGGTTAGGGGTTGGGGTTTAGGGGTTGGGGTTAGGTTTAGATTTGGGTTTAAGGGTTGGGGTTAGGGGTTGGGGTTAGGGATTGGGGTTAGGTTTAGATTTGGGGTTAGGGGTTGGGGTTAGGGTTTGGGGTTAGGGATTGGGGTTAGGTTTAGATTTGGGGTTAGGGGTTGGGGTTAGGTTTAGATTTGGGGTTAGGGTTTGGGGTTAGGGATTGGGGTTAGGTTTAGATTTGGGGTTAGGGGTTGGGGTTTAGGGGTTGGGGTTAGGTTTAGATTTGGGGTTAGGGTTTGGGGTTAGGGATTGGGGTTAGGTTTAGATTTGGGGATGGGGTTGGGGTTTAGGGGTTGGGGTTAGGTTTAGATTTGGGGTTAAAGGTTGGGGTTAGGATTGGGGTTAGGTTTAGATTTGGGGTTAGGGGTTGGGGTTAGGGGTTGGGGTTAGGTTTAGATTTGGGGTTAGGAGTTGGGGTTTAGGGGTTGGGGTTAAGTTTAGATTTGGGGTTAGGGTTTGGGGTTAGGGATTGGGGTTAGGTTTAGATTTGGGGTTAGGTTTAGATTTGGGGTTGGGGGTTGGGGTTAGGGGTTGGGGTTAGGTTTAGATTTGGGGTTAGGGGTTGGGGTTTAGGGGTTGGTGTTAGGTTTAGATTTGGGGTTAGGGTTTGGGGTTAGGGATTGCGGTTAGGTTTAGATTTGGGGTTAGGGTTTGGGGATAGGGGTTGGGGTTAGGGATTGGGGTTAGGTTTAGATTTGGGGTTATGGGTTGGGGTTAGGTTTAGATTTGGGGTTAGGGGTTGGGGTTTAGGGGTTGGGGTTAGGTTTAGATTTGGGTTTAGGGGTTGGGGTTAGGGGTTGGGGTTAGGGAATGGGGTTAGGTTTAGATTTGGGGTTAGGGGTTGGGGTTAGGGTTTGGGGTTAGGGATTGGGTTAGGTTTAGATTTGTGGTTAGGGGTTGGGCTTTAGGGGTTGGGGTTAGGTTTAGATTTGGGGTTAGGTTTGGGGTTAGGGTTTGGGGTTCAGGATTGGGGTTAGGTTTAGATTTGGGGTTAGGGGTTGGGGTTTAGGGGTTGGGGTTAGGTTTAGATTTGGGGTTAGGGTTTGGGGTTAGGGATTGGGGTTAAGTTTAGATTTGGGGTTAGGGGTTCGGGTTAGGGTTTGGGGTTAGGGATTGGGGTTTGGTTTAGATTTGGAGTTAGGGGTTGGGGTTAGGTTTAGATTTGGGGTTAGGTTTAGATTTGGGGTTAGGGGTTGGGGTTAGGGGTTGGGGTTAGGGGTTGGGGTTAGGGGTTGAGGTTAGGTTTAGATTTGGGGATAGGGGTTGGGGTTAGGGGTTGGGGTTAGGTTTAGATTTGGGGTTAGGGGTTGGGGTTTAGGGGTTGGGGTTAGGTTTAGATTTGAAGTTAGGGTTTGGGGTTAGGGATTGGGGTTAGGTTTAGATTTGGGGTTAGGGGTTGGGGTTAGGGTTTGGGGTTAGGGATTGGTGTTAGGTTTAGATTTGGGGTTAGGGGTTGGGTTTAGGGGTTGGGGTTAGGTTTAGATTTGGGTTTAGGGGTTGGGGTTAGGGGTTGGGGTTAGGGATTGGGGTTAGGTTTATATTTGGGGTTAGGGGTTGGGGTTAGGGTTTGGGGTTAGGGATTGGGGTTAGGTTTAGATTTGGGTTTAGGGGTTGGGGTTAGGGGTTGGGGTTAGGGATTGGGGTTAGGTTTAGATTTGGGGTTAGTGGTTGGGGTTAGGGTTTGGGGTTAGGGATTGGGTTAGGTTTAGATTTGTGGTTAGGGGTTGGGGTTTAGGGGTTGGGGTTAGGTTTAGATTTGGGGTTAGGTTTGGGGTTAGGGTTTGGGGTTCAGGATTGGGGTTAGGTTTAGATTTGGGGTTAGGGGTTGGGGTTTAGGGGTTGGGGTTAGGTTTAGATTTGGGGTTAGGGTTTGGGGTTAGGGATTGGGGTTAAGTTTAGATTTGGGGTTAGGGGTTCGGGTTAGGGTTTGGGGTTAGGGATTGGGGTTTGGTTTAGATTTGGAGTTAGGGGTTGGGGTTAGGTTTAGATTTGGGGTTAGGTTTAGATTTGGGGTTAGGGGTTGGGGTTAGGGGTTGGGGTTAGGGGTTGGGGTTAGGGGTTGAGGTTAGGTTTAGATTTGGGGATAGAGGTGGGGTTAGGGGTTGGGGTTAGGTTTAGATTTGGGGTTAGGGGTTGGGGTTTAGGGGTTGGGGTTAGGTTTAGATTTGGGGTTAGGGTTTGGGGTTAGGGATTGGGGTTAGGTTTAGATTTGGGGTTAGGGGTTGGGGTTAGGGTTTGGGGTTAGGGATTGGTGTTAGGTTTAGATTTGGGGTTAGGGGTTGGGTTTAGGGGTTGGGGTTAGGTTTAGATTTGGGTTTAGGGGTTGGGGTTAGGGGTTGGGTTTAGGGATTGGGGTTAGGTTTATATTTGGGGTTAGGGGTTGGGGTTAGGGTTTGGGGTTAGGGATTGGGGTTAGGTTTAGATTTGGGGTTAGGGGTTGGGGTTTAGGGGTTGGGGTTAGGTTTAGATTTGGGGTTAGGGTTTGGGGTTAGGGATTGGGGTTAGGTTTAGATTTGGGTTTAGGGGTTGGGGTTAGGGGTTGGGGTTAGGGGTTGGGGTTAGGTGTAGATTTGGGTTTAGGGGTTGGGGTTAGGGTTTGGGGTTAGGGATTGGTGTTAGGTTTAGATTTGGGGTTAGGGGTTGGGTTTAGGGGTTGGGGTTTGGTTTAGATTTGGGGTTAGGGGTTGGGGTTAGGGATTGGGGTTAGGTTTAGATTTGGGGTTAGGGGTTGGGGTTAGGGGTTGGGGTTTGGTTTAGATTTGGGGTTAGGAGTTGGGGTTTAGGGGTTGGGGTTAGGTTTTGATTTGGGGTTAGGGGTTGGGGTTAGGGATTGGGGTTAGGTTTAGATTTGGGGTTAGGGGTTGGGGTTTAGGGGTTGGGGTTAGGTTTAGATTTGGGGTTAGGGTTTGGGGTTAGGGATTGGGGTTAGGTTTAGATTTGGGGTTAGGGTTTGGGGTTAGGGATTGGGGTTAGGTTTAGATTTGGGGTTAGGGGTTGGGGTTAGGGTTTGGGGTTAGGGATTGGGGTTAGGTTTAGATTTGGAGTTAGGGGATGGGGTTAGGTTTAGATTTGGGGTTAGGTTTAGATTTGGGGTTAGGGGTTGGGGTTAGGGGTTGGGGTTAGGGGTTGGGGTTAGGGGTTGAGGTTAGGTTTAGATTTGGGGTTAGGGGTTGGGGTTAGGGGTTGGGGTTAGGTTTAGATTTGGGGTTAGGGGTTGGGGTTTAGGGGTTGTGGTTAGGTTTAGATTTGGGGTTAGGGTTTGGGGTTAGGGATTGGGGTTAGGTTTAGATTTGGGGTTAGGTGTTGGGGTTAGGGTTTGGGGTTAGGGATTGGGGTTAGGTTTAGATTTGGGGTTAGGGGTTGGGGTTAGGTTTAGATTAGGGGTTAGGGGTTGGGGTTTAGGGGTTGGGGTTAAGTTTAGATTTGGGTTTAAGTGTTGGGGTTAGGGGTTGGGGTTAGGGATTGGGGTTAGGTTTATATTTGGGGTTAGGGGTTGGGGTTAGGGTTTGGGGTTAGGGATTGGGGTTAGGTTTAGATTTGGGGTTAGGGGTTGGGGTTTAGGGGTTGGGGTTAGGTTTAGATTTGGGGTTAGGGTTTGGGGTTAGGGATTGGGGTTAGGTTTAGATTTGGGGTTAGGTGTTGGGGTTAGGGTTTGGGGTTAGGGATTGGGGTTAGGTTTAGATTTGGGGTTAGGGGTTGGGGTTAGGTTTAGATTAGGGGTTAGGGGTTGGGGTTTAGGGGTTGGGGTTAAGTTTAGATTTGGGTTTAAGTGTTGGGGTTAGGGGTTGGGGTTAGGGATTGGGGTTAGGTTTAGATTTGGGGTTAGGGGTTGGGGTTAGTGTTTGGGGTTAGGGATTGGGGTTAGGTTTAGATTTGGAGTTAGGGGATGGGGTTAGGTTTAGATTTGGGGTTAGGTTTAGATTTGGGGTTAGGGGTTGGGGTTAGGGGTTGGGGTTAGGGGTTGGGGTTAGGGGTTGAGGTTAGGTTTAGATTTGGGGTTAGGGGTTGGGGTTAGGGGTTGGGGTTAGGTTTAGATTTGGGGTTAGGGGTTGGGGTTTAGGGGTTGTGGTTAGGTTTAGATTTGGGGTTAGGGTTTGGGGTTAGGGATTGGGGTTAGGTTTAGATTTGGGGTTAGGTGTTGGGGTTAGGGTTTGGGGTTAGGGATTGGGGTTAGGTTTAGATTTGGGGTTAGGGGTTGGGGTTAGGTTTAGATTAGGGGTTAGGGGTTGGGGTTTAGGGGTTGGGGTTAGGTTTAGATTTGGGTTTAAGGGTTGGGGTTAGGGGTTGGGGTTAGGGATTGGGGTTAGGTTTAGATTTGGGGTTAGGGGTTGGGGTTAGGGTTTGGGGTTAGGGATTGCGGTTAGGTTTAGATTTGGGGTTAGGGGTTGGGGTTTAGGGGTTGGTGTTAGGTTTAGATTTGGGGTTAGGGTTTGGGGTTAGGGATTGGGGTTAAGTTTAGATTTGGGGTTAGGGGTTGGGGTTAGGGTTTGGGGTTAGGGATTGGGGTTAGGTTTAGATTTGGAGTTATGGGTTGGGGTTAGGTTTAGATTTGGGGTTAGGTTTAGATTTGGGGTTAGGGGTTGGGGTTAGGGGTTGAGGTTAGGTTTAGATTTGGGGTTAGGGGTTGGGGTTAGGTTTAGATTTAGGGTTAGGGGTTGGGGTTTAGGGGTTGGGGTTAGGTTTAGATTTGGGGTTAGGGTTTGGGGTTAGGGATTGGGGTTAGGTTTAGATTTGGGGTTAGGGGTTGGGGTTAGGGTTTGGGGTTAGGGATTGGGGTTAGGTTTAGATTTGGGGTTAGGGGTTGGGGTTAGGTTTAGATTTGGGGTTAGGGGTTTGGGTTTAGGGGTTGGGGTTAGGTTTAGATTTGGGTTTAGGGGTTGGGGTTAGGGGTTGGGGTTAGGGATTGGGGTTAGGTTTATATTTGGGGTTAGGGGTTGGGGTTAGGGTTTGGGGTTAGGGATTGGGGTTAGGTTTAGATTTGGGGTTAGGGGTTGGGGTTTAGGGGTTGGGGTTAGGTTTAGATTTGGGGTTAGGGTTTGGGGTTAGGGATTGGGGTTAGGTTTAGATTTGGGTTTAGGGGTTGGGGTTTAGGGGTTGGGGTTAGGTTTAGATTTGGGGTTAGGGGTTGGGGTTAGGGATTGGGGTTAGGTTTAGATTTGGGGTTAGGGGTTGGGGTTAGGGTTTGGGGTTAGGGATTGGGGTTAGGTTTAGATTTGGGGATGGGGTTGGGGTTTAGGGGTTGGGGTTAGGTTTAGATTTGGGGTTAAAGGTTGGGGTTAGGGATTGGGGTTAGGTTTAGATTTGGGGTTAGGGGTTGGGGTTAGGGGTTGGGGTTAGGTTTAGATTTGGGGTTAGGAGTTGGGGTTTAGGGGTTGGGGTTAAGTTTAGATTTGGGGTTAGGGTTTGGGGTTAGGGATTGGGGTTAGGTTTAGATTTGGGGTTAGGTTTAGATTTGGGGTTGGGGGTTGGGGTTAGGGGTTGGGGTTAGGTTTAGATTTGGGGTTAGGGGTTGGGGTTTAGGGGTTGGGGTTAGGTTTAGATTTGGGGTTAGGGTTTGGGGTTAGGGATTGGGGTTAGGTTTAGATTTGGGGTTAGGGTTTGGGGTTAGGGGTTGGGGTTAGGGATTGGGGTTAGGTTTAGATTTGGGGTTATGGGTTGGGGTTAGGGTTTAGATTTGGGGTTAGGGGTTGGGGTTTAGGGGTTGGGGTTAGGTTTAGATTTGGGTTTAGGGGTTGGGGTTAGGGGTTGGGGTTAGGGATTGGGGTTAGGTTTAGATTTGGGGTTAGGGGTTGGGGTTAGGGTTTGGGGTTAGGGATTGGGTTAGGTTTAGATTTGTGGTTAGGGGTTGGGGTTTAGGGGTTGGGGTTAGGTTTAGATTTGGGGTTAGGTTTGGGGTTAGGGTTTGGGGTTCAGGATTGGGGTTAGGTTTAGATTTGGGGTTAGGGGTTGGGGTTTAGGGGTTGGGGTTAGGTTTAGATTTGGGGTTAGGGTTTGGGGTTAGGGATTGGGGTTAAGTTTAGATTTGGGGTTAGGGGTTCGGGTTAGGGTTTGGGGTTAGGGATTGGGGTTTGGTTTAGATTTGGAGTTAGGGGTTGGGGTTAGGTTTAGATTTGGGGTTAGGTTTAGATTTGGGGTTAGGGGTTGGGGTTAGGGGTTGGGGTTAGGGGTTGGGGTTAGGGGTTGAGGTTAGGTTTAGATTTGGGGATAGGGGTTGGGGTTAGGGGTTGGGGTTAGGTTTAGATTTGGGGTTAGGGGTTGGGGTTTAGGGGTTGGGGTTAGGTTTAGATTTGGGGTTAGGGTTTGGGGTTAGGGATTGGGGTTATGTTTAGATTTGGGGTTAGGGGTTGGGGTTAGGGTTTGGGGTTAGGGATTGGTGTTAGGTTTAGATTTGGGGTTAGGGGTTGGGTTTAGGGGTTGGGGTTAGGTTTAGATTTGGGTTTAGGGGTTGGGGTTAGGGGTTGGGTTTAGGGATTGGGGTTAGGTTTATATTTGGGGTTAGGGGTTGAAGTTAGGGTTTGGGGTTAGGGATTGGGGTTAGGTTTAGATTTGGGGTTAGGGGTTGGGGTTTAGGGGTTGGGGTTAGGTTTAGATTTGGGGTTAGGGTTTGGGGTTAGGGATTGGGGTTAGGTTTAGATTTGGGTTTAGGGGTTGGGGTTAGGGGTTGGGGTTAGGGATTGGGGTTAGGTTTAGATTTGGGGTTAGGGGTTGGGTTTAGGGCTTGGGGTTTGGTTTAGATTTGGGGTTAGGGGTTGGGGTTAGGGATTGGGGTTAGGTTTAGATTTGGGGTTAGGGGTTGGGGTTAGGGGTTGGGGTTTGGTTTAGATTTGGGTTTAGGGGTTGGGGTTAGGGGTTGGGGTTAGGGGTTGGGGTTAGGTGTAGATTTGGGTTTAGGGGTTGGGGTTAGGGTTTGGGGTTAGGGATTGGTGTTAGGTTTAGATTTGGGGTTAGGGGTTGGGTTTAGGGGTTGGGGTTTGGTTTAGATTTGGGGTTAGGGGTTGGGGTTAGGGATTGGGGTTAGGTTTAGATTTGGGGTTAGGGGTTGGGGTTAGGGGTTGGGGTTTGGTTTAGATTTGGGGTTAGGAGTTGGGGTTTAGGGGTTGGGGTTAGGTTTTGATTTGGGGTTAGGGGTTGGGGTTAGGGATTGGGGTTAGGTTTAGATTTGGGGTTAGGGGTTGGGGTTTAGGGGTTGGGGTTAGGTTTAGATTTGGGGTTAGGGTTTGGGGTTAGGGATTGGGGTTAGGTTTAGATTTGGGGTTAGGGTTTGGTGTTAGGGATTGGGGTTAGGTTTAGATTTGGGGTTAGGGGTTGGGGTTAGGGTTTGGGGTTAGGGATTGGGGTTAGGTTTAGATTTGGAGTTAGGGGATGGGGTTAGGTTTAGATTTGGGGTTAGGTTTAGATTTGGGGTTAGGGGTTGGGGTTAGGGGTTGGGGTTAGGGGTTGGGGTTAGGGGTTGAGGTTAGGTTTAGATTTGGGGTTAGGGGTTGGGGTTAGGGGTTGGGGTTAGGTTTAGATTTGGGGTTAGGGGTTGGGGTTTAGGGGTTGTGGTTAGGTTTAGATTTGGGGTTAGGGTTTGGGGTTAGGGATTGGGGTTAGGTTTAGATTTGGGGTTAGGTGTTGGGGTTAGGGTTTGGGGTTAGGGATTGGGGTTAGGTTTAGATTTGGGGTTAGGGGTTGGGGTTAGGTTTAGATTAGGGGTTAGGGGTTGGGGTTTAGGGGTTGGGGTTAAGTTTAGATTTGGGTTTAAGGGTTGGGGTTAGGGGTTGGGGTTAGGGATTGGGGTTAGGTTTAGATTTGGGGTTAGGGGTTGGGTTTAGGGGTTGGGGTTTGGTTTAGATTTGGGGTTAGGGGTTGGGGTTAGGGATTGGGGTTAGGTTTAGATTTGGGGTTAGGGGTTGGGGTTAGGGGTTGGGGTTTGGTTTAGATTTGGGGTTAGGAGTTGGGGTTTAGGGGTTGGGGTTAGGTTTTGATTTGGGGTTAGGGGTTGGGGTTAGGGATTGGGGTTAGGTTTAGATTTGGGGTTAGGGGTTGGGGTTTAGGGGTTGGGGTTAGGTTTAGATTTGGGGTTAGGGTTTGGGGTTAGGGATTGGGGTTAGGTTTAGATTTGGGGTTAGGGTTTGGGGTTAGGGATTGGGGTTAGGTTTAGATTTGGGGTTAGGGGTTGGGGTTAGGGTTTGGGGTTAGGGATTGGGGTTAGGTTTAGATTTGGAGTTAGGGGATGGGGTTTGGTTTAGATTTGGGTTTAGGGGTTGGGGTTAGGGGTTGGGGTTAGGGGTTGGGGTTAGGGGTTGGGGTTAGGGGTTGAGGTTAGGTTTAGATTTGGGGTTAGGGGTTGGGGTTAGGGGTTGGGGTTAGGTTTAGATTTGGGGTTAGGGGTTGGGGTTTAGGGGTTGTGGTTAGGTTTAGATTTGGGGTTAGGGTTTGGGGTTAGGGATTGGGGTTAGGTTTAGATTTGGGGTTAGGTGTTGGGGTTAGGGTTTGGGGTTAGGGATTGGGGTTAGGTTTAGATTTGGGGTTAGGGGTTGGGGTTAGGTTTAGATTAGGGGTTAGGGGTTGGGGTTTAGGGGTTGGGGTTAGGTTTAGATTTGGGTTTAAGGGTTGGGGTTAGGGGTTGGGGTTAGGGATTGGGGTTAGGTTTAGATTTGGGGTTAGGGGTTGGGGTTTAGGGGTTGGGGTTAGGTTTAGATTTGGGGTTAGGGTTTGGGGTTAGGGATTGGGGTTAGGTTTAGATTTGGGTTTAGGGTTTGGGGTTTAGGGGTTGGGGTTAGGTTTAGATTTGGGGTTAGGGGTTGGGGTTAGGGATTGGGGTTAGGTTTAGATTTGGGGTTAGGGGTTGGGGTTACGGTTTGGGGTTAGGGATTGGGGTTAGGTTTAGATTTGGGGATGGGGTTGGGGTTTAGGGGTTGGGGTTAGGTTTAGATTTGGGGTTAAAGGTTGGGGTTAGGGATTGGGGTTAGGTTTAGATTTGGGGTTAGGGGTTGGGGTTAGGGGTTGGGGTTAGGTTTAGATTTGGGGTTAGGAGTTGGGGTTTAGGGGTTGAGCTTAAGTTTAGATTTGGGGTTAGGGTTTGGGGTTAGGGATTGGGGTTAGGTTTAGATTTGGGGTTAGGTTTAGATTTGGGGTTGGGGGTTGGGGTTAGGGGTTGGGGTTAGGTTTAGATTTGGGGTTAGGGGTTGGGGTTTAGGGGTTGGGGTTAGGTTTAGATTTGGGGTTAGGGTTTGGGGTTAGGGATTGGGGTTAGGTTTAGATTTGGGGTTAGGGTTTGGGGTTAGGGGTTGGGGTTAGGGATTGGGGTTAGGTTTAGATTTGGGGTTATGGGTTGGGGTTAGGTTTAGATTTGGGGTTAGGGGTTGGGATTTAGGGGTTGGGGTTAGGTTTAGATTTGGGTTTAGGGGTTGGGGTTAGGGGTTGGGGTTAGGGATTGGGGTTAGGTTTAGATTTGGGGTTAGGGGTTGGGGTTAGGGTTTGGGGTTAGGGATTGGGTTAGGTTTAGATTTGGGGTTAGGGGTTGGGGTTTAGGGGTTGGGGTTAGGTTTAGATTTGGGGTTAGGTTTGGGGTTAGGGTTTGGGGTTCAGGATTGGGGTTAGGTTTAGATTTGGGGTTAGGGGTTGGGGTTTAGGGGTTGGGGTTAGGTTTAGATTTGGGGTTAGGGTTTGGGGTTAGGGATTGGGGTTAAGTTTAGATTTGGGGTTAGGGGTTCGGGTTAGGGTTTGGGGTTAGGGATTGGGGTTAGGTTTAGATTTGGGGTTAGGGGTTGGGGTTAGGTTTAGATTAGGGGTTAGGGGTTGGGGTTTAGGGGTTGGGGTTAGGTTTAGATTTGGGTTTAAGGGTTGGGGTTAGGGGTTGGGGTTAGGGATTGGGGTTAGGTTTAGATTTGGGGTTAGGGGTTGGGGTTTAGGGGTTGGGGTTAGGTTTAGATTTGGGGTTAGGGTTTGGGGTTAGGGATTGGGGTTAGGTTTAGATTTGGGTTTAGGGGTTGGGGTTTAGGGGTTGGGGTTAGGTTTAGATTTGGGGTTAGGGGTTGGGGTTAGGGATTGGGGTTAGGTTTAGATTTGGGGTTAGGGGTTGGGGTTACGGTTTGGGGTTAGGGATTGGGGTTAGGTTTAGATTTGGGGATGGGGTTGGGGTTTAGGGGTTGGGGTTAGGTTTAGATTTGGGGTTAAAGGTTGGGGTTAGGGATTGGGGTTAGGTTTAGATTTGGGGTTAGGGGTTGGGGTTAGGGGTTGGGGTTAGGTTTAGATTTGGGGTTAGGAGTTGGGGTTTAGGGGTTGGGGTTAAGTTTAGATTTGGGGTTAGGGTTTGGGGTTAGGGATTGGGGTTAGGTTTAGATTTGGGGTTAGGTTTAGATTTGGGGTTGGGGGTTGGGGTTAGGGGTTGGGGTTAGGTTTAGATTTGGGGTTAGGGGTTGGGGTTTAGGGGTTGGGGTTAGGTTTAGATTTGGGGTTAGGGTTTGGGGTTAGGGATTGGGGTTAGGTTTAGATTTGGGGTTAGGGTTTGGGGTTAGGGGTTGGGGTTAGGGATTGGGGTTAGGTTTAGATTTGGGGTTATGGGTTGGGGTTAGGTTTAGATTTGGGGTTAGGGGTTGGGATTTAGGGGTTGGGGTTAGGTTTAGATTTGGGTTTAGGGGTTGGGGTTAGGGGTTGGGGTTAGGGATTGGGGTTAGGTTTAGATTTGGGGTTAGGGGTTGGGGTTAGGGTTTGGGGTTAGGGATTGGGTTAGGTTTAGATTTGTGGTTAGGGGTTGGGGTTTAGGGGTTGGGGTTAGGTTTAGATTTGGGGTTAGGTTTGGGGTTAGGGTTTGGGGTTCAGGATTGGGGTTAGGTTTAGATTTGGGGTTAGGGGTTGGGGTTTAGGGGTTGGGGTTAGGTTTAGATTTGGGGTTAGGGTTTGGGGTTAGGGATTGGGGTTAAGTTTAGATTTGGGGTTAGGGGTTCGGGTTAGGGTTTGGGGTTAGGGATTGGGGTTTGGTTTAGATTTGGAGTTAGGGGTTGGGGTTAGGTTTAGATTTGGGGTTAGGTTTAGATTTGGGGTTAGGGGAGCAGGCAGACAGGTGCCTGTTTGTGTGGAGACAGTCTGTTTGAAACTGTGTTCCTCAGCGCCCGCTCTTTCTCCCCGTCGCTCCACACGCCTGGGAGTCCCTTTCTTTCTCTCCACAAGCACGTGTGTTGACTTCGTCGCACATGTGCATCTGCACAAGCGTTGAGCTCAGCAGAGCGTGTCTCTTGACACTTGATGTGCGTTGGCTGTGTCTGCCTGCTCCAGTGAAGAGAGAAACGGGAAATCATCTTGGTAGAGGCAACAAAGCAAAAGCGAGGCAGGATTGACATCTGCTCAACAGAGACGGATTCCCTGCGCTGACACAGTTCACAGTTACACGAGAAGCAATCTGAGCGGTCCATCGACCGGAGACGTGTTTCCCAAGAGGTCGTTTAGCGAGTGAACAGCAGTGTGCGCGGCTTTCAGGAGTGTGCCTGGAAAGTGCCAGAATCACCAGAGCATCTGTGCAAAAGCTGCTGCCTCTGTGACCGCATTGAGGCACGTTCCCGTGTCTGCGAGTACATAGACGGCTCTTCGCGTTCACTCCGAGGGAAACGGTCCGCTATTGCTTCTGTGCGTACAGACGCGATTCCCTTGTCTCTTGCGAACACAGGGAACTCTGTGCATCCAAATCTACAGGCTAAGGACGCGTCTGCATATGTTTTGGTGAACAATCGAGTGTGCGTGTTCTGACAGCTGCCTCTATGCAGACGTCTCCACAGAGCCACTTCTGAATGCCCCGCAGCCCAGGACTGAAGGGATACACTAACAAGTGCACCGGTGTGAGCAACCACATATGCAGAAGGACGTCTTTCATCTCACAGAAGCGCGAACGTCTTGGCGTTCAAGCACATGGCAGAAACAAGGTGTGAACAGATGAGCTGCTGCTATTTTCTCCGTTCGGCATGCTTCGTTGTAGCTCTCTTGCCGGTCGCCGGCTTAGCGGCTTGCTTTGCGCGACTAGGTCTGCGGAGAGAAGGAGATAGCGCCGGAAACCTTGCCTTTTGCCTTCTTCGGCGCTGGAACCCGGTTGCTGCGCCTTCTCTTTGTCCATGTGCACACACACGATTCCTCAGCGAAAACCATGCAGAAACCTTTCCACGAGCACCCAGGGATGTGCACCCAGCACCACGTGCACGCACACGCAGCTAGAGAAAAGCACCTACCTTTTCACACACTGATGCCTAAGCAAACGCGTGGCCACACACACGCACACATCCGCAAGCGCGCCTACTCCCATCTATTGAGGGAAAGACGGACGAGCAACGTCCTGACAGGCTTGAGGGGAAAAACGTCCGTTGATGGTTGGCGTACTGCACGCCCGCCTACGGGGCTGCAGGGGAATCCACATTTGGAAGGTACCTGAAGATGTGTGCCTGTTCTTGGAGCTCCGCTAGTAGGGTAGCAAAGACACTCGTAGGCAGTACTGAATGCTGCTCCGTGCTACTTCTCCTCCGCTGGCAAATGCTTCACAGTCGCCCTAGGAAAGACGTTTAACAATCGATCTCCAAGAGGAACGAAACACGTGATGCCATAAGGCGAAAGAATAGCAGCGCATCTCTTCACAAGCTTGTCCCTGATCTATAGCTGAGGGCAAACACTTGTGTGCTTGTGGGAGAGCGTGTGTCTTTCCTGGAAGCGTTTGGGAGTTTTGCTCAGACGCGTGTTTCCTCAAGTTCAAGAATCAAGATCTAGGATACCTGCAGACAGGTGCCTGTTTGTGTGGAGACAGTCTGTTTGAAACTGTGTTCCTCAGCGCCCGCTCTTTCTCCCCGTCGCTCCACACGCCTGGGAGTCCCTTTCTTTCTCTCCACAAGCACGTGTGTTGACTTCGTCGCACATGTGCATCTGCACAAGCGTTGAGCTCAGCAGAGCGTGTCTCTTGACACTTGATGTGCGTTGGCTGTGTCTGCGTGCTCCAGTGAAGAGAGAAACGGGAAATCATCTTGGTAGAGGCAACAAAGCAAAAGCGAGGCAGGATTGACATCTGCTCAACAGAGACGGATTCCCTGCGCTGACACAGTTCACAGTTACACGAGAAGCAATCTGAGCGGTCCATCGACCGGAGACGTGTTTCCCAAGAGGTCGTTTAGCGAGTGAACAGCAGTGTGCGCGGCTTTCAGGAGTGTGCCTGGAAAGTGCCAGAATCACCAGAGCATCTGTGCAAAAGCTGCTGCCTCTGTGACCGCATTGAGGCACGTTCCCGTGTCTGCGAGTACATAGACGGCTCTTCGCGTTCACTCCGAGGGAAACGGTCCGCTATTGCTTCTGTGCGTACAGACGCGATTCCCTTGTCTCTTGCGAACACAGGGAACTCTGTGCATCCAAATCTACAGGCTAAGGACGCGTCTGCATATGTTTTGGTGAACAATCGAGTGTGCGTGTTCTGACAGCTGCCTCTATGCAGACGTCTCCACAGAGCCACTTCTGAATGCCCCGCAGCCCAGGACTGAAGGGATACACTAACAAGTGCACCGGTGTGAGCAACCACATATGCAGAAGGACGTCTTTCATCTCACAGAAGCGCGAACGTCTTGGCGTTCAAGCACATGGCAGAAACAAGGTGTGAACAGATGAGCTGCTGCTATTTTCTCCGTTCGGCATGCTTCGTTGTAGCTCTCTTGCCGGTCGCCGGCTTAGCGGCTTGCTTTGCGCGACTAGGTCTGCGGAGAGAAGGAGATAGCGCCGGAAACCTTGCCTTTTGCCTTCTTCGGCGCTGGAACCCGGTTGCTGCGCCTTCTCTTTGTCCATGTGCACACACACGATTCCTCAGCGAAAACCATGCAGAAACCTTTCCACGAGCACCCAGGGATGTGCAGCCAGCACCACGTGCACGCACACGCAGCTAGAGAAAAGCACCTACCTTTTCACACACTGATGCCTAAGCAAACGCGTGGCCACACACACGCACACATCCGCAAGCGCGCCTACTCCCATCTATTGAGGGAAAGACGGACGAGCAACGTCCTGACAGGCTTGAGGGGAAAAACGTCCGTTGATGGTTGGCGTACTGCACGCCCGCCTACGGGGCTGCAGGGGAATCCACATTTGGAAGGTACCTGAAGATGTGTGCCTGTTCTTGGAGCTCCGCTAGTAGGGTAGCAAAGACACTCGTAGGCAGTACTGAATGCTGCTCCGTGCTACTTCTCCTCCGCTGGCAAATGCTTCACAGTCGCCCTAGGAAAGACGTTTAACAATCGATCTCCAAGAGGAACGAAACACATGATGCCATAAGGCGAAAGAATAGCAGGGCATCTCTTCACAAGCTTGTCCCTGATCTATAGCTGAGGGCAAACACTTGTGTGCTTGTGGGAGAGCGTGTGTCTTTCCTGGAAGCGTTTGGGAGTTTTGCTCAGACGCGTGTTTCCTCAAGTTCAAGAATCAAGATCTAGGATACCTGCAGACAGGTGCCTGTTTGTGTGGAGACAGTCTGTTTGAAACTGTGTTCCTCAGCGCCCGCTCTTTCTCCCCGTCGCTCCACACGCCTGGGAGTCCCTTTCTTTCTCTCCACAAGCACGTGTGTTGACTTCGTCGCACATGTGCATCTGCACAAGCGTTGAGCTCAGCAGAGCGTGTCTCTTGACACTTGATGTGCGTTGGCTGTGTCTGCGTGCTCCAGTGAAGAGAGAAACGGGAAATCATCTTGGTAGAGGCAACAAAGCAAAAGCGAGGCAGGATTGACATCTGCTCAACAGAGACGGATTCCCTGCGCTGACACAGTTCACAGTTACACGAGAAGCAATCTGAGCGGTCCATCGACCGGAGACGTGTTTCCCAAGAGGTCGTTTAGCGAGTGAACAGCAGTGTGCGCGGCTTTCAGGAGTGTGCCTGGAAAGTGCCAGAATCACCAGAGCATCTGTGCAAAAGCTGCTGCCTCTGTGACCGCATTGAGGCACGTTCCCGTGTCTGCGAGTACATAGACGGCTCTTCGCGTTCACTCCGAGGGAAACGGTCCGCTATTGCTTCTGTGCGTACAGACGCGATTCCCTTGTCTCTTGCGAACACAGGGAACTCTGTGCATCCAAATCTACAGGCTAAGGACGCGTCTGCATATGTTTTGGTGAACAATCGAGTGTGCGTGTTCTGACAGCTGCCTCTATGCAGACGTCTCCACAGAGCCACTTCTGAATGCCCCGCAGCCCAGGACTGAAGGGATACACTAACAAGTGCACCGGTGTGAGCAACCACATATGCAGAAGGACGTCTTTCATCTCACAGAAGCGCGAACGTCTTGGCGTTCAAGCACATGGCAGAAACAAGGTGTGAACAGATGAGCTGCTGCTATTTTCTCCGTTCGGCATGCTTCGTTGTAGCTCTCTTGCCGGTCGCCGGCTTAGCGGCTTGCTTTGCGCGACTAGGTCTGCGGAGAGAAGGAGATAGCGCCGGAAACCTTGCCTTTTGCCTTCTTCGGCGCTGGAACCCGGTTGCTGCGCCTTCTCTTTGTCCATGTGCACACACACGATTCCTCAGCGAAAACCATGCAGAAACCTTTCCACGAGCACCCAGGGATGTGCAGCCAGCACCACGTGCACGCACACGCAGCTAGAGAAAAGCACCTACCTTTTCACACACTGATGCCTAAGCAAACGCGTGGCCACACACACGCACACATCCGCAAGCGCGCCTACTCCCATCTATTGAGGGAAAGACGGACGAGCAACGTCCTGACAGGCTTGAGGGGAAAAACGTCCGTTGATGGTTGGCGTACTGCACGCCCGCCTACGGGGCTGCAGGGGAATCCACATTTGGAAGGTACCTGAAGATGTGTGCCTGTTCTTGGAGCTCCGCTAGTAGGGTAGCAAAGACACTCGTAGGCAGTACTGAATGCTGCTCCGTGCTACTTCTCCTCCGCTGGCAAATGCTTCACAGTCGCCCTAGGAAAGACGTTTAACAATCGATCTCCAAGAGGAACGAAACACGTGATGCCATAAGGCGAAAGAATAGCAGCGCATCTCTTCACAAGCTTGTCCCTGATCTATAGCTGAGGGCAAACACTTGTGTGCTTGTGGGAGAGCGTGTGTCTTTCCTGGAAGCGTTTGGGAGTTTTGCTCAGACGCGTGTTTCCTCAAGTTCAAGAATCAAGATCTAGGATACCTGCAGACAGGTGCCTGTTTGTGTGGAGACAGTCTGTTTGAAACTGTGTTCCTCAGCGCCCGCTCTTTCTCCCCGTCGCTCCACACGCCTGGGAGTCCCTTTCTTTCTCTCCACAAGCACGTGTGTTGACTTCGTCGCACATGTGCATCTGCACAAGCGTTGAGCTCAGCAGAGCGTGTCTCTTGACACTTGATGTGCGTTGGCTGTGTCTGCGTGCTCCAGTGAAGAGAGAAACGGGAAATCATCTTGGTAGAGGCAACAAAGCAAAAGCGAGGCAGGATTGACATCTGCTCAACAGAGACGGATTCCCTGCGCTGACACAGTTCACAGTTACACGAGAAGCAATCTGAGCGGTCCATCGACCGGAGACGTGTTTCCCAAGAGGTCGTTTAGCGAGTGAACAGCAGTGTGCGCGGCTTTCAGGAGTGTGCCTGGAAAGTGCCAGAATCACCAGAGCATCTGTGCAAAAGCTGCTGCCTCTGTGACCGCATTGAGGCACGTTCCCGTGTCTGCGAGTACATAGACGGCTCTTCGCGTTCACTCCGAGGGAAACGGTCCGCTATTGCTTCTGTGCGTACAGACGTGATTCCCTTGTCTCTTGCGAACACAGGGAACTCTGTGCATCCAAATCTACAGGCTAAGGACGCGTCTGCATATGTTTTGGTGAACAATCGAGTGTGCGTGTTCTGACAGCTGCCTCTATGCAGACGTCTCCACAGAGCCACTTCTGAATGCCCCGCAGCCCAGGACTGAAGGGATACACTAACAAGTGCACCGGTGTGAGCAACCACATATGCAGAAGGACGTCTTTCATCTCACAGAAGCGCGAACGTCTTGGCGTTCAAGCACATGGCAGAAACAAGGTGTGAACAGATGAGCTGCTGCTATTTTCTCCGTTCGGCATGCTTCGTTGTAGCTCTCTTGCCGGTCGCCGGCTTAGCGGCTTGCTTTGCGCGACTAGGTCTGCGGAGAGAAGGAGATAGCGCCGGAAACCTTGCCTTTTGCCTTCTTCGGCGCTGGAACCCGGTTGCTGCGCCTTCTCTTTGTCCATGTGCACACACACGATTCCTCAGCGAAAACCATGCAGAAACCTTTCCACGAGCACCCAGGGATGTGCACCCAGCACCACGTGCACGCACACGCAGCTAGAGAAAAGCACCTACCTTTTCACACACTGATGCCTAAGCAAACGCGTGGCCACACACACGCACACATCCGCAAGCGCGCCTACTCCCATCTATTGAGGGAAAGACGGACGAGCAACGTCCTGACAGGCTTGAGGGGAAAAACGTCCGTTGATGGTTGGCGTACTGCACGCCCGCCTACGGGGCTGCAGGGGAATCCACATTTGGAAGGTACCTGAAGATGTGTGCCTGTTCTTGGAGCTCCGCTAGTAGGGTAGCAAAGACACTCGTAGGCAGTACTGAATGCTGCTCCGTGCTACTTCTCCTCCGCTGGCAAATGCTTCACAGTCGCCCTAGGAAAGACGTTTAACAATCGATCTCCAAGAGGAACGAAACACGTGATGCCATAAGGCGAAAGAATAGCAGCGCATCTCTTCACAAGCTTGTCCCTGATCTATAGCTGAGGGCAAACACTTGTGTGCTTGTGGGAGAGCGTGTGTCTTTCCTGGAAGCGTTTGGGAGTTTTGCTCAGACGCGTGTTTCCTCAAGTTCAAGAATCAAGATCTAGGATACCTGCAGACAGGTGCCTGTTTGTGTGGAGACAGTCTGTTTGAAACTGTGTTCCTCAGCGCCCGCTCTTTCTCCCCGTCGCTCCACACGCCTGGGAGTCCCTTTCTTTCTCTCCACAAGCACGTGTGTTGACTTCGTCGCACATGTGCATCTGCACAAGCGTTGAGCTCAGCAGAGCGTGTCTCTTGACACTTGATGTGCGTTGGCTGTGTCTGCGTGCTCCAGTGAAGAGAGAAACGGGAAATCATCTTGGTAGAGGCAACAAAGCAAAAGCGAGGCAGGATTGACATCTGCTCAACAGAGACGGATTCCCTGCACTGACACAGTTCACAGTTACACGAGAAGCAATCTGAGCGGTCCATCGACCGGAGACGTGTTTCCCAAGAGGTCGTTTAGCGAGTGAACAGCAGTGTGCGCGGCTTTCAGGAGTGTGCCTGGAAAGTGCCAGAATCACCAGAGCATCTGTGCAAAAGCTGCTGCCTCTGTGACCGCATTGAGGCACGTTCCCGTGTCTGCGAGTACATAGACGGCTCTTCGCGTTCACTCCGAGGGAAACGGTCCGCTATTGCTTCTGTGCGTACAGACGCGATTCCCTTGTCTCTTGCGAACACAGGGAACTCTGTGCATCCAAATCTACAGGCTAAGGACGCGTCTGCATATGTTTTGGTGAACAATCGAGTGTGCGTGTTCTGACAGCTGCCTCTATGCAGACGTCTCCACAGAGCCACTTCTGAATGCCCCGCAGCCCAGGACTGAAGGGATACACTAACAAGTGCACCGGTGTGAGCAACCACATATGCAGAAGGACGTCTTTCATCTCACAGAAGCGCGAACGTCTTGGCGTTCAAGCACATGGCAGAAACAAGGTGTGAACAGATGAGCTGCTGCTATTTTCTCCGTTCGGCATGCTTCGTTGTAGCTCTCTTGCCGGTCGCCGGCTTAGCGGCTTGCTTTGCGCGACTAGGTCTGCGGAGAGAAGGAGATAGCGCCGGAAACCTTGCCTTTTGCCTTCTTCGGCGCTGGAACCCGGTTGCTGCGCCTTCTCTTTGTCCATGTGCACACACACGATTCCTCAGCGAAAACCATGCAGAAACCTTTCCACGAGCACCCAGGGATGTGCACCCAGCACCACGTGCACGCACACGCAGCTAGAGAAAAGCACCTACCTTTTCACACACTGATGCCTAAGCAAACGCGTGGCCACACACACGCACACATCCGCAAGCGCGCCTACTCCCATCTATTGAGGGAAAGACGGACGAGCAACGTCCTGACAGGCTTGAGGGGAAAAACGTCCGTTGATGGTTGGCGTACTGCACGCCCGCCTACGGGGCTGCAGGGGAATCCACATTTGGAAGGTACCTGAAGATGTGTGCCTGTTCTTGGAGCTCCGCTAGTAGGGTAGCAAAGACACTCGTAGGCAGTACTGAATGCTGCTCCGTGCTACTTCTCCTCCGCTGGCAAATGCTTCACAGTCGCCCTAGGAAAGACGTTTAACAATCGATCTCCAAGAGGAACGAAACACGTGATGCCATAAGGCGAAAGAATAGCAGCGCATCTCTTCACAAGCTTGTCCCTGATCTATAGCTGAGGGCAAACACTTGTGTGCTTGTGGGAGAGCGTGTGTCTTTCCTGGAAGCGTTTGGGAGTTTTGCTCAGACGCGTGTTTCCTCAAGTTCAAGAATCAAGATCTAGGATACCTGCAGACAGGTGCCTGTTTGTGTGGAGACAGTCTGTTTGAAACTGTGTTCCTCAGCGCCCGCTCTTTCTCCCCGTCGCTCCACACGCCTGGGAGTCCCTTTCTTTCTCTCCACAAGCACGTGTGTTGACTTCGTCGCACATGTGCATCTGCACAAGCGTTGAGCTCAGCAGAGCGTGTCTCTTGACACTTGATGTGCGTTGGCTGTGTCTGCGTGCTCCAGTGAAGAGAGAAACGGGAAATCATCTTGGTAGAGGCAACAAAGCAAAAGCGAGGCAGGATTGACATCTGCTCAACAGAGACGGATTCCCTGCGCTGACACAGTTCACAGTTACACGAGAAGCAATCTGAGCGGTCCATCGACCGGAGACGTGTTTCCCAAGAGGTCGTTTAGCGAGTGAACAGCAGTGTGCGCGGCTTTCAGGAGTGTGCCTGGAAAGTGCCAGAATCACCAGAGCATCTGTGCAAAAGCTGCTGCCTCTTTGACCGCATTGAGGCACGTTCCCGTGTCTGCGAGTACATAGACGGCTCTTCGCGTTCACTCCGAGGGAAACGGTCCGCTATTGCTTCTGTGCGTACAGACGCGATTCCCTTGTCTCTTGCGAACACAGGGAACTCTGTGCATCCAAATCTACAGGCTAAGGACGCGTCTGCATATGTTTTGGTGAACAATCGAGTGTGCGTGTTCTGACAGCTGCCTCTATGCAGACGTCTCCACAGAGCCACTTCTGAATGCCCCGCAGCCCAGGACTGAAGGGATACACTAACAAGTGCACCGGTGTGAGCAACCACATATGCAGAAGGACGTCTTTCATCTCACAGAAGCGCGAACGTCTTGGCGTTCAAGCACATGGCAGAAACAAGGTGTGAACAGATGAGCTGCTGCTATTTTCTCCGTTCGACATGCTTCGTTGTAGCTCTCTTGCCGGTCGCCGGCTTAGCGGCTTGCTTTGCGCGACTAGGTCTGCGGAGAGAAGGAGATAGCGCCGGAAACCTTGCCTTTTGCCTTCTTCGGCGCTGGAACCCGGTTGCTGCGCCTTCTCTTTGTCCATGTGCACACACACGATTCCTCAGCGAAAACCATGCAGAAACCTTTCCACGAGCACCCAGGGATGTGCACCCAGCACCACGTGCACGCACACGCAGCTAGAGAAAAGCACCTACCTTTTCACACACTGATGCCTAAGCAAACGCGTGGCCACACACACGCACACATCCGCAAGCGCGCCTACTCCCATCTATTGAGGGAAAGACGGACGAGCAACGTCCTGACAGGCTTGAGGGGAAAAACGTCCGTTGATGGTTGGCGTACTGCACGCCCGCCTACGGGGCTGCAGGGGAATCCACATTTGGAAGGTACCTGAAGATGTGTGCCTGTTCTTGGAGCTCCGCTAGTAGGGTAGCAAAGACACTCGTAGGCAGTACTGAATGCTGCTCCGTGCTACTTCTCCTCCGCTGGCAAATGCTTCACAGTCGCCCTAGGAAAGACGTTTAACAATCGATCTCCAAGAGGAACGAAACACGTGATGCCATAAGGCGAAAGAATAGCAGCGCATCTCTTCACAAGCTTGTCCCTGATCTATAGCTGAGGGCAAACACTTGTGTGCTTGTGGGAGAGCGTGTGTCTTTCCTGGAAGCGTTTGGGAGTTTTGCTCAGACGCGTGTTTCCTCAAGTTCAAGAATCAAGATCTAGGATACCTGCAGACAGGTGCCTGTTTGTGTGGAGACAGTCTGTTTGAAACTGTGTTCCTCAGCGCCCGCTCTTTCTCCCCGTCGCTCCACACGCCTGGGAGTCCCTTTCTTTCTCTCCACAAGCACGTGTGTTGACTTCGTCGCACATGTGCATCTGCACAAGCGTTGAGCTCAGCAGAGCGTGTCTCTTGACACTTGATGTGCGTTGGCTGTGTCTGCCTGCTCCAGTGAAGAGAGAAACGGGAAATCATCTTGGTAGAGGCAACAAAGCAAAAGCGAGGCAGGATTGACATCTGCTCAACAGAGACGGATTCCCTGCGCTGACACAGTTCACAGTTACACGAGAAGCAATCTGAGCGGTCCATCGACCGGAGACGTGTTTCCCAAGAGGTCGTTTAGCGAGTGAACAGCAGTGTGCGCGGCTTTCAGGAGTGTGCCTGGAAAGTGCCAGAATCACCAGAGCATCTGTGCAAAAGCTGCTGCCTCTGTGACCGCATTGAGGCACGTTCCCGTGTCTGCGAGTACATAGACGGCTCTTCGCGTTCACTCCGAGGGAAACGGTCCGCTATTGCTTCTGTGCGTACAGACGCGATTCCCTTGTCTCTTGCGAACACAGGGAACTCTGTGCATCCAAATCTACAGGCTAAGGACGCGTCTGCATATGTTTTGGTGAACAATCGAGTGTGCGTGTTCTGACAGCTGCCTCTATGCAGACGTCTCCACAGAGCCACTTCTGAATGCCCCGCAGCCCAGGACTGAAGGGATACACTAACAAGTGCACCGGTGTGAGCAACCACATATGCAGAAGGACGTCTTTCATCTCACAGAAGCGCGAACGTCTTGGCGTTCAAGCACATGGCAGAAACAAGGTGTGAACAGATGAGCTGCTGCTATTTTCTCCGTTCGGCATGCTTCGTTGTAGCTCTCTTGCCGGTCGCCGGCTTAGCGGCTTGCTTTGCGCGACTAGGTCTGCGGAGAGAAGGAGATAGCGCCGGAAACCTTGCCTTTTGCCTTCTTCGGCGCTGGAACCCGGTTGCTGCGCCTTCTCTTTGTCCATGTGCACACACACGATTCCTCAGCGAAAACCATGCAGAAACCTTTCCACGAGCACCCAGGGATGTGCACCCAGCACCACGTGCACGCACACGCAGCTAGAGAAAAGCACCTACCTTTTCACACACTGATGCCTAAGCAAACGCGTGGCCACACACACGCACACATCCGCAAGCGCGCCTACTCCCATCTATTGAGGGAAAGACGGACGAGCAACGTCCTGACAGGCTTGAGGGGAAAAACGTCCGTTGATGGTTGGCGTACTGCACGCCCGCCTACGGGGCTGCAGGGGAATCCACATTTGGAAGGTACCTGAAGATGTGTGCCTGTTCTTGGAGCTCCGCTAGTAGGGTAGCAAAGACACTCGTAGGCAGTACTGAATGCTGCTCCGTGCTACTTCTCCTCCGCTGGCAAATGCTTCACAGTCGCCCTAGGAAAGACGTTTAACAATCGATCTCCAAGAGGAACGAAACACGTGATGCCATAAGGCGAAAGAATAGCAGCGCATCTCTTCACAAGCTTGTCCCTGATCTATAGCTGAGGGCAAACACTTGTGTGCTTGTGGGAGAGCGTGTGTCTTTCCTGGAAGCGTTTGGGAGTTTTGCTCAGACGCGTGTTTCCTCAAGTTCAAGAATCAAGATCTAGGATACCTGCAGACAGGTGCCTGTTTGTGTGGAGACAGTCTGTTTGAAACTGTGTTCCTCAGCGCCCGCTCTTTCTCCCCGTCGCTCCACACGCCTGGGAGTCCCTTTCTTTCTCTCCACAAGCACGTGTGTTGACTTCGTCGCACATGTGCATCTGCACAAGCGTTGAGCTCAGCAGAGCGTGTCTCTTGACACTTGATGTGCGTTGGCTGTGTCTGCGTGCTCCAGTGAAGAGAGAAACGGGAAATCATCTTGGTAGAGGCAACAAAGCAAAAGCGAGGCAGGATTGACATCTGCTCAACAGAGACGGATTCCCTGCGCTGACACAGTTCACAGTTACACGAGAAGCAATCTGAGCGGTCCATCGACCGGAGACGTGTTTCCCAAGAGGTCGTTTAGCGAGTGAACAGCAGTGTGCGCGGCTTTCAGGAGTGTGCCTGGAAAGTGCCAGAATCACCAGAGCATCTGTGCAAAAGCTGCTGCCTCTGTGACCGCATTGAGGCACGTTCCCGTGTCTGCGAGTACATAGACGGCTCTTCGCGTTCACTCCGAGGGAAACGGTCCGCTATTGCTTCTGTGCGTACAGACGCGATTCCCTTGTCTCTTGCGAACACAGGGAACTCTGTGCATCCAAATCTACAGGCTAAGGACGCGTCTGCATATGTTTTGGTGAACAATCGAGTGTGCGTGTTCTGACAGCTGCCTCTATGCAGACGTCTCCACAGAGCCACTTCTGAATGCCCCGCAGCCCAGGACTGAAGGGATACACTAACAAGTGCACCGGTGTGAGCAACCACATATGCAGAAGGACGTCTTTCATCTCACAGAAGCGCGAACGTCTTGGCGTTCAAGCACATGGCAGAAACAAGGTGTGAACAGATGAGCTGCTGCTATTTTCTCCGTTCGACATGCTTCGTTGTAGCTCTCTTGCCGGTCGCCGGCTTAGCGGCTTGCTTTGCGCGACTAGGTCTGCGGAGAGAAGGAGATAGCGCCGGAAACCTTGCCTTTTGCCTTCTTCGGCGCTGGAACCCGGTTGCTGCGCCTTCTCTTTGTCCATGTGCACACACACGATTCCTCAGCGAAAACCATGCAGAAACCTTTCCACGAGCACCCAGGGATGTGCACCCAGCACCACGTGCACGCACACGCAGCTAGAGAAAAGCACCTACCTTTTCACACACTGATGCCTAAGCAAACGCGTGGCCACACACACGCACACATCCGCAAGCGCGCCTACTCCCATCTATTGAGGGAAAGACGGACGAGCAACGTCCTGACAGGCTTGAGGGGAAAAACGTCCGTTGATGGTTGGCGTACTGCACGCCCGCCTACGGGGCTGCAGGGGAATCCACATTTGGAAGGTACCTGAAGATGTGTGCCTGTTCTTGGAGCTCCGCTAGTAGGGTAGCAAAGACACTCGTAGGCAGTACTGAATGCTGCTCCGTGCTACTTCTCCTCCGCTGGCAAATGCTTCACAGTCGCCCTAGGAAAGACGTTTAACAATCGATCTCCAAGAGGAACGAAACACGTGATGCCATAAGGCGAAAGAATAGCAGCGCATCTCTTCACAAGCTTGTCCCTGATCTATAGCTGAGGGCAAACACTTGTGTGCTTGTGGGAGAGCGTGTGTCTTTCCTGGAAGCGTTTGGGAGTTTTGCTCAGACGCGTGTTTCCTCAAGTTCAAGAATCAAGATCTAGGATACCTGCAGACAGGTGCCTGTTTGTGTGGAGACAGTCTGTTTGAAACTGTGTTCCTCAGCGCCCGCTCTTTCTCCCCGTCGCTCCACACGCCTGGGAGTCCCTTTCTTTCTCTCCACAAGCACGTGTGTTGACTTCGTCGCACATGTGCATCTGCACAAGCGTTGAGCTCAGCAGAGCGTGTCTCTTGACACTTGATGTGCGTTGGCTGTGTCTGCCTGCTCCAGTGAAGAGAGAAACGGGAAATCATCTTGGTAGAGGCAACAAAGCAAAAGCGAGGCAGGATTGACATCTGCTCAACAGAGACGGATTCCCTGCGCTGACACAGTTCACAGTTACACGAGAAGCAATCTGAGCGGTCCATCGACCGGAGACGTGTTTCCCAAGAGGTCGTTTAGCGAGTGAACAGCAGTGTGCGCGGCTTTCAGGAGTGTGCCTGGAAAGTGCCAGAATCACCAGAGCATCTGTGCAAAAGCTGCTGCCTCTGTGACCGCATTGAGGCACGTTCCCGTGTCTGCGAGTACATAGACGGCTCTTCGCGTTCACTCCGAGGGAAACGGTCCGCTATTGCTTCTGTGCGTACAGACGCGATTCCCTTGTCTCTTGCGAACACAGGGAACTCTGTGCATCCAAATCTACAGGCTAAGGACGCGTCTGCATATGTTTTGGTGAACAATCGAGTGTGCGTGTTCTGACAGCTGCCTCTATGCAGACGTCTCCACAGAGCCACTTCTGAATGCCCCGCAGCCCAGGACTGAAGGGATACACTAACAAGTGCACCGGTGTGAGCAACCACATATGCAGAAGGACGTCTTTCATCTCACAGAAGCGCGAACGTCTTGGCGTTCAAGCACATGGCAGAAACAAGGTGTGAACAGATGAGCTGCTGCTATTTTCTCCGTTCGGCATGCTTCGTTGTAGCTCTCTTGCCGGTCGCCGGCTTAGCGGCTTGCTTTGCGCGACTAGGTCTGCGGAGAGAAGGAGATAGCGCCGGAAACCTTGCCTTTTGCCTTCTTCGGCGCTGGAACCCGGTTGCTGCGCCTTCTCTTTGTCCATGTGCACACACACGATTCCTCAGCGAAAACCATGCAGAAACCTTTCCACGAGCACCCAGGGATGTGCACCCAGCACCACGTGCACGCACACGCAGCTAGAGAAAAGCACCTACCTTTTCACACACTGATGCCTAAGCAAACGCGTGGCCACACACACGCACACATCCGCAAGCGCGCCTACTCCCATCTATTGAGGGAAAGACGGACGAGCAACGTCCTGACAGGCTTGAGGGGAAAAACGTCCGTTGATGGTTGGCGTACTGCACGCCCGCCTACGGGGCTGCAGGGGAATCCACATTTGGAAGGTACCTGAAGATGTGTGCCTGTTCTTGGAGCTCCGCTAGTAGGGTAGCAAAGACACTCGTAGGCAGTACTGAATGCTGCTCCGTGCTACTTCTCCTCCGCTGGCAAATGCTTCACAGTCGCCCTAGGAAAGACGTTTAACAATCGATCTCCAAGAGGAACGAAACACGTGATGCCATAAGGCGAAAGAATAGCAGCGCATCTCTTCACAAGCTTGTCCCTGATCTATAGCTGAGGGCAAACACTTGTGTGCTTGTGGGAGAGCGTGTGTCTTTCCTGGAAGCGTTTGGGAGTTTTGCTCAGACGCGTGTTTCCTCAAGTTCAAGAATCAAGATCTAGGATACCTGCAGACAGGTGCCTGTTTGTGTGGAGACAGTCTGTTTGAAACTGTGTTCCTCAGCGCCCGCTCTTTCTCCCCGTCGCTCCACACGCCTGGGAGTCCCTTTCTTTCTCTCCACAAGCACGTGTGTTGACTTCGTCGCACATGTGCATCTGCACAAGCGTTGAGCTCAGCAGAGCGTGTCTCTTGACACTTGATGTGCGTTGGCTGTGTCTGCGTGCTCCAGTGAAGAGAGAAACGGGAAATCATCTTGGTAGAGGCAACAAAGCAAAAGCGAGGCAGGATTGACATCTGCTCAACAGAGACGGATTCCCTGCGCTGACACAGTTCACAGTTACACGAGAAGCAATCTGAGCGGTCCATCGACCGGAGACGTGTTTCCCAAGAGGTCGTTTAGCGAGTGAACAGCAGTGTGCGCGGCTTTCAGGAGTGTGCCTGGAAAGTGCCAGAATCACCAGAGCATCTGTGCAAAAGCTGCTGCCTCTGTGACCGCATTGAGGCACGTTCCCGTGTCTGCGAGTACATAGACGGCTCTTCGCGTTCACTCCGAGGGAAACGGTCCGCTATTGCTTCTGTGCGTACAGACGCGATTCCCTTGTCTCTTGCGAACACAGGGAACTCTGTGCATCCAAATCTACAGGCTAAGGACGCGTCTGCATATGTTTTGGTGAACAATCGAGTGTGCGTGTTCTGACAGCTGCCTCTATGCAGACGTCTCCACAGAGCCACTTCTGAATGCCCCGCAGCCCAGGACTGAAGGGATACACTAACAAGTGCACCGGTGTGAGCAACCACATATGCAGAAGGACGTCTTTCATCTCACAGAAGCGCGAACGTCTTGGCGTTCAAGCACATGGCAGAAACAAGGTGTGAACAGATGAGCTGCTGCTATTTTCTCCGTTCGGCATGCTTCGTTGTAGCTCTCTTGCCGGTCGCCGGCTTAGCGGCTTGCTTTGCGCGACTAGGTCTGCGGAGAGAAGGAGATAGCGCCGGAAACCTTGCCTTTTGCCTTCTTCGGCGCTGGAACCCGGTTGCTGCGCCTTCTCTTTGTCCATGTGCACACACACGATTCCTCAGCGAAAACCATGCAGAAACCTTTCCACGAGCACCCAGGGATGTGCACCCAGCACCACGTGCACGCACACGCAGCTAGAGAAAAGCACCTACCTTTTCACACACTGATGCCTAAGCAAACGCGTGGCCACACACACGCACACATCCGCAAGCGCGCCTACTCCCATCTATTGAGGGAAAGACGGACGAGCAACGTCCTGACAGGCTTGAGGGGAAAAACGTCCGTTGATGGTTGGCGTACTGCACGCCCGCCTACGGGGCTGCAGGGGAATCCACATTTGGAAGGTACCTGAAGATGTGTGCCTGTTCTTGGAGCTCCGCTAGTAGGGTAGCAAAGACACTCGTAGGCAGTACTGAATGCTGCTCCGTGCTACTTCTCCTCCGCTGGCAAATGCTTCACAGTCGCCCTAGGAAAGACGTTTAACAATCGATCTCCAAGAGGAACGAAACACGTGATGCCATAAGGCGAAAGAATAGCAGCGCATCTCTTCACAAGCTTGTCCCTGATCTATAGCTGAGGGCAAACACTTGTGTGCTTGTGGGAGAGCGTGTGTCTTTCCTGGAAGCGTTTGGGAGTTTTGCTCAGACGCGTGTTTCCTCAAGTTCAAGAATCAAGATCTAGGATACCTGCAGACAGGTGCCTGTTTGTGTGGAGACAGTCTGTTTGAAACTGTGTTCCTCAGCGCCCGCTCTTTCTCCCCGTCGCTCCACACGCCTGGGAGTCCCTTTCTTTCTCTCCACAAGCACGTGTGTTGACTTCGTCGCACATGTGCATCTGCACAAGCGTTGAGCTCAGCAGAGCGTGTCTCTTGACACTTGATGTGCGTTGGCTGTGTCTGCGTGCTCCAGTGAAGAGAGAAACGGGAAATCATCTTGGTAGAGGCAACAAAGCAAAAGCGAGGCAGGATTGACATCTGCTCAACAGAGACGGATTCCCTGCGCTGACACAGTTCACAGTTACACGAGAAGCAATCTGAGCGGTCCATCGACCGGAGACGTGTTTCCCAAGAGGTCGTTTAGCGAGTGAACAGCAGTGTGCGCGGCTTTCAGGAGTGTGCCTGGAAAGTGCCAGAATCACCAGAGCATCTGTGCAAAAGCTGCTGCCTCTGTGACCGCATTGAGGCACGTTCCCGTGTCTGCGAGTACATAGACGGCTCTTCGCGTTCACTCCGAGGGAAACGGTCCGCTATTGCTTCTGTGCGTACAGACGCGATTCCCTTGTCTCTTGCGAACACAGGGAACTCTGTGCATCCAAATCTACAGGCTAAGGACGCGTCTGCATATGTTTTGGTGAACAATCGAGTGTGCGTGTTCTGACAGCTGCCTCTATGCAGACGTCTCCACAGAGCCACTTCTGAATGCCCCGCAGCCCAGGACTGAAGGGATACACTAACAAGTGCACCGGTGTGAGCAACTACGTACGCAGAAGGACGTCTTTCATCTCACAGAAGCGCGAACGTCTTGGCGTTCAAGCACATGGCAGAAACAAGGTGTGAACAGATGAGCTGCTGCTATTTTCTCCGTTCGGCATGCTTCGTTGTAGCTCTCTTGCCGGTCGCCGGCTTAGCGGCTTGCTTTGCGCGACTAGGTCTGCGGAGAGAAGGAGATAGCGCCGGAAACCTTGCCTTTTGCCTTCTTCGGCGCTGGAACCCGGTTGCTGCGCCTTCTCTTTGTCCATGTGCACACACACGATTCCTCAGCGAAAACCATGCAGAAACCTTTCCACGAGCACCCAGGGATGTGCACCCAGCACCACGTGCACGCACACGCAGCTAGAGAAAAGCACCTACCTTTTCACACACTGATGCCTAAGCAAACGCGTGGCCACACACACGCACACATCCGCAAGCGCGCCTACTCCCATCTATTGAGGGAAAGACGGACGAGCAACGTCCTGACAGGCTTGAGGGGAAAAACGTCCGTTGATGGTTGGCGTACTGCACGCCCGCCTACGGGGCTGCAGGGGAATCCACATTTGGAAGGTACCTGAAGATGTGTGCCTGTTCTTGGAGCTCCGCTAGTAGGGTAGCAAAGACACTCGTAGGCAGTACTGAATGCTGCTCCGTGCTACTTCTCCTCCGCTGGCAAATGCTTCACAGTCGCCCTAGGAAAGACGTTTAACAATCGATCTCCAAGAGGAACGAAACACGTGATGCCATAAGGCGAAAGAATAGCAGCGCATCTCTTCACAAGCTTGTCCCTGATCTATAGCTGAGGGCAAACACTTGTGTGCTTGTGGGAGAGCGTGTGTCTTTCCTGGAAGCGTTTGGGAGTTTTGCTCAGACGCGTGTTTCCTCAAGTTCAAGAATCAAGATCTAGGATACCTGCAGACAGGTGCCTGTTTGTGTGGAGACAGTCTGTTTGAAACTGTGTTCCTCAGCGCCCGCTCTTTCTCCCCGTCGCTCCACACGCCTGGGAGTCCCTTTCTTTCTCTCCACAAGCACGTGTGTTGACTTCGTCGCACATGTGCATCTGCACAAGCGTTGAGCTCAGCAGAGCGTGTCTCTTGACACTTGATGTGCGTTGGCTGTGTCTGCGTGCTCCAGTGAAGAGAGAAACGGGAAATCATCTTGGTAGAGGCAACAAAGCAAAAGCGAGGCAGGATTGACATCTGCTCAACAGAGACGGATTCCCTGCGCTGACACAGTTCACAGTTACACGAGAAGCAATCTGAGCGGTCCATCGACCGGAGACGTGTTTCCCAAGAGGTCGTTTAGCGAGTGAACAGCAGTGTGCGCGACTTTCAGGAGTGTGCCTGGAAAGTGCCAGAATCACCAGAGCATCTGTGCAAAAGCTGCTGCCTCTGTGACCGCATTGAGGCACGTTCCCGTGTCTGCGAGTACATAGACGGCTCTTCGCGTTCACTCCGAGGGAAACGGTCCGCTATTGCTTCTGTGCGTACAGACGCGATTCCCTTGTCTCTTGCGAACACAGGGAACTCTGTGCATCCAAATCTACAGGCTAAGGACGCGTCTGCATATGTTTTGGTGAACAATCGAGTGTGCGTGTTCTGACAGCTGCCTCTATGCAGACGTCTCCACAGAGCCACTTCTGAATGCCCCGCAGCCCAGGACTGAAGGGATACACTAACAAGTGCACCGGTGTGAGCAACCACATATGCAGAAGGACGTCTTTCATCTCACAGAAGCGCGAACGTCTTGGCGTTCAAGCACATGGCAGAAACAAGGTGTGAACAGATGAGCTGCTGCTATTTTCTCCGTTCGGCATGCTTCGTTGTAGCTCTCTTGCCGGTCGCCGGCTTAGCGGCTTGCTTTGCGCGACTAGGTCTGCGGAGAGAAGGAGATAGCGCCGGAAACCTTGCCTTTTGCCTTCTTCGGCGCTGGAACCCGGTTGCTGCGCCTTCTCTTTGTCCATGTGCACACACACGATTCCTCAGCGAAAACCATGCAGAAACCTTTCCACGAGCACCCAGGGATGTGCACCCAGCACCACGTGCACGCACACGCAGCTAGAGAAAAGCACCTACCTTTTCACACACTGATGCCTAAGCAAACGCGTGGCCACACACACGCACACATCCGCAAGCGCGCCTACTCCCATCTGTTGAGGGAAAGACGGACGAGCAACGTCCTGACAGGCTTGAGGGGAAAAACGTCCGTTGATGGTTGGCGTACTGCACGCCCGCCTACGGGGCTGCAGGGGAATCCACATTTGGAAGGTACCTGAAGATGTGTGCCTGTTCTTGGAGCTCCGCTAGTAGGGTAGCAAAGACACTCGTAGGCAGTACTGAATGCTGCTCCGTGCTACTTCTCCTCCGCTGGCAAATGCTTCACAGTCGCCCTAGGAAAGACGTTTAACAATCGATCTCCAAGAGGAACGAAACACGTGATGCCATAAGGCGAAAGAATAGCAGCGCATCTCTTCACAAGCTTGTCCCTGATCTATAGCTGAGGGCAAACACTTGTGTGCTTGTGGGAGAGCGTGTGTCTTTCCTGGAAGCGTTTGGGAGTTTTGCTCAGACGCGTGTTTCCTCAAGTTCAAGAATCAAGATCTAGGATACCTGCAGACAGGTGCCTGTTTGTGTGGAGACAGTCTGTTTGAAACTGTGTTCCTCAGCGCCCGCTCTTTCTCCCCGTCGCTCCACACGCCTGGGAGTCCCTTTCTTTCTCTCCACAAGCACGTGTGTTGACTTCGTCGCACATGTGCATCTGCACAAGCGTTGAGCTCAGCAGAGCGTGTCTCTTGACACTTGATGTGCGTTGGCTGTGTCTGCGTGCTCCAGTGAAGAGAGAAACGGGAAATCATCTTGGTAGAGGCAACAAAGCAAAAGCGAGGCAGGATTGACATCTGCTCAACAGAGACGGATTCCCTGCGCTGACACAGTTCACAGTTACACGAGAAGCAATCTGAGCGGTCCATCGACCGGAGACGTGTTTCCCAAGAGGTCGTTTAGCGAGTGAACAGCAGTGTGCGCGGCTTTCAGGAGTGTGCCTGGAAAGTGCCAGAATCACCAGAGCATCTGTGCAAAAGCTGCTGCCTCTGTGACCGCATTGAGGCACGTTCCCGTGTCTGCGAGTACATAGACGGCTCTTCGCGTTCACTCCGAGGGAAACGGTCCGCTATTGCTTCTGTGCGTACAGACGCGATTCCCTTGTCTCTTGCGAACACAGGGAACTCTGTGCATCCAAATCTACAGGCTAAGGACGCGTCTGCATATGTTTTGGTGAACAATCGAGTGTGCGTGTTCTGACAGCTGCCTCTATGCAGACGTCTCCACAGAGCCACTTCTGAATGCCCCGCAGCCCAGGACTGAAGGGATACACTAACAAGTGCACCGGTGTGAGCAACCACATATGCAGAAGGACGTCTTTCATCTCACAGAAGCGCGAACGTCTTGGCGTTCAAGCACATGGCAGAAACAAGGTGTGAACAGATGAGCTGCTGCTATTTTCTCCGTTCGGCATGCTTCGTTGTAGCTCTCTTGCCGGTCGCCGGCTTAGCGGCTTGCTTTGCGCGACTAGGTCTGCGGAGAGAAGGAGATAGCGCCGGAAACCTTGCCTTTTGCCTTCTTCGGCGCTGGAACCCGGTTGCTGCGCCTTCTCTTTGTCCATGTGCACACACACGATTCCTCAGCGAAAACCATGCAGAAACCTTTCCACGAGCACCCAGGGATGTGCACCCAGCACCACGTGCACGCACACGCAGCTAGAGAAAAGCACCTACCTTTTCACACACTGATGCCTAAGCAAACGCGTGGCCACACACACGCACACATCCGCAAGCGCGCCTACTCCCATCTATTGAGGGAAAGACGGACGAGCAACGTCCTGACAGGCTTGAGGGGAAAAACGTCCGTTGATGGTTGGCGTACTGCACGCCCGCCTACGGGGCTGCAGGGGAATCCACATTTGGAAGGTACCTGAAGATGTGTGCCTGTTCTTGGAGCTCCGCTAGTAGGGTAGCAAAGACACTCGTAGGCAGTACTGAATGCTGCTCCGTGCTACTTCTCCTCCGCTGGCAAATGCTTCACAGTCGCCCTAGGAAAGACGTTTAACAATCGATCTCCAAGAGGAACGAAACACGTGATGCCATAAGGCGAAAGAATAGCAGCGCATCTCTTCACAAGCTTGTCCCTGATCTATAGCTGAGGGCAAACACTTGTGTGCTTGTGGGAGAGCGTGTGTCTTTCCTGGAAGCGTTTGGGAGTTTTGCTCAGACGCGTGTTTCCTCAAGTTCAAGAATCAAGATCTAGGATACCTGCAGACAGGTGCCTGTTTGTGTGGAGACAGTCTGTTTGAAACTGTGTTCCTCAGCGCCCGCTCTTTCTCCCCGTCGCTCCACACGCCTGGGAGTCCCTTTCTTTCTCTCCACAAGCACGTGTGTTGACTTCGTCGCACATGTGCATCTGCACAAGCGTTGAGCTCAGCAGAGCGTGTCTCTTGACACTTGATGTGCGTTGGCTGTGTCTGCCTGCTCCAGTGAAGAGAGAAACGGGAAATCATCTTGGTAGAGGCAACAAAGCAAAAGCGAGGCAGGATTGACATCTGCTCAACAGAGACGGATTCCCTGCGCTGACACAGTTCACAGTTACACGAGAAGCAATCTGAGCGGTCCATCGACCGGAGACGTGTTTCCCAAGAGGTCGTTTAGCGAGTGAACAGCAGTGTGCGCGACTTTCAGGAGTGTGCCTGGAAAGTGCCAGAATCACCAGAGCATCTGTGCAAAAGCTGCTGCCTCTGTGACCGCATTGAGGCACGTTCCCGTGTCTGCGAGTACATAGACGGCTCTTCGCGTTCACTCCGAGGGAAACGGTCCGCTATTGCTTCTGTGCGTACAGACGCGATTCCCTTGTCTCTTGCGAACACAGGGAACTCTGTGCATCCAAATCTACAGGCTAAGGACGCGTCTGCATATGTTTTGGTGAACAATCGAGTGTGCGTGTTCTGACAGCTGCCTCTATGCAGACGTCTCCACAGAGCCACTTCTGAATGCCCCGCAGCCCAGGACTGAAGGGATACACTAACAAGTGCACCGGTGTGAGCAACCACATACGCAGAAGGACGTCTTTCATCTCACAGAAGCGCGAACGTCTTGGCGTTCAAGCACATGGCAGAAACAAGGTGTGAACAGATGAGCTGCTGCTATTTTCTCCGTTCGGCATGCTTCGTTGTAGCTCTCTTGCCGGTCGCCGGCTTAGCGGCTTGCTTTGCGCGACTAGGTCTGCGGAGAGAAGGAGATAGCGCCGGAAACCTTGCCTTTTGCCTTCTTCGGCGCTGGAACCCGGTTGCTGCGCCTTCTCTTTGTCCATGTGCACACACACGATTCCTCAGCGAAAACCATGCAGAAACCTTTCCACGAGCACCCAGGGATGTGCACCCAGCACCACGTGCACGCACACGCAGCTAGAGAAAAGCACCTACCTTTTCACACACTGATGCCTAAGCAAACGCGTGGCCACACACACGCACACATCCGCAAGCGCGCCTACTCCCATCTATTGAGGGAAAGACGGACGAGCAACGTCCTGACAGGCTTGAGGGGAAAAACGTCCGTTGATGGTTGGCGTACTGCACGCCCGCCTACGGGGCTGCAGGGGAATCCACATTTGGAAGGTACCTGAAGATGTGTGCCTGTTCTTGGAGCTCCGCTAGTAGGGTAGCAAAGACACTCGTAGGCAGTACTGAATGCTGCTCCGTGCTACTTCTCCTCCGCTGGCAAATGCTTCACAGTCGCCCTAGGAAAGACGTTTAACAATCGATCTCCAAGAGGAACGAAACACGTGATGCCATAAGGCGAAAGAATAGCAGCGCATCTCTTCACAAGCTTGTCCCTGATCTATAGCTGAGGGCAAACACTTGTGTGCTTGTGGGAGAGCGTGTGTCTTTCCTGGAAGCGTTTGGGAGTTTTGCTCAGACGCGTGTTTCCTCAAGTTCAAGAATCAAGATCTAGGATACCTGCAGACAGGTGCCTGTTTGTGTGGAGACAGTCTGTTTGAAACTGTGTTCCTCAGCGCCCGCTCTTTCTCCCCGTCGCTCCACACGCCTGGGAGTCCCTTTCTTTCTCTCCACAAGCACGTGTGTTGACTTCGTCGCACATGTGCATCTGCACAAGCGTTGAGCTCAGCAGAGCGTGTCTCTTGACACTTGATGTGCGTTGGCTGTGTCTGCCTGCTCCAGTGAAGAGAGAAACGGGAAATCATCTTGGTAGAGGCAACAAAGCAAAAGCGAGGCAGGATTGACATCTGCTCAACAGAGACGGATTCCCTGCGCTGACACAGTTCACAGTTACACGAGAAGCAATCTGAGCGGTCCATCGACCGGAGACGTGTTTCCCAAGAGGTCGTTTAGCGAGTGAACAGCAGTGTGCGCGACTTTCAGGAGTGTGCCTGGAAAGTGCCAGAATCACCAGAGCATCTGTGCAAAAGCTGCTGCCTCTGTGACCGCATTGAGGCACGTTCCCGTGTCTGCGAGTACATAGACGGCTCTTCGCGTTCACTCCGAGGGAAACGGTCCGCTATTGCTTCTGTGCGTACAGACGCGATTCCCTTGTCTCTTGCGAACACAGGGAACTCTGTGCATCCAAATCTACAGGCTAAGGACGCGTCTGCATATGTTTTGGTGAACAATCGAGTGTGCGTGTTCTGACAGCTGCCTCTATGCAGACGTCTCCACAGAGCCACTTCTGAATGCCCCGCAGCCCAGGACTGAAGGGATACACTAACAAGTGCACCGGTGTGAGCAACCACATATGCAGAAGGACGTCTTTCATCTCACAGAAGCGCGAACGTCTTGGCGTTCAAGCACATGGCAGAAACAAGGTGTGAACAGATGAGCTGCTGCTATTTTCTCCGTTCGGCATGCTTCGTTGTAGCTCTCTTGCCGGTCGCCGGCTTAGCGGCTTGCTTTGCGCGACTAGGTCTGCGGAGAGAAGGAGATAGCGCCGGAAACCTTGCCTTTTGCCTTCTTCGGCGCTGGAACCCGGTTGCTGCGCCTTCTCTTTGTCCATGTGCACACACACGATTCCTCAGCGAAAACCATGCAGAAACCTTTCCACGAGCACCCAGGGATGTGCACCCAGCACCACGTGCACGCACACGCAGCTAGAGAAAAGCACCTACCTTTTCACACACTGATGCCTAAGCAAACGCGTGGCCACACACACGCACACATCCGCAAGCGCGCCTACTCCCATCTATTGAGGGAAAGACGGACGAGCAACGTCCTGACAGGCTTGAGGGGAAAAACGTCCGTTGATGGTTGGCGTACTGCACGCCCGCCTACGGGGCTGCAGGGGAATCCACATTTGGAAGGTACCTGAAGATGTGTGCCTGTTCTTGGAGCTCCGCTAGTAGGGTAGCAAAGACACTCGTAGGCAGTACTGAATGCTGCTCCGTGCTACTTCTCCTCCGCTGGCAAATGCTTCACAGTCGCCCTAGGAAAGACGTTTAACAATCGATCTCCAAGAGGAACGAAACACGTGATGCCATAAGGCGAAAGAATAGCAGCGCATCTCTTCACAAGCTTGTCCCTGATCTATAGCTGAGGGCAAACACTTGTGTGCTTGTGGGAGAGCGTGTGTCTTTCCTGGAAGCGTTTGGGAGTTTTGCTCAGACGCGTGTTTCCTCAAGTTCAAGAATCAAGATCTAGGATACCTGCAGACAGGTGCCTGTTTGTGTGGAGACAGTCTGTTTGAAACTGTGTTCCTCAGCGCCCGCTCTTTCTCCCCGTCGCTCCACACGCCTGGGAGTCCCTTTCTTTCTCTCCACAAGCACGTGTGTTGACTTCGTCGCACATGTGCATCTGCACAAGCGTTGAGCTCAGCAGAGCGTGTCTCTTGACACTTGATGTGCGTTGGCTGTGTCTGCGTGCTCCAGTGAAGAGAGAAACGGGAAATCATCTTGGTAGAGGCAACAAAGCAAAAGCGAGGCAGGATTGACATCTGCTCAACAGAGACGGATTCCCTGCGCTGACACAGTTCACAGTTACACGAGAAGCAATCTGAGCGGTCCATCGACCGGAGACGTGTTTCCCAAGAGGTCGTTTAGCGAGTGAACAGCAGTGTGCGCGGCTTTCAGGAGTGTGCCTGGAAAGTGCCAGAATCACCAGAGCATCTGTGCAAAAGCTGCTGCCTCTGTGACCGCATTGAGGCACGTTCCCGTGTCTGCGAGTACATAGACGGCTCTTCGCGTTCACTCCGAGGGAAACGGTCCGCTATTGCTTCTGTGCGTACAGACGCGATTCCCTTGTCTCTTGCGAACACAGGGAACTCTGTGCATCCAAATCTACAGGCTAAGGACGCGTCTGCATATGTTTTGGTGAACAATCGAGTGTGCGTGTTCTGACAGCTGCCTCTATGCAGACGTCTCCACAGAGCCACTTCTGAATGCCCCGCAGCCCAGGACTGAAGGGATACACTAACAAGTGCACCGGTGTGAGCAACCACATATGCAGAAGGACGTCTTTCATCTCACAGAAGCGCGAACGTCTTGGCGTTCAAGCACATGGCAGAAACAAGGTGTGAACAGATGAGCTGCTGCTATTTTCTCCGTTCGGCATGCTTCGTTGTAGCTCTCTTGCCGGTCGCCGGCTTAGCGGCTTGCTTTGCGCGACTAGGTCTGCGGAGAGAAGGAGATAGCGCCGGAAACCTTGCCTTTTGCCTTCTTCGGCGCTGGAACCCGGTTGCTGCGCCTTCTCTTTGTCCATGTGCACACACACGATTCCTCAGCGAAAACCATGCAGAAACCTTTCCACGAGCACCCAGGGATGTGCACCCAGCACCACGTGCACGCACACGCAGCTAGAGAAAAGCACCTACCTTTTCACACACTGATGCCTAAGCAAACGCGTGGCCACACACACGCACACATCCGCAAGCGCGCCTACTCCCATCTATTGAGGGAAAGACGGACGAGCAACGTCCTGACAGGCTTGAGGGGAAAAACGTCCGTTGATGGTTGGCGTACTGCACGCCCGCCTACGGGGCTGCAGGGGAATCCACATTTGGAAGGTACCTGAAGATGTGTGCCTGTTCTTGGAGCTCCGCTAGTAGGGTAGCAAAGACACTCGTAGGCAGTACTGAATGCTGCTCCGTGCTACTTCTCCTCCGCTGGCAAATGCTTCACAGTCGCCCTAGGAAAGACGTTTAACAATCGATCTCCAAGAGGAACGAAACACGTGATGCCATAAGGCGAAAGAATAGCAGCGCATCTCTTCACAAGCTTGTCCCTGATCTATAGCTGAGGGCAAACACTTGTGTGCTTGTGGGAGAGCGTGTGTCTTTCCTGGAAGCGTTTGGGAGTTTTGCTCAGACGCGTGTTTCCTCAAGTTCAAGAATCAAGATCTAGGATACCTGCAGACAGGTGCCTGTTTGTGTGGAGACAGTCTGTTTGAAACTGTGTTCCTCAGCGCCCGCTCTTTCTCCCCGTCGCTCCACACGCCTGGGAGTCCCTTTCTTTCTCTCCACAAGCACGTGTGTTGACTTCGTCGCACATGTGCATCTGCACAAGCGTTGAGCTCAGCAGAGCGTGTCTCTTGACACTTGATGTGCGTTGGCTGTGTCTGCGTGCTCCAGTGAAGAGAGAAACGGGAAATCATCTTGGTAGAGGCAACAAAGCAAAAGCGAGGCAGGATTGACATCTGCTCAACAGAGACGGATTCCCTGCGCTGACACAGTTCACAGTTACACGAGAAGCAATCTGAGCGGTCCATCGACCGGAGACGTGTTTCCCAAGAGGTCGTTTAGCGAGTGAACAGCAGTGTGCGCGGCTTTCAGGAGTGTGCCTGGAAAGTGCCAGAATCACCAGAGCATCTGTGCAAAAGCTGCTGCCTCTGTGACCGCATTGAGGCACGTTCCCGTGTCTGCGAGTACATAGACGGCTCTTCGCGTTCACTCCGAGGGAAACGGTCCGCTATTGCTTCTGTGCGTACAGACGCGATTCCCTTGTCTCTTGCGAACACAGGGAACTCTGTGCATCCAAATCTACAGGCTAAGGACGCGTCTGCATATGTTTTGGTGAACAATCGAGTGTGCGTGTTCTGACAGCTGCCTCTATGCAGACGTCTCCACAGAGCCACTTCTGAATGCCCCGCAGCCCAGGACTGAAGGGATACACTAACAAGTGCACCGGTGTGAGCAACCACATATGCAGAAGGACGTCTTTCATCTCACAGAAGCGCGAACGTCTTGGCGTTCAAGCACATGGCAGAAACAAGGTGTGAACAGATGAGCTGCTGCTATTTTCTCCGTTCGGCATGCTTCGTTGTAGCTCTCTTGCCGGTCGCCGGCTTAGCGGCTTGCTTTGCGCGACTAGGTCTGCGGAGAGAAGGAGATAGCGCCGGAAACCTTGCCTTTTGCCTTCTTCGGCGCTGGAACCCGGTTGCTGCGCCTTCTCTTTGTCCATGTGCACACACACGATTCCTCAGCGAAAACCATGCAGAAACCTTTCCACGAGCACCCAGGGATGTGCACCCAGCACCACGTGCACGCACACGCAGCTAGAGAAAAGCACCTACCTTTTCACACACTGATGCCTAAGCAAACGCGTGGCCACACACACGCACACATCCGCAAGCGCGCCTACTCCCATCTATTGAGGGAAAGACGGACGAGCAACGTCCTGACAGGCTTGAGGGGAAAAACGTCCGTTGATGGTTGGCGTACTGCACGCCCGCCTACGGGGCTGCAGGGGAATCCACATTTGGAAGGTACCTGAAGATGTGTGCCTGTTCTTGGAGCTCCGCTAGTAGGGTAGCAAAGACACTCGTAGGCAGTACTGAATGCTGCTCCGTGCTACTTCTCCTCCGCTGGCAAATGCTTCACAGTCGCCCTAGGAAAGACGTTTAACAATCGATCTCCAAGAGGAACGAAACACGTGATGCCATAAGGCGAAAGAATAGCAGCGCATCTCTTCACAAGCTTGTCCCTGATCTATAGCTGAGGGCAAACACTTGTGTGCTTGTGGGAGAGCGTGTGTCTTTCCTGGAAGCGTTTGGGAGTTTTGCTCAGACGCGTGTTTCCTCAAGTTCAAGAATCAAGATCTAGGATACCTGCAGACAGGTGCCTGTTTGTGTGGAGACAGTCTGTTTGAAACTGTGTTCCTCAGCGCCCGCTCTTTCTCCCCGTCGCTCCACACGCCTGGGAGTCCCTTTCTTTCTCTCCACAAGCACGTGTGTTGACTTCGTCGCACATGTGCATCTGCACAAGCGTTGAGCTCAGCAGAGCGTGTCTCTTGACACTTGATGTGCGTTGGCTGTGTCTGCCTGCTCCAGTGAAGAGAGAAACGGGAAATCATCTTGGTAGAGGCAACAAAGCAAAAGCGAGGCAGGATTGACATCTGCTCAACAGAGACGGATTCCCTGCGCTGACACAGTTCACAGTTACACGAGAAGCAATCTGAGCGGTCCGTCGACCGGAGACGTGTTTCCCAAGAGGTCGTTTAGCGAGTGAACAGCAGTGTGCGCGACTTTCAGGAGTGTGCCTGGAAAGTGCCAGAATCACCAGGAGCATCTGTGCAAAAGCTGCTGCCTCTGTGACCGCATTGAGGCACGTTCGCGTGTCTGCGAGTATATAGACGGCTCTTTCGCGTTCACTCCGAGGGAAACGGTCCGCTATTGCTTCTGTGCGCACAGACGCGATTCCCTTGTCTCTTGCGAACACAGGGAACTCTGTGCATCCAAATCTACAGGCTAAGGACGCGTCTGCGTATGTTTTGGTGAACAATCGAGTGTGCGTGTTCTGACAGCTGCCTCTATGCAGACGTCTCCACAGAGCCACTTCTGAATGCCCCGCAGCCCAGGACTGAATGGATACACTAACAAGTGCACCGGTGTGAGCAACCACATATGCAGAAGGACGTCTTTCATCTCACAGAAGCGCGAACGTCTTGGCGTTCAAGCACATGGCAGAAACAAGGTGTGAACAGATGAGCTGCTGCTATTTTCTCCGTTCGGCATGCTTCGTTGTAGCTCTCTTGCCGGTCGCCGGCTTAGCGGCTTGCTTTGCGCGACTAGGTCTGCGGAGAGAAGGAGATAGCGCCGGAAACCTTGCCTTTTGCCTTCTTCGGCGCTGGAACCCGGTTGCTGCGCCTTCTCTTTGTCCATGTGCACACACACGATTCCTCAGCGAAAACCATGCAGAAACCTTTCCACGAGCACCCAGGGATGTGCACCCAGCACCACGTGCACGCACACGCAGCTAGAGAAAAGCACCTACCTTTTCACACACTGATGCCTAAGCAAACGCGTGGCCACACACACGCACACATCCGCAAGCGCGCCTACTCCCATCTATTGAGGGAAAGACGGACGAGCAACGTCCTGACAGGCTTGAGGGGAAAAACGTCCGTTGATGGTTGGCGTACTGCACGCCCGCCTACGGGGCTGCAGGGGAATCCACATTTGGAAGGTACCTGAAGATGTGTGCCTGTTCTTGGAGCTCCGCTAGTAGGGTAGCAAAGACACTCGTAGGCAGTACTGAATGCTGCTCCGTGCTACTTCTCCTCCGCTGGCAAATGCTTCACAGTCGCCCTAGGAAAGACGTTTAACAATCGATCTCCAAGAGGAACGAAACACGTGATGCCATAAGGCGAAAGAATAGCAGCGCATCTCTTCACAAGCTTGTCCCTGATCTATAGCTGAGGGCAAACACTTGTGTGCTTGTGGGAGAGCGTGTGTCTTTCCTGGAAGCGTTTGGGAGTTTTGCTCAGACGCGTGTTTCCTCAAGTTCAAGAATCAAGATCTAGGATACCTGCAGACAGGTGCCTGTTTGTGTGGAGACAGTCTGTTTGAAACTGTGTTCCTCAGCGCCCGCTCTTTCTCCCCGTCGCTCCACACGCCTGGGAGTCCCTTTCTTTCTCTCCACAAGCACGTGTGTTGACTTCGTCGCACATGTGCATCTGCACAAGCGTTGAGCTCAGCAGAGCGTGTCTCTTGACACTTGATGTGCGTTGGCTGTGTCTGCGTGCTCCAGTGAAGAGAGAAACGGGAAATCATCTTGGTAGAGGCAACAAAGCAAAAGCGAGGCAGGATTGACATCTGCTCAACAGAGACGGATTCCCTGCGCTGACACAGTTCACAGTTACACGAGAAGCAATCTGAGCGGTCCATCGACCGGAGACGTGTTTCCCAAGAGGTCGTTTAGCGAGTGAACAGCAGTGTGCGCGGCTTTCAGGAGTGTGCCTGGAAAGTGCCAGAATCACCAGAGCATCTGTGCAAAAGCTGCTGCCTCTGTGACCGCATTGAGGCACGTTCCCGTGTCTGCGAGTACATAGACGGCTCTTCGCGTTCACTCCGAGGGAAACGGTCCGCTATTGCTTCTGTGCGTACAGACGCGATTCCCTTGTCTCTTGCGAACACAGGGAACTCTGTGCATCCAAATCTACAGGCTAAGGACGCGTCTGCATATGTTTTGGTGAACAATCGAGTGTGCGTGTTCTGACAGCTGCCTCTATGCAGACGTCTCCACAGAGCCACTTCTGAATGCCCCGCAGCCCAGGACTGAAGGGATACACTAACAAGTGCACCGGTGTGAGCAACCACATATGCAGAAGGACGTCTTTCATCTCACAGAAGCGCGAACGTCTTGGCGTTCAAGCACATGGCAGAAACAAGGTGTGAACAGATGAGCTGCTGCTATTTTCTCCGTTCGGCATGCTTCGTTGTAGCTCTCTTGCCGGTCGCCGGCTTAGCGGCTTGCTTTGCGCGACTAGGTCTGCGGAGAGAAGGAGATAGCGCCGGAAACCTTGCCTTTTGCCTTCTTCGGCGCTGGAACCCGGTTGCTGCGCCTTCTCTTTGTCCATGTGCACACACACGATTCCTCAGCGAAAACCATGCAGAAACCTTTCCACGAGCACCCAGGGATGTGCACCCAGCACCACGTGCACGCACACGCAGCTAGAGAAAAGCACCTACCTTTTCACACACTGATGCCTAAGCAAACGCGTGGCCACACACACGCACACATCCGCAAGCGCGCCTACTCCCATCTATTGAGGGAAAGACGGACGAGCAACGTCCTGACAGGCTTGAGGGGAAAAACGTCCGTTGATGGTTGGCGTACTGCACGCCCGCCTACGGGGCTGCAGGGGAATCCACATTTGGAAGGTACCTGAAGATGTGTGCCTGTTCTTGGAGCTCCGCTAGTAGGGTAGCAAAGACACTCGTAGGCAGTACTGAATGCTGCTCCGTGCTACTTCTCCTCCGCTGGCAAATGCTTCACAGTCGCCCTAGGAAAGACGTTTAACAATCGATCTCCAAGAGGAACGAAACACGTGATGCCATAAGGCGAAAGAATAGCAGCGCATCTCTTCACAAGCTTGTCCCTGATCTATAGCTGAGGGCAAACACTTGTGTGCTTGTGGGAGAGCGTGTGTCTTTCCTGGAAGCGTTTGGGAGTTTTGCTCAGACGCGTGTTTCCTCAAGTTCAAGAATCAAGATCTAGGATACCTGCAGACAGGTGCCTGTTTGTGTGGAGACAGTCTGTTTGAAACTGTGTTCCTCAGCGCCCGCTCTTTCTCCCCGTCGCTCCACACGCCTGGGAGTCCCTTTCTTTCTCTCCACAAGCACGTGTGTTGACTTCGTCGCACATGTGCATCTGCACAAGCGTTGAGCTCAGCAGAGCGTGTCTCTTGACACTTGATGTGCGTTGGCTGTGTCTGCGTGCTCCAGTGAAGAGAGAAACGGGAAATCATCTTGGTAGAGGCAACAAAGCAAAAGCGAGGCAGGATTGACATCTGCTCAACAGAGACGGATTCCCTGCGCTGACACAGTTCACAGTTACACGAGAAGCAATCTGAGCGGTCCATCGACCGGAGACGTGTTTCCCAAGAGGTCGTTTAGCGAGTGAACAGCAGTGTGCGCGGCTTTCAGGAGTGTGCCTGGAAAGTGCCAGAATCACCAGAGCATCTGTGCAAAAGCTGCTGCCTCTGTGACCGCATTGAGGCACGTTCCCGTGTCTGCGAGTACATAGACGGCTCTTCGCGTTCACTCCGAGGGAAACGGTCCGCTATTGCTTCTGTGCGTACAGACGCGATTCCCTTGTCTCTTGCGAACACAGGGAACTCTGTGCATCCAAATCTACAGGCTAAGGACGCGTCTGCATATGTTTTGGTGAACAATCGAGTGTGCGTGTTCTGACAGCTGCCTCTATGCAGACGTCTCCACAGAGCCACTTCTGAATGCCCCGCAGCCCAGGACTGAAGGGATACACTAACAAGTGCACCGGTGTGAGCAACCACATATGCAGAAGGACGTCTTTCATCTCACAGAAGCGCGAACGTCTTGGCGTTCAAGCACATGGCAGAAACAAGGTGTGAACAGATGAGCTGCTGCTATTTTCTCCGTTCGGCATGCTTCGTTGTAGCTCTCTTGCCGGTCGCCGGCTTAGCGGCTTGCTTTGCGCGACTAGGTCTGCGGAGAGAAGGAGATAGCGCCGGAAACCTTGCCTTTTGCCTTCTTCGGCGCTGGAACCCGGTTGCTGCGCCTTCTCTTTGTCCATGTGCACACACACGATTCCTCAGCGAAAACCATGCAGAAACCTTTCCACGAGCACCCAGGGATGTGCACCCAGCACCACGTGCACGCACACGCAGCTAGAGAAAAGCACCTACCTTTTCACACACTGATGCCTAAGCAAACGCGTGGCCACACACACGCACACATCCGCAAGCGCGCCTACTCCCATCTATTGAGGGAAAGACGGACGAGCAACGTCCTGACAGGCTTGAGGGGAAAAACGTCCGTTGATGGTTGGCGTACTGCACGCCCGCCTACGGGGCTGCAGGGGAATCCACATTTGGAAGGTACCTGAAGATGTGTGCCTGTTCTTGGAGCTCCGCTAGTAGGGTAGCAAAGACACTCGTAGGCAGTACTGAATGCTGCTCCGTGCTACTTCTCCTCCGCTGGCAAATGCTTCACAGTCGCCCTAGGAAAGACGTTTAACAATCGATCTCCAAGAGGAACGAAACACGTGATGCCATAAGGCGAAAGAATAGCAGCGCATCTCTTCACAAGCTTGTCCCTGATCTATAGCTGAGGGCAAACACTTGTGTGCTTGTGGGAGAGCGTGTGTCTTTCCTGGAAGCGTTTGGGAGTTTTGCTCAGACGCGTGTTTCCTCAAGTTCAAGAATCAAGATCTAGGATACCTGCAGACAGGTGCCTGTTTGTGTGGAGACAGTCTGTTTGAAACTGTGTTCCTCAGCGCCCGCTCTTTCTCCCCGTCGCTCCACACGCCTGGGAGTCCCTTTCTTTCTCTCCACAAGCACGTGTGTTGACTTCGTCGCACATGTGCATCTGCACAAGCGTTGAGCTCAGCAGAGCGTGTCTCTTGACACTTGATGTGCGTTGGCTGTGTCTGCCTGCTCCAGTGAAGAGAGAAACGGGAAATCATCTTGGTAGAGGCAACAAAGCAAAAGCGAGGCAGGATTGACATCTGCTCAACAGAGACGGATTCCCTGCGCTGACACAGTTCACAGTTACACGAGAAGCAATCTGAGCGGTCCGTCGACCGGAGACGTGTTTCCCAAGAGGTCGTTTAGCGAGTGAACAGCAGTGTGCGCGACTTTCAGGAGTGTGCCTGGAAAGTGCCAGAATCACCAGGAGCATCTGTGCAAAAGCTGCTGCCTCTGTGACCGCATTGAGGCACGTTCGCGTGTCTGCGAGTATATAGACGGCTCTTTCGCGTTCACTCCGAGGGAAACGGTCCGCTATTGCTTCTGTGCGCACAGACGCGATTCCCTTGTCTCTTGCGAACACAGGGAACTCTGTGCATCCAAATCTACAGGCTAAGGACGCGTCTGCGTATGTTTTGGTGAACAATCGAGTGTGCGTGTTCTGACAGCTGCCTCTATGCAGACGTCTCCACAGAGCCACTTCTGAATGCCCCGCAGCCCAGGACTGAATGGATACACTAACAAGTGCACCGGTGTGAGCAACCACATATGCAGAAGGACGTCTTTCATCTCACAGAAGCGCGAACGTCTTGGCGTTCAAGCACATGGCAGAAACAAGGTGTGAACAGATGAGCTGCTGCTATTTTCTCCGTTCGGCATGCTTCGTTGTAGCTCTCTTGCCGGTCGCCGGCTTAGCGGCTTGCTTTGCGCGACTAGGTCTGCGGAGAGAAGGAGATAGCGCCGGAAACCTTGCCTTTTGCCTTCTTCGGCGCTGGAACCCGGTTGCTGCGCCTTCTCTTTGTCCATGTGCACACACACGATTCCTCAGCGAAAACCATGCAGAAACCTTTCCACGAGCACCCAGGGATGTGCACCCAGCACCACGTGCACGCACACGCAGCTAGAGAAAAGCACCTACCTTTTCACACACTGATGCCTAAGCAAACGCGTGGCCACACACACGCACACATCCGCAAGCGCGCCTACTCCCATCTATTGAGGGAAAGACGGACGAGCAACGTCCTGACAGGCTTGAGGGGAAAAACGTCCGTTGATGGTTGGCGTACTGCACGCCCGCCTACGGGGCTGCAGGGGAATCCACATTTGGAAGGTACCTGAAGATGTGTGCCTGTTCTTGGAGCTCCGCTAGTAGGGTAGCAAAGACACTCGTAGGCAGTACTGAATGCTGCTCCGTGCTACTTCTCCTCCGCTGGCAAATGCTTCACAGTCGCCCTAGGAAAGACGTTTAACAATCGATCTCCAAGAGGAACGAAACACGTGATGCCATAAGGCGAAAGAATAGCAGCGCATCTCTTCACAAGCTTGTCCCTGATCTATAGCTGAGGGCAAACACTTGTGTGCTTGTGGGAGAGCGTGTGTCTTTCCTGGAAGCGTTTGGGAGTTTTGCTCAGACGCGTGTTTCCTCAAGTTCAAGAATCAAGATCTAGGATACCTGCAGACAGGTGCCTGTTTGTGTGGAGACAGTCTGTTTGAAACTGTGTTCCTCAGCGCCCGCTCTTTCTCCCCGTCGCTCCACACGCCTGGGAGTCCCTTTCTTTCTCTCCACAAGCACGTGTGTTGACTTCGTCGCACATGTGCATCTGCACAAGCGTTGAGCTCAGCAGAGCGTGTCTCTTGACACTTGATGTGCGTTGGCTGTGTCTGCCTGCTCCAGTGAAGAGAGAAACGGGAAATCATCTTGGTAGAGGCAACAAAGCAAAAGCGAGGCAGGATTGACATCTGCTCAACAGAGACGGATTCCCTGCGCTGACACAGTTCACAGTTACACGAGAAGCAATCTGAGCGGTCCGTCGACCGGAGACGTGTTTCCCAAGAGGTCGTTTAGCGAGTGAACAGCAGTGTGCGCGACTTTCAGGAGTGTGCCTGGAAAGTGCCAGAATCACCAGGAGCATCTGTGCAAAAGCTGCTGCCTCTGTGACCGCATTGAGGCACGTTCGCGTGTCTGCGAGTATATAGACGGCTCTTTCGCGTTCACTCCGAGGGAAACGGTCCGCTATTGCTTCTGTGCGCACAGACGCGATTCCCTTGTCTCTTGCGAACACAGGGAACTCTGTGCATCCAAATCTACAGGCTAAGGACGCGTCTGCGTATGTTTTGGTGAACAATCGAGTGTGCGTGTTCTGACAGCTGCCTCTATGCAGACGTCTCCACAGAGCCACTTCTGAATGCCCCGCAGCCCAGGACTGAATGGATACACTAACAAGTGCACCGGTGTGAGCAACCACATATGCAGAAGGACGTCTTTCATCTCACAGAAGCGCGAACGTCTTGGCGTTCAAGCACATGGCAGAAACAAGGTGTGAACAGATGAGCTGCTGCTATTTTCTCCGTTCGGCATGCTTCGTTGTAGCTCTCTTGCCGGTCGCCGGCTTAGCGGCTTGCTTTGCGCGACTAGGTCTGCGGAGAGAAGGAGATAGCGCCGGAAACCTTGCCTTTTGCCTTCTTCGGCGCTGGAACCCGGTTGCTGCGCCTTCTCTTTGTCCATGTGCACACACACGATTCCTCAGCGAAAACCATGCAGAAACCTTTCCACGAGCACCCAGGGATGTGCACCCAGCACCACGTGCACGCACACGCAGCTAGAGAAAAGCACCTACCTTTTCACACACTGATGCCTAAGCAAACGCGTGGCCACACACACGCACACATCCGCAAGCGCGCCTACTCCCATCTATTGAGGGAAAGACGGACGAGCAACGTCCTGACAGGCTTGAGGGGAAAAACGTCCGTTGATGGTTGGCGTACTGCACGCCCGCCTACGGGGCTGCAGGGGAATCCACATTTGGAAGGTACCTGAAGATGTGTGCCTGTTCTTGGAGCTCCGCTAGTAGGGTAGCAAAGACACTCGTAGGCAGTACTGAATGCTGCTCCGTGCTACTTCTCCTCCGCTGGCAAATGCTTCACAGTCGCCCTAGGAAAGACGTTTAACAATCGATCTCCAAGAGGAACGAAACACGTGATGCCATAAGGCGAAAGAATAGCAGCGCATCTCTTCACAAGCTTGTCCCTGATCTATAGCTGAGGGCAAACACTTGTGTGCTTGTGGGAGAGCGTGTGTCTTTCCTGGAAGCGTTTGGGAGTTTTGCTCAGACGCGTGTTTCCTCAAGTTCAAGAATCAAGATCTAGGATACCTGCAGACAGGTGCCTGTTTGTGTGGAGACAGTCTGTTTGAAACTGTGTTCCTCAGCGCCCGCTCTTTCTCCCCGTCGCTCCACACGCCTGGGAGTCCCTTTCTTTCTCTCCACAAGCACGTGTGTTGACTTCGTCGCACATGTGCATCTGCACAAGCGTTGAGCTCAGCAGAGCGTGTCTCTTGACACTTGATGTGCGTTGGCTGTGTCTGCCTGCTCCAGTGAAGAGAGAAACGGGAAATCATCTTGGTAGAGGCAACAAAGCAAAAGCGAGGCAGGATTGACATCTGCTCAACAGAGACGGATTCCCTGCGCTGACACAGTTCACAGTTACACGAGAAGCAATCTGAGCGGTCCGTCGACCGGAGACGTGTTTCCCAAGAGGTCGTTTAGCGAGTGAACAGCAGTGTGCGCGACTTTCAGGAGTGTGCCTGGAAAGTGCCAGAATCACCAGGAGCATCTGTGCAAAAGCTGCTGCCTCTGTGACCGCATTGAGGCACGTTCGCGTGTCTGCGAGTATATAGACGGCTCTTTCGCGTTCACTCCGAGGGAAACGGTCCGCTATTGCTTCTGTGCGCACAGACGCGATTCCCTTGTCTCTTGCGAACACAGGGAACTCTGTGCATCCAAATCTACAGGCTAAGGACGCGTCTGCGTATGTTTTGGTGAACAATCGAGTGTGCGTGTTCTGACAGCTGCCTCTATGCAGACGTCTCCACAGAGCCACTTCTGAATGCCCCGCAGCCCAGGACTGAATGGATACACTAACAAGTGCACCGGTGTGAGCAACCACATATGCAGAAGGACGTCTTTCATCTCACAGAAGCGCGAACGTCTTGGCGTTCAAGCACATGGCAGAAACAAGGTGTGAACAGATGAGCTGCTGCTATTTTCTCCGTTCGGCATGCTTCGTTGTAGCTCTCTTGCCGGTCGCCGGCTTAGCGGCTTGCTTTGCGCGACTAGGTCTGCGGAGAGAAGGAGATAGCGCCGGAAACCTTGCCTTTTGCCTTCTTCGGCGCTGGAACCCGGTTGCTGCGCCTTCTCTTTGTCCATGTGCACACACACGATTCCTCAGCGAAAACCATGCAGAAACCTTTCCACGAGCACCCAGGGATGTGCACCCAGCACCACGTGCACGCACACGCAGCTAGAGAAAAGCACCTACCTTTTCACACACTGATGCCTAAGCAAACGCGTGGCCACACACACGCACACATCCGCAAGCGCGCCTACTCCCATCTATTGAGGGAAAGACGGACGAGCAACGTCCTGACAGGCTTGAGGGGAAAAACGTCCGTTGATGGTTGGCGTACTGCACGCCCGCCTACGGGGCTGCAGGGGAATCCACATTTGGAAGGTACCTGAAGATGTGTGCCTGTTCTTGGAGCTCCGCTAGTAGGGTAGCAAAGACACTCGTAGGCAGTACTGAATGCTGCTCCGTGCTACTTCTCCTCCGCTGGCAAATGCTTCACAGTCGCCCTAGGAAAGACGTTTAACAATCGATCTCCAAGAGGAACGAAACACGTGATGCCATAAGGCGAAAGAATAGCAGCGCATCTCTTCACAAGCTTGTCCCTGATCTATAGCTGAGGGCAAACACTTGTGTGCTTGTGGGAGAGCGTGTGTCTTTCCTGGAAGCGTTTGGGAGTTTTGCTCAGACGCGTGTTTCCTCAAGTTCAAGAATCAAGATCTAGGATACCTGCAGACAGGTGCCTGTTTGTGTGGAGACAGTCTGTTTGAAACTGTGTTCCTCAGCGCCCGCTCTTTCTCCCCGTCGCTCCACACGCCTGGGAGTCCCTTTCTTTCTCTCCACAAGCACGTGTGTTGACTTCGTCGCACATGTGCATCTGCACAAGCGTTGAGCTCAGCAGAGCGTGTCTCTTGACACTTGATGTGCGTTGGCTGTGTCTGCCTGCTCCAGTGAAGAGAGAAACGGGAAATCATCTTGGTAGAGGCAACAAAGCAAAAGCGAGGCAGGATTGACATCTGCTCAACAGAGACGGATTCCCTGCGCTGACACAGTTCACAGTTACACGAGAAGCAATCTGAGCGGTCCGTCGACCGGAGACGTGTTTCCCAAGAGGTCGTTTAGCGAGTGAACAGCAGTGTGCGCGACTTTCAGGAGTGTGCCTGGAAAGTGCCAGAATCACCAGGAGCATCTGTGCAAAAGCTGCTGCCTCTGTGACCGCATTGAGGCACGTTCGCGTGTCTGCGAGTATATAGACGGCTCTTTCGCGTTCACTCCGAGGGAAACGGTCCGCTATTGCTTCTGTGCGCACAGACGCGATTCCCTTGTCTCTTGCGAACACAGGGAACTCTGTGCATCCAAATCTACAGGCTAAGGACGCGTCTGCGTATGTTTTGGTGAACAATCGAGTGTGCGTGTTCTGACAGCTGCCTCTATGCAGACGTCTCCACAGAGCCACTTCTGAATGCCCCGCAGCCCAGGACTGAATGGATACACTAACAAGTGCACCGGTGTGAGCAACCACATATGCAGAAGGACGTCTTTCATCTCACAGAAGCGCGAACGTCTTGGCGTTCAAGCACATGGCAGAAACAAGGTGTGAACAGATGAGCTGCTGCTATTTTCTCCGTTCGGCATGCTTCGTTGTAGCTCTCTTGCCGGTCGCCGGCTTAGCGGCTTGCTTTGCGCGACTAGGTCTGCGGAGAGAAGGAGATAGCGCCGGAAACCTTGCCTTTTGCCTTCTTCGGCGCTGGAACCCGGTTGCTGCGCCTTCTCTTTGTCCATGTGCACACACACGATTCCTCAGCGAAAACCATGCAGAAACCTTTCCACGAGCACCCAGGGATGTGCACCCAGCACCACGTGCACGCACACGCAGCTAGAGAAAAGCACCTACCTTTTCACACACTGATGCCTAAGCAAACGCGTGGCCACACACACGCACACATCCGCAAGCGCGCCTACTCCCATCTATTGAGGGAAAGACGGACGAGCAACGTCCTGACAGGCTTGAGGGGAAAAACGTCCGTTGATGGTTGGCGTACTGCACGCCCGCCTACGGGGCTGCAGGGGAATCCACATTTGGAAGGTACCTGAAGATGTGTGCCTGTTCTTGGAGCTCCGCTAGTAGGGTAGCAAAGACACTCGTAGGCAGTACTGAATGCTGCTCCGTGCTACTTCTCCTCCGCTGGCAAATGCTTCACAGTCGCCCTAGGAAAGACGTTTAACAATCGATCTCCAAGAGGAACGAAACACGTGATGCCATAAGGCGAAAGAATAGCAGCGCATCTCTTCACAAGCTTGTCCCTGATCTATAGCTGAGGGCAAACACTTGTGTGCTTGTGGGAGAGCGTGTGTCTTTCCTGGAAGCGTTTGGGAGTTTTGCTCAGACGCGTGTTTCCTCAAGTTCAAGAATCAAGATCTAGGATACCTGCAGACAGGTGCCTGTTTGTGTGGAGACAGTCTGTTTGAAACTGTGTTCCTCAGCGCCCGCTCTTTCTCCCCGTCGCTCCACACGCCTGGGAGTCCCTTTCTTTCTCTCCACAAGCACGTGTGTTGACTTCGTCGCACATGTGCATCTGCACAAGCGTTGAGCTCAGCAGAGCGTGTCTCTTGACACTTGATGTGCGTTGGCTGTGTCTGCCTGCTCCAGTGAAGAGAGAAACGGGAAATCATCTTGGTAGAGGCAACAAAGCAAAAGCGAGGCAGGATTGACATCTGCTCAACAGAGACGGATTCCCTGCGCTGACACAGTTCACAGTTACACGAGAAGCAATCTGAGCGGTCCATCGACCGGAGACGTGTTTCCCAAGAGGTCGTTTAGCGAGTGAACAGCAGTGTGCGCGACTTTCAGGAGTGTGCCTGGAAAGTGCCAGAATCACCAGAGCATCTGTGCAAAAGCTGCTGCCTCTGTGACCGCATTGAGGCACGTTCCCGTGTCTGCGAGTACATAGACGGCTCTTCGCGTTCACTCCGAGGGAAACGGTCCGCTATTGCTTCTGTGCGTACAGACGCGATTCCCTTGTCTCTTGCGAACACAGGGAACTCTGTGCATCCAAATCTACAGGCTAAGGACGCGTCTGCATATGTTTTGGTGAACAATCGAGTGTGCGTGTTCTGACAGCTGCCTCTATGCAGACGTCTCCACAGAGCCACTTCTGAATGCCCCGCAGCCCAGGACTGAATGGATACACTAACAAGTGCACCGGTGTGAGCAACTACGTACGCAGAAGGACGTCTTTCATCTCACAGAAGCGCGAACGTCTTGGCGTTCAAGCACATGGCAGAAACAAGGTGTGAACAGATGAGCTGCTGCTATTTTCTCCGTTCGGCATGCTTCGTTGTAGCTCTCTTGCCGGTCGCCGGCTTAGCGGCTTGCTTTGCGCGACTAGGTCTGCGGAGAGAAGGAGATAGCGCCGGAAACCTTGCCTTTTGCCTTCTTCGGCGCTGGAACCCGGTTGCTGCGCCTTCTCTTTGTCCATGTGCACACACACGATTCCTCAGCGAAAACCATGCAGAAACCTTTCCACGAGCACCCAGGGATGTGCAGCCAGCACCACGTGCACGCACACGCAGCTAGAGAAAAGCACCTACCTTTTCACACACTGATGCCTAAGCAAACGCGTGGCCACACACACGCACACATCCGCAAGCGCGCCTACTCCCATCTATTGAGGGAAAGACGGACGAGCAACGTCCTGACAGGCTTGAGGGGAAAAACGTCCGTTGATGGTTGGCGTACTGCACGCCTGCCTACGGGGCTGCAGGGGAATCCACATTTGGAAGGTACCTGAAGATGTGTGCCTGTTCTTGGAGCTCCGCTAGTAGGGTAGCAAAGACACTCGTAGGCAGTACTGAATGCTGCTCCGTGCTACTTCTCCTCCGCTGGCAAATGCTTCACAGTCGCCCTAGGAAAGACGTTTAACAATCGATCTCCAAGAGGAACGAAACACATGATGGCATAAGGCGAAAGAATAGCAGGGCATCTCTTCACAAGCTTGTCCCTGATCTATAGCTGAGGGCAAACACTTGTGTGCTTGTGGGAGAGCGTGTGTCTTTCCTGGAAGCGTTTGGGAGTTTTGCTCAGACGCGTGTTTCCTCAAGTTCAAGAATCAAGATCTAGGATACCTGCAGACAGGTGCCTGTTTGTGTGGAGACAGTCTGTTTGAAACTGTGTTCCTCAGCGCCCGCTCTTTCTCCCCGTCGCTCCACACGCCTGGGAGTCCCTTTCTTTCTCTCCACAAGCACGTGTGTTGACTTCGTCGCACATGTGCATCTGCACAAGCGTTGAGCTCAGCAGAGCGTGTCTCTTGACACTTGATGTGCGTTGGCTGTGTCTGCGTGCTCCAGTGAAGAGAGAAACGGGAAATCATCTTGGTAGAGGCAACAAAGCAAAAGCGAGGCAGGATTGACATCTGCTCAACAGAGACGGATTCCCTGCGCTGACACAGTTCACAGTTACACGAGAAGCAATCTGAGCGGTCCATCGACCGGAGACGTGTTTCCCAAGAGGTCGTTTAGCGAGTGAACAGCAGTGTGCGCGGCTTTCAGGAGTGTGCCTGGAAAGTGCCAGAATCACCACAGCATCTGTGCAAAAGCTGCTGCCTCTGTGACTGCATTGAGGCACGTTCCCGTGTTTGCGAGAACATAGACGGCTCTTCGCGTTCACTCCGAGGGAAACGGTCCGCTATTGCTTCTGTGCGTACAGACGCGATTCCCTTGTCTCTTGCGAACACAGGGAACTCTGTGCATCCAAATCTACAGGCTAAGGACGCGTCTGCATATGTTTTGGTGAACAATCGAGTGTGCGTGTTCTGACAGCTGCCTCTATGCAGACGTCTCCACAGAGCCACTTCTGAATGCCCCGCAGCCCAGGACTGAAGGGATACACTAACAAGTGCACCGGTGTGAGCAACCACATATGCAGAAGGACGTCTTTCATCTCACAGAAGCGCGAACGTCTTGGCGTTCAAGCACATGGCAGAAACAAGGTGTGAACAGATGAGCTGCTGCTATTTTCTCCGTTCGGCATGCTTCGTTGTAGCTCTCTTGCCGGTCGCCGGCTTAGCGGCTTGCTTTGCGCGACTAGGTCTGCGGAGAGAAGGAGATAGCGCCGGAAACCTTGCCTTTTGCCTTCTTCGGCGCTGGAACCCGGTTGCTGCGCCTTCTCTTTGTCCATGTGCACACACACGATTCCTCAGCGAAAACCATGCAGAAACCTTTCCACGAGCACCCAGGGATGTGCACCCAGCACCACGTGCACGCACACGCAGCTAGAGAAAAGCACCTACCTTTTCACACACTGATGCCTAAGCAAACGCGTGGCCACACACACGCACACATCCGCAAGCGCGCCTACTCCCATCTATTGAGGGAAAGACGGACGAGCAACGTCCTGACAGGCTTGAGGGGAAAAACGTCCGTTGATGGTTGGCGTACTGCACGCCCGCCTACGGGGCTGCAGGGGAATCCACATTTGGAAGGTACCTGAAGATGTGTGCCTGTTCTTGGAGCTCCGCTAGTAGGGTAGCAAAGACACTCGTAGGCAGTACTGAATGCTGCTCCGTGCTACTTCTCCTCCGCTGGCAAATGCTTCACAGTCGCCCTAGGAAAGACGTTTAACAATCGATCTCCAAGAGGAACGAAACACGTGATGCCATAAGGCGAAAGAATAGCAGCGCATCTCTTCACAAGCTTGTCCCTGATCTATAGCTGAGGGCAAACACTTGTGTGCTTGTGGGAGAGCGTGTGTCTTTCCTGGAAGCGTTTGGGAGTTTTGCTCAGACGCGTGTTTCCTCAAGTTCAAGAATCAAGATCTAGGATACCTGCAGACAGGTGCCTGTTTGTGTGGAGACAGTCTGTTTGAAACTGTGTTCCTCAGCGCCCGCTCTTTCTCCCCGTCGCTCCACACGCCTGGGAGTCCCTTTCTTTCTCTCCACAAGCACGTGTGTTGACTTCGTCGCACATGTGCATCTGCACAAGCGTTGAGCTCAGCAGAGCGTGTCTCTTGACACTTGATGTGCGTTGGCTGTGTCTGCGTGCTCCAGTGAAGAGAGAAACGGGAAATCATCTTGGTAGAGGCAACAAAGCAAAAGCGAGGCAGGATTGACATCTGCTCAACAGAGACGGATTCCCTGCGCTGACACAGTTCACAGTTACACGAGAAGCAATCTGAGCGGTCCATCGACCGGAGACGTGTTTCCCAAGAGGTCGTTTAGCGAGTGAACAGCAGTGTGCGCGGCTTTCAGGAGTGTGCCTGGAAAGTGCCAGAATCACCAGAGCATCTGTGCAAAAGCTGCTGCCTCTGTGACCGCATTGAGGCACGTTCCCGTGTCTGCGAGTACATAGACGGCTCTTCGCGTTCACTCCGAGGGAAACGGTCCGCTATTGCTTCTGTGCGTACAGACGCGATTCCCTTGTCTCTTGCGAACACAGGGAACTCTGTGCATCCAAATCTACAGGCTAAGGACGCGTCTGCATATGTTTTGGTGAACAATCGAGTGTGCGTGTTCTGACAGCTGCCTCTATGCAGACGTCTCCACAGAGCCACTTCTGAATGCCCCGCAGCCCAGGACTGAAGGGATACACTAACAAGTGCACCGGTGTGAGCAACCACATATGCAGAAGGACGTCTTTCATCTCACAGAAGCGCGAACGTCTTGGCGTTCAAGCACATGGCAGAAACAAGGTGTGAACAGATGAGCTGCTGCTATTTTCTCCGTTCGGCATGCTTCGTTGTAGCTCTCTTGCCGGTCGCCGGCTTAGCGGCTTGCTTTGCGCGACTAGGTCTGCGGAGAGAAGGAGATAGCGCCGGAAACCTTGCCTTTTGCCTTCTTCGGCGCTGGAACCCGGTTGCTGCGCCTTCTCTTTGTCCATGTGCACACACACGATTCCTCAGCGAAAACCATGCAGAAACCTTTCCACGAGCACCCAGGGATGTGCACCCAGCACCACGTGCACGCACACGCAGCTAGAGAAAAGCACCTACCTTTTCACACACTGATGCCTAAGCAAACGCGTGGCCACACACACGCACACATCCGCAAGCGCGCCTACTCCCATCTATTGAGGGAAAGACGGACGAGCAACGTCCTGACAGGCTTGAGGGGAAAAACGTCCGTTGATGGTTGGCGTACTGCACGCCCGCCTACGGGGCTGCAGGGGAATCCACATTTGGAAGGTACCTGAAGATGTGTGCCTGTTCTTGGAGCTCCGCTAGTAGGGTAGCAAAGACACTCGTAGGCAGTACTGAATGCTGCTCCGTGCTACTTCTCCTCCGCTGGCAAATGCTTCACAGTCGCCCTAGGAAAGACGTTTAACAATCGATCTCCAAGAGGAACGAAACACGTGATGCCATAAGGCGAAAGAATAGCAGCGCATCTCTTCACAAGCTTGTCCCTGATCTATAGCTGAGGGCAAACACTTGTGTGCTTGTGGGAGAGCGTGTGTCTTTCCTGGAAGCGTTTGGGAGTTTTGCTCAGACGCGTGTTTCCTCAAGTTCAAGAATCAAGATCTAGGATACCTGCAGACAGGTGCCTGTTTGTGTGGAGACAGTCTGTTTGAAACTGTGTTCCTCAGCGCCCGCTCTTTCTCCCCGTCGCTCCACACGCCTGGGAGTCCCTTTCTTTCTCTCCACAAGCACGTGTGTTGACTTCGTCGCACATGTGCATCTGCACAAGCGTTGAGCTCAGCAGAGCGTGTCTCTTGACACTTGATGTGCGTTGGCTGTGTCTGCGTGCTCCAGTGAAGAGAGAAACGGGAAATCATCTTGGTAGAGGCAACAAAGCAAAAGCGAGGCAGGATTGACATCTGCTCAACAGAGACGGATTCCCTGCGCTGACACAGTTCACAGTTACACGAGAAGCAATCTGAGCGGTCCATCGACCGGAGACGTGTTTCCCAAGAGGTCGTTTAGCGAGTGAACAGCAGTGTGCGCGGCTTTCAGGAGTGTGCCTGGAAAGTGCCAGAATCACCAGAGCATCTGTGCAAAAGCTGCTGCCTCTGTGACCGCATTGAGGCACGTTCCCGTGTCTGCGAGTACATAGACGGCTCTTCGCGTTCACTCCGAGGGAAACGGTCCGCTATTGCTTCTGTGCGTACAGACGCGATTCCCTTGTCTCTTGCGAACACAGGGAACTCTGTGCATCCAAATCTACAGGCTAAGGACGCGTCTGCATATGTTTTGGTGAACAATCGAGTGTGCGTGTTCTGACAGCTGCCTCTATGCAGACGTCTCCACAGAGCCACTTCTGAATGCCCCGCAGCCCAGGACTGAAGGGATACACTAACAAGTGCACCGGTGTGAGCAACCACATATGCAGAAGGACGTCTTTCATCTCACAGAAGCGCGAACGTCTTGGCGTTCAAGCACATGGCAGAAACAAGGTGTGAACAGATGAGCTGCTGCTATTTTCTCCGTTCGGCATGCTTCGTTGTAGCTCTCTTGCCGGTCGCCGGCTTAGCGGCTTGCTTTGCGCGACTAGGTCTGCGGAGAGAAGGAGATAGCGCCGGAAACCTTGCCTTTTGCCTTCTTCGGCGCTGGAACCCGGTTGCTGCGCCTTCTCTTTGTCCATGTGCACACACACGATTCCTCAGCGAAAACCATGCAGAAACCTTTCCACGAGCACCCAGGGATGTGCACCCAGCACCACGTGCACGCACACGCAGCTAGAGAAAAGCACCTACCTTTTCACACACTGATGCCTAAGCAAACGCGTGGCCACACACACGCACACATCCGCAAGCGCGCCTACTCCCATCTATTGAGGGAAAGACGGACGAGCAACGTCCTGACAGGCTTGAGGGGAAAAACGTCCGTTGATGGTTGGCGTACTGCACGCCCGCCTACGGGGCTGCAGGGGAATCCACATTTGGAAGGTACCTGAAGATGTGTGCCTGTTCTTGGAGCTCCGCTAGTAGGGTAGCAAAGACACTCGTAGGCAGTACTGAATGCTGCTCCGTGCTACTTCTCCTCCGCTGGCAAATGCTTCACAGTCGCCCTAGGAAAGACGTTTAACAATCGATCTCCAAGAGGAACGAAACACGTGATGCCATAAGGCGAAAGAATAGCAGCGCATCTCTTCACAAGCTTGTCCCTGATCTATAGCTGAGGGCAAACACTTGTGTGCTTGTGGGAGAGCGTGTGTCTTTCCTGGAAGCGTTTGGGAGTTTTGCTCAGACGCGTGTTTCCTCAAGTTCAAGAATCAAGATCTAGGATACCTGCAGACAGGTGCCTGTTTGTGTGGAGACAGTCTGTTTGAAACTGTGTTCCTCAGCGCCCGCTCTTTCTCCCCGTCGCTCCACACGCCTGGGAGTCCCTTTCTTTCTCTCCACAAGCACGTGTGTTGACTTCGTCGCACATGTGCATCTGCACAAGCGTTGAGCTCAGCAGAGCGTGTCTCTTGACACTTGATGTGCGTTGGCTGTGTCTGCCTGCTCCAGTGAAGAGAGAAACGGGAAATCATCTTGGTAGAGGCAACAAAGCAAAAGCGAGGCAGGATTGACATCTGCACAACAGAGACGGATTCCCTGCGCTGACACAGTTCACAGTTACACGAGAAGCAATCTGAGCGGTCCATCGACCGGAGACGTGTTTCCCAAGAGGTCGTTTAGCGAGTGAACAGCAGTGTGCGCGACTTTCAGGAGTGTGCCTGGAAAGTGCCAGAATCACCAGAGCATCTGTGCAAAAGCTGCTGCCTCTGTGACCGCATTGAGGCACGTTCCCGTGTCTGCGAGTACATAGACGGCTCTTCGCGTTCACTCCGAGGGAAACGGTCCGCTATTGCTTCTGTGCGTACAGACGCGATTCCCTTGTCTCTTGCGAACACAGGGAACTCTGTGCATCCAAATCTACAGGCTAAGGACGCGTCTGCATATGTTTTGGTGAACAATCGAGTGTGCGTGTTCTGACAGCTGCCTCTATGTAGACGTCTCCACAGAGCCACTTCTGAATGCCCCGCAGCCCAGGACTGAAGGGATACACTAAGAAGTGCACCGGTGTGAGCAACCACATATGCAGAAGGACGTCTTTCATCTCACAGAAGCGCGAACGTCTTGGCGTTCAAGCACATGGCAGAAACAAGGTGTGAACAGATGAGCTGCTGCTATTTTCTCCGTTCGGCATGCTTGGTTGTAGCTCTCTTGCCGGTCGCCGGCTTAGCGGCTTGCTTTGCGCGACTAGGTCTGCGGAGAGAAGATAGCGCCGGAAACCTTGCCTTTTGCCTTCTTCGGCGCTGGAACCTGGTTGCTGCGCCTTCTCTTTGTCCATGTGCACACACACGATTCCTCAGCGAAAACCATGCAGAAACCTTTCCACGAGCACCCAGGGATGTGCACCCAGCATCACGTGCACGCACACGCAGCTAGAGAAAAGCACCTACCTTTTCACACACTGATGCCTAAGCAAACGCGTGGCCACACACACGCACACATCCGCAAGCGCGCCTACTCCCATCTATTGAGGGAAAGACGGACGAGCAACGTCCTGACAGGCTTGAGGGGAAAAACGTCCGTTGATGGTTGGCGTACTGCACGCCCGCATACGGGGTTAGGTTTAGATTTGGGGTTGGGGGTTGGGGTTAGGGTTTGGGGTCAGGGATTGGGGTTAGGCTTATATTTGGGGTTAGGTTTAGATTTGGGGTTAGGGTTTGGGGTTAGGGGTTGGGGTTAGGTTTAGATTTGGGGTTAGGGGTTGGGGTTTAGGGGTTGGGGTTAGGTTTAGATTTGGGGTTAGGGGTTGGGGTTAGGGTTTGGGGTTAGGGATTGGGGTTAGGTTTAGATTTGGGGTTAGGGGTTGGGGTTAGGGTTTGGGGTTAGGGATTGGGGTTAGGTTTAGATTTGGGGTTAGGGGTTGGGGTTAGGTTTAGATTTGGGGTTAGGGGTTGGGGTTAGGTTTAGATTTGGGTTTAGGGGTTGGGGTTAGGGTTTGGGGTTAGGGATTGGGGTTAGGTTTAGATTTGGGGTTTAGGGGTTGGGGTTATGTTTAGATTTGGGTTTAGGGCTTGGGGTTAGGGGTTGGGGTTAGGGATTGGGGTTAGGTTTAGATTTGGGATTAGGGGTTGGGGTTAGGGTTTGGGGTTAGGGATTGGGGTTAGGTTTAGATTTGGGGTTAGGGGTTGGGGTTAGGGGTTGGGGTTAGGTTTAGATTTGGGGTTAGGAGTTGGGGTTTAGGGGTTGGGGTTAGGTTTTGATTTGGGGTTAGGGTTTGGGGTTAGGGATTGGGGTTAGGTTTAGATTTGGGGTTAGGGGTTGGGGTTTAGGGGTTGGGGTTAGGTTTAGATTTGGGGTTAGGGTTTGGGGTTAGGGATTGGGGTTAGGTTTAGATTTGGAGTTAGGGTTTGGGGTTAGGGATTGGGGTTAGGTTTAGATTTGGGGTTAGGGGTTGGGGTTAGGGTTTGGGGTTAGGGATTGGGGTTAGGTTTAGATTTGGAGTTAGGGGATGGGGTTAGGTTTAGATTTGGGGTTAGGTTTAGATTTGGGGTTAGGGGTTGGGGTTAGGGGTTGGGGTTAGGGGTTGGGGTTAGGGGTTGAGGTTAGGTTTAGATTTGGGGTTAGGGGTTGGGGTTAGGGGTTGGGGTTAGGTTTAGATTTGGGGTTAGGGGTTGGGGTTTAGGGGTTGTGGTTAGGTTTAGATTTGGGGTTAGGGTTTGGGGTTAGGGATTGGGGTTAGGTTTAGATTTGGGGTTAGGGGTTGGGGTTAGGGATTGGGGTTAGGTTTAGATTTGGGGTTAGGGGTTGGGGTTTAGGGGTTGGGGTTAGGTTTAGATTTGGGGTTAGGGTTTGGGGTTAGGGATTGGGGTTAGGTTTAGATTTGGGGTTAGGGTTTGGGGTTAGGGATTGGGGTTAGGTTTAGATTTGGGGTTAGGGGTTGGGGTTAGGGTTTGGGGTTAGGGATTGGGGTTAGGTTTAGATTTGGAGTTAGGGGATGGGGTTAGGTTTAGATTTGGGGTTAGGTTTAGATTTGGGGTTAGGGGTTGGGGTTAGGGGTTGGGGTTAGGGGTTGGGGTTAGGGGTTGAGGTTAGGTTTAGATTTGGGGTTAGGGGTTGGGGTTAGGGGTTGGGGTTAGGTTTAGATTTGGGGTTAGGGGTTGGGGTTTAGGGGTTGTGGTTAGGTTTAGATTTGGGGTTAGGGTTTGGGGTTAGGGATTGGGGTTAGGTTTAGATTTGGGGTTAGGGGTTGGGGTTAGGGTTTGGGGTTAGGGATTGGGGTTAGGTTTAGATTTGGGGTTAGGGGTTGGGGTTAGGTTTAGATTTGGGGTTAGGGGTTGGGGTTTAGGGGTTGGGGTTAGGTTTAGATTTGGGTTTAGGGGTTGGGGTTAGGGGTTGGGGTTAGGGATTGGGGTTAGGTTTAGATTTGGGGTTAGGGGTTGGGGTTAGGGTTTGGGGTTAGGGATTGGGGTTAGGTTTAGATTTGGGGTTAGGGGATGGGGTTTAGGGGTTGGGGTTAGGTTTAGATTTGGGGTTAGCGTTTGGGGTTAGGGATTGGGGTTAGGTTTAGATTTGGGGTTAGGGGTTGGGGTTAGGGGTTGGGTTTAGGGATTGGGGTTAGGTTTAGATTTGGGGTTAGGGGTTGGGGTTTAGGGGTTGGTGTTAGGTTTAGATTTGGGGTTAGGGTTTGGGGTTAGGGATTGGGGTTAAGTTTAGATTTGGAGTTATGGGTTGGGGTTAGGTTTAGATTTGGGTTTAGGTTTAGATTTGGGGTTAGGGGTTGGGGTTAGGGGTTGGGGTTAGGGGTTGGGGTTAGGTTTAGATTTGGGGTTAGGGGTTGGGGTTTAGGGGTTGGGGTTAGGTTTAGATTTACGGTTAGGGGTTGGGGTTTAGGGGTTGGGGTTAGGTTTAGATTTGGGGTTAGGGTTTGGGGTTAGGGATTGGGGTTAGGTTTAGATTTGGGTTTAGGGGTTGGGGTTAGGGTTTGCGGTTAGGGATTGGGGTTAGGTTTAGATTTGGGGTTAGGGGTTGGGGTTAGGTTTAGATTTGGGGTTAGGGGTTGGGGTTTAGGGGTTGGGGTTAGGTTTAGATTTGGGTTTAGGGGTTGGGGTTAGGGGTTGGAGTTAGGGATTGGGGTTAGGTTTATATTTGGGGTTAGGGGTTGGGGTTAGGTTTGGGGTTAGGGATTGGGGTTAGATTTAGATTTGGGGTTAGGGGTTGGGGTTTAGGGGTTGGGGTTAGGTTTAGATTTGGGGTTAGGGTTTGGGGTTAGGGATTGGGGTTAGGTTTAGATTTGGGTTTAGGGTTTGGGGTTTAGGGGTTGGGGTTAGGTTTAGATTTGGGGTTAGGGGTTGGGGTTAGGGATTGGGGTTAGGTTTAGATTTGGGGTTAGGGGTTGGGGTTAGGGTTTGGGGTTAGGGATTGGGGTTAGGTTTAGATTTGGGGATGGGGTTGGGGTTTAGGGGTTGGGGTTAGGGGTTGGGGTTAGGTTTAGATTTGGGGTTGGGGGTTGGGGTTAGGGGTTGGGGTTAGGTTTAGATTTGGGGTTAGGGGTTGGGGTTTAGGGGTTGGGGTTAGGTTTAGATTTGGGGTTGGGGGTTGGGGTTAGGGGTTGGGGTTAGGTTTAGATTTGGGGTTAGGGGTTGGGGTTTAGGGGTTGGGGTTAGGTTTAGATTTGGGGTTAGGGTTTGGGGTTAGGGATTGGGGTTAGGTTTAGATTTGGGGTTAGGGGCTGGGGTTAGGGTTTGGGGTTAGGGATTGGGGTTACATTTAGATTTGGGGTTATGGGTTGGGGTTAGGTTTAGATTTGGGGTTAGGGGTTGGGGTTTAGGGGTTGGGGTTAGGTTTAGATTTGGGTTTAGGGGTTGGTGTTAGGGGTTGGGGTTAGGGATTGGGGTTAGGTTTAGATTTGGGGTTAGGGGTTGGGGTTAGGGTTTGGGGTTAGGGATTAGGGTTAGGTTTAGATTTGGGGTTAGGGGTTGGGGTTTAGGGGTTGGGGTTAGGTTTAGATTTGGGGTTAGGTTTGGGGTTAGGGATTGGGGTTAGGTTTAGATTTGGGTTTAGGGGTTGGGGTTAGGGTTTGGGGTTCGGGATTGGGGTTAGGTTTAGATTTGGGGTTAGGGGTTGGGGTTTAGGGGTTGGGGTTAGGTTTAGATTTGGGGTTAGGGTTTGGGGTTAGGGTTTGGGGTTAAGTTTAGATTTGGGGTTAGGGGTTCGGGTTAGGGTTTGGGGTTAGGGATTGGGGTTAGGTTTAGATTTGGAGTTAGGGGTTGGGGTTAGGTTTAGATTTGGGGTTAGGTTTAGATTTGGGGTTAGGGGTTGGGGTTAGGGGTTGGGGTTAGGGGTTGGGGTTAGGGGTTGAGGTTAGGTTTAGATTTGGGGATAGGGGTTGGGGCTAGGGGTTGGGGTTAGGTTTAGATTTGGGGTTAGGTGTTGGGGTTTAGGGGTTGGGGTTAGGTTTAGATTTGGGGTTAGGGTTTGGGGTTAGGGATTGGGGTTAGGTTTAGATTTGGGGTTAGGGGTTGGGGTTAGGGTTTGGGGTTAGGGATTGGGGTTAGGTTTAGATTTGGGGTTAGAAGTTGGGGTTTAGGGGTTGGGGTTAGGTTTAGATTTGGGTTTAGGGGTTGGGTTTAGGGGTTGGGGTTAGGGATTGGGGTTAGGTTTATATTTGGGGTTAGGGGTTGGGGTTAGGGTTTGGGGTTAGGGATTGGGTTTAGGTTAAATTTGGGGTTAGGGGTTGGGGTTTAGGGGTTGGGGTTAGGTTTAGATTTGGGGTTAGGGTTTGGGGTTAGGGATTGGGGTTAGGTTTAGATTTGGGTTTAGGGGTTGGGGTTAGGGGTTGGGGTTAGGGGTTGGGATTAGGTGTAGATTTGGGTTTAGGGGTTGGGGTTAGGTTTAGATTTGGGGTTAGGGGTTGGGGTTTAGGGGTTGGGGTTAGGTTTAGATTTGGGTTTAGGGGTTGGGGTAGGGGTTGGGGTTAGGGAGTGGGGTTAGGTTTAGATTTGGGGTTAGGGGTTGGGGTTAGGGTTTGGGGTTAGGGATTGGGGTTAGGTTTAGATTTGGGGTTAGGGGTTGGGGTTTAGGGGTTGGGGTTTGGTTTAGATTTGGGGTTAGGGGTTGGGGTTAGGGATTGGGGTTAGGTTTAGATTTGGGGTTAGGGGTTGGGGTTAGGGGTTGGGGTTAGGTTTAGATTTGGGGTTAGGAGTTGGGGTTTAGGGGTTGGGGTTAGGTTTTGATTTGGGGTTAGGGGTTGGGGTTAGGGATTGGGGTTTGGTTTAGATTTGGGGTTAGGGGTTGGGGTTTAGGGGTTGGGGTTAGGTTTAGATTTGGGGTTAGGGTTTGGGGTTAGGGATTGGGGTTAGGTTTAGATTTGGGGTTAGGGTTTGGGGTTAGGGATTGGGGTTAGGTTTAGATTTGGGGTTAGGGGTTGGGGTTAGGGTTTGGGGTTAGGGATTGGGGTTAGGTTTAGATTTGGAGTTAGGGGATGGGGTTAGGTTTAGATTTGGGGTTAGGTTTAGATTTGGGGTTAGGGGTTGGGGTTAGGGGTTGGGGTTAGTGGTTGGGGTTAGGGGTTGAGGTTAGGTTTAGATTTGCGGTTAGGGGTTGGGGTTAGGGGTTGGGGTTAGGTTTAGATTTGGGGTTAGGGGTTGGGGTTTAGGGGTTGTGGTTAGGTTTAGATTTGGGGTTAGGGTTTGGGGTTAGGGATTGGGGTTAGGTTTAGATTTGGGGTTAGGTGTTGGGGTTAGGGTTTGGGGTTAGGGATTGGGGTTAGGTTTAGATTTGGGATTAGGGGTTGGGGTTTAGGGGTTGGGGTTAGGTTTAGATTTGGGTTTAAGGGTTGGGGTTAGGGGTTGGGGTTAGGGGTTGGGGTTAGGTTTAGATTTGGGGTTAGGTTTTGGGGTTAGGGTTTGGGGTTAGGGATTGGGGTTAGGTTTAGATTTGGAGTTAGGGGATGGGGTTAGGTTTAGATTTGGGGTTAGGTTTAGATTTGGGTTTAGGGGTTGGGGTTAGGGGTTGGGGTTAGGGGTTGGGGTTAGGGGTTGAGGTTAGGTTTAGATTTGGGGTTAGGGGTTGGGGTTAGGGGTTGGGGTTAGGTTTAGATTTGGGGTTAGGGGTTGGGGTTTAGGGGTTGTGGTTAGGTTTAGATTTGGGGTTAGGGATTGGGGTTAGGTTTAGATTTGGGGTTAGGTGTTGGGGTTAGGGTTTGGGGTTAGGGATTGGGGTTAGGTTTAGATTTGGGGTTAGGGGTTGGGGTTAGGTTTAGATTAGGGATTAGGGGTTGGGGTTTAGGGGTTGGGGTTAGGTTTAGATTTGGGTTTAAGGGTTGGGGTTAGGGGTTGGGGTTAGGGATTGGGGTTAGGTTTAGATTTGGGGTTAGGGGTTGGGGTTAGGGTTTGGGGTTAGGGATTGCGGTTAGGTTTAGATTTGGGGTTAGGGGTTGGGGTTTAGGGGTTGGTGTTAGGTTTAGATTTGGGGTTAGGGTTTGGGGTTAGGGATTGGGGTTAAGTTTAGATTTGGGGTTAGGGGTTGGGGTTAGGGTTTGGGGTTAGGGATTGGGGTTAGGTTTAGATTTGGAGTTATGGGTTGGGGTTAGGTTTAGATTTGGGGTTAGGTTTAGATTTGGGGTTAGGGGTTGGGGTTAGGGGTTGAGGTTAGGTTTAGATTTGGGGTTAGGGGTTGGGGTTAGGGGTTGGGGTTAGGTTTAGATTTAGGGTTAGGGGTTGGGGTTTAGGGGTTGGGGTTAGGTTTAGATTTGGGGTTAGGGGCTGGGGTTAGGGTTTGGGGTTAGGTTTAGATTTGGGGTTAGGGGTTGGGGTTAGGGTTTGGGGTTAGGGATTGGGGTTAGGTTTAGATTTGGGGTTAGGGGTTGGGGTTAGGTTTAGATTTGGGGTTAGGGGTTGGGGTTTAGGGGTTGGGGTTAGGTTTAGATTTGGGTTTAGGGGTTGGGGTTAGGGGTTGGGGTTAGGGATTGGGGTTAGGTTTATATTTGGGGTTAGGGGTTGGGGTTAGGGTTTGGGGTTAGGGATTGGGGTTAGGTTTAGATTTGGGGTTAGGGGTTGGGGTTTAGGGGTTGGGGTTAGGTTTAGATTTGGGGTTAGGGTTTGGGGTTAGGGATTGGGGTTAGGTTTAGATTTGGGTTTAGGGGTTGGGGTTTAGGGGTTGGGGTTAGGTTTAGATTTGGGGTTAGGGGTTGGGGTTAGGGATTGGGGTTAGGTTTAGATTTGGGGTTAGGGGTTGGGGTTAGGGTTTGGGGTTAGGGATTGGGGTTAGGTTTAGATTTGGGGATGGGGTTGGGGTTTAGGGGTTGGGGTTAGGTTTAGATTTGGGGTTAAAGTTGGGGTTAGGGATTGGGGTTAGGTTTAGATTTGGGGTTAGGGGTTGGGGTTAGGGGTTGGGGTTAGGTTTAGATTTGGGGTTAGGAGTTGGGGTTTAGGGGTTGGGGTTAAGTTTAGATTTGGGGTTAGGGTTTGGGGTTAGGGATTGGGGTTAGGTTTAGATTTGGGGTTAGGTTTAGATTTGGGGTTGGGGGTTGGGGTTAGGGGTTGGGGTTAGGTTTAGATTTGGGGTTAGGGGTTGGGGTTTAGGGGTTGGGGTTAGGTTTAGATTTGGGGTTAGGGTTTGGGGTTAGGGATTGGGGTTAGGTTTAGATTTGGGGTTAGGGTTTGGGGATAGGGGTTGGGGTTAGGGATTGGGGTTAGGTTTAGATTTGGGGTTATGGGTTGGGGTTAGGTTTAGATTTGGGGTTAGGGGTTGGGGTTTAGGGGTTGGGGTTAGGTTTAGATTTGGGTTTAGGGGTTGGTGTTAGGGGTTGGGGTTAGGGATTGGGGTTAGGTTTAGATTTGGGGTTAGGGGTTGGGGTTAGGGTTTGGGGTTAGGGATTAGGGTTAGGTTTAGATTTGGGGTTAGGGGTTGGGGTTTAGGGGTTGTGGTTAGGTTTAGATTTGGGGTTAGGTTTGGGGTTAGGGATTGGGGTTAGGTTTAGATTTGGGGTTAGGGGTTGGGGTTAGGGTTTGGGGTTCGGGATTGGGGTTAGGTTTAGATTTGGGGTTAGGGGTTGGGGTTTAGGGTTTGGGGTTAGGTTTAGATTTGGGGTTAGGGTTTGGGGTTAGGGATTGGGGTTAAGTTTAGATTTGGGGTTAGGGGTTCGGGTTAGGGTTTGGGGTTAGGGATTGGGGTTAGGTTTAGATTTGGAGTTAGGGGTTGGGGTTAGGTTTAGATTTGGGGTTAGGTTTAGATTTGGGGTTAGGGGTTGGGGTTAGGGGTTAGGGTTAGGGGTTGGGGTTAGGGGTTGAGGTTAGGTTTAGATTTGGGGATAGGGGTTGGGGCTAGGGGTTGGGGTTAGGTTTGGATTTGGGGTTAGGGGTTGGGGTTTAGGGGTTGGGGTTAGGTTTAGATTTGGGGTTAGGGTTTGGGGTTAGGGATTGGGGTTATGTTTAGATTTGGGGTTAGGGGTTGGGGTTAGGGTTAGGGGTTAGGGATTGGGGTTAGGTTTAGATTTGGGGTTAGGGGTTGGGGTTTAGGGGTTGGGGTTAGGTTTAGATTTGGGTTTAGGGGTTGGGGTTAGGGGTTGGGGTTAGGGATTGGGGTTAGGTTTATATTTGGGGTTAGGGGTTGGGGTTAGGGTTTGGGGTTAGGGATTGGGGTTAGGTTTAGATTTGGGGTTAGGGGTTGGGGTTTAGGGGTTGAGGTTAGGTTTAGATTTGGGGTTAGGGTTTGGGGTTAGGGGTTGGGGTTAGGTTTAGATTTGGGTTTAGGGGTTGGGGTTAGGGGTTGGGGTTAGGGGTTGGGGTTAGGTGTAGATTTGGGTTTAGGGGTTGGGGTTAGGTTTAGATTTGGGGTTAGGGGTTGGGGTTTAGGGGTTAGGGTTAGGTTTAGATTTGGGTTTAGGGGTTGGGGTAGGGGTTGGGGTTAGGGAGTGGGGTTAGGTTTAGATTTGGGGTTAGGGGTTGGGGTTAGGGTTTGGGGTTAGGGATTGGGGTTAGGTTTAGATTTGGGGTTAGGGGTTGGGGTTTAGGGGTTGGGGTTTGGTTTAGATTTGGGGTTAGGGGTTGGGGTTAGGGATTGGGGTTAGGTTTAGATTTGGGGTTAGGGGTTGGGGTTAGGGGTTGGGGTTTGGTTTAGATTTGGGGTTAGGAGTTGGGGTTTAGGGGTTGGGGTTAGGTTTTGATTTGGGGTTAGGGGTTGGGGTTAGGGATTGGGGTTAGGTTTAGATTTGGGGTTAGGGGTTGGGGTTTAGGGGTTGGGGTTAGGTTTAGATTTGGGGTTAGGGTTTGGGGTTAGGGATTGGGGTTAGGTTTAGATTTGGGGTTAGGGTTTGGGGTTAGGGATTGGGGTTAGGTTTAGATTTGGGGTTAGGGGTTGGGGTTAGGGTTTGGGGTTAGGGATTGGGGTTAGGTTTAGATTTGGAGTTAGGGGATGGGGTGAGGTTTAGATTTGGGGTTAGGTTTAGATTTGGGGTTAGGGGTTGGGGTTAGGGGTTGGGGTTAGGGGTTGGGGTTAGGGGTTGAGGTTAGGTTTAGATTTGGGGTTAGGGGTTGGGGTTAGGGGTTGGGGTTAGGTTTAGATTTGGGGTTAGGGGTTGGGGTTTAGGGGTTGTGGTTAGGTTTAGATTTGGGGTTAGGGTTTGGGGTTAGGGATTGGGGTTAGGTTTAGATTTGGGGTTAGGTGTTGGGGTTAGGGTTTGGGGTTAGGGATTGGGGTTAGGTTTAGATTTGGGGTTAGGGGTTGGGGTTAGGTTTAGATTAGGGGTTAGGGGTTGGGGTTTAGGGGTTGGGGTTAAGTTTAGATTTGGGTTTAAGGGTTGGGGTTAGGGGTTGGGGTTAGGGATTGGGGTTAGGTTTAGATTTGGGGTTAGGGGTTGGGGTTAGTGTTTGGGGTTAGGGATTTGGGTTAGGTTTAGATTTGGAGTTAGGGGATGGGGTTAGGTTTAGATTTGGGGTTAGGTTTAGATTTGGGGTTAGGGGTTGGGGTTAGGGATTGGGGTTAGGGGTTGGGGTTAGGGGTTGAGGTTAGGTTTAGATTTGGGGTTAGGGGTTGGGGTTAGGGGTTGGGGTTAGGTTTAGATTTGGGGTTAGGGGTTGGGGTTTAGGGGTTGGGGTTAGGTTTAGATTTGGGGTTAGGGTTTGGGGTTAGGGATTGGGGTTAGGTTTAGATTTGGGGTTAGGTGTTGGGGTTAGGGTTTGGGGTTAGGGATTGGGGTTAGGTTTAGATTTGGGGTTAGGGGTTGGGGTTAGGTTTAGATTAGGGGTTAGGGGTTGGGGTTTAGGGGTTGGGGTTAGGTTTAGATTTGGGTTTAAGGGTTGGGGTTAGGGGTTGGGGTTAGGGATTGGGGTTAGGTTTAGATTTGGGGTTAGGGGTTGGGGTTAGGGTTTGGGGTTAGGGATTGCGGTTAGGTTTAGATTTGGGGTTAGGGGTTGGGGTTTAGGGGTTGGGGTTAGGTTTAGATTTGGGGTTAGGGTTTGGGGTTAGGGATTGGGGTTAGGTTTAGATTTGGGGTTAGGGGTTGGGGTTAGGGGTTGGGGTTAGGGATTGGGGTTAGGTTTAGATTTGGGGTTAGGGGTTGGGGTTTAGGGGTTGGTGTTAGGTTTAGATTTGGGGTTAGGGTTTGGGGTTAGGGATTGGGGTTAAGTTTAGATTTGGGGTTAGGGGTTGGGGTTAGGGTTTGGGGTTAGGGATTGGGGTTAGCTTTAGATTTGGAGTTATGGGTTGGGGTTAGGTTTAGATTTGGGGTTAGGTTTAGATTTGGGGTTAGGGGTTGGGGTTAGGGGTTGAGGTTAGGTTTAGATTTGGGGTTAGGGGTTGGGGTTAGGGGTTGGGGTTAGGTTTAGATTTAGGGTTAGGGGTTGGGGTTTAGGGGTTGGGGTTAGGTTTAGATTTGGGGTTAGGGATTGGGGTTAGGTTTAGATTTGGGGTTAGGGGTTGGGGTTTAGGGGTTGGGGTTAGGTTTAGATTTGGGGTTAGGGTTTGGGGTTAGGGATTGGGGTTAGGTTTAGATTTGGGGATGGGGTTGGGGTTTAGGGGTTGGGGTTAGGTTTAGATTTGGGGTTAAAGGTTGGGGTTAGGGATTGGGGTTAGGTTTAGATTTGGGGTTAGGGGTTGGGGTTAGGGGTTGGGGTTAGGTTTAGATTTGGGGTTAGGAGTTGGGGTTTAGGGGTTGGGGTTAAGTTTAGATTTGGGGTTAGGGTTTGGGGTTAGGGATTGGGGTTAGGTTTAGATTTGGGGTTAGGTTTAGATTTGGGGTTGGGGGTTGGGGTTAGGGGTTGGGGTTAGGTTTAGATTTGGGGTTAGGGGTTGGGGTTTAGGGGTTGGTGTTAGGTTTAGATTTGGGGTTAGGGTTTGGGGTTAGGGATTGGGGTTAGGTTTAGATTTGGGGTTAGGGTTTGGGGATAGGGGTTGGGGTTAGGGATTGGGGTTAGGTTTAGATTTGGGGTTATGGGTTGGGGTTAGGTTTAGATTTGGGGTTAGGGGTTGGGGTTTAGGGGTTGGGGTTAGGTTTAGATTTGGGTTTAGGGGTTGGGGTTAGGGGTTGGGGTTAGGGATTGGGGTTAGGTTTAGATTTGGGGTTAGGGGTTGGGGTTAGGGTTTGGGGTTAGGGATTGGGTTAGGTTTAGATTTGTGGTTAGGGGTTGGGGTTTAGGGGTTGGGGTTAGGTTTAGATTTGGGGTTAGGTTTGGGGTTAGGGTTTGGGGTTCAGGATTGGGGTTAGGTTTAGATTTGGGGTTAGGGGTTGGGGTTTAGGGGTTGGGGTTAGGTTTAGATTTGGGGTTAGGGTTTGGGGTTAGGGATTGGGGTTAAGTTTAGATTTGGGGTTAGGGGTTCGGGTTAGGGTTTGGGGTTAGGGATTGGGGTTTGGTTTAGATTTGGAGTTAGGGGTTGGGGTTAGGTTTAGATTTGGGGTTAGGTTTAGATTTGGGGTTAGGGGTTGGGGTTAGGGGTTGGGGTTAGGGGTTGAGGTTAGGTTTAGATTTGGGGATAGGGGTTGGGGTTAGGGGTTGGGGTTAGGTTTAGATTTGGGGTTAGGGGTTGGGGTTTAGGGGTTGGGGTTAGGTTTAGATTTGGGGTTAGGGTTTGGGGTTAGGGATTGGGGTTAGGTTTAGATTTGGGGTTAGGGGTTGGGGTTAGGGTTTGGGGTTAGGGATTGGTGTTAGGTTTAGATTTGGGGTTAGGGGTTGGGTTTAGGGGTTGGGGTTAGGTTTAGATTTGGGTTTAGGGGTTGGGGTTAGGGGTTGGGGTTAGGGATTGGGGTTAGGTTTATATTTGGGGTTAGGGGTTGGGGTTAGGGTTTGGGGTTAGGGATTGGGGTTAGGTTTATATTTGGGGTTAGGGGTTGGGGTTTAGGGGTTGGGGTTAGGTTTAGATTTGGGGTTAGGGTTTGGGGTTAGGGATTGGGGTTAGGTTTAGATTTGGGTTTAGGGGTTGGGGTTAGGGGTTGGGGTTAGGGGTTGGGGTTAGGTGTAGATTTGTGTTTAGGGGTTGGGGTTAGGGTTTGGGGTTAGGGATTGGTGTTAGGTTTAGATTTGGGGTTAGGGGTTGGGGTTAGGGGTTGGGGTTTGGTTTAGATTTGGGGTTAGGGGTTGGGGTTAGGGATTGGGGTTAGGTTTAGATTTGGGGTTAGGGGTTGGGGTTAGGGGTTGGGGTTTGGTTTAGATTTGGGGTTAGGAGTTGGGGTTTAGGGGTTGGGGTTAGGTTTTGATTTGGGGTTAGGGGTTGGGGTTAGGGATTGGGGTTAGGTTTAGATTTGGGGTTAGGGGTTGGGGTTTAGGGGTTGGGGTTAGGTTTAGATTTGGGGTTAGGGTTTGGGGTTAGGGATTGGGGTTAGGTTTAGATTTGGGGTTAGGGTTTGGGGTTAGGGATTGGGGTTAGGTTTAGATTTGGGGTTAGGGGTTGGGGTTAGGGTTTGGGGTTAGGGATTGGGGTTAGGTTTAGATTTGGAGTTAGGGGATGGGGTTAGGTTTAGATTTGGGGTTAGGTTTAGATTTGGGGTTAGGGGTTGGGGTTAGGGGTTGGGGTTAGGGGTTGGGGTTAGGGGTTGAGGTTAGGTTTAGATTTGGGGTTAGGGGTTGGGGTTAGGGGTTGGGGTTAGGTTTAGATTTGGGGTTAGGGGTTGGGGTTTAGGGGTTGTGGTTAGGTTTAGATTTGGGGTTAGGGTTTGGGGTTAGGGATTGGGGTTAGGTTTAGATTTGGGGTTAGGTGTTGGGGTTAGGGTTTGGGGTTAGGGATTGGGGTTAGGTTTAGATTTGGGGTTAGGGGTTGGGGTTAGGTTTAGATTAGGGGTTAGGGGTTGGGGTTTAGGGGTTGGGGTTAAGTTTAGATTTGGGTTTAAGGATTGGGGTTAGGGGTTGGGGTTAGGGATTGGGGTTAGGTTTAGATTTGGGGTTAGGGGTTGGGGTTAGTGTTTGGGGTTAGGGATTGGGGTTAGGTTTAGATTTGGAGTTAGGGGATGGGGTTAGGTTTAGATTTGGGGTTAGGTTTAGATTTGGGGTTAGGTTTAGATTTGGGGTTGGGGGTTGGGGTTAGGGGTTGGGGTTAGGTTTAGATTTGGGGTTAGGGGTTGGGGTTTAGGGGTTGGTGTTAGGTTTAGATTTGGGGTTAGGGTTTGGGGTTAGGGATTGGGGTTAGGTTTAGATTTGGGGTTAGGGTTTGGGGATAGGGGTTGGGGTTAGGGATTGGGGTTAGGTTTAGATTTGGGGTTATGGGTTGGGGTTAGGTTTAGATTTGGGGTTAGGGGTTGGGGTTTAGGGGTTGGGGTTAGGTTTAGATTTGGGTTTAGGGGTTGGGGTTAGGGGTTGGGGTTAGGGATTGGGGTTAGGTTTAGATTTGGGGTTAGGGGTTGGGGTTAGGGTTTGGGGTTAGGGATTGGGTTAGGTTTAGATTTGTGGTTAGGGGTTGGGGTTTAGGGGTTGGGGTTAGGTTTAGATTTGGGGTTAGGTTTGGGGTTAGGGTTTGGGGTTCAGGATTGGGGTTAGGTTTAGATTTGGGGTTAGGGGTTGGGGTTTAGGGTTTGGGGTTAGGTTTAGATTTGGGGTTAGGGTTTGGGGTTAGGGATTGGGGTTAAGTTTAGATTTGGGGTTAGGGGTTCGGGTTAGGGTTTGGGGTTAGGGATTGGGGGTTGGTTTAGATTTGGAGTTAGGGGTTGGGGTTAGGTTTAGATTTGGGGTTAGGTTTAGATTTGGGGGTTAGGGGTTGGGGTTAGGGGTTGGGGTTAGGGGTTGAGGTTAGGTTTAGATTTGGGGATAGGGGTTGGGGTTAGGGGTTGGGGTTAGGTTTAGATTTGGGGTTAGGGGTTGGGGTTTAGGGGTTGGGGTTAGGTTTAGATTTGGGGTTAGGGTTTGGGGTTAGGGATTGGGGTTAGGTTTAGATTTGGGGTTAGGGGTTGGGGTTAGGGTTTGGGGTTAGGGATTGGTGTTAGGTTTAGATTTGGGGTTAGGGGTTGGGTTTAGGGGTTGGGGTTAGGTTTAGATTTGGGTTTAGGGGTTGGGGTTAGGGGTTGGGGTTAGGGATTGGGGTTAGGTTTATATTTGGGGTTAGGGGTTGGGGTTAGGGTTTGGGGTTAGGGATTGGGGTTAGGTTTATATTTGGGGTTAGGGGTTGGGGTTTAGGGGTTGGGGTTAGGTTTAGATTTGGGGTTAGGGTTTGGGGTTAGGGATTGGGGTTAGGTTTAGATTTGGGTTTAGGGGTTGGGGTTAGGGGTTGGGGTTAGGGGTTGGGGTTAGGTGTAGATTTGTGTTTAGGGGTTGGGGTTAGGGTTTGGGGTTAGGGATTGGTGTTAGGTTTAGATTTGGGGTTAGGGGTTGGGGTTAGGGGTTGGGGTTTGGTTTAGATTTGGGGTTAGGGTTTGGGGTTAGGGATTGGGGTTAGGTTTAGATTTGGGGTTAGGGGTTGGGGTTTAGGGGTTGGTGTTAGGTTTAGATTTGGGGTTAGGGTTTGGGGTTAGGGATTGGGGTTAGGTTTAGATTTGGGGTTAGGGTTTGGGGATAGGGGTTGGGGTTAGGGATTGGGGTTAGGTTTAGATTTGGGGTTATGGGTTGGGGTTAGGTTTAGATTTGGGGTTAGGGGTTGGGGTTTAGGGGTTGGGGTTAGGTTTAGATTTGGGTTTAGGGGTTGGGGTTAGGGGTTGGGGTTAGGGATTGGGGTTAGGTTTAGATTTGGGGTTAGGGGTTGGGGTTAGGGTTTGGGGTTAGGGATTGGGTTAGGTTTAGATTTGTGGTTAGGGGTTGGGGTTTAGGGGTTGGGGTTAGGTTTAGATTTGGGGTTAGGTTTGGGGTTAGGGTTTGGGGTTCAGGATTGGGGTTAGGTTTAGATTTGGGGTTAGGGGTTGGGGTTTAGGGGTTGGGGTTAGGTTTAGATTTGGGGTTAGGGTTTGGGGTTAGGGATTGGGGTTAAGTTTAGATTTGGGGTTAGGGGTTCGGGTTAGGGTTTGGGGTTAGGGATTGGGGTTTGGTTTAGATTTGGAGTTAGGGGTTGGGGTTAGGTTTAGATTTGGGGTTAGGTTTAGATTTGGGGTTAGGGGTTGGGGTTAGGGGTTGGGGTTAGGGGTTGGGGTTAGGGGTTGAGGTTAGGTTTAGATTTGGGGATAGGGGTTGGGGTTAGGGGTTGGGGTTAGGTTTAGATTTGGGGTTAGGGGTTGGGGTTTAGGGGTTGGGGTTAGGTTTAGATTTGGGGTTAGGGTTTGGGGTTAGGGATTGGGGTTAGGTTTAGATTTGGGGTTAGGGGTTGGGGTTAGGGTTTGGGGTTAGGGATTGGTGTTAGGTTTAGATTTGGGGTTAGGGGTTGGGTTTAGGGGTTGGGGTTAGGTTTAGATTTGGGTTTAGGGGTTGGGGTTAGGGGTTGGGGTTAGGGATTGGGGTTAGGTTTATATTTGGGGTTAGGGGTTGGGGTTAGGGTTTGGGGTTAGGGATTGGGGTTAGGTTTATATTTGGGGTTAGGGGTTGGGGTTTAGGGGTTGGGGTTAGGTTTAGATTTGGGGTTAGGGTTTGGGGTTAGGGATTGGGGTTAGGTTTAGATTTGGGTTTAGGGGTTGGGGTTAGGGGTTGGGGTTAGGGGTTGGGGTTAGGTGTAGATTTGTGTTTAGGGGTTGGGGTTAGGGTTTGGGGTTAGGGATTGGTGTTAGGTTTAGATTTGGGGTTAGGGGTTGGGGTTAGGGGTTGGGGTTTGGTTTAGATTTGGGGTTAGGGGTTGGGGTTAGGGATTGGGGTTAGGTTTAGATTTGGGGTTAGGGGTTGGGGTTAGGGGTTGGGGTTTGGTTTAGATTTGGGGTTAGGAGTTGGGGTTTAGGGGTTGGGGTTAGGTTTTGATTTGGGGTTAGGGGTTGGGGTTAGGGATTGGGGTTAGGTTTAGATTTGGGGTTAGGGGTTGGGGTTTAGGGGTTGGGGTTAGGTTTAGATTTGGGGTTAGGGTTTGGGGTTAGGGATTGGGGTTAGGTTTAGATTTGGGGTTAGGGTTTGGGGTTAGGGATTGGGGTTAGGTTTAGATTTGGGGTTAGGGGTTGGGGTTAGGGTTTGGGGTTAGGGATTGGGGTTAGGTTTAGATTTGGAGTTAGGGGATGGGGTTAGGTTTAGATTTGGGGTTAGGTTTAGATTTGGGGTTAGGGGTTGGGGTTAGGGGTTGGGGTTAGGGGTTGGGGTTAGGGGTTGAGGTTAGGTTTAGATTTGGGGTTAGGGGTTGGGGTTAGGGGTTGGGGTTAGGTTTAGATTTGGGGTTAGGGGTTGGGGTTTAGGGGTTGTGGTTAGGTTTAGATTTGGGGTTAGGGTTTGGGGTTAGGGATTGGGGTTAGGTTTAGATTTGGTGTTAGGTGTTGGGGTTAGGGTTTGGGGTTAGGGATTGGGGTTAGGTTTAGATTTGGGGTTAGGGGTTGGGGTTAGGTTTAGATTAGGGGTTAGGGGTTGGGGTTTAGGGGTTGGGGTTAAGTTTAGATTTGGGTTTAAGGGTTGGGGTTAGGGGTTGGGGTTAGGGATTGGGGTTAGGTTTAGATTTGGGGTTAGGGGTTGGGGTTAGTGTTTGGGGTTAGGGATTGGGGTTAGGTTTAGATTTGGAGTTAGGGGATGGGGTTAGGTTTAGATTTGGGGTTAGGTTTAGATTTGGGGTTAGGTTTAGATTTGGGGTTGGGGGTTGGGGTTAGGTATTGGGGTTAGGTTTAGATTTGGGGTTAGGGGTTGGGGTTTAGGGGTTGGTGTTAGGTTTAGATTTGGGGTTAGGGTTTGGGGTTAGGGATTGGGGTTAGGTTTAGATTTGGGGTTAGGGTTTGGGGATAGGGGTTGGGGTTAGGGATTGGGGTTAGGTTTAGATTTGGGGTTATGGGTTGGGGTTAGGTTTAGATTTGGGGTTAGGGGTTGGAGTTTAGGGGTTGGGGTTAGGTTTAGATTTGGGTTTAGGGGTTGGGGTTAGGGGTTGGGGTTAGGGATTGGGGTTAGGTTTAGATCTGGGTTTAGGGGTTGGGGTTAGGGTTTGGGGTTAGGGATTGGGTTAGGTTTAGATTTGTGGTTAGGGGTTGGGGTTTAGGGGTTGGGGTTAGGTTTAGATTTGGGGTTAGGTTTGGGGTTAGGGTTTGGGGTTCAGGATTGGGGTTAGGTTTAGATTTGGGGTTAGGGGTTGGGGTTTAGGGTTTGGGGTTAGGTTTAGATTTGGGGTTAGGGTTTGGGGTTAGGGATTGGGGTTAAGTTTAGATTTGGGGTTAGGGGTTCGGGTTAGGGTTTGGGGTTAGGGATTGGGGTTTGGTTTAGATTTGGAGTTAGGGGTTGGGGTTAGGTTTAGATTTGGGGTTAGGTTTAGATTTGGGGGTTAGGGGTTGGGGTTAGGGGTTGGGGTTAGGGGTTGGGGTTAGGGGTTGAGGTTAGGTTTAGATTTGGGGATAGGGGTTGGGGTTAGGGGTTGGGGTTAGGTTTAGATTTGGGGTTAGGGGTTGGGGTTTAGGGGTTGGGGTTAGGTTTAGATTTGGGGTTAGGGTTTGGGGTTAGGGATTGGGGTTAGGTTTAGATTTGGGGTTAGGGGTTGGGGTTAGGGTTTGGGGTTAGGGATTGGTGTTAGGTTTAGATTTGGGGTTAGGGGTTGGGTTTAGGGGTTGGGGTTAGGTTTAGATTTGGGTTTAGGGGTTGGGGTTAGGGGTTGGGGTTAGGGATTGGGGTTAGGTTTATATTTGGGGTTAGGGGTTGGGGTTAGGGTTTGGGGTTAGGGATTGGGGTTAGGTTTATATTTGGGGTTAGGGGTTGGGGTTTAGGGGTTGGGGTTAGGTTTAGATTTGGGGTTAGGGTTTGGGGTTAGGGATTGGGGTTAGGTTTAGATTTGGGTTTAGGGGTTGGGGTTAGGGGTTGGGGTTAGGGGTTGGGGTTAGGTGTAGATTTGTGTTTAGGGGTTGGGGTTAGGGTTTGGGGTTAGGGATTGGTGTTAGGTTTAGATTTGGGGTTAGGGGTTGGGGTTAGGGGTTGGGGTTTGGTTTAGATTTGGGGTTAGGGTTTGGGGTTAGGGATTGGGGTTAGGTTTAGATTTGGGGTTAGGGGTTGGGGTTAGGGGTTGGGGTTTGGTTTAGATTTGGGGTTAGGAGTTGGGGTTTAGGGGTTGGGGTTAGGTTTTGATTTGGGGTTAGGGGTTGGGGTTAGGGATTGGGGTTAGGTTTAGATTTGGGGTTAGGGGTTGGGGTTTAGGGGTTGGGGTTAGGTTTAGATTTGGGGTTAGGGTTTGGGGTTAGGGATTGGGGTTAGGTTTAGATTTGGGGTTAGGGTTTGGGGTTAGGGATTGGGGTTAGGTTTAGATTTGGGGTTAGGGGTTGGGGTTAGGGTTTGGGGTTAGGGATTGGGGTTAGGTTTAGATTTAGAGTTAGGGGATGGGGTTAGGTTTAGATTTGGGGTTAGGTTTAGATTTGGGGTTAGGGGTTGGGGTTAGGGGTTGGGGTTAGGGGTTGGGGTTAGGGGTTGAGGTTAGGTTTAGATTTGGGGTTAGGGGTTGGGGTTAGGGGTTGGGGTTAGGTTTAGATTTGGGGTTAGGGGTTGGGGTTTAGGGGTTGTGGTTAGGTTTAGATTTGGGGTTAGGGTTTGGGGTTAGGGATTGGGGTTAGGTTTAGATTTGGGGTTAGGTGTTGGGGTTAGGGTTTGGGGTTAGGGATTGGGGTTAGGTTTAGATTTGGGGTTAGGGGTTGGGGTTAGGTTTAGATTAGGGGTTAGGGGTTGGGGTTTAGGGGTTGGGGTTAAGTTTAGATTTGGGTTTAAGGGTTGGGGTTAGGGGTTGGGGTTAGGGATTGGGGTTAGGTTTAGATTTGGGGTTAGGGGTTGGGGTTAGTGTTTGGGGTTAGGGATTGGGGTTAGGTTTAGATTTGGAGTTAGGGGATGGGGTTAGGTTTAGATTTGGGGTTAGGTTTAGATTTGGGGTTAGGGGTTGGGGTTAGGGGTTGGGGTTAGGGGTTGGGGTTAGGGGTTGAGGTTAGGTTTAGATTTGGGGTTAGGGGTTGGGGTTAGGGGTTGGGGTTAGGTTTAGATTTGGGGTTAGGGGTTGGGGTTTAGGGGTTGTGGTTAGGTTTAGATTTGGGGTTAGGGTTTGGGGTTAGGGATTGGGGTTAGGTTTAGATTTGGGGTTAGGTGTTGGGGTTAGGGTTTGGGGTTAGGGATTGGGGTTAGGTTTAGATTTGGGGTTAGGGGTTGGGGTTAGGTTTAGATTAGGGGTTAGGGGTTGGGGTTTAGGGGTTGGGGTTAGGTTTAGATTTGGGTTTAAGGGTTGGGGTTAGGGGTTGGGGTTAGGGATTGGGGTTAGGTTTAGATTTGGGGTTAGGGGTTGGGGTTAGGGTTTGGGGTTAGGGATTGCGGTTAGGTTTAGATTTGGGGTTAGGGGTTGGGGTTTAGGGATTGGGGTTAGGTTTAGATTTGGGGTTAGGGTTTGGGGTTAGGGATTGGGGTTAGGTTTAGATTTGGGGTTAGGGGTTGGGGTTAGGGGTTGGGGTTAGGGATTGGGGTTAGGTTTAGATTTGGGGTTAGGGGTTGGGGTTTAGGGGTTGGTGTTAGGTTTAGATTTGGGGTTAGGGTTTGGGGTTAGGGATTGGGGTTAAGTTTAGATTTGGGGTTAGGGGTTGGGGTTAGGGTTTGGGGTTAGGGATTGGGGTTAGGTTTAGATTTGGAGTTATGGGCTGGGGTTAGGTTTAGATTTGGGGTTAGGTTTAGATTTGGGGTTAGGGGTTGGGGTTAGGGGTTGAGGTTAGGTTTAGATTTGGGGTTAGGGGTTGGGGTTAGGGGTTGGGGTTAGGTTTAGATTTAGGGTTAGGGGTTGGGGTTTAGGGGTTGGGGTTAGGTTTAGATTTGGGGTTAGGGTTTGGGGTTAGGGATTGGGGTTAGGTTTAGATTTGGGGTTAGGGGTTTGGGTTAGGGTTTGGGGTTAGGGATTGGGGTTAGGTTTAGATTTGGGGTTAGGGGTTGGGGTTAGGTTTAGATTTGGGGTTAGGGGTTTGGGTTTAGGGGTTGGGGTTAGGTTTAGATTTGGGTTTAGGGGTTGGGGTTAGGGGTTGGGGTTAGGGATTGGGGTTAGGTTTATATTTGGAGTTAGGGGTTGGGGTTAAGGTTTGGGGTTAGGGATTGGGGTTAGGTTTAGATTTGGGGTTAGGGGTTGGGGTTTAGGGGTTGGGGTTAGGTTTAGATTTGGGGTTAGGGTTTGGGGTTAGGGATTGGGGTTAGGTTTAGATTTGGGTTTAGGGGTTGGGGTTTAGGGGTTGGGGTTAGGTTTAGATTTGGGGTTAGGGGTTGGGGTTAGGGATTGGGGTTAGGTTTAGATTTGGGGTTAGGGGTTGGGGTTAGGGTTTGGGGTTAGGGATTGGGGTTAGGTTTAGATTTGGGGATGGGGTTGGGGTTTAGGGGTTGGGGTTAGGTTTAGATTTGGGGTTAAAGGTTGGGGTTAGGGATTGGGGTTAGGTTTAGATTTGGGGTTAGGGGTTGGGGTTAGGGGTTGGGGTTAGGTTTAGATTTGGAGTTAGGAGTTGGGGTTTAGGGGTTGGGGTTAAGTTTAGATTTGGGGTTAGGGTTTGGGGTTAGGGATTGGGGTTAGGTTTAGATTTGGGGTTAGGTTTAGATTTGGGGTTGGGGGTTGGGGTTAGGGGTTGGGGTTAGGTTTAGATTTGGGGTTAGGGGTTGGGGTTTAGGGGTTGGGGTTAGGTTTAGATTTGGGGTTAGGGTTTGGGGTTAGGGATTGGGGTTAGGTTTAGATTTGGGGTTAGGGTTTGGGGTTAGGGGTTGGGGTTAGGGATTGGGGTTAGGTTTAGATTTGGGGTTATGGGTTGGGGTTAGGTTTAGATTTGGGGTTAGGGGTTGGGGTTTAGGGGTTGGGGTTAGGTTTAGATTTGGGTTTAGGGGTTGGGGTTAGGGGTTGGGGTTAGGGATTGGGGTTAGGTTTAGATTTGGGGTTAGGGGTTGGGGTTAGGGTTTGGGGTTAGGGATTGGGTTAGGTTTAGATTTGTGGTTAGGGGTTGGGGTTTAGGGGTTGGGGTTAGGTTTAGATTTAGGGTTAGGTTTGGGGTTAGGGTTTGGGGTTCAGGATTGGGGTTAGGTTTAGATTTGGGGTTAGGGGTTGGGGTTTAGGGGTTGGGGTTAGGTTTAGATTTGGGGTTAGGGTTTGGGGTTAGGGATTGGGGTTAAGTTTAGATTTGGGGTTAGGGGTTCGGGTTAGGGTTTGGGGTTAGGGATTGGGGTTTGGTTTAGATTTGGAGTTAGGGGTTGGGGTTAGGTTTAGATTTGGGGTTAGGTTTAGATTTGGGGTTAGGGGTTGGGGTTAGGGGTTGGGGTTAGGGGTTGGGGTTAGGGGTTGAGGTTAGGTTTAGATTTGGGGATACGGGTTGGGGTTAGGGGTTGGGGTTAGGTTTAGATTTGGGGTTAGGGGTTGGGGTTTAGGGGTTGGGGTTAGGTTTAGATTTGGGGTTAGGGTTTGGGGTTAGGGATTGGGGTTAGGTTTAGATTTGGGGTTAGGGGTTGGGGTTAGGGTTTGGGGTTAGGGGTTGGTGTTAGGTTTAGATTTGGGGTTAGGGGTTGGGTTTAGGGGTTGGGGTTAGGTTTAGATTTGGGTTTAGGGGTTGGGGTTAGGGGTTGGGGTTAGGGATTGGGGTTAGGTTTATATTTGGGGTTAGGGGTTGGGGTTAGGGTTTGGGGTTAGGGATTGGGGTTAGGTTTTGATTTGGGGTTAGGGGTTGGGGTTTAGGGGTTGGGGTTAGGTTTAGATTTGGGGTTAGGGTTTGGGGTTAGGGATTGGGGTTAGGTTTAGATTTGGGTTTAGGGGTTGGGGTTAGGGGTTGGGGTTAGGGGTTGGGGTTAGGTGTAGATTTGGGTTTAGGGGTTGGGGTTAGGTTTAGATTTGGGGTTAGGGGTTGGGGTTTAGGGGTTGGCCTTAGGTTTAGATTTGGGTTTAGGGGTTGGGGTTAGGGGTTGGGGTTAGGGTTTGGGGTTAGGGATTGGGGTTAGGTTTAGATTTGGGGTTAGGGTTTGGGGATAGGGGTTGGGGTTAGGGATTGGGGTTAGGTTTAGATTTGGGGTTATGGGTTGGGGTTAGGTTTAGATTTGGGGTTAGGGGTTGGGGTTTAGGGGTTGGGGTTAGGTTTAGATTTGGGTTTAGGGGTTGGGGTTAGGGGTTGGGGTTAGGGATTGGGGTTAGGTTTAGATTTGGGGTTAGGGGTTGGGGTTTAGGGGTTGGGGTTAGGGATTGGGGTTAGGTTTAGATTTGGGGTTAGGGGTTGGGGTTAGGGTTTGGGGTTAGGGATTGGGGTTAGGTTTAGATTTGGGGTTAGGGGTTGGGGTTTAGGGGTTGGGGTTAGGTTTAGATTTGGGGTTAGGGTTTGGGGTTAGGGATTGGGGTTAGGTTTAGATTTGGGTTTAGGGGTTGGGGTTAGGGGTTGGGGTTAGGGGTTGGGGTTAGGTGTAGATTTGGGTTTAGGGGTTGGGGTTAGGGTTTGGGGTTAGGGATTGGTGTTAGGTTTAGATTTGGGGTTAGGGGTTGGGTTTAGGGGTTGGGGTTTGGTTTAGATTTGGGGTTAGGGGTTGGGGTTAGGGATTGGGGTTAGGTTTAGATTTGGGGTTAGGGGTTGGGGTTAGGGGTTGGGGTTTGGTTTAGATTTGGGGTTAGGAGTTGGGGTTTAGGGGTTGGGGTTAGGTTTTGATTTGGGGTTAGGGGTTGGGGTTAGGGATTGGGGTTAGGTTTAGATTTGGGGTTAGGGGTTGGGGTTTAGGGGTTGGGGTTAGGTTTAGATTTGGGGTTAGGGTTTGGGGTTAGGGATTGGGGTTAGGTTTAGATTTGGGGTTAGGGTTTGGGGTTAGGGATTGGGGTTAGGTTTAGATTTGGGGTTAGGGGTTGGGGTTAGGGTTTGGGGTTAGGGATTGGGGTTAGGTTTAGATTTGGAGTTAGGGGATGGGGTTAGGTTTAGATTTGGGGTTAGGTTTAGATTTGGGGTTAGGGGTTGGGGTTAGGGGTTGGGGTTAGGGGTTGGGGTTAGGGGTTGAGGTTAGGTTTAGATTTGGGGTTAGGGGTTGGGGTTAGGGGTTGGGGTTAGGTTTAGATTTGGGGTTAGGGGTTGGGGTTTAGGGGTTGTGGTTAGGTTTAGATTTGGGGTTAGGGTTTGGGGTTAGGGATTGGGGTTAGGTTTAGATTTGGGGTTAGGTGTTGGGGTTAGGGTTTGGGGTTAGGGATTGGGGTTAGGTTTAGATTTGGGGTTAGGGGTTGGGGTTAGGTTTAGATTAGGGGTTAGGGGTTGGGGTTTAGGGGTTGGGGTTAAGTTTAGATTTGGGTTTAAGGGTTGGGGTTAGGGGTTGGGGTTAGGGATTGGGGTTAGGTTTAGATTTGGGGTTAGGGGTTGGGGTTAGTGTTTGGGGTTAGGGATTGGGGTTAGGTTTAGATTTGGAGTTAGGGGATGGGGTTAGGTTTAGATTTGGGGTTAGGTTTAGATTTGGGGTTAGGGGTTGGGGTTAGGGGTTGGGGTTAGGGGTTGAGGTTAGGTTTAGATTTGGGGTTAGGGGTTGGGGTTAGGGGTTGGGGTTAGGTTTAGATTTGGGGTTAGGGGTTGGGGTTTAGGGGTTGTGGTTAGGTTTAGATTTGGGGTTAGGGTTTGGGGTTAGGGATTGGGGTTAGGTTTAGATTTGGGGTTAGGTGTTGGGGTTAGGGTTTGGGGTTAGGGATTGGGGTTAGGTTTAGATTTGGGGTTACGGGTTGGGGTTAGGTTTAGATTAGGGGTTAGGGGTTGGGGTTTAGGGGTTGGGGTTAGGTTTAGATTTGGGTTTAAGGGTTGGGGTTAGGGGTTGGGGTTAGGGATTGGGGTTAGGTTTAGATTTGGGGTTAGGGGTTGGGGTTAGGGTTTGGGGTTAGGGATTGCGGTTAGGTTTAGATTTGGGGTTAGGGGTTGGGGTTTAGGGGTTGGGGTTAGGTTTAGATTTGGGGTTAGGGTTTGGGGTGAGGGATTGGGGTTAGGTTTAGATTTGGGGTTAGGGGTTGGGGTTAGGGGTTGGGGTTAGGGATTGGGGTTAGGTTTAGATTTGGGGTTAGGGGTTGGGGTTTAGGGGTTGGTGTTAGGTTTAGATTTGGGGTTAGGGTTTGGGGTTAGGGATTGGGGTTAAGTTTAGATTTGGGGTTAGGGGTTTGGGTTAGGGTTTGGGGTTAGGGATTGGGGTTAGGTTTAGATTTGGAGTTATGGGTTGGGGTTAGGTTTAGATTTGGGGTTAGGTTTAGATTTGGGGTTAGGGGTTGGGGTTAGGGGTTGAGGTTAGGTTTAGATTTGGGGTTAGGGGTTGGGGTTAGGGGTTGGGGTTAGGGGTTGGGGTTAGGTTTAGATTTAGGGTTAGGGGTTGGGGTTTAGGGGTTGGGGTTAGGTTTAGATTTGGGGTTAGGGTTTGGGGTTAGGGATTGGGGTTAGGTTTAGATTTGGGGTTAGGGGTTGGGGTTAGGGTTTGGGGTTAGGGATTGGGGTTAGGTTTAGATTTGGGGTTAGGGGTTGGGGTTAGGTTTAGATTTGGGGTTAGGGGTTTGGGTTTAGGGGTTGGGGTTAGGTTTAGATTTGGGTTTAGGGGTTGGGGTTAGGGCTTGGGGTTAGGGATTGGGGTTAGGTTTATATTTGGGGTTAGGGGTTGGGGTTAGGGTTTGGGGTTAGGGATTGGGGTTAGGTTTAGATTTGGGGTTAGGGGTTGGGGTTTAGGGGTTGGGGTTAGGTTTAGATTTGGGGTTAGGGTTTGGGGTTAGGGATTGGGGTTAGGTTTAGATTTGGGTTTAGGGGTTGGGGTTTAGGGGTTGGGGTTAGGTTTAGATTTGGGGTTAGAGGTTGGGGTTAGGGATTGGGGTTAGGTTTAGATTTGGGGTTAGGGGTTGGGGTTACGGTTTGGGGTTAGGGATTGGGGTTAGGTTTAGATTTGGGGATGGGTTTGGGGTTTAGGGGTTGGGGTTAGGTTTAGATTTGGGGTTAAAGGTTGGGGTTAGGGATTGGGGTTAGGTTTAGATTTGGGGTTAGGCGTTGGGGTTAGGGGTTGGGGTTAGGTTTAGATTTGGGGTTAGGAGTTGGGGTTTAGGCGTTAGGGTTAAGTTTAGATTTGGGGTTAGGGTTTGGGGTTAGGAATTGGGGTTAGGTTTAGATTTGGGGTTAGGTTTAGATTTGGGGTTGGGGGTTGGGGTTAGGGGTTGGGGTTAGGTTTAGATTTGGGGTTAGGGGTTGGGGTTTAGGGGTTGGGGTTAGGGTTAGATTTGGGGTTAGGGTTTGGGGTTAGGGATTGGGGTTAGGTTTAGATTTGGGGTTAGGGTTTGGGGTTAGGGGTTGGGGTTAGGGATTGGGGTTAGGTTTAGATTTGGGGTTATGGGTTGGGGTTAGGTTTAGATTTGGGGTTAGGGGTTGGGATTTAGGGGTTGGGGTTAGGTTTAGATTTGAGTTTAGGGGTTGGGGTTAGGGGTTGGGGTTAGGGATTGGGGTTAGGTTTAGATTTGGGGTTAGGGGTTGGGGTTAGGTTTAGATTTGGGGTTAGGGGTTTGGGTTTAGGGGTTGGGGTTAGGTTTAGATTTGGGTTTAGGGGTTGGGGTTAGGGCTTGGGGTTAGGGATTGGGGTTAGGTTTATATTTGGGGTTAGGGGTTGGGGTTAGGGTTTGGGGTTAGGGATTGGGGTTAGGTTTAGATTTGGGGTTAGGGGTTGGGGTTTAGGGGTTGGGGTTAGGTTTAGATTTGGGGTTAGGGTTTGGGGTTAGGGATTGGGGTTAGGTTTAGATTTGGGTTTAGGGGTTGGGGTTTAGGGGTTGGGGTTAGGTTTAGATTTGGGGTTAGGGGTTGGGGTTAGGGATTGGGGTTAGGTTTAGATTTGGGGTTAGGGGTTGGGGTTACGGTTTGGGGTTAGGGATTGGGGTTAGGTTTAGATTTGGGGATGGGTTTGGGGTTTAGGGGTTGGGGTTAGGTTTAGATTTGGGGTTAAAGGTTGGGGTTAGGGATTGGGGTTAGGTTTAGATTTGGGGTTAGGCGTTGGGGTTAGGGGTTGGGGTTAGGTTTAGATTTGGGGTTAGGAGTTGGGGTTTAGGCGTTAGGGTTAAGTTTAGATTTGGGGTTAGGGTTTGGGGTTAGGAATTGGGGTTAGGTTTAGATTTGGGGTTAGGTTTAGATTTGGGGTTGGGGGTTGGGGTTAGGGGTTGGGGTTAGGTTTAGATTTGGGGTTAGGGGTTGGGGTTTAGGGGTTGGGGTTAGGGTTAGATTTGGGGTTAGGGTTTGGGGTTAGGGATTGGGGTTAGGTTTAGATTTGGGGTTAGGGTTTGGGGTTAGGGGTTGGGGTTAGGGATTGGGGTTAGGTTTAGATTTGGGGTTATGGGTTGGGGTTAGGTTTAGATTTGGGGTTAGGGGTTGGGATTTAGGGGTTGGGGTTAGGTTTAGATTTGAGTTTAGGGGTTGGGGTTAGGGGTTGGGGTTAGGGATTGGGGTTAGGTTTAGATTTGGGGTTAGGGGTTGGGGTTAGGGTTTGGGGTTAGGGATTGGGTTAGGTTTAGATTTGTGGTTAGGGGTTGGGGTTTAGGGGTTGGGGTTAGGTTTAGATTTGGGGTTAGGTTTGGGGTTAGGGTTTGGGGTTCAGGATTGGGGTTAGGTTTAGATTTGGGGTTAGGGGTTGGGGTTTAGGGGTTGGGGTTAGGTTTAGATTTGGGGTTAGGGTTTGGGGTTAGGGATTGGGGTTAAGTTTAGATTTGGGGTTAGGGGTTCGGGTTAGGGTTTGGGGTTAGGGATTGGGGTTTGGTTTAGATTTGGAGTTAGGGGTTGGGGTTAGGTTTAGATTTGGGGTTAGGTTTAGATTTGGGGTTAGGGGTTGGGGTTAGGGGTTGGGGTTAGGGGTTGGGGTTAGGGGTTGAGGTTAGGTTTAGATTTGGGGATAGGCGTTGGGGTTAGGGGTTGGGGTTAGGTTTAGATTTGGGGTTAGGGGTTGGGGTTTAAAGGTTGGGGTTAGGTTTAGATTTGGGGTTAGGGTTTGGGGTTAGGGATTGGGGTTAGGTTTAGATTTGGGGTTAGGGGTTGGGGTTAGGGTTTGGGGTTAGGGATTGGTGTTAGGTTTAGATTTGGGGTTAGGGGTTGGGTTTAGGGGTTGGGGTTAGGTTTAGATTTGGGTTTAGGGGTTGGGGTTAGGGGTTGGGGTTATGGATTGGGGTTAGGTTTATATTTGGGGTTAGGGGTTGGGGTTAGGGTTTGGGGTTAGGGATTGGGGTTAGGTTTAGATTTGGGGTTAGGAGTTGGGGTTTAGGGGTTGGGGTTAGGTTTAGATTTGGGGTTAGGGTTTGGGGTTAGGGATTGGGGTTAGGTTTAGATTTGGGTTTAGGGGTTGGGGTTAGGGGTTGGGGTTAGGGGTTGGGGTTAGGTGTAGATTTGGGTTTAGGGGTTGGGGTTAGGTTTAGATTTGGGGTTAGGGGTTGGGGTTTAGGGGTTGGCCTTAGGTTTAGATTTGGGTTTAGGGGTTGGGGTTAGGGGTTTGGGTTAGGGAGTGGGGTTAGGTTTAGATTTGGGGTTAGGGGTTGGGGTTAGGGTTTGGGGTTAGGGATTGAGGTTAGGTTTAGATTTGGGCTTAGGGGTTGGGGTTTAGGGGTTGGGGTTAGGTTTAGATTTGGGTTTAGGGGTTGGGGTTAGGGGTTGGGGTTAGGGATTGGGGTTAGGTTTAGATTTGGGGTTGGGTGTTGGGGTTAGGTTTAGATTTGGGGTTAGGGGTTGGGGTTTAGGGTTTGGGGTTAGGTTTAGATTTGGGTTTAGGGGTTGGGGTTAGGGATTGGGGTTAGGGATTGGGGTTAGGTTTAGATTTGGGGTTGGGGGTTGGGGTTAGGGTTTGGGGTTAGGGATTGGGGTTAGGTTTAGATTTGGGGATAGGGGTTGGGGTTTAGGGGTTGGGGTTAGGTTTAGATTTGGGTTTAGGGGTTGGGGTTAGGGTTTGGGGTTAGGGATTGGGGTTAGTTTTAGATTTGGGGTTAGGGGTTGGGGTTTAGGGGTTGGGGTTAGGTTTAGATTTGGGGTTAGGGTTTGGGGTTAGGGATTGGGGTTAGGCTTAGATTTGGGGTTAGGTTTAGATTTGGGGTTAGGATTCGGGGTTAGGGGTTGGGGTTAGGTTTAGATTTGGGGTTAGGGGTTGGGATTTAGGGGTTGGGGTTAGGTTTAGATTTGGGGTTAGGGGTTGGGGTTAGGGTTTGGGGTTAGGGATTGGGGTTAGGTTTAGATTTGGGTTTAGGGGTTGGGGTTAGGGTTTGGGGTTCGGGATTGGGGTTAAGTTTAGATTTGGGGTTAGGGGTTGGGGTTAGGTTTAGATTTGGGGTTAGGGGTTGGGGTTTAGGGGTTGGGGTTAGGTTTAGATTTGGGGTTAGGGGTTGCGGTTAGGGTTTGGGGTTAGGGATTGGGGTTAGGTTTAGATTTGGGGTTGGGGGTTGGGGTTAGGTTTAGATTTGGGGTTAGGGGTTGGGGTTTAGGGCTTGGGGTTAGGTTTAGATTTGGGTTTAGGGGTTGGGGTTAGGGATTGAGGTTAGGGATTGGGGTTAGGTTTAGATTTGGGGTTAGGGGTTGGGGTTAGGGTTTGCGGTTAGGGATTGGGGTTAGGTTTAGATTTGGGGTTTAGGGGTTGGGGTTTAGGGGTTGGGGTTAGGTTTAGATTTGGGGTTAGGGGTTGGGGTTAGGGATTGGGGTTAGGTTTAGATTTGGGGTTAGGGGTTGGGGTTAGTGGTTGGGGTTAGGTTTAGATTTGGGGTTAGGAGTTGGGGTTTAGGGGTTGGGGTTAGGTTTAGATTTGGGGTTAGGGTTTGGGGTTAGGGATTGGGGTTAGGTTTAGATTTGGGGTTAGGTTTAGATTTAGGGTTAGGGGTTGGGGTTAGGGGTTGGGGTTAGAGGTTGGGGTTAGGGGTTGGGGTTATCTTTAGATTTGGGGTTAGGGGTTGGGGTTAGGGGTTGGGGTTAGGTTTAGATTTGGGGTTAGGTTTAGATTTGGGGTTAGGGGTTGGGGTTAGGGGTTGGGGTTAGGGGTTGGGGTTAGGGGTTGAGGTTAGGTTTAGATTTGGGGTTAGGGGTTGGGGTTAGGGGTTGGGGTTAGGTTTAGATTTGGGGTTAGGGGTTGGGGTTTAGGGGTTGGGGTTCGGTTTAGATTTGGGGTTAGGGTTTGGTGTTAGGGATTGGGGTTAGGTTTAGATTTGGGGTTAGGGGTTGGGGTTAGGGTTTGGGGTGAGGGATTGGGCTTAGGTTTAGATTTGGGGTTAGGGTTTTGGGTTAGGTTTAGATTTCGGGTTAGGGGTTGGGGTTTAGGGGTTGGGGTTAGGTTTAGATTTGGGCTTAGAGGTTGGGGTTAGGGGTTGGGGTTTAGGGATTGGGGTTAGGTTTAGATTTGGGTTTAGGGGTTGGGGTTAGGGTTTGGGGTTAGGGATTGGGGTTAGGTTTAGATTTGGGGTTAGGGGTTGGGGTTTAGGGGTTGGGGTTAGGTTTAGATATGGGGTTAGGGTTTGGGGTTAGGGATTGGGGTTAGGTTTAGATTTGGGGTTAGGGGTTGGGGTTAGGGTTTGGGGTTAGGTTTAGATTTGGGGTTAGGGTTTGGGGTTAGGGATTGGTGTTAGGGATTGGGGTTAGATTTAGATTTGGAGTTAGGGGTTGGGGTTAGGTTTAGTTTTGGGTTTAGGTTTAGATTTGGGGTTAGGGGTTGGGGTTAGGGGTTGAGGTTAGGTTTAGATTTGGGATTAGGGGTTGGGGTTAGGGCTTGGGGTTAGGTTTAGATTTGGGGTTAGGGGTTGGGGTTTAGGGGTTGGGGTTAGGTTTAGATTTGGGGTTAGGGTTTGTGGTTTAGGGGTTGGGGTTAGGTTTAGATTTGGGGTTAGGGTTTGGGGTTAGGGTTTGGGTTTAAGGATTGAGGTTAGGTTTAGATTTGGGGTTAGGGGTTGGGGTTAGGTTTAGATTTGGGGTTAGGGGTTGGGGTTTAGGGGTTGGCGTTAGGTTTAGATTTGGGTTTAGGGGTTGGGGTTAGGGGCTGGGGTTAGGGATTGGGGTTAGGTTTAGATTTGGGGTTATGGGTTGGGGTTAGGGTTTGGGGTTAGGGATTGGGGTTAGGTTTAGATTTGGGGTTAGGGGTTGGGGTTTAGGGGTTGGGGTTAGGTTTAGATTTGGGTTTAGGGGTTGGGGTTAGGGTTTGGGGTTAGGGATTGGGGTTAGGTTTAGATTTGGGGTTAGGGGTTGGGGTTTAGGGGTTGGGGTTAGGTTTAGATTTGGGGTTAGGGTTTGGGGTTAGCGATTGGGGTTAGGTTTAGATTTGGGGTTAGGTTTAGATTTGGGGTTGGGGGTTTCGGTCAGGTTTCGATTTGGGTTTCGGTTTAGATTTGGGGTTAGGCTTAGATTTGGGGTTAGGTTTAGATTTGGGGTTAGGGGTTGGAGTTAGGGGTTCGGGTTAGGTGTAGATTTGGGTTTAGGGATTGGGGTTAGGTTTAGATTTGGGGTTAGGAGTTGGGGTTTAGGGGTTGGGGTTAGGTTTAGATTTGGGGTTAGGGTTTGGGGTTAGGGATTGGGGTTAGGTTTAGATTTGGGGTTAGGTTTAGATTTGGGGTTGGGGGTTGGGGTTAGGGGTTGGGGTTAGGGATTGGGGTTAGATTTAGATTTGGGGTTAGGGGTTGGGGTTCGGTTTAGATTTGTGGTTAGGTTTAGATTTGGGGTTAGGGTTTGGGGTTAGGGATTGGGGTTAGGTTTAGATTTGGGGTTAGGGGTTGGGGTTCGGTTTAGATTTGGGGTTAGGTTTAGATTTGGGGTTAGGGGTTGGGGTTAGGGGTTGGGGTTAGGGGTTGGGGTTAGGGGTTGAGGTTAGGTTTAGATTTTTGGTTAGGGTTTGGGGTTAGGGATTGGGGTTAGGTTTAGATTTGGGGTTAGGTTTAGATTTGGGGTTGGGGGTTGGGGTTAGGGGTTGGGGATAGGGATTGGGGTTAGGTTTAGATTTGGGGTTAGGGGTTGGGGTTTAGGGGTTGGGGTTAGGTTTAGATTTGGGGTTAGGGTTTGGGGTTAGGGCTTGGGGTTAGGTTTAGATTTGGGGTTAGGGGTTGGGGTTAGGGTTTGGGGTTAGGGATTGGGGTTAGGTTTAGATTTGGGGTTAGGGGTTGGGGTTTAGGGGTTGGGGTTAGGTTTAGATTTGGGGTTAGGGTTTGGGGTTAGGGATTGGGGTTAGGTTTAGATTTGGGGTTAGGGGTTGGGGTTAGGGTTTGGGGTTAGGGATTGGGGTTAGGTTTAGATTTGGGTTTAGGGGTTGGGGTTAGGTTTAGATTTGGGGTTAGGGGTTGGGGTTTAGTGGTTGGGGTTAGGTTTAGATTTGGGGTTAGGGGTTGGGGTTAGGGGTTGGGGTTAGGGATTGGGGTTAGGTTTAGATTTGGGGTTAGGGGTTGGGGTTAGGGTTTGGGGTTAGGGATTGGGGTTAGGTTTAGATTTGGGGTTAGGGGTTGGGGTTTAGGGGTTGGGGTTAGGTTTAGATTTGGGTTTAGGGGTTGGGGTTAGGGTTTGGGGTTAGGGATTGGGGTTAGGTTTAGATTTGGGGTTAGGGGTTGGGGTTTAGGGGTTGGGGTTAGGTTTAGATTTGGGGTTAGGGTTTGGGGTTAGGGATTGGGGTTAGGTTTAGATTTGGGGTTAGGTTTAGATTTGGGGTTGGGGGTTTCGGTCAGGTTTCAGTTTGGGTTTCGGTTTAGATTTGGGGTTAGGCTTAGATTTGGGGTTAGGTTTAGATTTGGGGTTAGGGGTTGGGGTTAGGTTTAGATTTGGGGTTAGGAGTTGGGGTTTAGGGGTTGGGGTTAGGTTTAGATTTGGGGTTAGGGCTTGGGGTTAGGGATTGGGGTTAGGTTTAGATTTGGGGTTAGGTTTAGATTTGGGGTTGGGGGTTGGGGTTAGGGTTTGGGGTTAGGGTTTGGGGTTAGGCTTAGATTTGGGGTTAGGTTTAGATTTGGGGTTAGGGTTTGGGGTTAGGGCTTGAGGTTAGGTTTAGATTTGGGGTTAGGGGTTGGGGTTAGGGTTTGGGGTTAGGGATTGGGGTTAGGTTTAGATTTGGGGTTAGGGGTTGGGGTTAGGTTTAGATTTGGGGTTAGGGGTTGGGGTTTAGGGGTTGGGGTTAAGTTTAGATTTGGGTTTAGGGGTTGGGGTTAGGGGTTGGGGTTAGGGATTGGGGTTAGGTTTAGATTTGGGGTTAGGGGTTGGGGTTAGGGTTTGGGGTTAGGGATTGGGGTTAGGTTTAGATTTGGGGTTAGGGGTTGGGGTTTAGGGGTTGGGGTTAGGTTTAGATTTGGGGTTAGGGGTTGGGGTTAGGGATTGGGGTTAGGTTTAGATTTGGGGTTAGGGGTTGGGGTTAGGGTTTGTGGTTGGGGATTGGGGTTAGGTTTAGATTTGGGGTTAGGGGTTGGGGTTTAGGGGTTGGGGTTAGGTTTAGATTTGGGGTTGGGGTTTGGGGTTAGGGATTGGGGTTAGGTTTATATTTGGGGTTAGGGGTTGGGGTAAGGGTTTGGGGTTAGGGATTGGTGTTAGGTTTAGATTTGGAGTTAGGGGTTGGGGTTAGGTTTAGATTTGGGGTTAGGTTTAGATTTGGGGTTAGGGGTTGGGGTTAGGGGTTGGGGTTAGGGGTTGGGGTTAGGGGTTGAGGTTAGGTTTAGATTTGGGGTTAGGGGTTAGGGGTTGGGGTTAGGTTTAGATTTGACGTTAGGGGTTGGGGTTTAGGGGTTGGGGTTAGGTTTAGATTTGGGGTTAGGGGTTGGGGTTCGGTTTAGATTTGGGGTTAGGTTTAGATTTGGGGTTAGGGTTTGGGGTTAAGGATTGGGGTTAGGTTTAGATTTGGGGTTAGGGGTCGGGGTTCGGTTTAGATTTGGCGTTAGGTTTAGATTTGGGGTTAGGGGTTGGGGTTAGGGGTTGGGGTTAGGGGTTGGGGTTAGGGGTTCAGGTTAGGTTTAGATTTGGGGTTAGGGTTTGGGGTTAGGGATTGGGGTTAGGTTTAGATTTGGGGTTAGGTTTAGATTTGGGGTTGGGGGTTGGGGTTAAGGGTTGGGGTTAGGTTTAGATTTGCGGTTAGGAGTTGGGGTTTAGGGGTTGGGGTTAGGTTTAGATTTGGGGTTAGGGTTTGGGGTTAGGGATTGGGGTTAGGTTTATATTTGGGGTTGGGGGTTGGGGTTAGGGTTTGGGGTTAGGTTTAGATTTGGGGTTAGGGTTTGGGGTTAGGGTTTGGGGTTACGCTTAGATTTGGGGTTAGGTTTAGATTTGGGGTTAGGGTTTGGGGTTAGGGATTGGGGTTAGGTTTAGATTTGGGGTTAGGGGTTGGGGTTTAGGGGTTGGAGTTAGGTTTAGATTTGGAGTCAGGGGTTGGGGTTTAGGGGTTGGGGTTAGGTTTAGATTTGGGGTTAGGGTTTGGGGTTAGGGATTGGGGTTAGGTTTAGATTTGGGGTTAGGTTTAGATTTGGGGTTGGGGGTTTCGGTCAGGTTTCGATTTGGGTTTCGGTTTAGATTTGGGGTTAGACTTAGATTTGGGGTTAGGTTTAGATTTGGGGTTAGGGGTTGGGGTTAGGGGTTGGGGTTAGGTGTAGATTTGGGTTTAGGGGTTGGAGTTAGGTTTAGATTTGGGGTTAGGAGTTGGGTTTTAGGGGTTGGGGTTAGGTTTAGATTTGGGGTTAGGGTTTGGGGTTAGGGATTGGGGTTAGGTTTAGATTTGGGGTTAGGTTTAGATTTGTGGTTGGGGGTTGGGGTTAGGGGTTTGGGTTAGGGATTGGGGTTAGGCTTAGATTTGGGGTTAGGTTTAGATTTGGGGTTAGGGTTTGGGGTTAGGGGTTGGGGTTAGGTTTAGATTTGGGGTTAGGGGTTGGGGTTTAGGGGTTGGGGTTAGGTTTAGATTTGGGGATAGGGGTTGGGGTTAGGGTTTGGGGTTAGGGATTGGGGTTAGGTTTAGATTTGGGGTTAGGGGTTGGGGTTAGGGTTTGGGGTTAAGGATTGGGGTTAGGTTTAGATTTGGGGTTAAGGGTTGGGGTTAGGTTTAGATTTAGGGTTAGGGGTTGGGGTTTAGGGGTTGGGGTTAGGTTTAGATTTGGGTTTAGGGGTTGGGGTTAGGTGTTGGGGTTAGGGATTGGGGTTAGGTTTAGATTTGGAGTTAGGGGTTGGGGTTTAGGGGTTGGGGTTAGGTTTCGATTTGGGGTTAGGGGTTGGGGTTAGGGGTTGGGGTTAGGGGTTGAGGTTAGGTTTAGATTTGGGGTTAGGGGTTGGGGTTAGGGATTGGGGTTAGGTTTAGATTTGGGGTTAGGGGTTGGGGTTTAGGGGTTGGGGTTAGGTTTAGATTTGGGGTTAGGAGTTGGGGTTTAGGGGTTGGGGTTAGGTTTAGATTTGGGGTTAGGGTTTGGGGTTAGGGATTGGGGTTAGGTTTAGATTTGGGTTTAGGTTTAGATTTGGGGTTGGGGGTTTCGGTCAGGTTTCGATTTGGGTTTCGGTTTAGATTTGGGGTTAGGCTTAGATTTGGGGTTAGGTAGGCATCAGTGTGTGAAAAGGTAGGTGCTTTTCTCTCGCTGCGTGTGCGTGCACGTGGTGCTGGGTGCACATCCCTGGGTGCTCGTGTAAAGGTTTCTGCATGGTTTTCGCTGAGGAATCGTGTGTGTGCACATGGACAAAGAGAAGGCGCAGCAACCAGGTTCCAGCGCCGAAGAAGGCAAAAGGCAAGGTTTCCGGCGCTATCTCCTTCTCTCCGCAGACCTAGTCGCGCAAAGCAAGCCGCTAAGCCGGCGACCGGCAAGAGAGCTACAACGAAGCATGCCGAACGGAGAAAATAGCAGCAGCTCATCTGTTCACACCTTGTTTCTGCCATGTGCTTGAACGCCAAGACGTTCGCGCTTCTGTGAGATGAAAGACGTCCTTCTGCATATGTGGTTGCTCACACCGGTGCACTTGTTAGTGTATCCATTCAGTCCTGGGCTGCGGGGCATTCAGAAGTGGCTCTGTGGAGACGTCTGCATAGAGGCAGCTGTCAGAACACGCACACTCGATTGTTCACCAAAACATATGCAGACGCGTCCTTAGCCTGTAGATTTGGATGCACAGAGTTCCCTGTGTTCGCAAGAGACAAGGGAATCGCGTCTGTACGCACAGAAGCAATAGCGGACCGTTTCCCTCGGAGTGAACGCGAAGAGCCGTCTATGTACTCGCAGACACGGGAACGTGCCTCAATGCGGTCACAGAGGCAGCAGCTTTTGCACAGATGCTCTGGTGATTCTGGCACTTTCCAGGCACACTCCTGAAAGCCGCGCACACTGCTGTTCACTCGCTAAACGACCTCTTGGGAAACACGTCTCCGGTCGATGGACCGCTCAGATTGCTTCTCGTGTAACTGTGAACTGTGTCAGCGCAGGGAATCCGTCTCTGTTGAGCAGATGTCAATCCTGCCTCGCTTTTGCTTTGTTGCCTCTACCAAGATGATTTCCCGTTTCTCTCTTCACTGGAGCACGCAGACACAGCCAACGCACATCAAGTGTCAAGAGACACGCTCTGCTGAGCTCAACGCTTGTGCAGATGCACATGTGCGACGAAGTCAACACACGTGCTTGTGGAGAGAAAGAAAGGGACTCCCAGGCGTGTGGAGCGACGGGGAGAAAGAGCGGGCGCTGAGGAACATAGTTTCAAACAGACTGTCTCCACACAAACAGGCACCTGTCTGCAGGTATCCTAGATCTTGATTCTTGAACTTGAGGAAACACGCGTCTGAGCAAAACTCCCAAACGCTTCCAGGAAAGACACACGCTCTCCCACAAGCACACAAGTGTTTGCCCTCAGCTATAGATCAGGGACAAGCTTGTGAAGAGATGCCCTGCTATTCTTTCGCCTTATGCCATCATGTGTTTCGTTCCTCTTGGAGATCGATTGTTAAACGTCTTTCCTAGGGCGACTGTGAAGCATTTGCCAGCGGAGGAGAAGTAGCACGGAGCAGCATTCAGTACTGCCTACGAGTGTCTTTGCTACCCTACTAGCGGAGCTCCAAGAACAGGCACACATCTTCAGGTACCTTCCAAATGTGGATTCCCCTGCAGCCCCGTAGGCGGGCGTGCAGTACGCCAACCATCAACGGACTTTTTTCCCCTCAAGCCTGTCAGGACGTTGCTCGTCCGTCTTTCCCTCAATAGATGGGAGTAGGCGCGCTTGCGGATGTGTGCGTGTGTGTGGCCACGCGTTTGCTTAGGCATCAGAGTGTGAAAAGGTAGGTGCTTTTCTCTAGCTGCGTGTGCGTGCACGTGGTGCTGGGTGCACATCCCTGGGTGCTCGTGGAAAGGTTTCTGCATGGTTTTCGCTGAGGAATCGTGTGTGTGCACATGGACAAAGAGAAGGCGCAGCAACCTGGTTCCAGCGCCGAAGAATGCAAAAGGCAAGGTTTCCGGCGCTATCTCCTTCTCTCCGCAGACCTAGTCGCGCAAAGCAAGCCGCTAAGCCGGCGACCGGCAAGAGAGCTACAACGAAGCATGCCGAACGGAGGAAATAGCAGCAGCTCATCTGTTCACACCTTGTTTCTGCCATGTGCTTGAACGCCAAGACGTTCGCGCTTCTGTGAGATGAAAGACGTCCTTCTGCATATGTGGTTGCTCACACCGGTGCACTTGTTAGTGTATCCCTTCAGTCCTGGGCTGCGGGGCATTCAGAAGTGGCTCTGTGGAGACGTCTGCATAGAGGCAGCTGTCAGAACACGCACACTCGATTGTTCACCAAAACATATGCAGACGCGTCCTTAGCCTGTAGATTTGGATGCACAGAGTTCCCTGTGTTCGCAAGAGACAAGGGAATCGCGTCTGTACGCACAGAAGCAATAGCGGACCGTTTCCCTCGGAGTGAACGCGAAGAGCCGTCTATGTACTCGCAGACACGGGAACGTGCCTCAATGCGGTCACAGAGGCAGCAGCTTTTGCACAGATGCTCTGGTGATTCTGGCACTTTCCAGGCACACTCCTGAAAGTTGCGCACACTGCTGTTCACTCGCTAAACGACCTCTTGGGAAACACGTCTCCGGTCGATGGACCGCTCAGATTGCTTCTCGTGTAACTGTGAACTGTGTCAGCGCAGGGAATCCGTCTCTGTTGAGCAGATGTCAATCCTGCCTCGCTTTTGCTTTGTTGCCTCTACCAAGATGATTTCCCGTTTCTCTCTTCACTGGAGCACGCAGACACTGCCAACGCACATCAAGTGTCAAGAGACACGCTCTGCTGAGCTCAACGCTTGTGCAGATGCACATGTGCGACGAAGTCAACACACGTGCTTGTGGAGAGAAAGAAAGGGACTCCCAGGCGTGTGGAGCGACGGGGAGAAAGAGCGGGCGCTGAGGAACACAGTTTCAAACAGACTGTCTCCACACAAACAGGCACCTGTCTGCAGGTATCCTAGATCTTGATTCTTGAACTTGAGGAAACACGCGTCTGAGCAAAACTCCCAAACGCTTCCAGGAAAGACACACGCTCTCCCACAAGCACACAAGTGTTTGCCCTCAGCTATAGATCAGGGACAAGCTTGTGAAGAGATGCCCTGCTATTCTTTCGCCTTATGCCATCATGTGTTTCGTTCCTCTTGGAGATCGATTGTTAAACGTCTTTCCTAGGGCGACTGTGAAGCATTTGCCAGCGGAGGAGAAGTAGCACGGAGCAGCATTCAGTACTGCCTACGAGTGTCTTTGCTACCCTACTAGCGGAGCTCCAAGAACAGGCACACATCTTCAGGTACCTTCCAAATGTGGATTCCCCTGCAGCCCCGTAGGCGGGCGTGCAGTACACCAACCATCAACGGACGTTTTTCCCCTCACGCCTGTCAGGACGTTGCTCGTCCGTCTTTCCCTCAATAGATGGGAGTAGGCGCGCTTGCGGATGTGTGCGTGTGTGTGGCCACGCGTTTGCTTAGGCATCAGTGTGTGAAAAGGTAGGTGCTTTTCTCTAGCTGCGTGTGCGTGCACGTGGTGCTGGGTGCACATCCCTGGGTGCTCGTGGAAAGGTTTCTGCATGGTTTTCGCTGAGGAATCGTGTGTGTGCACATGGACAAAGAGAAGGCGCAGCAACCAGGTTCCAGCGCCGAAGAAGGCAAAAGGCAAGGTTTCCGGCGCTATCTCCTTCTCTCCGCAGACCTAGTCGCGCAAAGCAAGCCGCTAAGCCGGCGACCGGCAAGAGAGCTACAACGAAGCATGCCGAACGGAGAAAATAGCAGCAGCTCATCTGTTCACACCTTGTTTCTGCCATGTGCTTGAACGCCAAGACGTTCGCGCTTCTGTGAGATGAAAGACGTCCTTCTGCATATGTGGTTGCTCACACCGGTGCACTTGTTAGTGTATCCCTTCAGTCCTGGGCTGCGGGGCATTCAGAAGTGGCTCTGTGGAGACGTCTGCATAGAGGCAGCTGTCAGAACACGCACACTCGATTGTTCACCAAAACATATGCAGACGCGTCCTTAGCCTGTAGATTTGGATGCACAGAGTTCCCTGTGTTCGCAAGAGACAAGGGAATCGCGTCTGTACGCACAGAAGCAATAGCGGACCGTTTCCCTCGGAGTGAACGCGAAGAGCCGTCTATGTACTCGCAGACACGGGAACGTGCCTCAATGCGGTCACAGAGGCAGCAGCTTTTGCACAGATGCTCTGGTGATTCTGGCACTTTCCAGGCACACTCCTGAAAGTTGCGCACACTGCTGTTCACTCGCTAAACGACCTCTTGGGAAACACGTCTCCGGTCGATGGACCGCTCAGATTGCTTCTCGTGTAACTGTGAACTGTGTCAGCGCAGGGAATCCGTCTCTGTTGAGCAGATGTCAATCCTGCCTCGCTTTTGCTTTGTTGCCTCTACCAAGATGATTTCCCGTTTCTCTCTTCACTGGAGCACGCAGACACAGCCAACGCACATCAAGTGTCAAGAGACACGCTCTGCTGAGCTCAACGCTTGTGCAGATGCACATGTGCGACGAAGTCAACACACGTGCTTGTGGAGAGAAAGAAAGGGACTCCCAGGCGTGTGGAGCGACGGGGAGAAAGAGCGGGCGCTGAGGAACACAGTTTCAAACAGACTGTCTCCACACAAACAGGCACCTGTCTGCAGGTATCCTAGATCTTGATTCTTGAACTTGAGGAAACACGCGTCTGAGCAAAACTCCCAAACGCTTCCAGGAAAGACACACGCTCTCCCACAAGCACACAAGTGTTTGCCCTCAGCTATAGATCAGGGACAAGCTTGTGAAGAGATGCCCTGCTATTCTTTCGCCTTATGGCATCATGTGTTTCGTTCCTCTTGGAGATCGATTGTTAAACGTCTTTCCTAGGGCGACTGTGAAGCATTTGCCAGCGGAGGAGAAGTAGCACGGAGCAGCATTCAGTACTGCCTACGAGTGTCTTTGCTACCCTACTAGCGGAGCTCCAAGAACAGGCACACATCTTCAGGTACCTTCCAAATGTGGATTCCCCTGCAGCCCCGTAGGCGGGCGTGCAGTACGCCAACCATCAACGGACGTTTTTCCCCTCAAGCCTGTCAGGACGTTGCTCGTCCGTCTTTCCCTCAATAGATGGGAGTAGGCGCGCTTGCGGATGTGTGCGTGTGTGTGGCCACGCGTTTGCTTAGGCATCAGTGTGTGAAAAGGTAGGTGCTTTTCTCTCGCTGCGTGTGCGTGCACGTGGTGCTGGGTGCACATCCCTGGGTGCTCGTGGAAAGGTTTCTGCATGGTTTTCGCTGAGGAATCGTGTGTGTGCACATGGACAAAGAGAAGGCGCAGCAACCAGGTTCCAGCGCCGAAGAAGGCAAAAGGCAAGGTTTCCGGCGCTATCTCCTCTCCGCAGACCTAGTCGCGCAAAGCAAGCCGCTAAGCCGGCGACCGGCAAGAGAGCTACAACGAAGCATGCCGAACGGAGAAAATAGCAGCAGCTCATCTGTTCACACCTTGTTTCTGCCATGTGCTTGAACGCCAAGACGTTCGCGCTTCTGTGAGATGAAAGACGTCCTTCTGCATATGTGGTTGCTCACACCGGTGCACTTGTTAGTGTATCCCTTCAGTCCTGGGCTGCGGGGCATTCAGAAGTGGCTCTGTGGAGACGTCTGCATAGAGGCAGCTGTCAGAACACGCACACTCGATTGTTCACCAAAACATATGCAGACGCGTCCTTAGCCTGTAGATTTGGATGCACAGAGTTCCCTGTGTTCGCAAGAGACAAGGGAATCGCGTCTGTACGCACAGAAGCAATAGCGGACCGTTTCCCTCGGAGTGAACGCGAAGAGCCGTCTATGTACTTGCAGACACGGGAACGTGCCTCAATGCGGTCACACAGGCAGCAGCTTTTGCACAGATGCTCTGGTGATTCTGGCACTTTCCAGGCACACTCCTGAAAGTCGCGCACACTGCTGTTCACTCGCTAAACGACCTCTTGGGAAAAACGTCTCCGGTCGATGGACCGCTCAGATTGCTTCTCGTGTAACTGTGAACTGTGTCAGCGCAGGGAATCCGTCTCTGTTGAGCAGATGTCAATCCTGCCTCGCTTTTGCTTTGTTGCCTCTACCAAGATGATTTCCCGTTTCTCTCTTCACTGGAGCACGCAGACACAGCCAACGCACATCAAGTGTCAAGAGACACGCTCTGCTGAGCTCAACGCTTGTGCAGATGCACATGTGCGACGAAGTCAACACACGTGCTTGTGGAGAGAAAGAAAGGGACTCCCAGGCGTGTGGAGCGACGGGGAGAAAGAGCGGGCGCTGAGGAACACAGTTTCAAACAGACTGTCTCCACACAAACAGGCACCTGTCTGCAGGTATCCTAGATCTTGATTCTTGAACTTGAGGAAACACGCGTCTGAGCAAAACTCCCAAACGCTTCCAGGAAAGACACACGCTCTCCCACAAGCACACAAGTGTTTGCCCTCAGCTATAGATCAGGGACAAGCTTGTGAAGAGATGCCCTGCTATTCTTTCGCCTTATGGCATCACGTGTTTCGTTCCTCTTGGAGATCGATTGTTAAACGTCTTTCCTAGGGCGACTGTGAAGCATTTGCCAGCGGAGGAGAAGTAGCACGGAGCAGCATTCAGTACTGCCTACGAGTGTCTTTGCTACCCTACTAGCGGAGCTCCAAGAACAGGCACACATCTTCAGGTACCTTCCAAATGTGGATTCCCCTGCAGCCCCGTAGGCGGGCGTGCAGTACGCCAACCATCAACGGACGTTTTTTCCCCTCAAGCCTGTCAGGACGTTGCTCGTCCGTCTTTCCCTCAATAGATGGGAGTAGGCGCGCTTGCGGATGTGTGCGTGTGTAGGCATCAGTGTGTGAAAAGGTAGGTGCTTTTCTCTAGCTGCGTGTGCGTGCACGTGGTGCTGGGTGCACATCCCTGGGTGCTCGTGGAAAGGTTTCTGCATGGTTTTCGCTGAGGAATCGTGTGTGTGCACATGGACAAAGAGAAGGCGCAGCAACCAGGTTCCAGCGCCGAAGAAGGCAAAAGGCAAGGTTTCCGGCGCTATCTCCTTCTCTCCGCAGACCTAGTCGCGCAAAGCAAGCCGCTAAGCCGGCGACCGGCAAGAGAGCTACAACGAAGCATGCCGAACGGAGAAAATAGCAGCAGCTCATCTGTTCACAACTTGTTTCTGCCATGTGCTTGAACGCCAAGACGTTCGCGCTTCTGTGAGATGAAAGACGTCCTTCTGCATGTGTGGTTGCTCACACCGGTGCACTTGTTAGTGTATCCCTTCAGTCCTGGGCTGCGGGGCATTCAGAAGTGGCTCTGTGGAGACGTCTGCATAGAGGCAGCTGTCAGAACACGCACACTCGATTGTTCACCAAAACATATGCAGACGCGTCCTTAGCCTGTAGATTTGGATGCACAGAGTTCCCTGTGTTCGCAAGAGACAAGGGAATCGCGTCTGTACGCACAGAAGCAATAGCGGACCGTTTCCCACGGAGTGAACGCGAAGAGCCGTCTATGTACTCGCAGACACGGGAACGTGCCTCAATGCGGTCACAGAGGCAGCAGCTTTTGCACAGATGCTCTGGTGATTCTGGCACTTTCCAGGCACACTCCTGAAAGTCGCGCACACTGCTGTTCACTCGCTAAACGACCTCTTGGGAAACACGTCTCCGGTCGATGGACCGCTCAGATTGCTTCTCGTGTAACTGTGAACTGTGTCAGCACAGGGAATCCGTCTCTGTTGAGCAGATGTCAATCCTGCCTCGCTTTTGCTTTGTTGCCTCTACCAAGATGATTTCCCGTTTCTCTCTTCACTGGAGCACGCAGACACAGCCAACGCACATCAAGTGTCAAGAGACACGCTCTGCTGAGCTCAACGCTTGTGCAGATGCACATGTGCGACGAAGTCAACACACGTGCTTGTGGAGAGAAAGAAAGGGACTCCCAGGCGTGTGGAGCGACGGGGAGAAAGAGCGGGCGCTGAGGAACACAGTTTCAAACAGACTGTCTCCACACAAACAGGCACCTGTCTGCAGGTATCCTAGATCTTGATTCTTGAACTTGAGGAAACACGCGTCTGAGCAAAACTCCCAAACGCTTCCAGGAAAGACACACGCTCTCCCACAAGCACACAAGTGTTTGCCCTCAGCTATAGATCAGGGACAAGCTTGTGAAGAGATGCCCTGCTATTCTTTCGCCTTATGGCATCATGTGTTTCGTTCCTCTTGGAGATCGATTGTTAAACGTCTTTCGTAGGGCGACTGTGAAGCATTTGCCAGCGGAGGAGAAGTAGCACGGAGCAGCATTCAGTACTGCCTACGAGTGTCTTTGCTACCCTACTAGCGGAGCTCCAAGAACAGGCACACATCTTCAGGTACCTTCCAAATGTGGATTCCCCTGCAGCCCCGTAGGCGGGCGTGCAGTACGCCAACCATCAACGGACGTTTTTTCCCCTCAAGCCTGTCAGGACGTTGCTCGTCCGTCTTTCCCTCAATAGATGGGAGTAGGCGCGCTTGCGGATGTGTGCGTGTGTAGGCATCAGTGTGTGAAAAGGTAGGTGCTTTTCTCTAGCTGCGTGTGCGTGCACGTGGTGCTGGGTGCACATCCCTGGGTGCTCGTGGAAAGGTTTCTGCATGGTTTTCGCTGAGGAATCGTGTGTGTGCACATGGACAAAGAGAAGGCGCAGCAACCAGGTTCCAGCGCCGAAGAAGGCAAAAGGCAAGGTTTCCGGCGCTATCTCCTTCTCTCCGCAGACCTAGTCGCGCAAAGCAAGCCGCTAAGCCGGCGACCGGCAAGAGAGCTACAACGAAGCATGCCGAACGGAGAAAATAGCAGCAGCTCATCTGTTCACAACTTGTTTCTGCCATGTGCTTGAACGCCAAGACGTTCGCGCTTCTGTGAGATGAAAGACGTCCTTCTGCGTATGTAGTTGCTCACACCGGTGCACTTGTTAGTGTATCCCTTCAGTCCTGGGCTGCGGGGCATTCAGAAGTGGCTCTGTGGAGACGTCTGCATAGAGGCAGCTGTCAGAACACGCACACTCGATTGTTCACCAAAACATATGCAGACGCGTCCTTAGCCTGTAGATTTGGATGCACAGAGTTCCCTGTGTTCGCAAGAGACAAGGGAATCGCGTCTGTACGCACAGAAGCAATAGCGGACCGTTTCCCACGGAGTGAACGCGAAGAGCCGTCTATGTACTCGCAGACACGGGAACGTGCCTCAATGCGATCACAGAGGCAGCAGCTTTTGCACAGATGCTCTGGTGATTCTGGCACTTTCCAGGCACACTCCTGAAAGTCGCGCACACTGCTGTTCACTCGCTAAACGACCTCTTGGGAAACACGTCTCCGGTCGATGGACCGCTCAGATTGCTTCTCGTGTAACTGTGAACTGTGTCAGCGCAGGGAATCCGTCTCTGTTGAGCAGATGTCAATCCTGCCTCGCTTTTGCTTTGTTGCCTCTACCAAGATGATTTCCCGTTTCTCTCTTCACTGGAGCACGCAGACACAGCCAACGCACATCAAGTGTCAAGAGACACGCTCTGCTGAGCTCAACGCTTGTGCAGATGCACATGTGCGACGAAGTCAACACACGTGCTTGTGGAGAGAAAGAAAGGGACTCCCAGGCGTGTGGAGCGACGGGGAGAAAGAGCGGGCGCTGAGGAACACAGTTTCAAACAGACTGTCTCCACACAAACAGGCACCTGTCTGCAGGTATCCTAGATCTTGATTCTTGAACTTGAGGAAACACGCGTCTGAGCAAAACTCCCAAACGCTTCCAGGAAAGACACACGCTCTCCCACAAGCACACAAGTGTTTGCCCTCAGCTATAGATCAGGGACAAGCTTGTGAAGAGATGCCCTGCTATTCTTTCGCCTTATGGCATCATGTGTTTCGTTCCTCTTGGAGATCGATTGTTAAACGTCTTTCGTAGGGCGACTGTGAAGCATTTGCCAGCGGAGGAGAAGTAGCACGGAGCAGCATTCAGTACTGCCTACGAGTGTCTTTGCTACCCTACTAGCGGAGCTCCAAGAACAGGCACACATCTTCAGGTACCTTCCAAATGTGGATTCCCCTGCAGCCCCGTAGGCGGGCGTGCAGTACGCCAACCATCAACGGACGTTTTTTCCCCTCAAGCCTGTCAGGACGTTGCTCGTCCGTCTTTCCCTCAATAGATGGGAGTAGGCGCGCTTGCGGATGTGTGCGTGTGTAGGCATCAGTGTGTGAAAAGGTAGGTGCTTTTCTCTAGCTGCGTGTGCGTGCACGTGGTGCTGGGTGCACATCCCTGGGTGCTCGTGGAAAGGTTTCTGCATGGTTTTCGCTGAGGAATCGTGTGTGTGCACATGGACAAAGAGAAGGCGCAGCAACCAGGTTCCAGCGCCGAAGAAGGCAAAAGGCAAGGTTTCCGGCGCTATCTCCTTCTCTCCGCAGACCTAGTCGCGCAAAGCAAGCCGCTAAGCCGGCGACCGGCAAGAGAGCTACAACGAAGCATGCCGAACGGAGAAAATAGCAGCAGCTCATCTGTTCACAACTTGTTTCTGCCATGTGCTTGAACGCCAAGACGTTCGCGCTTCTGTGAGATGAAAGACGTCCTTCTGCGTATGTAGTTGCTCACACCGGTGCACTTGTTAGTGTATCCCTTCAGTCCTGGGCTGCGGGGCATTCAGAAGTGGCTCTGTGGAGACGTCTGCATAGAGGCAGCTGTCAGAACACGCACACTCGATTGTTCACCAAAACATATGCAGACGCGTCCTTAGCCTGTAGATTTGGATGCACAGAGTTCCCTGTGTTCGCAAGAGACAAGGGAATCGCGTCTGTACGCACAGAAGCAATAGCGGACCGTTTCCCACGGAGTGAACGCGAAGAGCCGTCTATGTACTCGCAGACACGGGAACGTGCCTCAATGCGATCACAGAGGCAGCAGCTTTTGCACAGATGCTCTGGTGATTCTGGCACTTTCCAGGCACACTCCTGAAAGTCGCGCACACTGCTGTTCACTCGCTAAACGACCTCTTGGGAAACACGTCTCCGGTCGATGGACCGCTCAGATTGCTTCTCGTGTAACTGTGAACTGTGTCAGCGCAGGGAATCCGTCTCTGTTGAGCAGATGTCAATCCTGCCTCGCTTTTGCTTTGTTGCCTCTACCAAGATGATTTCCCGTTTCTCTCTTCACTGGAGCACGCAGACACAGCCAACGCACATCAAGTGTCAAGAGACACGCTCTGCTGAGCTCAACGCTTGTGCAGATGCACATGTGCGACGAAGTCAACACACGTGCTTGTGGAGAGAAAGAAAGGGACTCCCAGGCGTGTGGAGCGGCGGGGAGAAAGAGCGGGCGCTGAGGAACACAGTTTCAAACAGACTGTCTCCACACAAACAGGCACCTGTCTGCAGGTATCCTAGATCTTGATTCTTGAACTTGAGGAAACACGCGTCTGAGCAAAACTCCCAAACGCTTCCAGGAAAGACACACGCTCTCCCACAAGCACACAAGTGTTTGCCCTCAGCTATAGATCAGGGACAAGCTTGTGAAGAGATGCCCTGCTATTCTTTCGCCTTATGGCATCATGTGTTTCGTTCCTCTTGGAGATCGATTGTTAAACGTCTTTCCTAGGGCGACTGTGAAGCATTTGCCAGCGGAGGAGAAGTAGCACGGAGCAGCATTCAGTACTGCCTACGAGTGTCTTTGCTACCCTACTAGCGGAGCTCCAAGAACAGGCACACATCTTCAGGTACCTTCCAAATGTGGATTCCCCTGCAGCCCCGTAGGCGGGCGTGCAGTACGCCAACCATCAACGGACGTTTTTCCCCTCAAGCCTGTCAGGACGTTGCTCGTCCGTCTTTCCCTCAATAGATGGGAGTAGGCGCGCTTGCGGATGTGTGCGTGTGTAGGCATCAGTGTGTGAAAAGGTAGGTGCTTTTCTCTAGCTGCGTGTGCGTGCACGTGGTGCTGGGTGCACATCCCTGGGTGCTCGTGGAAAGGTTTCTGCATGGTTTTCGCTGAGGAATCGTGTGTGTGCACATGGACAAAGAGAAGGCGCAGCAACCAGGTTCCAGCGCCGAAGAAGGCAAAAGGCGAGGTTTCCGGCGCTATCTCCTTCTCTCCGCAGACCTAGTCGCGCAAAGCAAGCCGCTAAGCCGGCGACCGGCAAGAGAGCTACAACGAAGCATGCCGAACGGAGAAAATAGCAGCAGCTCATCTGTTCACACCTTGTTTCTGCCATGTGCTTGAACGCCAAGACGTTCGCGCTTCTGTGAGATGAAAGACGTCCTTCTGCATATGTGGTTGCTCACACCGGTGCACTTGTTAGTGTATCCCTTCAGTCCTGGGCTGCGGGGCATTCAGAAGTGGCTCTGTGGAGACGTCTGCATAGAGGCAGCTGTCAGAACACGCACACTCGATTGTTCACCAAAACATATGCAGACGCGTCCTTAGCCTGTAGATTTGGATGCACAGAGTTCCCTGTGTTCGCAAGAGACAAGGGAATCGCGTCTGTACGCACAGAAGCAATAGCGGACCGTTTCCCTCGGAGTGAACGCGAAGAGCCGTCTATGTACTCGCAGACACGGGAACGTGCCTCAATGCGGTCACAGAGGCAGCAGCTTTTGCACAGATGCTCTGGTGATTCTGGCACTTTCCAGGCACACTCCTGAAAGTCGCGCACACTGCTGTTCACTCGCTAAACGACCTCTTGGGAAACACGTCTCCGGTCGATGGACCGCTCAGATTGCTTCTCGTGTAACTGTGAGCTGTGTCAGCGCAGGGAATCCGTCTCTGTTGAGCAGATGTCAATCCTGCCTCGCTTTTGCTTTGTTGCCTCTACCAAGATGATTTCCCGTTTCTCTCTTCACTGGAGCACGCAGACACAGCCAACGCACATCAAGTGTCAAGAGACACGCTCTGCTGAGCTCAACGCTTGTGCAGATGCACATGTGCGACGAAGTCAACACACGTGCTTGTGGAGAGAAAGAAAGGGACTCCCAGGCGTGTGGAGCGACGGGGAGAAAGAGCGGGCGCTGAGGAACACAGTTTCAAACAGACTGTCTCCACACAAACAGGCACCTGTCTGCAGGTATCCTAGATCTTGATTCTTGAACTTGAGGAAACACGCGTCTGAGCAAAACTCCCAAACGCTTCCAGGAAAGACACAGGCTCTCCCACAAGCACACAAGTGTTTGCCCTCAGCTATAGATCAGGGACAAGCTTGTGAAGAGATGCGCTGCTATTCTTTCGCCTTATGGCATCATGTGTTTCGTTCCTCTTGGAGATCGATTGTTAAACGTCTTTCCTAGGGCGACTGTGAAGCATTTGCCAGCGGAGGAGAAGTAGCACGGAGCAGCATTCAGTACTGCCTACGAGTGTCTTTGCTACCCTACTAGCGGAGCTCCAAGAACAGGCACACATCTTCAGGTACCTTCCAAATGTGGATTCCCCTGCAGCCCCGTAGGCGGGCGTGCAGTACGCCAACCATCAACGGACGTTTTTTCCCCTCAAGCCTGTCAGGACGTTGCTCGTCCGTCTTTCCCTCAATAGATGGGAGTAGGCGCGCTTGCGGATGTGTGCGTGTGTAGGCATCAGTGTGTGAAAAGGTAGGTGCTTTTCTCTAGCTGCGTGTGCGTGCACGTGGTGCTGGGTGCACATCCCTGGGTGCTCGTGGAAAGGTTTCTGCATGGTTTTCGCTGAGGAATCGTGTGTGTGCACATGGACAAAGAGAAGGCGCAGCAACCAGGTTCCAGCGCCGAAGAAGGCAAAAGGCAAGGTTTCCGGCGCTATCTCCTTCTCTCCGCAGACCTAGTCGCGCAAAGCAAGCCGCTAAGCCGGCGACCGGCAAGAGAGCTACAACGAAGCATGCCGAACGGAGAAAATAGCAGCAGCTCATCTGTTCACAACTTGTTTCTGCCATGTGCTTGAACGCCAAGACGTTCGCGCTTCTGTGAGATGAAAGACGTCCTTCTGCGTATGTAGTTGCTCACACCGGTGCACTTGTTAGTGTATCCCTTCAGTCCTGGGCTGCGGGGCATTCAGAAGTGGCTCTGTGGAGACGTCTGCATAGAGGCAGCTGTCAGAACACGCACACTCGATTGTTCACCAAAACATATGCAGACGCGTCCTTAGCCTGTAGATTTGGATGCACAGAGTTCCCTGTGTTCGCAAGAGACAAGGGAATCGCGTCTGTACGCACAGAAGCAATAGCGGACCGTTTCCCACGGAGTGAACGCGAAGAGCCGTCTATGTACTCGCAGACACGGGAACGTGCCTCAATGCGATCACAGAGGCAGCAGCTTTTGCACAGATGCTCTGGTGATTCTGGCACTTTCCAGGCACACTCCTGAAAGTCGCGCACACTGCTGTTCACTCGCTAAACGACCTCTTGGGAAACACGTCTCCGGTCGATGGACCGCTCAGATTGCTTCTCGTGTAACTGTGAACTGTGTCAGCGCAGGGAATCCGTCTCTGTTGAGCAGATGTCAATCCTGCCTCGCTTTTGCTTTGTTGCCTCTACCAAGATGATTTCCCGTTTCTCTCTTCACTGGAGCACGCAGACACAGCCAACGCACATCAAGTGTCAAGAGACACGCTCTGCTGAGCTCAACGCTTGTGCAGATGCACATGTGCGACGAAGTCAACACACGTGCTTGTGGAGAGAAAGAAAGGGACTCCCAGGCGTGTGGAGCGGCGGGGAGAAAGAGCGGGCGCTGAGGAACACAGTTTCAAACAGACTGTCTCCACACAAACAGGCACCTGTCTGCAGGTATCCTAGATCTTGATTCTTGAACTTGAGGAAACACGCGTCTGAGCAAAACTCCCAAACGCTTCCAGGAAAGACACACGCTCTCCCACAAGCACACAAGTGTTTGCCCTCAGCTATAGATCAGGGACAAGCTTGTGAAGAGATGCCCTGCTATTCTTTCGCCTTATGGCATCACGTGTTTCGTTCCTCTTGGAGATCGATTGTTAAACGTCTTTCCTAGGGCGACTGTGAAGCATTTGCCAGCGGAGGAGAAGTAGCACGGAGCAGCATTCAGTACTGCCTACGAGTGTCTTTGCTACCCTACTAGCGGAGCTCCAAGAACAGGCACACATCTTCAGGTACCTTCCAAATGTGGATTCCCCTGCAGCCCCGTAGGCGGGCGTGCAGTACGCCAACCATCAACGGACGTTTTTCCCCTCAAGCCTGTCAGGACGTTGCTCGTCCGTCTTTCCCTCAATAGATGGGAGTAGGCGCGCTTGCGGATGTGTGCGTGTGTGTGGCCACGCGTTTGCTTAGGCATCAGTGTGTGAAAAGGTAGGTTCTTTTCTCTAGCTGCGTGTGCGTGCACGTGGTGCTGGGTGCACATCCCTGGGTGCTCGTGGAAAGGTTTCTGCATGGTTTTCGCTGAGGAATCGTGTGTGTGCACATGGACAAAGAGAAGGCGCAGCAACCAGGTTCCAGCGCCGAAGAAGGCAAAAGGCAAGGTTTCCGGCGCTATCTCCTTCTCTCCGCAGACCTAGTCGCGCAAAGCAAGCCGCTAAGCCGGCGACCGGCAAGAGAGCTACAACGAAGCATGCCGAACGGAGAAAATAGCAGCAGCTCATCTGTTCACACCTTGTTTCTGCCATGTGCTTGAACGCCAAGACGTTCGCGCTTCTGTGAGATGAAAGACGTCCTTCTGCATATGCGGTTGCTCACACCGGTGCACTTGTTAGTGTATCCATTCAGTCCTGGGCTGCGGGGCATTCAGAAGTGGCTCTGTGGAGACGTCTGCATAGAGGCAGCTGTCAGAACACGCACACTCGATTGTTCACCAAAACATATGCAGACGCGTCCTTAGCCTGTAGATTTGGATGCACAGAGTTCCCTGTGTTCGCAAGAGACAAGGGAATCGCGTCTGTACGCACAGAAGCAATAGCGGACCGTTTCCCTCGGAGTGAACGCGAAGAGCCGTCTATGTACTCGCAGACACGGGAACGTGCCTCAATGCGGTCACAGAGGCAGCAGCTTTTGCACAGATGCTCTGGTGATTCTGGCACTTTCCAGGCACACTCCTGAAAGTCGCGCACACTGCTGTTCACTCGCTAAACGACCTCTTGGGAAACACGTCTCCGGTCGATGGACCGCTCAGATTGCTTCTCGTGTAACTGTGAACTGTGTCAGCGCAGGGAATCCGTCTCTGTTGAGCAGATGTCAATCCTGCCTCGCTTTTGCTTTATTGCCTCTACCAAGATGATTTCCCGTTTCTCTCTTCACTGGAGCACGCAGACACAGCCAACGCACATCAAGTGTCAAGAGACACGCTCTGCTGAGCTCAACGCTTGTGCAGATGCACATGTGCGACGAAGTCAACACACGTGCTTGTGGAGAGAAAGAAAGGGACTCCCAGGCGTGTGGAGCGACGGGGAGAAAGAGCGGGCGCTGAGGAACACAGTTTCAAACAGACTGTCTCCACACAAACAGGCACCTGTCTGCAGGTATCCTAGATCTTGATTCTTGAACTTGAGGAAACACGCGTCTGAGCAAAACTCCCAAACGCTTCCAGGAAAGACACAGGCTCTCCCACAAGCACACAAGTGTTTGCCCTCAGCTATAGATCAGGGACAAGCTTGTGAAGAGATGCCCTGCTATTCTTTCGCCTTATGGCATCATGTGTTTCGTTCCTCTTGGAGATCGATTGTTAAACGTCTTTCCTAGGGCGACTGTGAAGCATTTGCCAGCGGAGGAGAAGTAGCACGGAGCAGCATTCAGTACTGCCTACGAGTGTCTTTGCTACCCTACTAGCGGAGCTCCAAGAACAGGCACACATCTTCAGGTACCTTCCAAATGTGGATTCCCCTGCAGCCCCGTAGGCGGGCGTGCAGTACGCCAACCATCAACGGACGTTTTTCCCCTCAAGCCTGTCAGGACGTTGCTCGTCCGTCTTTCCCTCAATAGATGGGAGTAGGCGCGCTTGCGGATGTGTGCGTGTGTGTGGCCACGCGTTTGCTTAGGCATCAGTGTGTGAAAAGGTAGGTGCTTTTCTCTAGCTGCGTGTGCTGGGTGCACGTGGTGCTGGGTGCACATCCCTGGGTGCTCGTGGAAAGGTTTCTGCATGGTTTTCGCTGAGGAATCGTGTGTGTGCACATGGACAAAGAGAAGGCGCAGCAACCAGGTTCCAGCGCCGAAGAAGGCAAAAGGCAAGGTTTCCGGCGCTATCTCCTTCTCTCCGCAGACCTAGTCGCGCAAAGCAAGCCGCTAAGCCGGCGACCGGCAAGAGAGCTACAACGAAGCATGCCGAACGGAGAAAATAGCAGCAGCTCATCTGTTCACACCTTGTTTCTGCCATGTGCTTGAACGCCAAGACGTTCGCGCTTCTGTGAGATGAAAGACGTCCTTCTGCGTATGTGGTTGCTCACACCGGTGCACTTGTTAGTGTATCCATTCAGTCCTGGGCTGCGGGGCATTCAGAAGTGGCTCTGTGGAGACGTCTGCATAGAGGCAGCTGTCAGAACACGCACACTCGATTGTTCACCAAAACATATGCAGACGCGTCCTTAGCCTGTAGATTTGGATGCACAGAGTTCCCTGTGTTCGCAAGAGACAAGGGAATCGCGTCTGTACGCACAGAAGCAATAGCGGACCGTTTCCCTCGGAGTGAACGCGAAGAGCCGTCTATGTACTCGCAGACACGGGAACGTGCCTCAATGCGGTCACAGAGGCAGCAGCTTTTGCACAGATGCTCTGGTGATTCTGGCACTTTCCAGGCACACTCCTGAAAGTCGCGCACACTGCTGTTCACTCGCTAAACGACCTCTTGGGAAACACGTCTCCGGTCGACGGACCGCTCAGATTGCTTCTCGTGTAACTGTGAACTGTGTCAGCGCAGGGAATCCGTCTCTGTTGAGCAGATGTCAATCCTGCCTCGCTTTTGCTTTGTTGCCTCTACCAAGATGATTTCCCGTTTCTCTCTTCACTGGAGCACGCAGACACAGCCAACGCACATCAAGTGTCAAGAGACACGCTCTGCTGAGCTCAACGCTTGTGCAGATGCACATGTGCGACGAAGTCAACACACGTGCTTGTGGAGAGAAAGAAAGGGACTCCCAGGCGTGTGGAGCGACGGGGAGAAAGAGCGGGCGCTGAGGAGCACAGTTTCAAACAGACTGTCTCCACACAAACAGGCACCTGTCCGCAGGTATCCTAGATCTTGATTCTTGAACTTGAGGAAACACGCGTCTGAGCAAAACTCCCAAACGCTTCCAGGAAAGACACAGGCTCTCCCACAAGCACACAAGTGTTTGCCCTCAGCTATAGATCAGGGACAAGCTTGTGAAGAGATGCCCTGCTATTCTTTCGCCTTATGGCATCATGTGTTTCGTTCCTCTTGGAGATCGATTGTTAAACGTCTTTCCTAGGGCGACTGTGAAGCATTTGCCAGCGGAGGAGAAGTAGCACGGAGCAGCATTCAGTACTGCCTACGAGTGTCTTTGCTACCCTACTAGCGGAGCTCCAAGAACAGGCACACATCTTCAGGTACCTTCCAAATGTGGATTCCCCTGCAGCCCCGTAGGCGGGCGTGCAGTACGCCAACCACCAACGGACGTTTTTCCCCTCAAGCCTGTCAGGACGTTGCTCGTCCGTCTTTCCCTCAATAGATGGGAGTAGGCGCGCTTGCGGATGTGTGCGTGTGTGTGGCCACGCGTTTGCTTAGGCATCAGTGTGTGAAAAGGTAGGTGCTTTTCTCTAGCTGCGTGTGCGTGCACGTGGTGCTGGGTGCACATACCTGGGTGCTCGTGGAAAGGTTTCTGCATGGTTTTCGCTGAGGAATCGTGTGTGTGCACATGGACAAAGAGAAGGCGCAGCAACCAGGTTCCAGCGCCGAAGAAGGCAAAAGGCAAGGTTTCCGGCGCTATCTCCTTCTCTCCGCAGACCTAGTCGCGCAAAGCAAGCCGCTAAGCCGGCGACCGGCAAGAGAGCTACAACGAAGCATGCCGAACGGAGAAAATAGCAGCAGCTCATCTGTTCACACCTTGTTTCTGCCATGTGCTTGAACGCCAAGACGTTCGCGCTTCTGTGAGATGAAAGACGTCCTTCTGCGTATGTGGTTGCTCACACCGGTGCACTTGTTAGTGTATCCATTCAGTCCTGGGCTGCGGGGCATTCAGAAGTGGCTCTGTGGAGACGTCTGCATAGAGGCAGCTGTCAGAACACGCACACTCGATTGTTCACCAAAACATATGCAGACGCGTCCTTAGCCTGTAGATTTGGATGCACAGAGTTCCCTGTGTTCGCAAGAGACAAGGGAATCGCGTCTGTACGCACAGAAGCAATAGCGGACCGTTTCCCTCGGAGTGAACGCGAAGAGCCGTCTATGTACTCGCAGACACGGGAACGTGCCTCAATGCGGTCACAGAGGCAGCAGCTTTTGCACAGATGCTCTGGTGATTCTGGCACTTTCCAGGCACACTCCTGAAAGTCGCGCACACTGCTGTTCACTCGCTAAACGACCTCTTGGGAAACACGTCTCCGGTCGATGGACCGCTCAGATTGCTTCTCGTGTAACTGTGAACTGTGTCAGCGCAGGGAATCCGTCTCTGTTGAGCAGATGTCAATCCTGCCTCGCTTTTGCTTTGTTGCCTCTGCCAAGATGATTTCCCGTTTCTCTCTTCACTGGAGCACGCAGACACAGCCAACGCACATCAAGTGTCAAGAGACACGCTCTGCTGAGCTCAACGCTTGTGCAGATGCACATGTGCGACGAAGTCAACACACGTGCTTGTGGAGAGAAAGAAAGGGACTCCCAGGCGTGTGGAGCGACGGGGAGAAAGAGCGGGCGCTGAGGAACACAGTTTCAAACAGACTGTCTCCACACAAACAGGCACCTGTCTGCAGGTATCCTAGATCTTGATTCTTGAACTTGAGGAAACACGCGTCTGAGCAAAACTCCCAAACGCTTCCAGGAAAGACACACGCTCTCCCACAAGCACACAAGTGTTTGCCCTCAGCTATAGATCAGGGACAAGCTTGTGAAGAGATGCCCTGCTATTCTTTCGCCTTATGGCATCATGTGTTTCGTTCCTCTTGGAGATCGATTGTTAAACGTCTTTCCTCGGGCGACTGTGAAGCATTTGCCAGCGGAGGAGAAGTAGCACGGAGCAGCATTCAGTACTGCCTACGAGTGTCTTTGCTACCCTACTAGCGGAGCTCCAAGAACAGGCACACATCTTCAGGTACCTTCCAAATGTGGATTCCCCTGCAGCCCCGTAGGCGGGCGTGCAGTACGCCAACCATCAACGGACGTTTTTCCCCTCAAGCCTGTCAGGACGTTGCTCGTCCGTCTTTCCCTCAATAGATGGGAGTAGGCGCGCTTGCGGATGTGTGCGTGTGTGTGGCCACGCGTTTGCTTAGGCATCAGAGTGTGAAAAGGTAGGTGCTTTTCTCTAGCTGCGTGTGCGTGCACGTGGTGCTGGGTGCACATCCCTGGGTGCTCGTGGAAAGGTTTCTGCATGGTTTTCGCTGAGGAATCGTGTGTGTGCACATGGACAAAGAGAAGGCGCAGCAACCAGGTTCCAGCGCCGAAGAAGGCAAAAGGCAAGGTTTCCGGCGCTATCTCCTTCTCTCCGCAGACCTAGTCGCGCAAAGCAAGCCGCTAAGCCGGCGACCGGCAAGAGAGCTACAACGAAGCATGCCGAACGGAGAAAATAGCAGCAGCTCATCTGTTCACACCTTGTTTCTGCCATGTGCTTGAACGCCAAGACGTTCGCGCTTCTGTGAGATGAAAGACGTCCTTCTGCATATGCGGTTGCTCACACCGGTGCACTTGTTAGTGTATCCATTCAGTCCTGGGCTGCGGGGCATTCAGAAGTGGCTCTGTGGAGACGTCTGCATAGAGGCAGCTGTCAGAACACGCACACTCGATTGTTCACCAAAACATATGCAGACGCGTCCTTAGCCTGTAGATTTGGATGCACAGAGTTCCCTGTGTTCGCAAGAGACAAGGGAATCGCGTCTGTACGCACAGAAGCAATAGCGGACCGTTTCCCTCGGAGTGAACGCGAAGAGCCGTCTATGTACTCGCAGACACGGGAACGTGCCTCAATGCGGTCACAGAGGCAGCAGCTTTTGCACAGATGCTCTGGTGATTCTGGCACTTTCCAGGCACACTCCTGAAAGTCGCGCACACTGCTGTTCACTCGCTAAACGACCTCTTGGGAAACACGTCTCCGGTCGATGGACCGCTCAGATTGCTTCTCGTGTAACTGTGAACTGTGTCAGCGCAGGGAATCCGTCTCTGTTGAGCAGATGTCAATCCTGCCTCGCTTTTGCTTTGTTGCCTCTACCAAGATGATTTCCCGTTTCTCTCTTCACTGGAGCACGCAGACACAGCCAACGCACATCAAGTGTCAAGAGACACGCTCTGCTGAGCTCAACGCTTGTGCAGATGCACATGTGCGACGAAGTCAACACACGTGCTTGTGGAGAGAAAGAAAGGGACTCCCAGGCGTGTGGAGCGACGGGGAGAAAGAGCGGGCGCTGAGGAACACAGTTTCAAACAGACTGTCTCCACACAAACAGGCACCTGTCTGCAGGTATCCTAGATCTTGATTCTTGAACTTGAGGAAACACGCGTCTGAGCAAAACTCCCAAACGCTTCCAGGAAAGACACAGGCTCTCCCACAAGCACACAAGTGTTTGCCCTCAGCTATAGATCAGGGACAAGCTTGTGAAGAGATGCCCTGCTATTCTTTCGCCTTATGGCATCATGTGTTTCGTTCCTCTTGGAGATCGATTGTTAAACGTCTTTCCTAGGGCGACTGTGAAGCATTTGCCAGCGGAGGAGAAGTAGCACGGAGCAGCATTCAGTACTGCCTACGAGTGTCTTTGCTACCCTACTAGCGGAGCTCCAAGAACAGGCACACATCTTCAGGTACCTTCCAAATGTGGATTCCCCTGCAGCCCCGTAGGCGGGCGTGCAGTACGCCAACCATCAACGGACGTTTTTCCCCTCAAGCCTGTCAGGACGTTGCTCGTCCGTCTTTCCCTCAATAGATGGGAGTAGGCGCGCTTGCGGATGTGTGCGTGTGTGTGGCCACGCGTTTGCTTAGGCATCAGTGTGTGAAAAGGTAGGTGCTTTTCTCTAGCTGCGTGTGCTGGGTGCACGTGGTGCTGGGTGCACATCCCTGGGTGCTCGTGGAAAGGTTTCTGCATGGTTTTCGCTGAGGAATCGTGTGTGTGCACATGGACAAAGAGAAGGCGCAGCAACCAGGTTCCAGCGCCGAAGAAGGCAAAAGGCAAGGTTTCCGGCGCTATCTCCTTCTCTCCGCAGACCCAGTCGCGCAAAGCAAGCCGCTAAGCCGGCGACCGGCAAGAGAGCTACAACGAAGCATGCCGAACGGAGAAAATAGCAGCAGCTCATCTGTTCACACCTTGTTTCTGCCATGTGCTTGAACGCCAAGACGTTCGCGCTTCTGTGAGATGAAAGACGTCCTTCTGCATATGTGGTTGCTCACACCGGTGCACTTGTTAGTGTATCCCTTCAGTCCTGGGCTGCGGGGCATTCAGAAGTGGCTCTGTGGAGACGTCTGCATAGAGGCAGCTGTCAGAACACGCACACTCGATTGTTCACCAAAACATATGCAGACGCGTCCTTAGCCTGTAGATTTGGATGCACAGAGTTCCCTGTGTTCGCAAGAGACAAGGGAATCGCGTCTGTACGCACAGAAGCAATAGCGGACCGTTTCCCTCGGAGTGAACGCGAAGAGCCGTCTATGTACTCGCAGACACGGGAACGTGCCTCAATGCGGTCACAGAGGCAGCAGCTTTTGCACAGATGCTCTGGTGATTCTGGCACTTTCCAGGCACACTCCTGAAAGTCGCGCACACTGCTGTTCACTCGCTAAACGACCTCTTGGGAAACACGTCTCCGGTCGATGGACCGCTCAGATTGCTTCTCGTGTAACTGTGAACTGTGTCAGCGCAGGGAATCCGTCTCTGTTGAGCAGATGTCAATCCTGCCTCGCTTTTGCTTTGTTGCCTCTACCAAGATGATTTCCCGTTTCTCTCTTCACTGGAGCACGCAGACACAGCCAACGCACATCAAGTGTCAAGAGACACGCTCTGCTGAGCTCAACGCTTGTGCAGATGCACATGTGCGACGAAGTCAACACACGTGCTTGTGGAGAGAAAGAAAGGGACTCCCAGGCGTGTGGAGCGACGGGGAGAAAGAGCGGGCGCTGAGGAACACAGTTTCAAACAGACTGTCTCCACACAAACAGGCACCTGTCTGCAGGTATCCTAGATCTTGATTCTTGAACTTGAGGAAACACGCGTCTGAGCAAAACTCCCAAACGCTTCCAGGAAAGACACACGCTCTCCCACAAGCACACAAGTGTTTGCCCTCAGCTATAGATCAGGGACAAGCTTGTGAAGAGATGCCCTGCTATTCTTTCGCCTTATGGCATCATGTGTTTCGTTCCTCTTGGAGATCGATTGTTAAACGTCTTTCCTAGGGCGACTGTGAAGCATTTGCCAGCGGAGGAGAAGTAGCACGGAGCAGCATTCAGTACTGCCTACGAGTGTCTTTGCTACCCTACTAGCGGAGCTCCAAGAACAGGCACACATCTTCAGGTACCTTCCAAATGTGGATTCCCCTGCAGCCCCGTAGGCGGGCGTGCAGTACGCCAACCATCAACGGACGTTTTTCCCCTCAAGCCTGTCAGGACGTTGCTCGTCCGTCTTTCCCTCAATAGATGGGAGTAGGCGCGCTTGCGGATGTGTGCGTGTGTGTGGCCACGCGTTTGCTTAGGCATCAGTGTGTGAAAAGGTAGGTGCTTTTCTCTAGCTGCGTGTGCTGGGTGCACGTGGTGCTGGGTGCACATCCCTGGGTGCTCGTGGAAAGGTTTCTGCATGGTTTTCGCTGAGGAATCGTGTGTGTGCACATGGACAAAGAGAAGGCGCAGCAACCAGGTTCCAGCGCCGAAGAAGGCAAAAGGCAAGGTTTCCGGCGCTATCTCCTTCTCTCCGCAGACCTAGTCGCGCAAAGCAAGCCGCTAAGCCGGCGACCGGCAAGAGAGCTACAACGAAGCATGCCGAACGGAGAAAATAGCAGCAGCTCATCTGTTCACACCTTGTTTCTGCCATGTGCTTGAACGCCAAGACGTTCGCGCTTCTGTGAGATGAAAGACGTCCTTCTGCATATGTGCTTGCTCACACCGGTGCACTTGTTAGTGTATCCCTTCAGTCCTGGGCTGCGGGGCATTCAGAAGTGGCTCTGTGGAGACGTCTGCATAGAGGCAGCTGTCAGAACACGCACACTCGATTGTTCACCAAAACATACGCAGACGCGTCCTTAGCCTGTAGATTTGGATGCACAGAGTTCCCTGTGTTCGCAAGAGACAAGGGAATCGCGTCTGTACGCACAGAAGCAATAGCGGACCGTTTCCCTCGGAGTGAACGCGAAGAGCCGTCTATGTACTCGCAGACACGGGAACGTGCCTCAATGCGGTCACAGAGGCAGCAGCTTTTGCACAGATGCTCTGGTGATTCTGGCACTTTCCAGGCACACTCCTGAAAGTCGCGCACACTGCTGTTCACTCGCTAAACGACCTCTTGGGAAACACGTCTCCGGTCGATGGACCGCTCAGATTGCTTCTCGTGTAACTGTGAACTGTGTCAGCGCAGGGAATCCGTCTCTGTTGAGCAGATGTCAATCCTGCCTCGCTTTTGCTTTGTTGCCTCTACCAAGATGATTTCCCGTTTCTCTCTTCACTGGAGCACGCAGACACAGCCAACGCACATCAAGTGTCAAGAGACACGCTCTGCTGAGCTCAACGCTTGTGCAGATGCACATGTGCGACGAAGTCAACACACGTGCTTGTGGAGAGAAAGAAAGGGACTCCCAGGCGTGTGGAGAGACGGGGAGAAAGAGCGGGCGCTGAGGAACACAGTTTCAAACAGACTGTCTCCACACAAACAGGCACCTGTCTGCAGGTATCCTAGATCTTGATTCTTGAACTTGAGGAAACACGCGTCTGAGCAAAACTCCCAAACGCTTCCAGGAAAGACACACGCTCTCCCACAAGCACACAAGTGTTTGCCCTCAGCTATAGATCAGGGACAAGCTTGTGAAGAGATGCCCTGCTATTCTTTCGCCTTATGGCATCATGTGTTTCGTTCCTCTTGGAGATCGATTGTTAAACGTCTTTCCTAGGGCGACTGTGAAGCATTTGCCAGCGGAGGAGAAGTAGCACGGAGCAGCATTCAGTACTGCCTACGAGTGTCTTTGCTACCCTACTAGCGGAGCTCCAAGAACAGGCACACATCTTCAGGTACCTTCCAAATGTGGATTCCCCTGCAGCCCCGTAGGCGGGCGTGCAGTACGCCAACCATCAACGGACGTTTTTCCCCTCAAGCCTGTCAGGACGTTGCTCGTCCGTCTTTCCCTCAATAGATGGGAGTAGGCGCGCTTGCGGATGTGTGCGTGTGTGTGGCCACGCGTTTGCTTAGGCATCAGTGTGTGAAAAGGTAGGTGCTTTTCTCTAGCTGCGTGTGCTGGGTGCACGTGGTGCTGGGTGCACATCCCTGGGTGCTCGTGGAAAGGTTTCTGCATGGTTTTCGCTGAGGAATCGTGTGTGTGCACATGGACAAAGAGAAGGCGCAGCAACCAGGTTCCAGCGCCGAAGAAGGCAAAAGGCAAGGTTTCCGGCGCTATCTCCTTCTCTCCGCAGACCCAGTCGCGCAAAGCAAGCAGCTAAGCCGGCGACCGGCAAGAGAGCTACAACGAAGCATGCCGAACGGAGAAAATAGCAGCAGCTCATCTGTTCACACCTTGTTTCTGCCATGTGCTTGAACGCCAAGACGTTCGCGCTTCTGTGAGATGAAAGACGTCCTTCTGCATATGTGGTTGCTCACACCGGTGCACTTGTTAGTGTATCCCTTCAGTCCTGGGCTGCGGGGCATTCAGAAGTGGCTCTGTGGAGACGTCTGCATAGAGGCAGCTGTCAGAACACGCACACTCGATTGTTCACCAAAACATATGCAGACGCGTCCTTAGCCTGTAGATTTGGATGCACAGAGTTCCCTGTGTTCGCAAGAGACAAGGGAATCGCGTCTGTACGCACAGAAGCAATAGCGGACCGTTTCCCTCGGAGTGAACGCGAAGAGCCGTCTATGTACTCGCAGACACGGGAACGTGCCTCAATGCGGTCACAGAGGCAGCAGCTTTTGCACAGATGCTCTGGTGATTCTGGCACTTTCCAGGCACACTCCTGAAAGTCGCGCACACTGCTGTTCACTCGCTAAACGACCTCTTGGGAAACACGTCTCCGGTCGATGGACCGCTCAGATTGCTTCTCGTGTAACTGTGAACTGTGTCAGCGCAGGGAATCCGTCTCTGTTGAGCAGATGTCAATCCTGCCTCGCTTTTGCTTTGTTGCCTCTACCAAGATGATTTCCCGTTTCTCTCTTCACTGGAGCACGCAGACACAGCCAACGCACATCAAGTGTCAAGAGACACGCTCTGCTGAGCTCAACGCTTGTGCAGATGCACATGTGCGACGAAGTCAACACACGTGCTTGTGGAGAGAAAGAAAGGGACTCCCAGGCGTGTGGAGCGACGGGGAGAAAGAGCGGGCGCTGAGGAACACAGTTTCAAACAGACTGTCTCCACACAAACAGGCACCTGTCTGCAGGTATCCTAGATCTTGATTCTTGAACTTGAGGAAACACGCGTCTGAGCAAAACTCCCAAACGCTTCCAGGAAAGACACACGCTCTCCCACAAGCACACAAGTGTTTGCCCTCAGCTATAGATCAGGGACAAGCTTGTGAAGAGATGCCCTGCTATTCTTTCGCCTTATGGCATCATGTGTTTCGTTCCTCTTGGAGATCGATTGTTAAACGTCTTTCCTAGGGCGACTGTGAAGCATTTGCCAGCGGAGGAGAAGTAGCACGGAGCAGCATTCAGTACTGCCTACGAGTGTCTTTGCTACCCTACTAGCGGAGCTCCAAGAACAGGCACACATCTTCAGGTACCTTCCAAATGTGGATTCCCCTGCAGCCCCGTAGGCGGGCGTGCAGTACGCCAACCATCAACGGACGTTTTTTCCCCTCAAGCCTGTCAGGACGTTGCTCGTCCGTCTTTCCCTCAATAGATGGGAGTAGGCGCGCTTGCGGATGTGTGCGTGTGTAGGCATCAGTGTGTGAAAAGGTAGGTGCTTTTCTCTAGCTGCGTGTGCTGGGTGCACGTGGTGCTGGGTGCACATCCCTGGGTGCTCGTGGAAAGGTTTCTGCATGGTTTTCGCTGAGGAATCGTGTGTGTGCACATGGACAAAGAGAAGGCGCAGCAACCAGGTTCCAGCGCCGAAGAAGGCAAAAGGCAAGGTTTCCGGCGCTATCTCCTTCTCTCCGCAGACCTAGTCGCGCAAAGCAAGCCGCTAAGCCGGCGACCGGCAAGAGAGCTACAACGAAGCATGCCGAACGGAGAAAATAGCAGCAGCTCATCTGTTCACACCTTGTTTCTGCCATGTGCTTGAACGCCAAGACGTTCGCGCTTCTGTGAGATGAAAGACGTCCTTCTGCATATGTGCTTGCTCACACCGGTGCACTTGTTAGTGTATCCCTTCAGTCCTGGGCTGCGGGGCATTCAGAAGTGGCTCTGTGGAGACGTCTGCATAGAGGCAGCTGTCAGAACACGCACACTCGATTGTTCACCAAAACATACGCAGACGCGTCCTTAGCCTGTAGATTTGGATGCACAGAGTTCCCTGTGTTCGCAAGAGACAAGGGAATCGCGTCTGTACGCACAGAAGCAATAGCGGACCGTTTCCCTCGGAGTGAACGCGAAGAGCCGTCTATGTACTCGCAGACACGGGAACGTGCCTCAATGCGGTCACAGAGGCAGCAGCTTTTGCACAGATGCTCTGGTGATTCTGGCACTTTCCAGGCACACTCCTGAAAGTCGCGCACACTGCTGTTCACTCGCTAAACGACCTCTTGGGAAACACGTCTCCGGTCGATGGACCGCTCAGATTGCTTCTCGTGTAACTGTGAACTGTGTCAGCGCAGGGAATCCGTCTCTGTTGAGCAGATGTCAATCCTGCCTCGCTTTTGCTTTGTTGCCTCTACCAAGATGATTTCCCGTTTCTCTCTTCACTGGAGCACGCAGACACAGCCAACGCACATCAAGTGTCAAGAGACACGCTCTGCTGAGCTCAACGCTTGTGCAGATGCACATGTGCGACGAAGTCAACACACGTGCTTGTGGAGAGAAAGAAAGGGACTCCCAGGCGTGTGGAGAGACGGGGAGAAAGAGCGGGCGCTGAGGAACACAGTTTCAAACAGACTGTCTCCACACAAACAGGCACCTGTCTGCAGGTATCCTAGATCTTGATTCTTGAACTTGAGGAAACACGCGTCTGAGCAAAACTCCCAAACGCTTCCAGGAAAGACACAGGCTCTCCCACAAGCACACAAGTGTTTGCCCTCAGCTATAGATCAGGGACAAGCTTGTGAAGAGATGCCCTGCTATTCTTTCGCCTTATGGCATCATGTGTTTCGTTCCTCTTGGAGATCGATTGTTAAACGTCTTTCCTAGGGCGACTGTGAAGCATTTGCCAGCGGAGGAGAAGTAGCACGGAGCAGCATTCAGTACTGCCTACGAGTGTCTTTGCTACCCTACTAGCGGAGCTCCAAGAACAGGCACACATCTTCAGGTACCTTCCAAATGTGGATTCCCCTGCAGCCCCGTAGGCGGGCGTGCAGTACGCCAACCATCAACGGACGTTTTTCCCCTCAAGCCTGTCAGGACGTTGCTCGTCCGTCTTTCCCTCAATAGATGGGAGTAGGCGCGCTTGCGGATGTGTGCGTGTGTGTGGCCACGCGTTTGCTTAGGCATCAGTGTGTGAAAAGGTAGGTGCTTTTCTCTAGCTGCGTGTGCTGGGTGCACGTGGTGCTGGGTGCACATCCCTGGGTGCTCGTGGAAAGGTTTCTGCATGGTTTTCGCTGAGGAATCGTGTGTGTGCACATGGACAAAGAGAAGGCGCAGCAACCAGGTTCCAGCGCCGAAGAAGGCAAAAGGCAAGGTTTCCGGCGCTATCTCCTTCTCTCCGCAGACCCAGTCGCGCAAAGCAAGCAGCTAAGCCGGCGACCGGCAAGAGAGCTACAACGAAGCATGCCGAACGGAGAAAATAGCAGCAGCTCATCTGTTCACACCTTGTTTCTGCCATGTGCTTGAACGCCAAGACGTTCGCGCTTCTGTGAGATGAAAGACGTCCTTCTGCATATGTGGTTGCTCACACCGGTGCACTTGTTAGTGTATCCCTTCAGTCCTGGGCTGCGGGGCATTCAGAAGTGGCTCTGTGGAGACGTCTGCATAGAGGCAGCTGTCAGAACACGCACACTCGATTGTTCACCAAAACATATGCAGACGCGTCCTTAGCCTGTAGATTTGGATGCACAGAGTTCCCTGTGTTCGCAAGAGACAAGGGAATCGCGTCTGTACGCACAGAAGCAATAGCGGACCGTTTCCCTCGGAGTGAACGCGAAGAGCCGTCTATGTACTCGCAGACACGGGAACGTGCCTCAATGCGGTCACAGAGGCAGCAGCTTTTGCACAGATGCTCTGGTGATTCTGGCACTTTCCAGGCACACTCCTGAAAGTCGCGCACACTGCTGTTCACTCGCTAAACGACCTCTTGGGAAACACGTCTCCGGTCGATGGACCGCTCAGATTGCTTCTCGTGTAACTGTGAACTGTGTCAGCGCAGGGAATCCGTCTCTGTTGAGCAGATGTCAATCCTGCCTCGCTTTTGCTTTGTTGCCTCTACCAAGATGATTTCCCGTTTCTCTCTTCACTGGAGCACGCAGACACAGCCAACGCACATCAAGTGTCAAGAGACACGCTCTGCTGAGCTCAACGCTTGTGCAGATGCACATGTGCGACGAAGTCAACACACGTGCTTGTGGAGAGAAAGAAAGGGACTCCCAGGCGTGTGGAGCGACGGGGAGAAAGAGCGGGCGCTGAGGAACACAGTTTCAAACAGACTGTCTCCACACAAACAGGCACCTGTCTGCAGGTATCCTAGATCTTGATTCTTGAACTTGAGGAAACACGCGTCTGAGCAAAACTCCCAAACGCTTCCAGGAAAGACACACGCTCTCCCACAAGCACACAAGTGTTTGCCCTCAGCTATAGATCAGGGACAAGCTTGTGAAGAGATGCCCTGCTATTCTTTCGCCTTATGGCATCATGTGTTTCGTTCCTCTTGGAGATCGATTGTTAAACGTCTTTCCTAGGGCGACTGTGAAGCATTTGCCAGCGGAGGAGAAGTAGCACGGAGCAGCATTCAGTACTGCCTACGAGTGTCTTTGCTACCCTACTAGCGGAGCTCCAAGAACAGGCACACATCTTCAGGTACCTTCCAAATGTGGATTCCCCTGCAGCCCCGTAGGCGGGCGTGCAGTACGCCAACCATCAACGGACGTTTTTTCCCCTCAAGCCTGTCAGGACGTTGCTCGTCCGTCTTTCCCTCAATAGATGGGAGTAGGCGCGCTTGCGGATGTGTGCGTGTGTAGGCATCAGTGTGTGAAAAGGTAGGTGCTTTTCTCTAGCTGCGTGTGCTGGGTGCACGTGGTGCTGGGTGCACATCCCTGGGTGCTCGTGGAAAGGTTTCTGCATGGTTTTCGCTGAGGAATCGTGTGTGTGCACATGGACAAAGAGAAGGCGCAGCAACCAGGTTCCAGCGCCGAAGAAGGCAAAAGGCAAGGTTTCCGGCGCTATCTCCTTCTCTCCGCAGACCTAGTCGCGCAAAGCAAGCCGCTAAGCCGGCGACCGGCAAGAGAGCTACAACGAAGCATGCCGAACGGAGAAAATAGCAGCAGCTCATCTGTTCACACCTTGTTTCTGCCATGTGCTTGAACGCCAAGACGTTCGCGCTTCTGTGAGATGAAAGACGTCCTTCTGCATATGTGCTTGCTCACACCGGTGCACTTGTTAGTGTATCCCTTCAGTCCTGGGCTGCGGGGCATTCAGAAGTGGCTCTGTGGAGACGTCTGCATAGAGGCAGCTGTCAGAACACGCACACTCGATTGTTCACCAAAACATACGCAGACGCGTCCTTAGCCTGTAGATTTGGATGCACAGAGTTCCCTGTGTTCGCAAGAGACAAGGGAATCGCGTCTGTACGCACAGAAGCAATAGCGGACCGTTTCCCTCGGAGTGAACGCGAAGAGCCGTCTATGTACTCGCAGACACGGGAACGTGCCTCAATGCGGTCACAGAGGCAGCAGCTTTTGCACAGATGCTCTGGTGATTCTGGCACTTTCCAGGCACACTCCTGAAAGTCGCGCACACTGCTGTTCACTCGCTAAACGACCTCTTGGGAAACACGTCTCCGGTCGATGGACCGCTCAGATTGCTTCTCGTGTAACTGTGAACTGTGTCAGCGCAGGGAATCCGTCTCTGTTGAGCAGATGTCAATCCTGCCTCGCTTTTGCTTTGTTGCCTCTACCAAGATGATTTCCCGTTTCTCTCTTCACTGGAGCACGCAGACACAGCCAACGCACATCAAGTGTCAAGAGACACGCTCTGCTGAGCTCAACGCTTGTGCAGATGCACATGTGCGACGAAGTCAACACACGTGCTTGTGGAGAGAAAGAAAGGGACTCCCAGGCGTGTGGAGAGACGGGGAGAAAGAGCGGGCGCTGAGGAACACAGTTTCAAACAGACTGTCTCCACACAAACAGGCACCTGTCTGCAGGTATCCTAGATCTTGATTCTTGAACTTGAGGAAACACGCGTCTGAGCAAAACTCCCAAACGCTTCCAGGAAAGACACACGCTCTCCCACAAGCACACAAGTGTTTGCCCTCAGCTATAGATCAGGGACAAGCTTGTGAAGAGATGCCCTGCTATTCTTTCGCCTTATGGCATCATGTGTTTCGTTCCTCTTGGAGATCGATTGTTAAACGTCTTTCCTAGGGCGACTGTGAAGCATTTGCCAGCGGAGGAGAAGTAGCACGGAGCAGCATTCAGTACTGCCTACGAGTGTCTTTGCTACCCTACTAGCGGAGCTCCAAGAACAGGCACACATCTTCAGGTACCTTCCAAATGTGGATTCCCCTGCAGCCCCGTAGGCGGGCGTGCAGTACGCCAACCATCAACGGACGTTTTTCCCCTCAAGCCTGTCAGGACGTTGCTCGTCCGTCTTTCCCTCAATAGATGGGAGTAGGCGCGCTTGCGGATGTGTGCGTGTGTGTGGCCACGCGTTTGCTTAGGCATCAGTGTGTGAAAAGGTAGGTGCTTTTCTCTAGCTGCGTGTGCTGGGTGCACGTGGTGCTGGGTGCACATCCCTGGGTGCTCGTGGAAAGGTTTCTGCATGGTTTTCGCTGAGGAATCGTGTGTGTGCACATGGACAAAGAGAAGGCGCAGCAACCAGGTTCCAGCGCCGAAGAAGGCAAAAGGCAAGGTTTCCGGCGCTATCTCCTTCTCTCCGCAGACCCAGTTGCGCAAAGCAAGCAGCTAAGCCGGCGACCGGCAAGAGAGCTACAACGAAGCATGCCGAACGGAGAAAATAGCAGCAGCTCATCTGTTCACACCTTGTTTCTGCCATGTGCTTGAACGCCAAGACGTTCGCGCTTCTGTGAGATGAAAGACGTCCTTCTGCATATGTGCTTGCTCACACCGGTGCACTTGTTAGTGTATCCCTTCAGTCCTGGGCTGCGGGGCATTCAGAAGTGGCTCTGTGGAGACGTCTGCATAGAGGCAGCTGTCAGAACACGCACACTCGATTGTTCACCAAAACATATGCAGACGCGTCCTTAGCCTGTAGATTTGGATGCACAGAGTTCCCTGTGTTCGCAAGAGACAAGGGAATCGCGTCTGTACGCACAGAAGCAATAGCGGACCGTTTCCCTCGGAGTGAACGCGAAGAGCCGTCTATGTACTCGCAGACACGGGAACGTGCCTCAATGCGGTCACAGAGGCAGCAGCTTTTGCACAGATGCTCTGGTGATTCTGGCACTTTCCAGGCACACTCCTGAAAGTCGCGCACACTGCTGTTCACTCGCTAAACGACCTCTTGGGAAACACGTCTCCGGTCGATGGACCGCTCAGATTGCTTCTCGTGTAACTGTGAACTGTGTCAGCGCAGGGAATCCGTCTCTGTTGAGCAGATGTCAATCCTGCCTCGCTTTTGCTTTGTTGCCTCTACCAAGATGATTTCCCGTTTCTCTCTTCACTGGAGCACGCAGACACAGCCAACGCACATCAAGTGTCAAGAGACACGCTCTGCTGAGCTCAACGCTTGTGCAGATGCACATGTGCGACGAAGTCAACACACGTGCTTGTGGAGAGAAAGAAAGGGACTCCCAGGCGTGTGGAGCGACGGGGAGAAAGAGCGGGCGCTGAGGAACACAGTTTCAAACAGACTGTCTCCACACAAACAGGCACCTGTCTGCAGGTATCCTAGATCTTGATTCTTGAACTTGAGGAAACACGCGTCTGAGCAAAACTCCCAAACGCTTCCAGGAAAGACACACGCTCTCCCACAAGCACACAAGTGTTTGCCCTCAGCTATAGATCAGGGACAAGCTTGTGAAGAGATGCCCTGCTATTCTTTCGCCTTATGGCATCATGTGTTTCGTTCCTCTTGGAGATCGATTGTTAAACGTCTTTCCTAGGGCGACTGTGAAGCATTTGCCAGCGGAGGAGAAGTAGCACGGAGCAGCATTCAGTACTGCCTACGAGTGTCTTTGCTACCCTACTAGCGGAGCTCCAAGAACAGGCACACATCTTCAGGTACCTTCCAAATGTGGATTCCCCTGCAGCCCCGTAGGCGGGCGTGCAGTACGCCAACCATCAACGGACGTTTTTTCCCCTCAAGCCTGTCAGGACGTTGCTCGTCCGTCTTTCCCTCAATAGATGGGAGTAGGCGCGCTTGCGGATGTGTGCGTGTGTAGGCATCAGTGTGTGAAAAGGTAGGTGCTTTTCTCTAGCTGCGTGTGCTGGGTGCACGTGGTGCTGGGTGCACATCCCTGGGTGCTCGTGGAAAGGTTTCTGCATGGTTTTCGCTGAGGAATCGTGTGTGTGCACATGGACAAAGAGAAGGCGCAGCAACCAGGTTCCAGCGCCGAAGAAGGCAAAAGGCAAGGTTTCCGGCGCTATCTCCTTCTCTCCGCAGACCTAGTCGCGCAAAGCAAGCCGCTAAGCCGGCGACCGGCAAGAGAGCTACAACGAAGCATGCCGAACGGAGAAAATAGCAGCAGCTCATCTGTTCACACCTTGTTTCTGCCATGTGCTTGAACGCCAAGACGTTCGCGCTTCTGTGAGATGAAAGACGTCCTTCTGCATATGTGGTTGCTCACACCGGTGCACTTGTTAGTGTATCCCTTCAGTCCTGGGCTGCGGGGCATTCAGAAGTGGCTCTGTGGAGACGTCTGCATAGAGGCAGCTGTCAGAACACGCACACTCGATTGTTCACCAAAACATATGCAGACGCGTCCTTAGCCTGTAGATTTGGATGCACAGAGTTCCCTGTGTTCGCAAGAGACAAGGGAATCGCGTCTGTACGCACAGAAGCAATAGCGGACCGTTTCCCTCGGAGTGAACGCGAAGAGCCGTCTATGTACTCGCAGACACGGGAACGTGCCTCAATGCGGTCACAGAGGCAGCAGCTTTTGCACAGATGCTCTGGTGATTCTGGCACTTTCCAGGCACACTCCTGAAAGTCGCGCACACTGCTGTTCACTCGCTAAACGACCTCTTGGGAAACACGTCTCCGGTCGATGGACCGCTCAGATTGCTTCTCGTGTAACTGTGAACTGTGTCAGCGCAGGGAATCCGTCTCTGTTGAGCAGATGTCAATCCTGCCTCGCTTTTGCTTTGTTGCCTCTACCAAGATGATTTCCCGTTTCTCTCTTCACTGGAGCACGCAGACACAGCCAACGCACATCAAGTGTCAAGAGACACGCTCTGCTGAGCTCAACGCTTGTGCAGATGCACATGTGCGACGAAGTCAACACACGTGCTTGTGGAGAGAAAGAAAGGGACTCCCAGGCGTGTGGAGCGACGGGGAGAAAGAGCGGGCGCTGAGGAACACAGTTTCAAACAGACTGTCTCCACACAAACAGGCACCTGTCTGCAGGTATCCTAGATCTTGATTCTTGAACTTGAGGAAACACGCGTCTGAGCAAAACTCCCAAACGCTTCCAGGAAAGACACACGCTCTCCCACAAGCACACAAGTGTTTGCCCTCAGCTATAGATCAGGGACAAGCTTGTGAAGAGATGCCCTGCTATTCTTTCGCCTTATGGCATCATGTGTTTCGTTCCTCTTGGAGATCGATTGTTAAACGTCTTTCCTAGGGCGACTGTGAAGCATTTGCCAGCGGAGGAGAAGTAGCACGGAGCAGCATTCAGTACTGCCTACGAGTGTCTTTGCTACCCTACTAGCAGAGCTCCAAGAACAGGCACACATCTTCAGGTACCTTCCAAATGTGGATTCCCCTGCAGCCCCGTAGGCGGGCGTGCAGTACGCCAACCACCAACGGACGTTTTTCCCCTCAAGCCTGTCAGGACGTTGCTCGTCCGTCTTTCCCTCAATAGATGGGAGTAGGCGCGCTTGCGGATGTGTGCGTGTGTGTGGCCACGCGTTTGCTTAGGCATCAGTGTGTGAAAAGGTAGGTGCTTTTCTCTAGCTGCGTGTGCGTGCACGTGGTGCTGGGTGCACATCCCTGGGTGCTCGTGGAAAGGTTTCTGCATGGTTTTCGCTGAGGAATCGTGTGTGTGCACATGGACAAAGAGAAGGCGCAGCAACCAGGTTCCAGCGCCGAAGAAGGCAAAAGGCAAGGTTTCCGGCGCTATCTCCTTCTCTCCGCAGACCTAGTCGCGCAAAGCAAGCCGCTAAGCCGGCGACCGGCAAGAGAGCTACAACGAAGCATGCCGAACGGAGAAAATAGCAGCAGCTCATCTGTTCACACCTTGTTTCTGCCATGTGCTTGAACGCCAAGACGTTCGCGCTTCTGTGAGATGAAAGACGTCCTTCTGCGTATGTGGTTGCTCACACCGGTGCACTTGTTAGTGTATCCATTCAGTCCTGGGCTGCGGGGCATTCAGAAGTGGCTCTGTGGAGACGTCTGCATAGAGGCAGCTGTCAGAACACGCACACTCGATTGTTCACCAAAACATATGCAGACGCGTCCTTAGCCTGTAGATTTGGATGCACAGAGTTCCCTGTGTTCGCAAGAGACAAGGGAATCGCGTCTGTACGCACAGAAGCAATAGCGGACCGTTTCCCTCGGAGTGAACGCGAAGAGCCGTCTATGTACTCGCAGACACGGGAACGTGCCTCAATGCGGTCACAGAGGCAGCAGCTTTTGCACAGATGCTCTGGTGATTCTGGCACTTTCCAGGCACACTCCTGAAAGTCGCGCACACTGCTGTTCACTCGCTAAACGACCTCTTGGGAAACACGTCTCCGGTCGACGGACCGCTCAGATTGCTTCTCGTGTAACTGTGAACTGTGTCAGCGCAGGGAATCCGTCTCTGTTGAGCAGATGTCAATCCTGCCTCGCTTTTGCTTTGTTGCCTCTACCAAGATGATTTCCCGTTTCTCTCTTCACTGGAGCACGCAGACACAGCCAACGCACATCAAGTGTCAAGAGACACGCTCTGCTGAGCTCAACGCTTGTGCAGATGCACATGTGCGACGAAGTCAACACACGTGCTTGTGGAGAGAAAGAAAGGGACTCCCAGGCGTGTGGAGCGACGGGGAGAAAGAGCGGGCGCTGAGGAACACAGTTTCAAACAGACTGTCTCCACACAAACAGGCACCTGTCTGCAGGTATCCTAGATCTTGATTCTTGAACTTGAGGAAACACGCGTCTGAGCAAAACTCCCAAACGCTTCCAGGAAAGACACACGCTCTCCCACAAGCACACAAGTGTTTGCCCTCAGCTATAGATCAGGGACAAGCTTGTGAAGAGATGCCCTGCTATTCTTTCGCCTTATGGCATCATGTGTTTCGTTCCTCTTGGAGATCGATTGTTAAACGTCTTTCCTAGGGCGACTGTGAAGCATTTGCCAGCGGAGGAGAAGTAGCACGGAGCAGCATTCAGTACTGCCTACGAGTGTCTTTGCTACCCTACTAGCGGAGCTCCAAGAACAGGCACACATCTTCAGGTACCTTCCAAATGTGGATTCCCCTGCAGCCCCGTAGGCGGGCGTGCAGTACGCCAACCACCAACGGACGTTTTTCCCCTCAAGCCTGTCAGGACGTTGCTCGTCCGTCTTTCCCTCAATAGATGGGAGTAGGCGCGCTTGCGGATGTGTGCGTGTGTGTGGCCACGCGTTTGCTTAGGCATCAGTGTGTGAAAAGGTAGGTGCTTTTCTCTAGCTGCGTGTGCGTGCACGTGGTGCTGGGTGCACATCCCTGGGTGCTCGTGGAAAGGTTTCTGCATGGTTTTCGCTGAGGAATCGTGTGTGTGCACATGGACAAAGAGAAGGCGCAGCAACCAGGTTCCAGCGCCGAAGAAGGCAAAAGGCAAGGTTTCCGGCGCTATCTCCTTCTCTCCGCAGACCTAGTCGCGCAAAGCAAGCCGCTAAGCCGGCGACCGGCAAGAGAGCTACAACGAAGCATGCCGAACGGAGAAAATAGCAGCAGCTCATCTGTTCACACCTTGTTTCTGCCATGTGCTTGAACGCCAAGACGTTCGCGCTTCTGTGAGATGAAAGACGTCCTTCTGCGTATGTGGTTGCTCACACCGGTGCACTTGTTAGTGTATCCATTCAGTCCTGGGCTGCGGGGCATTCAGAAGTGGCTCTGTGGAGACGTCTGCATAGAGGCAGCTGTCAGAACACGCACACTCGATTGTTCACCAAAACATATGCAGACGCGTCCTTAGCCTGTAGATTTGGATGCACAGAGTTCCCTGTGTTCGCAAGAGACAAGGGAATCGCGTCTGTACGCACAGAAGCAATAGCGGACCGTTTCCCTCGGAGTGAACGCGAAGAGCCGTCTATGTACTCGCAGACACGGGAACGTGCCTCAATGCGGTCACAGAGGCAGCAGCTTTTGCACAGATGCTCTGGTGATTCTGGCACTTTCCAGGCACACTCCTGAAAGTCGCGCACACTGCTGTTCACTCGCTAAACGACCTCTTGGGAAACACGTCTCCGGTCGATGGACCGCTCAGATTGCTTCTCGTGTAACTGTGAACTGTGTCAGCGCAGGGAATCCGTCTCTGTTGAGCAGATGTCAATCCTGCCTCGCTTTTGCTTTGTTGCCTCTGCCAAGATGATTTCCCGTTTCTCTCTTCACTGGAGCACGCAGACACAGCCAACGCACATCAAGTGTCAAGAGACACGCTCTGCTGAGCTCAACGCTTGTGCAGATGCACATGTGCGACGAAGTCAACACACGTGCTTGTGGAGAGAAAGAAAGGGACTCCCAGGCGTGTGGAGCGACGGGGAGAAAGAGCGGGCGCTGAGGAACACAGTTTCAAACAGACTGTCTCCACACAAACAGGCACCTGTCTGCAGGTATCCTAGATCTTGATTCTTGAACTTGAGGAAACACGCGTCTGAGCAAAACTCCCAAACGCTTCCAGGAAAGACACACGCTCTCCCACAAGCACACAAGTGTTTGCCCTCAGCTATAGATCAGGGACAAGCTTGTGAAGAGATGCCCTGCTATTCTTTCGCCTTATGGCATCATGTGTTTCGTTCCTCTTGGAGATCGATTGTTAAACGTCTTTCCTAGGGCGACTGTGAAGCATTTGCCAGCGGAGGAGAAGTAGCACGGAGCAGCATTCAGTACTGCCTACGAGTGTCTTTGCTACCCTACTAGCGGAGCTCCAAGAACAGGCACACATCTTCAGGTACCTTCCAAATGTGGATTCCCCTGCAGCCCCGTAGGCGGGCGTGCAGTACGCCAACCATCAACGGACGTTTTTCCCCTCAAGCCTGTCAGGACGTTGCTCGTCCGTCTTTCCCTCAATAGATGGGAGTAGGCGCGCTTGCGGATGTGTGCGTGTGTGTGGCCACGCGTTTGCTTAGGCATCAGAGTGTGAAAAGGTAGGTGCTTTTCTCTAGCTGCGTGTGCGTGCACGTGGTGCTGGGTGCACATCCCTGGGTGCTCGTGGAAAGGTTTCTGCATGGTTTTCGCTGAGGAATCGTGTGTGTGCACATGGACAAAGAGAAGGCGCAGCAACCAGGTTCCAGCGCCGAAGAAGGCAAAAGGCAAGGTTTCCGGCGCTATCTCCTTCTCTCCGCAGACCTAGTCGCGCAAAGCAAGCCGCTAAGCCGGCGACCGGCAAGAGAGCTACAACGAAGCATGCCGAACGGAGAAAATAGCAGCAGCTCATCTGTTCACACCTTGTTTCTGCCATGTGCTTGAACGCCAAGACGTTCGCGCTTCTGTGAGATGAAAGACGTCCTTCTGCATATGCGGTTGCTCACACCGGTGCACTTGTTAGTGTATCCATTCAGTCCTGGGCTGCGGGGCATTCAGAAGTGGCTCTGTGGAGACGTCTGCATAGAGGCAGCTGTCAGAACACGCACACTCGATTGTTCACCAAAACATATGCAGACGCGTCCTTAGCCTGTAGATTTGGATGCACAGAGTTCCCTGTGTTCGCAAGAGACAAGGGAATCGCGTCTGTACGCACAGAAGCAATAGCGGACCGTTTCCCTCGGAGTGAACGCGAAGAGCCGTCTATGTACTCGCAGACACGGGAACGTGCCTCAATGCGGTCACAGAGGCAGCAGCTTTTGCACAGATGCTCTGGTGATTCTGGCACTTTCCAGGCACACTCCTGAAAGTCGCGCACACTGCTGTTCACTCGCTAAACGACCTCTTGGGAAACACGTCTCCGGTCGATGGACCGCTCAGATTGCTTCTCGTGTAACTGTGAACTGTGTCAGCGCAGGGAATCCGTCTCTGTTGAGCAGATGTCAATCCTGCCTCGCTTTTGCTTTGTTGCCTCTACCAAGATGATTTCCCGTTTCTCTCTTCACTGGAGCACGCAGACACAGCCAACGCACATCAAGTGTCAAGAGACACGCTCTGCTGAGCTCAACGCTTGTGCAGATGCACATGTGCGACGAAGTCAACACACGTGCTTGTGGAGAGAAAGAAAGGGACTCCCAGGCGTGTGGAGCGACGGGGAGAAAGAGCGGGCGCTGAGGAACACAGTTTCAAACAGACTGTCTCCACACAAACAGGCACCTGTCTGCAGGTATCCTAGATCTTGATTCTTGAACTTGAGGAAACACGCGTCTGAGCAAAACTCCCAAACGCTTCCAGGAAAGACACAGGCTCTCCCACAAGCACACAAGTGTTTGCCCTCAGCTATAGATCAGGGACAAGCTTGTGAAGAGATGCCCTGCTATTCTTTCGCCTTATGGCATCATGTGTTTCGTTCCTCTTGGAGATCGATTGTTAAACGTCTTTCCTAGGGCGACTGTGAAGCATTTGCCAGCGGAGGAGAAGTAGCACGGAGCAGCATTCAGTACTGCCTACGAGTGTCTTTGCTACCCTACTAGCGGAGCTCCAAGAACAGGCACACATCTTCAGGTACCTTCCAAATGTGGATTCCCCTGCAGCCCCGTAGGCGGGCGTGCAGTACGCCAACCATCAACGGACGTTTTTCCCCTCAAGCCTGTCAGGACGTTGCTCGTCCGTCTTTCCCTCAATAGATGGGAGTAGGCGCGCTTGCGGATGTGTGCGTGTGTGTGGCCACGCGTTTGCTTAGGCATCAGTGTGTGAAAAGGTAGGTGCTTTTCTCTAGCTGCGTGTGCTGGGTGCACGTGGTGCTGGGTGCACATCCCTGGGTGCTCGTGGAAAGGTTTCTGCATGGTTTTCGCTGAGGAATCGTGTGTGTGCACATGGACAAAGAGAAGGCGCAGCAACCAGGTTCCAGCGCCGAAGAAGGCAAAAGGCAAGGTTTCCGGCGCTATCTCCTTCTCTCCGCAGACCCAGTCGCGCAAAGCAAGCCGCTAAGCCGGCGACCGGCAAGAGAGCTACAACGAAGCATGCCGAACGGAGAAAATAGCAGCAGCTCATCTGTTCACACCTTGTTTCTGCCATGTGCTTGAACGCCAAGACGTTCGCGCTTCTGTGAGATGAAAGACGTCCTTCTGCATATGTGGTTGCTCACACCGGTGCACTTGTTAGTGTATCCCTTCAGTCCTGGGCTGCGGGGCATTCAGAAGTGGCTCTGTGGAGACGTCTGCATAGAGGCAGCTGTCAGAACACGCACACTCGATTGTTCACCAAAACATATGCAGACGCGTCCTTAGCCTGTAGATTTGGATGCACAGAGTTCCCTGTGTTCGCAAGAGACAAGGGAATCGCGTCTGTACGCACAGAAGCAATAGCGGACCGTTTCCCTCGGAGTGAACGCGAAGAGCCGTCTATGTACTCGCAGACACGGGAACGTGCCTCAATGCGGTCACAGAGGCAGCAGCTTTTGCACAGATGCTCTGGTGATTCTGGCACTTTCCAGGCACACTCCTGAAAGTCGCGCACACTGCTGTTCACTCGCTAAACGACCTCTTGGGAAACACGTCTCCGGTCGATGGACCGCTCAGATTGCTTCTCGTGTAACTGTGAACTGTGTCAGCGCAGGGAATCCGTCTCTGTTGAGCAGATGTCAATCCTGCCTCGCTTTTGCTTTGTTGCCTCTACCAAGATGATTTCCCGTTTCTCTCTTCACTGGAGCACGCAGACACAGCCAACGCACATCAAGTGTCAAGAGACACGCTCTGCTGAGCTCAACGCTTGTGCAGATGCACATGTGCGACGAAGTCAACACACGTGCTTGTGGAGAGAAAGAAAGGGACTCCCAGGCGTGTGGAGCGACGGGGAGAAAGAGCGGGCGCTGAGGAACACAGTTTCAAACAGACTGTCTCCACACAAACAGGCACCTGTCTGCAGGTATCCTAGATCTTGATTCTTGAACTTGAGGAAACACGCGTCTGAGCAAAACTCCCAAACGCTTCCAGGAAAGACACACGCTCTCCCACAAGCACACAAGTGTTTGCCCTCAGCTATAGATCAGGGACAAGCTTGTGAAGAGATGCCCTGCTATTCTTTCGCCTTATGGCATCATGTGTTTCGTTCCTCTTGGAGATCGATTGTTAAACGTCTTTCCTAGGGCGACTGTGAAGCATTTGCCAGCGGAGGAGAAGTAGCACGGAGCAGCATTCAGTACTGCCTACGAGTGTCTTTGCTACCCTACTAGCGGAGCTCCAAGAACAGGCACACATCTTCAGGTACCTTCCAAATGTGGATTCCCCTGCAGCCCCGTAGGCGGGCGTGCAGTACGCCAACCATCAACGGACGTTTTTTCCCCTCAAGCCTGTCAGGACGTTGCTCGTCCGTCTTTCCCTCAATAGATGGGAGTAGGCGCGCTTGCGGATGTGTGCGTGTGTAGGCATCAGTGTGTGAAAAGGTAGGTGCTTTTCTCTAGCTGCGTGTGCTGGGTGCACGTGGTGCTGGGTGCACATCCCTGGGTGCTCGTGGAAAGGTTTCTGCATGGTTTTCGCTGAGGAATCGTGTGTGTGCACATGGACAAAGAGAAGGCGCAGCAACCAGGTTCCAGCGCCGAAGAAGGCAAAAGGCAAGGTTTCCGGCGCTATCTCCTTCTCTCCGCAGACCCAGTCGCGCAAAGCAAGCCGCTAAGCCGGCGACCGGCAAGAGAGCTACAACGAAGCATGCCGAACGGAGAAAATAGCAGCAGCTCATCTGTTCACACCTTGTTTCTGCCATGTGCTTGAACGCCAAGACGTTCGCGCTTCTGTGAGATGAAAGACGTCCTTCTGCATATGTGGTTGCTCACACCGGTGCACTTGTTAGTGTATCCCTTCAGTCCTGGGCTGCGGGGCATTCAGAAGTGGCTCTGTGGAGACGTCTGCATAGAGGCAGCTGTCAGAACACGCACACTCGATTGTTCACCAAAACATATGCAGACGCGTCCTTAGCCTGTAGATTTGGATGCACAGAGTTCCCTGTGTTCGCAAGAGACAAGGGAATCGCGTCTGTACGCACAGAAGCAATAGCGGACCGTTTCCCTCGGAGTGAACGCGAAGAGCCGTCTATGTACTCGCAGACACGGGAACGTGCCTCAATGCGGTCACAGAGGCAGCAGCTTTTGCACAGATGCTCTGGTGATTCTGGCACTTTCCAGGCACACTCCTGAAAGTCGCGCACACTGCTGTTCACTCGCTAAACGACCTCTTGGGAAACACGTCTCCGGTCGATGGACCGCTCAGATTGCTTCTCGTGTAACTGTGAACTGTGTCAGCGCAGGGAATCCGTCTCTGTTGAGCAGATGTCAATCCTGCCTCGCTTTTGCTTTGTTGCCTCTACCAAGATGATTTCCCGTTTCTCTCTTCACTGGAGCACGCAGACACAGCCAACGCACATCAAGTGTCAAGAGACACGCTCTGCTGAGCTCAACGCTTGTGCAGATGCACATGTGCGACGAAGTCAACACACGTGCTTGTGGAGAGAAAGAAAGGGACTCCCAGGCGTGTGGAGCGACGGGGAGAAAGAGCGGGCGCTGAGGAACACAGTTTCAAACAGACTGTCTCCACACAAACAGGCACCTGTCTGCAGGTATCCTAGATCTTGATTCTTGAACTTGAGGAAACACGCGTCTGAGCAAAACTCCCAAACGCTTCCAGGAAAGACACAGGCTCTCCCACAAGCACACAAGTGTTTGCCCTCAGCTATAGATCAGGGACAAGCTTGTGAAGAGATGCCCTGCTATTCTTTCGCCTTATGGCATCATGTGTTTCGTTCCTCTTGGAGATCGATTGTTAAACGTCTTTCCTAGGGCGACTGTGAAGCATTTGCCAGCGGAGGAGAAGTAGCACGGAGCAGCATTCAGTACTGCCTACGAGTGTCTTTGCTACCCTACTAGCGGAGCTCCAAGAACAGGCACACATCTTCAGGTACCTTCCAAATGTGGATTCCCCTGCAGCCCCGTAGGCGGGCGTGCAGTACGCCAACCATCAACGGACGTTTTTTCCCCTCAAGCCTGTCAGGACGTTGCTCGTCCGTCTTTCCCTCAATAGATGGGAGTAGGCGCGCTTGCGGATGTGTGCGTGTGTAGGCATCAGTGTGTGAAAAGGTAGGTGCTTTTCTCTAGCTGCGTGTGCTGGGTGCACGTGGTGCTGGGTGCACATCCCTGGGTGCTCGTGGAAAGGTTTCTGCATGGTTTTCGCTGAGGAATCGTGTGTGTGCACATGGACAAAGAGAAGGCGCAGCAACCAGGTTCCAGCGCCGAAGAAGGCAAAAGGCAAGGTTTCCGGCGCTATCTCCTTCTCTCCGCAGACCTAGTCGCGCAAAGCAAGCCGCTAAGCCGGCGACCGGCAAGAGAGCTACAACGAAGCATGCCGAACGGAGAAAATAGCAGCAGCTCATCTGTTCACACCTTGTTTCTGCCATGTGCTTGAACGCCAAGACGTTCGCGCTTCTGTGAGATGAAAGACGTCCTTCTGCATATGTGGTTGCTCACAGCGGTGCACTTGTTAGTGTATCCCTTCAGTCCTGGGCTGCGGGGCATTCAGAAGTGGCTCTGTGGAGACGTCTGCATAGAGGCAGCTGTCAGAACACGCACACTCGATTGTTCACCAAAACATACGCAGACGCGTCCTTAGCCTGTAGATTTGGATGCACAGAGTTCCCTGTGTTCGCAAGAGACAAGGGAATCGCGTCTGTACGCACAGAAGCAATAGCGGACCGTTTCCCTCGGAGTGAACGCGAAGAGCCGTCTATGTACTCGCAGACACGGGAACGTGCCTCAATGCGGTCACAGAGGCAGCAGCTTTTGCACAGATGCTCTGGTGATTCTGGCACTTTCCAGGCACACTCCTGAAAGTCGCGCACACTGCTGTTCACTCGCTAAACGACCTCTTGGGAAACACGTGTCCGGTCGATGGACCGCTCAGATTGCTTCTCGTGTAACTGTGAACTGTGTCAGCGCAGGGAATCCGTCTCTGTTGAGCAGATGTCAATCCTGCCTCGCTTTTGCTTTGTTGCCTCTACCAAGATGATTTCCCGTTTCTCTCTTCACTGGAGCACGCAGACACAGCCAACGCACATCAAGTGTCAAGAGACACGCTCTGCTGAGCTCAACGCTTGTGCAGATGCACATGTGCGACGAAGTCAACACACGTGCTTGTGGAGAGAAAGAAAGGGACTCCCAGGCGTGTGGAGCGACGGGGAGAAAGAGCGGGCGCTGAGGAACACAGTTTCAAACAGACTGTCTCCACACAAACAGGCACCTGTCTGCAGGTATCCTAGATCTTGATTCTTGAACTTGAGGAAACACGCGTCTGAGCAAAACTCCCAAACGCTTCCAGGAAAGACACACGCTCTCCCACAAGCACACAAGTGTTTGCCCTCAGCTATAGATCAGGGACAAGCTTGTGAAGAGATGCCCTGCTATTCTTTCGCCTTATGGCATCATGTGTTTCGTTCCTCTTGGAGATCGATTGTTAAACGTCTTTCCTAGGGCGACTGTGAAGCATTTGCCAGCGGAGGAGAAGTAGCACGGAGCAGCATTCAGTACTGCCTACGAGTGTCTTTGCTACCCTACTAGCGGAGCTCCAAGAACAGGCACACATCTTCAGGTACCTTCCAAATGTGGATTCCCCTGCAGCCCCGTAGGCGGGCGTGCAGTACGCCAACCATCAACGGACGTTTTTCCCCTCAAGCCTGTCAGGACGTTGCTCGTCCGTCTTTCCCTCAATAGATGGGAGTAGGCGCGCTTGCGGATGTGTGCGTGTGTGTGGCCACGCGTTTGCTTAGGCATCAGTGTGTGAAAAGGTAGGTGCTTTTCTCTAGCTGCGTGTGCTGGGTGCACGTGGTGCTGGGTGCACATCCCTGGGTGCTCGTGGAAAGGTTTCTGCATGGTTTTCGCTGAGGAATCGTGTGTGTGCACATGGACAAAGAGAAGGCGCAGCAACCAGGTTCCAGCGCCGAAGAAGGCAAAAGGCAAGGTTTCCGGCGCTATCTCCTTCTCTCCGCAGACCCAGTCGCGCAAAGCAAGCAGCTAAGCCGGCGACCGGCAAGAGAGCTACAACGAAGCATGCCGAACGGAGAAAATAGCAGCAGCTCATCTGTTCACACCTTGTTTCTGCCATGTGCTTGAACGCCAAGACGTTCGCGCTTCTGTGAGATGAAAGACGTCCTTCTGCATATGTGGTTGCTCACAGCGGTGCACTTGTTAGTGTATCCCTTCAGTCCTGGGCTGCGGGGCATTCAGAAGTGGCTCTGTGGAGACGTCTGCATAGAGGCAGCTGTCAGAACACGCACACTCGATTGTTCACCAAAACATATGCAGACGCGTCCTTAGCCTGTAGATTTGGATGCACAGAGTTCCCTGTGTTCGCAAGAGACAAGGGAATCGCGTCTGTACGCACAGAAGCAATAGCGGACCGTTTCCCTCGGAGTGAACGCGAAGAGCCGTCTATGTACTCGCAGACACGGGAACGTGCCTCAATGCGGTCACAGAGGCAGCAGCTTTTGCACAGATGCTCTGGTGATTCTGGCACTTTCCAGGCACACTCCTGAAAGTCGCGCACACTGCTGTTCACTCGCTAAACGACCTCTTGGGAAACACGTGTCCGGTCGATGGACCGCTCAGATTGCTTCTCGTGTAACTGTGAACTGTGTCAGCGCAGGGAATCCGTCTCTGTTGAGCAGATGTCAATCCTGCCTCGCTTTTGCTTTGTTGCCTCTACCAAGATGATTTCCCGTTTCTCTCTTCACTGGAGCACGCAGACACAGCCAACGCACATCAAGTGTCAAGAGACACGCTCTGCTGAGCTCAACGCTTGTGCAGATGCACATGTGCGACGAAGTCAACACACGTGCTTGTGGAGAGAAAGAAAGGGACTCCCAGGCGTGTGGAGCGACGGGGAGAAAGAGCGGGCGCTGAGGAACACAGTTTCAAACAGACTGTCTCCACACAAACAGGCACCTGTCTGCAGGTATCCTAGATCTTGATTCTTGAACTTGAGGAAACACGCGTCTGAGCAAAACTCCCAAACGCTTCCAGGAAAGACACACGCTCTCCCACAAGCACACAAGTGTTTGCCCTCAGCTATAGATCAGGGACAAGCTTGTGAAGAGATGCCCTGCTATTCTTTCGCCTTATGGCATCATGTGTTTCGTTCCTCTTGGAGATCGATTGTTAAACGTCTTTCCTAGGGCGACTGTGAAGCATTTGCCAGCGGAGGAGAAGTAGCACGGAGCAGCATTCAGTACTGCCTACGAGTGTCTTTGCTACCCTACTAGCGGAGCTCCAAGAACAGGCACACATCTTCAGGTACCTTCCAAATGTGGATTCCCCTGCAGCCCCGTAGGCGGGCGTGCAGTACGCCAACCATCAACGGACGTTTTTTCCCCTCAAGCCTGTCAGGACGTTGCTCGTCCGTCTTTCCCTCAATAGATGGGAGTAGGCGCGCTTGCGGATGTGTGCGTGTGTAGGCATCAGTGTGTGAAAAGGTAGGTGCTTTTCTCTAGCTGCGTGTGCTGGGTGCACGTGGTGCTGGGTGCACATCCCTGGGTGCTCGTGGAAAGGTTTCTGCATGGTTTTCGCTGAGGAATCGTGTGTGTGCACATGGACAAAGAGAAGGCGCAGCAACCAGGTTCCAGCGCCGAAGAAGGCAAAAGGCAAGGTTTCCGGCGCTATCTCCTTCTCTCCGCAGACCCAGTCGCGCAAAGCAAGCCGCTAAGCCGGCGACCGGCAAGAGAGCTACAACGAAGCATGCCGAACGGAGAAAATAGCAGCAGCTCATCTGTTCACACCTTGTTTCTGCCATGTGCTTGAACGCCAAGACGTTCGCGCTTCTGTGAGATGAAAGACGTCCTTCTGCATATGTGGTTGCTCACACCGGTGCACTTGTTAGTGTATCCCTTCAGTCCTGGGCTGCGGGGCATTCAGAAGTGGCTCTGTGGAGACGTCTGCATAGAGGCAGCTGTCAGAACACGCACACTCGATTGTTCACCAAAACATATGCAGACGCGTCCTTAGCCTGTAGATTTGGATGCACAGAGTTCCCTGTGTTCGCAAGAGACAAGGGAATCGCGTCTGTACGCACAGAAGCAATAGCGGACCGTTTCCCTCGGAGTGAACGCGAAGAGCCGTCTATGTACTCGCAGACACGGGAACGTGCCTCAATGCGGTCACAGAGGCAGCAGCTTTTGCACAGATGCTCTGGTGATTCTGGCACTTTCCAGGCACACTCCTGAAAGTCGCGCACACTGCTGTTCACTCGCTAAACGACCTCTTGGGAAACACGTCTCCGGTCGATGGACCGCTCAGATTGCTTCTCGTGTAACTGTGAACTGTGTCAGCGCAGGGAATCCGTCTCTGTTGAGCAGATGTCAATCCTGCGTCGCTTTTGCTTTGTTGCCTCTACCAAGATGATTTCCCGTTTCTCTCTTCACTGGAGCACGCAGACACAGCCAACGCACATCAAGTGTCAAGAGACACGCTCTGCTGAGCTCAACGCTTGTGCAGATGCACATGTGCGACGAAGTCAACACACGTGCTTGTGGAGAGAAAGAAAGGGACTCCCAGGCGTGTGGAGCGACGGGGAGAAAGAGCGGGCGCTGAGGAACACAGTTTCAAACAGACTGTCTCCACACAAACAGGCACCTGTCTGCAGGTATCCTAGATCTTGATTCTTGAACTTGAGGAAACACGCGTCTGAGCAAAACTCCCAAACGCTTCCAGGAAAGACACAGGCTCTCCCAGAAGCACACAAGTGTTTGCCCTCAGCTATAGATCAGGGACAAGCTTGTGAAGAGATGCCCTGCTATTCTTTCGCCTTATGGCATCATGTGTTTCGTTCCTCTTGGAGATCGATTGTTAAACGTCTTTCCTAGGGCGACTGTGAAGCATTTGCCAGCGGAGGAGAAGTAGCACGGAGCAGCATTCAGTACTGCCTACGAGTGTCTTTGCTACCCTACTAGCGGAGCTCCAAGAACAGGCACACATCTTCAGGTACCTTCCAAATGTGGATTCCCCTGCAGCCCCGTAGGCGGGCGTGCAGTACGCCAACCATCAACGGACGTTTTTTCCCCTCAAGCCTGTCAGGACGTTGCTCGTCCGTCTTTCCCTCAATAGATGGGAGTAGGCGCGCTTGCGGATGTGTGCGTGTGTAGGCATCAGTGTGTGAAAAGGTAGGTGCTTTTCTCTAGCTGCGTGTGCTGGGTGCACGTGGTGCTGGGTGCACATCCCTGGGTGCTCGTGGAAAGGTTTCTGCATGGTTTTCGCTGAGGAATCGTGTGTGTGCACATGGACAAAGAGAAGGCGCAGCAACCAGGTTCCAGCGCCGAAGAAGGCAAAAGGCAAGGTTTCCGGCGCTATCTCCTTCTCTCCGCAGACCTAGTCGCGCAAAGCAAGCCGCTAAGCCGGCGACCGGCAAGAGAGCTACAACGAAGCATGCCGAACGGAGAAAATAGCAGCAGCTCATCTGTTCACACCTTGTTTCTGCCATGTGCTTGAACGCCAAGACGTTCGCGCTTCTGTGAGATGAAAGACGTCCTTCTGCATATGTGCTTGCTCACACCGGTGCACTTGTTAGTGTATCCATTCAGTCCTGGGCTGCGGGGCATTCAGAAGTGGCTCTGTGGAGACGTCTGCATAGAGGCAGCTGTCAGAACACGCACACTCGATTGTTCACCAAAACATACGCAGACGCGTCCTTAGCCTGTAGATTTGGATGCACAGAGTTCCCTGTGTTCGCAAGAGACAAGGGAATCGCGTCTGTACGCACAGAAGCAATAGCGGACCGTTTCCCTCGGAGTGAACGCGAAGAGCCGTCTATGTACTCGCAGACACGGGAACGTGCCTCAATGCGGTCACAGAGGCAGCAGCTTTTGCACAGATGCTCTGGTGATTCTGGCACTTTCCAGGCACACTCCTGAAAGTCGCGCACACTGCTGTTCACTCGCTAAACGACCTCTTGGGAAACACGTCTCCGGTCGATGGACCGCTCAGATTGCTTCTCGTGTAACTGTGAACTGTGTCAGCGCAGGGAATCCGTCTCTGTTGAGCAGATGTCAATCCTGCCTCGCTTTTGCTTTGTTGCCTCTACCAAGATGATTTCCCGTTTCTCTCTTCACTGGAGCACGCAGACACAGCCAACGCACATCAAGTGTCAAGAGACACGCTCTGCTGAGCTCAACGCTTGTGCAGATGCACATGTGCGACGAAGTCAACACACGTGCTTGTGGAGAGAAAGAAAGGGACTCCCAGGCGTGTGGAGCGACGGGGAGAAAGAGCGGGCGCTGAGGAACACAGTTTCAAACAGACTGTCTCCACACAAACAGGCACCTGTCTGCAGGTATCCTAGATCTTGATTCTTGAACTTGAGGAAACACGCGTCTGAGCAAAACTCCCAAACGCTTCCAGGAAAGACACACGCTCTCCCACAAGCACACAAGTGTTTGCCCTCAGCTATAGATCAGGGACAAGCTTGTGAAGAGATGCCCTGCTATTCTTTCGCCTTATGGCATCATGTGTTTCGTTCCTCTTGGAGATCGATTGTTAAACGTCTTTCCTAGGGCGACTGTGAAGCATTTGCCAGCGGAGGAGAAGTAGCACGGAGCAGCATTCAGTACTGCCTACGAGTGTCTTTGCTACCCTACTAGCGGAGCTCCAAGAACAGGCACACATCTTCAGGTACCTTCCAAATGTGGATTCCCCTGCAGCCCCGTAGGCGGGCGTGCAGTACGCCAACCATCAACGGACGTTTTTCCCCTCAAGCCTGTCAGGACGTTGCTCGTCCGTCTTTCCCTCAATAGATGGGAGTAGGCGCGCTTGCGGATGTGTGCGTGTGTGTGGCCACGCGTTTGCTTAGGCATCAGTGTGTGAAAAGGTAGGTGCTTTTCTCTAGCTGCGTGTGCTGGGTGCACGTGGTGCTGGGTGCACATCCCTGGGTGCTCGTGGAAAGGTTTCTGCATGGTTTTCGCTGAGGAATCGTGTGTGTGCACATGGACAAAGAGAAGGCGCAGCAACCAGGTTCCAGCGCCGAAGAAGGCAAAAGGCAAGGTTTCCGGCGCTATCTCCTTCTCTCCGCAGACCTAGTCGCGCAAAGCAAGCCGCTAAGCCGGCGACCGGCAAGAGAGCTACAACGAAGCATGCCGAACGGAGAAAATAGCAGCAGCTCATCTGTTCACACCTTGTTTCTGCCATGTGCTTGAACGCCAAGACGTTCGCGCTTCTGTGAGATGAAAGACGTCCTTCTGCATATGTGGTTGCTCACACCGGTGCACTTGTTAGTGTATCCCTTCAGTCCTGGGCTGCGGGGCATTCAGAAGTGGCTCTGTGGAGACGTCTGCATAGAGGCAGCTGTCAGAACACGCACACCCGTTGTTCACCAAAACATATGCAGACGCGTCCTTAGCCTGTAGATTTGGATGCACAGAGTTCCCTGTGTTCGCAAGAGACAAGGGAATCGCGTCTGTACGCACAGAAGCAATAGCGGACCGTTTCCCTCGGAGTGAAAGCGAAGAGCCGTCTATGTACTCGCAGACACGGGAACGTGCCTCAATGCGGTCACAGAGGCAGCAGCTTTTGCACAGATGCTCTGGTGATTCTGGCACTTTCCAGGCACACTCCTGAAAGTCGCGCACACTGCTGTTCACTCGCTAAACGACCTCTTGGGAAACACGTCTCCGGTCGATGGACCGCTCAGATTGCTTCTCGTGTAACTGTGAACTGTGTCAGCGCAGGGAATCCGTCTCTGTTGAGCAGATGTCAATCCTGCCTCGCTTTTGCTTTGTTGCCTCTACCAAGATGATTTCCCGTTTCTCTCTTCACTGGAGCACGCAGACACAGCCAACGCACATCAAGTGTCAAGAGACACGCTCTGCTGAGCTCAACGCTTGTGCAGATGCACATGTGCGACGAAGTCAACACACGTGCTTGTGGAGAGAAAGAAAGGGACTCCCAGGCGTGTGGAGCGACGGGGAGAAAGAGCGGGCGCTGAGGAACACAGTTTCAAACAGACTGTCTCCACACAAACAGGCACCTGTCTGCAGGTATCCTAGATCTTGATTCTTGAACTTGAGGAAACACGCGTCTGAGCAAAACTCCCAAACGCTTCCAGGAAAGACACACGCTCTCCCACAAGCACACAAGTGTTTGCCCTCAGCTATAGATCAGGGACAAGCTTGTGAAGAGATGCCCTGCTATTCTTTCGCCTTATGGCATCATGTGTTTCGTTCCTCTTGGAGATCGATTGTTAAACGTCTTTCCTAGGGCGACTGTGAAGCATTTGCCAGCGGAGGAGAAGTAGCACGGAGCAGCATTCAGTACTGCCTACGAGTGTCTTTGCTACCCTACTAGCGGAGCTCCAAGAACAGGCACACATCTTCAGGTACCTTCCAAATGTGGATTCCCCTGCAGCCCCGTAGGCGGGCGTGCAGTACGCCAACCATCAACGGACGTTTTTCCCCTCAAGCCTGTCAGGACGTTGCTCGTCCGTCTTTCCCTCAATAGATGGGAGTAGGCGCGCTTGCGGATGTGTGCGTGTGTGTGGCCACGCGTTTGCTTAGGCATCAGTGTGTGAAAAGGTAGGTGCTTTTCTCTAGCTGCGTGTGCTGGGTGCACGTGGTGCTGGGTGCACATCCCTGGGTGCTCGTGGAAAGGTTTCTGCATGGTTTTCGCTGAGGAATCGTGTGTGTGCACATGGACAAAGAGAAGGCGCAGCAACCAGGTTCCAGCGCCGAAGAAGGCAAAAGGCAAGGTTTCCGGCGCTATCTCCTTCTCTCCGCAGACCTAGTCGCGCAAAGCAAGCCGCTAAGCCGGCGACCGGCAAGAGAGCTACAACCAAGCATGCCGAACGGAGAAAATAGCAGCAGCTCATCTGTTCACACCTTGTTTCTGCCATGTGCTTGAACGCCAAGACGTTCGCGCTTCTGTGAGATGAAAGACGTCCTTCTGCGTATGTGGTTGCTCACACCGGTGCACTTGTTAGTGTATCCATTCAGTCCTGGGCTGCGGGGCATTCAGAAGTGGCTCTGTGGAGACGTCTGCATAGAGGCAGCTGTCAGAACACGCACACTCGATTGTTCACCAAAACATATGCAGACGCGTCCTTAGCCTGTAGATTTGGATGCACAGAGTTCCCTGTGTTCGCAAGAGACAAGGGAATCGCGTCTGTACGCACAGAAGCAATAGCGGACCGTTTCCCTCGGAGTGAACGCGAAGAGCCGTCTATGTACTCGCAGACACGGGAACGTGCCTCAATGCGGTCACAGAGGCAGCAGCTTTTGCACAGATGCTCTGGTGATTCTGGCACTTTCCAGGCACACTCCTGAAAGTCGCGCACACTGCTGTTCACTCGCTAAACGACCTCTTGGGAAACACGTCTCCGGTCGATGGACCGCTCAGATTGCTTCTCGTGTAACTGTGAACTGTGTCAGCGCAGGGAATCCGTCTCTGTTGAGCAGATGTCAATCCTGCCTCGCTTTTGCTTTGTTGCCTCTACCAAGATGATTTCCCGTTTCTCTCTTCACTGGAGCACGCAGACAGCGCCAACGCACATCAAGTGTCAAGAGACACGCTCTGCTGAGCTCAACGCTTGTGCAGATGCACATGTGCGACGAAGTCAACACACGTGCTTGTGGAGAGAAAGAAAGGGACTCCCAGGCGTGTGGAGCGACGGGGAGAAAGAGCGGGCGCTGAGGAACACAGTTTCAAACAGACTGTCTCCACACAAACAGGCACCTGTCTGCAGGTATCCTAGATCTTGATTCTTGAACTTGAGGAAACACGCGTCTGAGCAAAACTCCCAAACGCTTCCAGGAAAGACACACGCTCTGCCACAAGCACACAAGTGTTTGCCCTCAGCTATAGATCAGGGACAAGCTTGTGAAGAGATGCCCTGCTATTCTTTCGCCTTATGGCATCATGTGTTTCGTTCCTCTTGGAGATCGATTGTTAAACGTCTTTCCTCGGGCGACTGCGAAGCATTTGCCAGCGGAGGAGAAGTAGCACGGAGCAGCATTCAGTACTGCCTACGAGTGTCTTTGCTACCCTACTAGCGGAGCTCCAAGAACAGGCACACATCTTCAGGTACCTTCCAAATGTGGATTCCCCTGCAGCCCCGTAGGCGGGCGTGCAGTACGCCAACCATCAACGGACGTTTTTTCCCCTCAAGCCTGTCAGGACGTTGCTCGTCCGTCTTTCCCTCAATAGATGGGATTAGGCGAGCTTGCGGATGTGTGCGTGTGTAGGCATCAGTGTGTGAAAAGGTAGGTGCTTTTCTCTAGCTGCGTGTGCGTGCACGTGGTGCTGGGTGCACATCCCTGGGTGCTCGTGGAAAGGTTTCTGCATGGTTTTCGCTGAGGAATCGTGTGTGTGCACATGGACAAAGAGAAGGCGCAGCAACCAGGTTCCAGCGCCGAAGAAGGCAAAAGGCAAGGTTTCCGGCGCTATCTCCTTCTCTCCGCAGACCTAGTCGCGCAAAGCAAGCCGCTAAGCCGGCGACCGGCAAGAGAGCTACAACCAAGCATGCCGAACGGAGAAAATAGCAGCAGCTCATCTGTTCACACCTTGTTTCTGCCATGTGCTTGAACGCCAAGACGTTCGCGCTTCTGTGAGATGAAAGACGTCCTTCTGCATATGTGCTTGCTCACACCGGTGCACTTGTTAGTGTATCCCTTCAGTCCTGGGCTGCGGGGCATTCAGAAGTGGCTCTGTGGAGACGTCTGCATAGAGGCAGCTGTCAGAACACGCACACTCGATTGTTCACCAAAACATATGCAGACGCGTCCTTAGCCTGTAGATTTGGATGCACAGAGTTCCCTGTGTTCGCAAGAGACAAGGGAATCGCGTCTGTACGCACAGAAGCAATAGCGGACCGTTTCCCTCGGAGTGAACGCGAAGAGCCGTCTATGTACTCGCAGACACGGGAACGTGCCTCAATGCGGTCACAGAGGCAGCAGCTTTTGCACAGATGCTCTGGTGATTCTGGCACTTTCCAGGCACACTCCTGAAAGTCGCGCACACTGCTGTTCACTCGCTAAACGACCTCTTGGGAAACACGTCTCCGGTCGATGGACCGCTCAGATTGCTTCTCGTGTAACTGTGAACTGTGTCAGCGCAGGGAATCCGTCTCTGTTGAGCAGATGTCAATCCTGCCTCGCTTTTGCTTTGTTGCCTCTACCAAGATGATTTCCCGTTTCTCTCTTCACTGGAGCACGCAGACACAGCCAACGCACATCAAGTGTCAAGAGACACGCTCTGCTGAGCTCAACGCTTGTGCAGATGCACATGTGCGACGAAGTCAACACACGTGCTTGTGGAGAGAAAGAAAGGGACTCCCAGGCGTGTGGAGCGACGGGGAGAAAGAGCGGGCGCTGAGGAACACAGTTTCAAACAGACTGTCTCCACACAAACAGGCACCTGTCTGCAGGTATCCTAGATCTTGATTCTTGAACTTGAGGAAACACGCGTCTGAGCAAAACTCCCAAACGCTTCCAGGAAAGACACACGCTCTCCCACAAGCACACAAGTGTTTGCCCTCAGCTATAGATCAGGGACAAGCTTGTGAAGAGATGCCCTGCTATTCTTTCGCCTTATGGCATCATGTGTTTCGTTCCTCTTGGAGATCGATTGTTAAACGTCTTTCCTAGGGCGACTGTGAAGCATTTGCCAGCGGAGGAGAAGTAGCACGGAGCAGCATTCAGTACTGCCTACGAGTGTCTTTGCTACCCTACTAGCGGAGCTCCAAGAACAGGCACACATCTTCAGGTACCTTCCAAATGTGGATTCCCCTGCAGCCCCGTAGGCGGGCGTGCAGTACGCCAACCATCAACGGACGTTTTTCCCCTCAAGCCTGTCAGGACGTTGCTCGTCCGTCTTTCCCTCAATAGATGGGAGTAGGCGCGCTTGCGGATGTGTGCGTGTGTGTGGCCACGCGTTTGCTTAGGCATCAGTGTGTGAAAAGGTAGGTGCTTTTCTCTAGCTGCGTGTGCTGGGTGCACGTGGTGCTGGGTGCACATCCCTGGGTGCTCGTGGAAAGGTTTCTGCATGGTTTTCGCTGAGGAATCGTGTGTGTGCACATGGACAAAGAGAAGGCGCAGCAACCAGGTTCCAGCGCCGAAGAAGGCAAAAGGCAAGGTTTCCGGCGCTATCTCCTTCTCTCCGCAGACCCAGTCGCGCAAAGCAAGCAGCTAAGCCGGCGACCGGCAAGAGAGCTACAACGAAGCATGCCGAACGGAGAAAATAGCAGCAGCTCATCTGTTCACACCTTGTTTCTGCCATGTGCTTGAACGCCAAGACGTTCGCGCTTCTGTGAGATGAAAGACGTCCTTCTGCATATGTGGTTGCTCACACCGGTGCACTTGTTAGTGTATCCCTTCAGTCCTGGGCTGCGGGGCATTCAGAAGTGGCTCTGTGGAGACGTCTGCATAGAGGCAGCTGTCAGAACACGCACACTCGATTGTTCACCAAAACATATGCAGACGCGTCCTTAGCCTGTAGATTTGGATGCACAGAGTTCCCTGTGTTCGCAAGAGACAAGGGAATCGCGTCTGTACGCACAGAAGCAATAGCGGACCGTTTCCCTCGGAGTGAACGCGAAGAGCCGTCTATGTACTCGCAGACACGGGAACGTGCCTCAATGCGGTCACAGAGGCAGCAGCTTTTGCACAGATGCTCTGGTGATTCTGGCACTTTCCAGGCACACTCCTGAAAGTCGCGCACACTGCTGTTCACTCGCTAAACGACCTCTTGGGAAACACGTCTCCGGTCGATGGACCGCTCAGATTGCTTCTCGTGTAACTGTGAACTGTGTCAGCGCAGGGAATCCGTCTCTGTTGAGCAGATGTCAATCCTGCCTCGCTTTTGCTTTGTTGCCTCTACCAAGATGATTTCCCGTTTCTCTCTTCACTGGAGCACGCAGACACAGCCAACGCACATCAAGTGTCAAGAGACACGCTCTGCTGAGCTCAACGCTTGTGCAGATGCACATGTGCGACGAAGTCAACACACGTGCTTGTGGAGAGAAAGAAAGGGACTCCCAGGCGTGTGGAGCGACGGGGAGAAAGAGCGGGCGCTGAGGAACACAGTTTCAAACAGACTGTCTCCACACAAACAGGCACCTGTCTGCAGGTATCCTAGATCTTGATTCTTGAACTTGAGGAAACACGCGTCTGAGCAAAACTCCCAAACGCTTCCAGGAAAGACACAGGCTCTCCCAGAAGCACACAAGTGTTTGCCCTCAGCTATAGATCAGGGACAAGCTTGTGAAGAGATGCCCTGCTATTCTTTCGCCTTATGGCATCATGTGTTTCGTTCCTCTTGGAGATCGATTGTTAAACGTCTTTCCTAGGGCGACTGTGAAGCATTTGCCAGCGGAGGAGAAGTAGCACGGAGCAGCATTCAGTACTGCCTACGAGTGTCTTTGCTACCCTACTAGCGGAGCTCCAAGAACAGGCACACATCTTCAGGTACCTTCCAAATGTGGATTCCCCTGCAGCCCCGTAGGCGGGCGTGCAGTACGCCAACCATCAACGGACGTTTTTTCCCCTCAAGCCTGTCAGGACGTTGCTCGTCCGTCTTTCCCTCAATAGATGGGAGTAGGCGCGCTTGCGGATGTGTGCGTGTGTAGGCATCAGTGTGTGAAAAGGTAGGTGCTTTTCTCTAGCTGCGTGTGCTGGGTGCACGTGGTGCTGGGTGCACATCCCTGGGTGCTCGTGGAAAGGTTTCTGCATGGTTTTCGCTGAGGAATCGTGTGTGTGCACATGGACAAAGAGAAGGCGCAGCAACCAGGTTCCAGCGCCGAAGAAGGCAAAAGGCAAGGTTTCCGGCGCTATCTCCTTCTCTCCGCAGACCTAGTCGCGCAAAGCAAGCCGCTAAGCCGGCGACCGGCAAGAGAGCTACAACGAAGCATGCCGAACGGAGAAAATAGCAGCAGCTCATCTGTTCACACCTTGTTTCTGCCATGTGCTTGAACGCCAAGACGTTCGCGCTTCTGTGAGATGAAAGACGTCCTTCTGCATATGTGCTTGCTCACACCGGTGCACTTGTTAGTGTATCCCTTCAGTCCTGGGCTGCGGGGCATTCAGAAGTGGCTCTGTGGAGACGTCTGCATAGAGGCAGCTGTCAGAACACGCACACTCGATTGTTCACCAAAACATACGCAGACGCGTCCTTAGCCTGTAGATTTGGATGCACAGAGTTCCCTGTGTTCGCAAGAGACAAGGGAATCGCGTCTGTACGCACAGAAGCAATAGCGGACCGTTTCCCTCGGAGTGAACGCGAAGAGCCGTCTATGTACTCGCAGACACGGGAACGTGCCTCAATGCGGTCACAGAGGCAGCAGCTTTTGCACAGATGCTCTGGTGATTCTGGCACTTTCCAGGCACACTCCTGAAAGTCGCGCACACTGCTGTTCACTCGCTAAACGACCTCTTGGGAAACACGTCTCCGGTCGATGGACCGCTCAGATTGCTTCTCGTGTAACTGTGAACTGTGTCAGCGCAGGGAATCCGTCTCTGTTGAGCAGATGTCAATCCTGCCTCGCTTTTGCTTTGTTGCCTCTACCAAGATGATTTCCCGTTTCTCTCTTCACTGGAGCAGGCAGACACAGCCAACGCACATCAAGTGTCAAGAGACACGCTCTGCTGAGCTCAACGCTTGTGCAGATGCACATGTGCGACGAAGTCAACACACGTGCTTGTGGAGAGAAAGAAAGGGACTCCCAGGCGTGTGGAGCGACGGGGAGAAAGAGCGGGCGCTGAGGAACACAGTTTCAAACAGACTGTCTCCACACAAACAGGCACCTGTCTGCAGGTATCCTAGATCTTGATTCTTGAACTTGAGGAAACACGCGTCTGAGCAAAACTCCCAAACGCTTCCAGGAAAGACACACGCTCTCCCACAAGCACACAAGTGTTTGCCCTCAGCTATAGATCAGGGACAAGCTTGTGAAGAGATGCCCTGCTATTCTTTCGCCTTATGGCATCATGTGTTTCGTTCCTCTTGGAGATCGATTGTTAAACGTCTTTCCTAGGGCGACTGTGAAGCATTTGCCAGCGGAGGAGAAGTAGCACGGAGCAGCATTCAGTACTGCCTACGAGTGTCTTTGCTACCCTACTAGCGGAGCTCCAAGAACAGGCACACATCTTCAGGTACCTTCCAAATGTGGATTCCCCTGCAGCCCCGTAGGCGGGCGTGCAGTACGCCAACCATCAACGGACGTTTTTCCCCTCAAGCCTGTCAGGACGTTGCTCGTCCGTCTTTCCCTCAATAGATGGGAGTAGGCGCGCTTGCGGATGTGTGCGTGTGTGTGGCCACGCGTTTGCTTAGGCATCAGTGTGTGAAAAGGTAGGTGCTTTTCTCTAGCTGCGTGTGCTGGGTGCACGTGGTGCTGGGTGCACATCCCTGGGTGCTCGTGGAAAGGTTTCTGCATGGTTTTCGCTGAGGAATCGTGTGTGTGCACATGGACAAAGAGAAGGCGCAGCAACCAGGTTCCAGCGCCGAAGAAGGCAAAAGGCAAGGTTTCCGGCGCTATCTCCTTCTCTCCGCAGACCCAGTCGCGCAAAGCAAGCCGCTAAGCCGGCGACCGGCAAGAGAGCTACAACGAAGCATGCCGAACGGAGAAAATAGCAGCAGCTCATCTGTTCACACCTTGTTTCTGCCATGTGCTTGAACGCCAAGACGTTCGCGCTTCTGTGAGATGAAAGACGTCCTTCTGCATATGTGGTTGCTCACACCGGTGCACTTGTTAGTGTATCCCTTCAGTCCTGGGCTGCGGGGCATTCAGAAGTGGCTCTGTGGAGACGTCTGCATAGAGGCAGCTGTCAGAACACGCACACTCGATTGTTCACCAAAACATATGCAGACGCGTCCTTAGCCTGTAGATTTGGATGCACAGAGTTCCCTGTGTTCGCAAGAGACAAGGGAATCGCGTCTGTACGCACAGAAGCAATAGCGGACCGTTTCCCTCGGAGTGAACGCGAAGAGCCGTCTATGTACTCGCAGACACGGGAACGTGCCTCAATGCGGTCACAGAGGCAGCAGCTTTTGCACAGATGCTCTGGTGATTCTGGCACTTTCCAGGCACACTCCTGAAAGTCGCGCACACTGCTGTTCACTCGCTAAACGACCTCTTGGGAAACACGTCTCCGGTCGATGGACCGCTCAGATTGCTTCTCGTGTAACTGTGAACTGTGTCAGCGCAGGGAATCCGTCTCTGTTGAGCAGATGTCAATCCTGCCTCGCTTTTGCTTTGTTGCCTCTACCAAGATGATTTCCCGTTTCTCTCTTCACTGGAGCACGCAGACACAGCCAACGCACATCAAGTGTCAAGAGACACGCTCTGCTGAGCTCAACGCTTGTGCAGATGCACATGTGCGACGAAGTCAACACACGTGCTTGTGGAGAGAAAGAAAGGGACTCCCAGGCGTGTGGAGCGACGGGGAGAAAGAGCGGGCGCTGAGGAACACAGTTTCAAACAGACTGTCTCCACACAAACAGGCACCTGTCTGCAGGTATCCTAGATCTTGATTCTTGAACTTGAGGAAACACGCGTCTGAGCAAAACTCCCAAACGCTTCCAGGAAAGACACAGGCTCTCCCAGAAGCACACAAGTGTTTGCCCTCAGCTATAGATCAGGGACAAGCTTGTGAAGAGATGCCCTGCTATTCTTTCGCCTTATGGCATCATGTGTTTCGTTCCTCTTGGAGATCGATTGTTAAACGTCTTTCCTAGGGCGACTGTGAAGCATTTGCCAGCGGAGGAGAAGTAGCACGGAGCAGCATTCAGTACTGCCTACGAGTGTCTTTGCTACCCTACTAGCGGAGCTCCAAGAACAGGCACACATCTTCAGGTACCTTCCAAATGTGGATTCCCCTGCAGCCCCGTAGGCGGGCGTGCAGTACGCCAACCATCAACGGACGTTTTTTCCCCTCAAGCCTGTCAGGACGTTGCTCGTCCGTCTTTCCCTCAATAGATGGGAGTAGGCGCGCTTGCGGATGTGTGCGTGTGTAGGCATCAGTGTGTGAAAAGGTAGGTGCTTTTCTCTAGCTGCGTGTGCTGGGTGCACGTGGTGCTGGGTGCACATCCCTGGGTGCTCGTGGAAAGGTTTCTGCATGGTTTTCGCTGAGGAATCGTGTGTGTGCACATGGACAAAGAGAAGGCGCAGCAACCAGGTTCCAGCGCCGAAGAAGGCAAAAGGCAAGGTTTCCGGCGCTATCTCCTTCTCTCCGCAGACCTAGTCGCGCAAAGCAAGCCGCTAAGCCGGCGACCGGCAAGAGAGCTACAACGAAGCATGCCGAACGGAGAAAATAGCAGCAGCTCATCTGTTCACACCTTGTTTCTGCCATGTGCTTGAACGCCAAGACGTTCGCGCTTCTGTGAGATGAAAGACGTCCTTCTGCATATGTGCTTGCTCACACCGGTGCACTTGTTAGTGTATCCCTTCAGTCCTGGGCTGCGGGGCATTCAGAAGTGGCTCTGTGGAGACGTCTGCATAGAGGCAGCTGTCAGAACACGCACACTCGATTGTTCACCAAAACATACGCAGACGCGTCCTTAGCCTGTAGATTTGGATGCACAGAGTTCCCTGTGTTCGCAAGAGACAAGGGAATCGCGTCTGTACGCACAGAAGCAATAGCGGACCGTTTCCCTCGGAGTGAACGCGAAGAGCCGTCTATGTACTCGCAGACACGGGAACGTGCCTCAATGCGGTCACAGAGGCAGCAGCTTTTGCACAGATGCTCTGGTGATTCTGGCACTTTCCAGGCACACTCCTGAAAGTCGCGCACACTGCTGTTCACTCGCTAAACGACCTCTTGGGAAACACGTCTCCGGTCGATGGACCGCTCAGATTGCTTCTCGTGTAACTGTGAACTGTGTCAGCGCAGGGAATCCGTCTCTGTTGAGCAGATGTCAATCCTGCCTCGCTTTTGCTTTGTTGCCTCTACCAAGATGATTTCCCGTTTCTCTCTTCACTGGAGCACGCAGACACAGCCAACGCACATCAAGTGTCAAGAGACACGCTCTGCTGAGCTCAACGCTTGTGCAGATGCACATGTGCGACGAAGTCAACACACGTGCTTGTGGAGAGAAAGAAAGGGACTCCCAGGCGTGTGGAGCGACGGGGAGAAAGAGCGGGCGCTGAGGAACACAGTTTCAAACAGACTGTCTCCACACAAACAGGCACCTGTCTGCAGGTATCCTAGATCTTGATTCTTGAACTTGAGGAAACACGCGTCTGAGCAAAACTCCCAAACGCTTCCAGGAAAGACACACGCTCTCCCACAAGCACACAAGTGTTTGCCCTCAGCTATAGATCAGGGACAAGCTTGTGAAGAGATGCCCTGCTATTCTTTCGCCTTATGGCATCATGTGTTTCGTTCCTCTTGGAGATCGATTGTTAAACGTCTTTCCTAGGGCGACTGTGAAGCATTTGCCAGCGGAGGAGAAGTAGCACGGAGCAGCATTCAGTACTGCCTACGAGTGTCTTTGCTACCCTACTAGCGGAGCTCCAAGAACAGGCACACATCTTCAGGTACCTTCCAAATGTGGATTCCCCTGCAGCCCCGTAGGCGGGCGTGCAGTACGCCAACCATCAACGGACGTTTTTCCCCTCAAGCCTGTCAGGACGTTGCTCGTCCGTCTTTCCCTCAATAGATGGGAGTAGGCGCGCTTGCGGATGTGTGCGTGTGTGTGGCCACGCGTTTGCTTAGGCATCAGTGTGTGAAAAGGTAGGTGCTTTTCTCTAGCTGCGTGTGCTGGGTGCACGTGGTGCTGGGTGCACATCCCTGGGTGCTCGTGGAAAGGTTTCTGCATGGTTTTCGCTGAGGAATCGTGTGTGTGCACATGGACAAAGAGAAGGCGCAGCAACCAGGTTCCAGCGCCGAAGAAGGCAAAAGGCAAGGTTTCCGGCGCTATCTCCTTCTCTCCGCAGACCTAGTCGCGCAAAGCAAGCCGCTAAGCCGGCGACCGGCAAGAGAGCTACAACGAAGCATGCCGAACGGAGAAAATAGCAGCAGCTCATCTGTTCACACCTTGTTTCTGCCATGTGCTTGAACGCCAAGACGTTCGCGCTTCTGTGAGATGAAAGACGTCCTTCTGCATATGTGGTTGCTCACACCGGTGCACTTGTTAGTGTATCCCTTCAGTCCTGGGCTGCGGGGCATTCAGAAGTGGCTCTGTGGAGACGTCTGCATAGAGGCAGCTGTCAGAACACGCACACTCGATTGTTCACCAAAACATATGCAGACGCGTCCTTAGCCTGTAGATTTGGATGCACAGAGTTCCCTGTGTTCGCAAGAGACAAGGGAATCGCGTCTGTACGCACAGAAGCAATAGCGGACCGTTTCCCTCGGAGTGAACGCGAAGAGCCGTCTATGTACTCGCAGACACGGGAACGTGCCTCAATGCGGTCACAGAGGCAGCAGCTTTTGCACAGATGCTCTGGTGATTCTGGCACTTTCCAGGCACACTCCTGAAAGTCGCGCACACTGCTGTTCACTCGCTAAACGACCTCTTGGGAAACACGTCTCTGGTCGATGGACCGCTCAGATTGTTTCTCGTGTAACTGTGAACTGTGTCAGCGCAGGGAATCCGTCTCTGTTGAGCAGATGTCAATCCTGCCTCGCTTTTGCTTTGTTGCCTCTACCAAGATGATTTCCCGTTTCTCTCTTCACTGGAGCACGCAGACACAGCCAACGCACATCAAGTGTCAAGAGACACGCTCTGCTGAGCTCAACGCTTGTGCAGATGCACATGTGCGACGAAGTCAACACACGTGCTTGTGGAGAGAAAGAAAGGGACTCCCAGGCGTGTGGAGCGACGGGGAGAAAGAGCGGGCGCTGAGGAACACAGTTTCAAACAGACTGTCTCCACACAAACAGGCACCTGTCTGCAGGTATCCTAGATCTTGATTCTTGAACTTGAGGAAACACGCGTCTGAGCAAAACTCCCAAACGCTTCCAGGAAAGACACACGCTCTCCCACAAGCACACAAGTGTTTGCCCTCAGCTATAGATCAGGGACAAGCTTGTGAAGAGATGCCCTGCTATTCTTTCGCCTTATGGCATCATGTGTTTCGTTCCTCTTGGAGATCGATTGTTAAACGTCTTTCCTAGGGCGACTGTGAAGCATTTGCCAGCGGAGGAGAAGTAGCACGGAGCAGCATTCAGTACTGCCTACGAGTGTCTTTGCTACCCTACTAGCGGAGCTCCAAGAACAGGCACACATCTTCAGGTACCTTCCAAATGTGGATTCCCCTGCAGCCCCGTAGGCGGGCGTGCAGTACGCCAACCATCAACGGACGTTTTTTCCCCTCAAGCCTGTCAGGACGTTGCTCGTCCGTCTTTCCCTCAATAGATGGGAGTAGGCGCGCTTGCGGATGTGTGCGTGTGTAGGCATCAGTGTGTGAAAAGGTAGGTGCTTTTCTCTAGCTGCGTGTGCTGGGTGCACGTGGTGCTGGGTGCACATCCCTGGGTGCTCGTGGAAAGGTTTCTGCATGGTTTTCGCTGAGGAATCGTGTGTGTGCACATGGACAAAGAGAAGGCGCAGCAACCAGGTTCCAGCGCCGAAGAAGGCAAAAGGCAAGGTTTCCGGCGCTATCTCCTTCTCTCCGCAGACCTAGTCGCGCAAAGCAAGCCGCTAAGCCGGCGACCGGCAAGAGAGCTACAACGAAGCATGCCGAACGGAGAAAATAGCAGCAGCTCATCTGTTCACACCTTGTTTCTGCCATGTGCTTGAACGCCAAGACGTTCGCGCTTCTGTGAGATGAAAGACGTCCTTCTGCATATGTGGTTGCTCACACCGGTGCACTTGTTAGTGTATCCCTTCAGTCCTGGGCTGCGGGGCATTCAGAAGTGGCTCTGTGGAGACGTCTGCATAGAGGCAGCTGTCAGAACACGCACACCCGTTGTTCACCAAAACATATGCAGACGCGTCCTTAGCCTGTAGATTTGGATGCACAGAGTTCCCTGTGTTCGCAAGAGACAAGGGAATCGCGTCTGTACGCACAGAAGCAATAGCGGACCGTTTCCCTCGGAGTGAAAGCGAAGAGCCGTCTATGTACTCGCAGACACGGGAACGTGCCTCAATGCGGTCACAGAGGCAGCAGCTTTTGCACAGATGCTCTGGTGATTCTGGCACTTTCCAGGCACACTCCTGAAAGTCGCGCACACTGCTGTTCACTCGCTAAACGACCTCTTGGGAAACACGTCTCCGGTCGATGGACCGCTCAGATTGCTTCTCGTGTAACTGTGAACTGTGTCAGCGCAGGGAATCCGTCTCTGTTGAGCAGATGTCAATCCTGCCTCGCTTTTGCTTTGTTGCCTCTACCAAGATGATTTCCCGTTTCTCTCTTCACTGGAGCACGCAGACACAGCCAACGCACATCAAGTGTCAAGAGACACGCTCTGCTGAGCTCAACGCTTGTGCAGATGCACATGTGCGACGAAGTCAACACACGTGCTTGTGGAGAGAAAGAAAGGGACTCCCAGGCGTGTGGAGCGACGGGGAGAAAGAGCGGGCGCTGAGGAACACAGTTTCAAACAGACTGTCTCCACACAAACAGGCACCTGTCTGCAGGTATCCTAGATCTTGATTCTTGAACTTGAGGAAACACGCGTCTGAGCAAAACTCCCAAACGCTTCCAGGAAAGACACACGCTCTCCCACAAGCACACAAGTGTTTGCCCTCAGCTATAGATCAGGGACAAGCTTGTGAAGAGATGCCCTGCTATTCTTTCGCCTTATGGCATCATGTGTTTCGTTCCTCTTGGAGATCGATTGTTAAACGTCTTTCCTAGGGCGACTGTGAAGCATTTGCCAGCGGAGGAGAAGTAGCACGGAGCAGCATTCAGTACTGCCTACGAGTGTCTTTGCTACCCTACTAGCGGAGCTCCAAGAACAGGCACACATCTTCAGGTACCTTCCAAATGTGGATTCCCCTGCAGCCCCGTAGGCGGGCGTGCAGTACGCCAACCATCAACGGACGTTTTTCCCCTCAAGCCTGTCAGGACGTTGCTCGTCCGTCTTTCCCTCAATAGATGGGAGTAGGCGCGCTTGCGGATGTGTGCGTGTGTGTGGCCACGCGTTTGCTTAGGCATCAGTGTGTGAAAAGGTAGGTGCTTTTCTCTAGCTGCGTGTGCTGGGTGCACGTGGTGCTGGGTGCACATCCCTGGGTGCTCGTGGAAAGGTTTCTGCATGGTTTTCGCTGAGGAATCGTGTGTGTGCACATGGACAAAGAGAAGGCGCAGCAACCAGGTTCCAGCGCCGAAGAAGGCAAAAGGCAAGGTTTCCGGCGCTATCTCCTTCTCTCCGCAGACCTAGTCGCGCAAAGCAAGCCGCTAAGCCGGCGACCGGCAAGAGAGCTACAACGAAGCATGCCGAACGGAGAAAATAGCAGCAGCTCATCTGTTCACACCTTGTTTCTGCCATGTGCTTGAACGCCAAGACGTTCGCGCTTCTGTGAGATGAAAGACGTCCTTCTGCGTATGTGGTTGCTCACACCGGTGCACTTGTTAGTGTATCCATTCAGTCCTGGGCTGCGGGGCATTCAGAAGTGGCTCTGTGGAGACGTCTGCATAGAGGCAGCTGTCAGAACACGCACACTCGATTGTTCACCAAAACATATGCAGACGCGTCCTTAGCCTGTAGATTTGGATGCACAGAGTTCCCTGTGTTCGCAAGAGACAAGGGAATCGCGTCTGTACGCACAGAAGCAATAGCGGACCGTTTCCCTCGGAGTGAACGCGAAGAGCCGTCTATGTACTCGCAGACACGGGAACGTGCCTCAATGCGGTCACAGAGGCAGCAGCTTTTGCACAGATGCTCTGGTGATTCTGGCACTTTCCAGGCACACTCCTGAAAGTCGCGCACACTGCTGTTCACTCGCTAAACGACCTCTTGGGAAACACGTCTCCGGTCGATGGACCGCTCAGATTGCTTCTCGTGTAACTGTGAACTGTGTCAGCGCAGGGAATCCGTCTCTGTTGAGCAGATGTCAATCCTGCCTCGCTTTTGCTTTGTTGCCTCTACCAAGATGATTTCCCGTTTCTCTCTTCACTGGAGCACGCAGACACAGCCAACGCACATCAAGTGTCAAGAGACACGCTCTGCTGAGCTCAACGCTTGTGCAGATGCACATGTGCGACGAAGTCAACACACGTGCTTGTGGAGAGAAAGAAAGGGACTCCCAGGCGTGTGGAGCGACGGGGAGAAAGAGCGGGCGCTGAGGAACACAGTTTCAAACAGACTGTCTCCACACAAACAGGCACCTGTCTGCAGGTATCCTAGATCTTGATTCTTGAACTTGAGGAAACACGCGTCTGAGCAAAACTCCCAAACGCTTCCAGGAAAGACACACGCTCTCCCACAAGCACACAAGTGTTTGCCCTCAGCTATAGATCAGGGACAAGCTTGTGAAGAGATGCCCTGCTATTCTTTCGCCTTATGGCATCATGTGTTTCGTTCCTCTTGGAGATCGATTGTTAAACGTCTTTCCTAGGGCGACTGTGAAGCATTTGCCAGCGGAGGAGAAGTAGCACGGAGCAGCATTCAGTACTGCCTACGAGTGTCTTTGCTACCCTACTAGCGGAGCTCCAAGAACAGGCACACATCTTCAGGTACCTTCCAAATGTGGATTCCCCTGCAGCCCCGTAGGCGGGCGTGCAGTACGCCAACCATCAACGGACGTTTTTTCCCCTCAAGCCTGTCAGGACGTTGCTCGTCCGTCTTTCCCTCAATAGATGGGAGTAGGCGCGCTTGCGGATGTGTGCGTGTGTAGGCATCAGTGTGTGAAAAGGTAGGTGCTTTTCTCTAGCTGCGTGTGCTGGGTGCACGTGGTGCTGGGTGCACATCCCTGGGTGCTCGTGGAAAGGTTTCTGCATGGTTTTCGCTGAGGAATCGTGTGTGTGCACATGGACAAAGAGAAGGCGCAGCAACCAGGTTCCAGCGCCGAAGAAGGCAAAAGGCAAGGTTTCCGGCGCTATCTCCTTCTCTCCGCAGACCTAGTCGCGCAAAGCAAGCCGCTAAGCCGGCGACCGGCAAGAGAGCTACAACGAAGCATGCCGAACGGAGAAAATAGCAGCAGCTCATCTGTTCACACCTTGTTTCTGCCATGTGCTTGAACGCCAAGACGTTCGCGCTTCTGTGAGATGAAAGACGTCCTTCTGCATATGTGGTTGCTCACACCGGTGCACTTGTTAGTGTATCCCTTCAGTCCTGGGCTGCGGGGCATTCAGAAGTGGCTCTGTGGAGACGTCTGCATAGAGGCAGCTGTCAGAACACGCACACCCGTTGTTCACCAAAACATATGCAGACGCGTCCTTAGCCTGTAGATTTGGATGCACAGAGTTCCCTGTGTTCGCAAGAGACAAGGGAATCGCGTCTGTACGCACAGAAGCAATAGCGGACCGTTTCCCTCGGAGTGAAAGCGAAGAGCCGTCTATGTACTCGCAGACACGGGAACGTGCCTCAATGCGGTCACAGAGGCAGCAGCTTTTGCACAGATGCTCTGGTGATTCTGGCACTTTCCAGGCACACTCCTGAAAGTCGCGCACACTGCTGTTCACTCGCTAAACGACCTCTTGGGAAACACGTCTCCGGTCGATGGACCGCTCAGATTGCTTCTCGTGTAACTGTGAACTGTGTCAGCGCAGGGAATCCGTCTCTGTTGAGCAGATGTCAATCCTGCCTCGCTTTTGCTTTGTTGCCTCTACCAAGATGATTTCCCGTTTCTCTCTTCACTGGAGCACGCAGACACAGCCAACGCACATCAAGTGTCAAGAGACACGCTCTGCTGAGCTCAACGCTTGTGCAGATGCACATGTGCGACGAAGTCAACACACGTGCTTGTGGAGAGAAAGAAAGGGACTCCCAGGCGTGTGGAGCGACGGGGAGAAAGAGCGGGCGCTGAGGAACACAGTTTCAAACAGACTGTCTCCACACAAACAGGCACCTGTCTGCAGGTATCCTAGATCTTGATTCTTGAACTTGAGGAAACACGCGTCTGAGCAAAACTCCCAAACGCTTCCAGGAAAGACACACGCTCTCCCACAAGCACACAAGTGTTTGCCCTCAGCTATAGATCAGGGACAAGCTTGTGAAGAGATGCCCTGCTATTCTTTCGCCTTATGGCATCATGTGTTTCGTTCCTCTTGGAGATCGATTGTTAAACGTCTTTCCTAGGGCGACTGTGAAGCATTTGCCAGCGGAGGAGAAGTAGCACGGAGCAGCATTCAGTACTGCCTACGAGTGTCTTTGCTACCCTACTAGCGGAGCTCCAAGAACAGGCACACATCTTCAGGTACCTTCCAAATGTGGATTCCCCTGCAGCCCCGTAGGCGGGCGTGCAGTACGCCAACCATCAACGGACGTTTTTCCCCTCAAGCCTGTCAGGACGTTGCTCGTCCGTCTTTCCCTCAATAGATGGGAGTAGGCGCGCTTGCGGATGTGTGCGTGTGTGTGGCCACGCGTTTGCTTAGGCATCAGTGTGTGAAAAGGTAGGTGCTTTTCTCTAGCTGCGTGTGCTGGGTGCACGTGGTGCTGGGTGCACATCCCTGGGTGCTCGTGGAAAGGTTTCTGCATGGTTTTCGCTGAGGAATCGTGTGTGTGCACATGGACAAAGAGAAGGCGCAGCAACCAGGTTCCAGCGCCGAAGAAGGCAAAAGGCAAGGTTTCCGGCGCTATCTCCTTCTCTCCGCAGACCTAGTCGCGCAAAGCAAGCCGCTAAGCCGGCGACCGGCAAGAGAGCTACAACGAAGCATGCCGAACGGAGAAAATAGCAGCAGCTCATCTGTTCACACCTTGTTTCTGCCATGTGCTTGAACGCCAAGACGTTCGCGCTTCTGTGAGATGAAAGACGTCCTTCTGCGTATGTGGTTGCTCACACCGGTGCACTTGTTAGTGTATCCATTCAGTCCTGGGCTGCGGGGCATTCAGAAGTGGCTCTGTGGAGACGTCTGCATAGAGGCAGCTGTCAGAACACGCACACTCGATTGTTCACCAAAACATATGCAGACGCGTCCTTAGCCTGTAGATTTGGATGCACAGAGTTCCCTGTGTTCGCAAGAGACAAGGGAATCGCGTCTGTACGCACAGAAGCAATAGCGGACCGTTTCCCTCGGAGTGAACGCGAAGAGCCGTCTATGTACTCGCAGACACGGGAACGTGCCTCAATGCGGTCACAGAGGCAGCAGCTTTTGCACAGATGCTCTGGTGATTCTGGCACTTTCCAGGCACACTCCTGAAAGTCGCGCACACTGCTGTTCACTCGCTAAACGACCTCTTGGGAAACACGTCTCCGGTCGATGGACCGCTCAGATTGCTTCTCGTGTAACTGTGAACTGTGTCAGCGCAGGGAATCCGTCTCTGTTGAGCAGATGTCAATCCTGCCTCGCTTTTGCTTTGTTGCCTCTACCAAGATGATTTCCCGTTTCTCTCTTCACTGGAGCACGCAGACACAGCCAACGCACATCAAGTGTCAAGAGACACGCTCTGCTGAGCTCAACGCTTGTGCAGATGCACATGTGCGACGAAGTCAACACACGTGCTTGTGGAGAGAAAGAAAGGGACTCCCAGGCGTGTGGAGCGACGGGGAGAAAGAGCGGGCGCTGAGGAACACAGTTTCAAACAGACTGTCTCCACACAAACAGGCACCTGTCTGCAGGTATCCTAGATCTTGATTCTTGAACTTGAGGAAACACGCGTCTGAGCAAAACTCCCAAACGCTTCCAGGAAAGACACACGCTCTGCCACAAGCACACAAGTGTTTGCCCTCAGCTATAGATCAGGGACAAGCTTGTGAAGAGATGCCCTGCTATTCTTTCGCCTTATGGCATCATGTGTTTCGTTCCTCTTGGAGATCGATTGTTAAACGTCTTTCCTCGGGCGACTGTGAAGCATTTGCCAGCGGAGGAGAAGTAGCACGGAGCAGCATTCAGTACTGCCTACGAGTGTCTTTGCTACCCTACTAGCGGAGCTCCAAGAACAGGCACACATCTTCAGGTACCTTCCAAATGTGGATTCCCCTGCAGCCCCGTAGGCGGGCGTGCAGTACGCCAACCATCAACGGACGTTTTTTCCCCTCAAGCCTGTCAGGACGTTGCTCGTCCGTCTTTCCCTCAATAGATGGGATTAGGCGAGCTTGCGGATGTGTGCGTGTGTAGGCATCAGTGTGTGAAAAGGTAGGTGCTTTTCTCTAGCTGCGTGTGCGTGCACGTGGTGCTGGGTGCACATCCCTGGGTGCTCGTGGAAAGGTTTCTGCATGGTTTTCGCTGAGGAATCGTGTGTGTGCACATGGACAAAGAGAAGGCGCAGCAACCAGGTTCCAGCGCCGAAGAAGGCAAAAGGCAAGGTTTCCGGCGCTATCTCCTTCTCTCCGCAGACCTAGTCGCGCAAAGCAAGCCGCTAAGCCGGCGACCGGCAAGAGAGCTACAACCAAGCATGCCGAACGGAGAAAATAGCAGCAGCTCATCTGTTCACACCTTGTTTCTGCCATGTGCTTGAACGCCAAGACGTTCGCGCTTCTGTGAGATGAAAGACGTCCTTCTGCATATGTGCTTGCTCACACCGGTGCACTTGTTAGTGTATCCCTTCAGTCCTGGGCTGCGGGGCATTCAGAAGTGGCTCTGTGGAGACGTCTGCATAGAGGCAGCTGTCAGAACACGCACACTCGATTGTTCACCAAAACATATGCAGACGCGTCCTTAGCCTGTAGATTTGGATGCACAGAGTTCCCTGTGTTCGCAAGAGACAAGGGAATCGCGTCTGTACGCACAGAAGCAATAGCGGACCGTTTCCCTCGGAGTGAACGCGAAGAGCCGTCTATGTACTCGCAGACACGGGAACGTGCCTCAATGCGGTCACAGAGGCAGCAGCTTTTGCACAGATGCTCTGGTGATTCTGGCACTTTCCAGGCACACTCCTGAAAGTCGCGCACACTGCTGTTCACTCGCTAAACGACCTCTTGGGAAACACGTCTCCGGTCGATGGACCGCTCAGATTGCTTCTCGTGTAACTGTGAACTGTGTCAGCGCAGGGAATCCGTCTCTGTTGAGCAGATGTCAATCCTGCCTCGCTTTTGCTTTGTTGCCTCTACCAAGATGATTTCCCGTTTCTCTCTTCACTGGAGCACGCAGACACAGCCAACGCACATCAAGTGTCAAGAGACACGCTCTGCTGAGCTCAACGCTTGTGCAGATGCACATGTGCGACGAAGTCAACACACGTGCTTGTGGAGAGAAAGAAAGGGACTCCCAGGCGTGTGGAGCGACGGGGAGAAAGAGCGGGCGCTGAGGAACACAGTTTCAAACAGACTGTCTCCACACAAACAGGCACCTGTCTGCAGGTATCCTAGATCTTGATTCTTGAACTTGAGGAAACACGCGTCTGAGCAAAACTCCCAAACGCTTCCAGGAAAGACACACGCTCTCCCACAAGCACACAAGTGTTTGCCCTCAGCTATAGATCAGGGACAAGCTTGTGAAGAGATGCCCTGCTATTCTTTCGCCTTATGGCATCATGTGTTTCGTTCCTCTTGGAGATCGATTGTTAAACGTCTTTCCTAGGGCGACTGTGAAGCATTTGCCAGCGGAGGAGAAGTAGCACGGAGCAGCATTCAGTACTGCCTACGAGTGTCTTTGCTACCCTACTAGCGGAGCTCCAAGAACAGGCACACATCTTCAGGTACCTTCCAAATGTGGATTCCCCTGCAGCCCCGTAGGCGGGCGTGCAGTACGCCAACCATCAACGGACGTTTTTTCCCCTCAAGCCTGTCAGGACGTTGCTCGTCCGTCTTTCCCTCAATAGATGGGAGTAGGCGCGCTTGCGGATGTGTGCGTGTGTGTGGCCACGCGTTTGCTTAGGCATCAGTGTGTGAAAAGGTAGGTGCTTTTCTCTAGCTGCGTGTGCGTGCACGTGGTGCTGGGTGCACATCCCTGGGTGCTCGTGGAAAGGTTTCTGCATGGTTTTCGCTGAGGAATCGTGTGTGTGCACATGGACAAAGAGAAGGCGCAGCAACCAGGTTCCAACGCCGAAGAAGGCAAAAGGCAAGGTTTCCGGCGCTATCTCCTTCTCTCCGCAGACCTAGTCGCGCAAAGCAAGCCGCTAAGCCGGCGACCGGCAAGAGAGCTACAACGAAGCATGCCGAACGGAGAAAATAGCAGCAGCTCATCTGTTCACACCTTGTTTCTGCCATGTGCTTGAACGCCAAGACGTTCGCGCTTCTGTGAGATGAAAGACGTCCTTCTGCATATGTGGTTGCTCACACCGGTGCACTTGTTAGTGTATCCCTTCAGTCCTGGGCTGCGGGGCATTCAGAAGTGGCTCTGTGGAGACGTCTGCATAGAGGCAGCTGTCAGAACACGCACACTCGATTGTTCACCAAAACATATGCAGACGCGTCCTTAGCCTGTAGATTTGGATGCACAGAGTTCCCTGTGTTCGCAAGAGACAAGGGAATCGCGTCTGTACGCACAGAAGCAATAGCGGACCGTTTCCCTCGGAGTGAACGCGAAGAGCCGTCTATGTACTCGCAGACACGGGAACGTGCCTCAATGCGGTCACAGAGGCAGCAGCTTTTGCACAGATGCTCTGGTGATTCTGGCACTTTCCAGGCACACTCCTGAAAGTCGCGCACACTGCTGTTCACTCGCTAAACGACCTCTTGGGAAACACGTCTCCGGTCGATGGACCGCTCAGATTGCTTCTCGTGTAACTGTGAACTGTGTCAGCGCAGGGAATCCGTCTCTGTTGAGCAGATGTCAATCCTGCCTCGCTTTTGCTTTGTTGCCTCTACCAAGATGATTTCCCGTTTCTCTCTTCACTGGAGCACGCAGACACAGCCAACGCACATCAAGTGTCAAGAGACACGCTCTGCTGAGCTCAACGCTTGTGCAGATGCACATGTGCGACGAAGTCAACACACGTGCTTGTGGAGAGAAAGAAAGGGACTCCCAGGCGTGTGGAGCGACGGGGAGAAAGAGCGGGCGCTGAGGAACACAGTTTCAAACAGACTGTCTCCACACAAACAGGCACCTGTCTGCAGGTATCCTAGATCTTGATTCTTGAACTTGAGGAAACACGCGTCTGAGCAAAACTCCCAAACGCTTCCAGGAAAGACACACGCTCTCCCACAAGCACACAAGTGTTTGCCCTCAGCTATAGATCAGGGACAAGCTTGTGAAGAGATGCCCTGCTATTCTTTCGCCTTATGGCATCATGTGTTTCGTTCCTCTTGGAGATCGATTGTTAAACGTCTTTCCTAGGGCGACTGTGAAGCATTTGCCAGCGGAGGAGAAGTAGCACGGAGCAGCATTCAGTACTGCCTACGAGTGTCTTTGCTACCCTACTAGCGGAGCTCCAAGAACAGGCACACATCTTCAGGTACCTTCCAAATGTGGATTCCCCTGCAGCCCCGTAGGCGGGCGTGCAGTACGCCAACCATCAACGGGCGTTTTTTCCCCTCAAGCCTGTCAGGACGTTGCTCGTCCGTCTTTCCCTCAATAGATGGGATTAGGCGCGCTTGCGGATGTGTGCGTGTGTGTGGCCACGCGTTTGCTTAGGCATCAGTGTGTGAAAAGGTAGGTGCTTTTCTCTAGCTGCGTGTGCGTGCACGTGGTGCTGGGTGCACATCCCTGGGTGCTCGTGGAAAGGTTTCTGCATGGTTTTCGCTGAGGAATCGTGTGTGTGCACATGGACAAAGAGAAGGCGCAGCAACCAGGTTCCAGCGCCGAAGAAGGCAAAAGGCAAGGTTTCCGGCGCTATCTCCTTCTCTCCGCAGACCCAGTCGCGCAAAGCAAGCCGCTAAGCCGGCGACCGGCAAGAGAGCTACAACGAAGCATGCCGAACGGAGAAAATAGCAGCAGCTCATCTGTTCACACCTTGTTTCTGCCATGTGCTTGAACGCCAAGACGTTCGCGCTTCTGTGAGATGAAAGACGTCCTTCTGCATATGTGGTTGCTCACACCGGTGCACTTGTTAGTGTATCCCTTCAGTCCTGGGCTGCGGGGCATTCAGAAGTGGCTCTGTGGAGACGTCTGCATAGAGGCAGCTGTCAGAACACGCACACTCGATTGTTCACCAAAACATATGCAGACGCGTCCTTAGCCTGTAGATTTGGATGCACAGAGTTCCCTGTGTTCGCAAGAGACAAGGGAATCGCGTCTGTACGCACAGAAGCAATAGCGGACCGTTTCCCTCGGAGTGAACGCGAAGAGCCGTCTATGTACTCGCAGACACGGGAACGTGCCTCAATGCGGTCACAGAGGCAGCAGCTTTTGCACAGATGCTCTGGTGATTCTGGCACTTTCCAGGCACACTCCTGAAAGTCGCGCACACTGCTGTTCACTCGCTAAACGACCTCTTGGGAAACACGTCTCCGGTCGATGGACCGCTCAGATTGCTTCTCGTGTAACTGTGAACTGTGTCAGCGCAGGGAATCCGTCTCTGTTGAGCAGATGTCAATCCTGCCTCGCTTTTGCTTTGTTGCCTCTACCAAGATGATTTCCCGTTTCTCTCTTCACTGGAGCACGCAGACACAGCCAACGCACATCAAGTGTCAAGAGACACGCTCTGCTGAGCTCAACGCTTGTGCAGATGCACATGTGCGACGAAGTCAACACACGTGCTTGTGGAGAGAAAGAAAGGGACTCCCAGGCGTGTGGAGCGACGGGGAGAAAGAGCGGGCGCTGAGGAACACAGTTTCAAACAGACTGTCTCCACACAAACAGGCACCTGTCTGCAGGTATCCTAGATCTTGATTCTTGAACTTGAGGAAACACGCGTCTGAGCAAAACTCCCAAACGCTTCCAGGAAAGACACACGCTCTCCCACAAGCACACAAGTGTTTGCCCTCAGCTATAGATCAGGGACAAGCTTGTGAAGAGATGCCCTGCTATTCTTTCGCCTTATGGCATCACGTGTTTCGTTCCTCTTGGAGATCGATTGTTAAACGTCTTTCCTAGGGCGACTGTGAAGCATTTGCCAGCGGAGGAGAAGTAGCACGGAGCAGCATTCAGTACTGCCTACGAGTGTCTTTGCTACCCTACTAGCGGAGCTCCAAGAACAGGCACACATCTTCAGGTACCTTCCAAATGTGGATTCCCCTGCAGCCCCGTAGGCGGGCGTGCAGTACGCCAACCATCAACGGACGTTTTTTCCCCTCAAGCCTGTCAGGACGTTGCTCGTCCGTCTTTCCCTCAATAGATGGGAGTAGGCGCGCTTGCGGATGTGTGCGTGTGTAGGCATCAGTGTGTGAAAAGGTAGGTGCTTTTCTCTAGCTGCGTGTGCTGGGTGCACGTGGTGCTGGGTGCACATCCCTGGGTGCTCGTGGAAAGGTTTCTGCATGGTTTTCGCTGAGGAATCGTGTGTGTGCACATGGACAAAGAGAAGGCGCAGCAACCGGGTTCCAGCGCCGAAGAAGGCAAAAGGCAAGGTTTCCGGCGCTATCTCCTTCTCTCCGCAGACCTAGTCGCGCAAAGCAAGCCGCTAAGCCGGCGACCGGCAAGAGAGCTACAACGAAGCATGCCGAACGGAGAAAATAGCAGCAGCTCATCTGTTCACACCTTGTTTCTGCCATGTGCTTGAACGCCAAGACGTTCGCGCTTCTGTGAGATGAAAGACGTCCTTCTGCATATGTGGTTGCTCACACCGGTGCACTTGTTAGTGTATCCCTTCAGTCCTGGGCTGCGGGGCATTCAGAAGTGGCTCTGTGGAGACGTCTGCATAGAGGCAGCTGTCAGAACACGCACACTCGATTGTTCACCAAAACATATGCAGACGCGTCCTTAGCCTGTAGATTTGGATGCACAGAGTTCCCTGTGTTCGCAAGAGACAAGGGAATCGCGTCTGTACGCACAGAAGCAATAGCGGACCGTTTCCCTCGGAGTGAACGCGAAGAGCCGTCTATGTACTCGCAGACACGGGAACGTGCCTCAATGCGGTCACAGAGGCAGCAGCTTTTGCACAGATGCTCTGGTGATTCTGGCACTTTCCAGGCACACTCCTGAAAGTCGCGCACACTGCTGTTCACTCGCTAAACGACCTCTTGGGAAACACGTCTCCGGTCGATGGACCGCTCAGATTGCTTCTCGTGTAACTGTGAACTGTGTCAGCGCAGGGAATCCGTCTCTGTTGAGCAGATGTCAATCCTGCCTCGCTTTTGCTTTGTTGCCTCTACCAAGATGATTTCCCGTTTCTCTCTTCACTGGAGCACGCAGACACAGCCAACGCACATCAAGTGTCAAGAGACACGCTCTGCTGAGCTCAACGCTTGTGCAGATGCACATGTGCGACGAAGTCAACACACGTGCTTGTGGAGAGAAAGAAAGGGACTCCCAGGCGTGTGGAGCGACGGGGAGAAAGAGCGGGCGCTGAGGAACACAGTTTCAAACAGACTGTCTCCACACAAACAGGCACCTGTCTGCAGGTATCCTAGATCTTGATTCTTGAACTTGAGGAAACACGCGTCTGAGCAAAACTCCCAAACGCTTCCAGGAAAGACACACGCTCTCCCAGAAGCACACAAGTGTTTGCCCTCAGCTATAGATCAGGGACAAGCTTGTGAAGAGATGCCCTGCTATTCTTTCGCCTTATGGCATCACGTGTTTCGTTCCTCTTGGAGATCGATTGTTAAACGTCTTTCCTAGGGCGACTGTGAAGCATTTGCCAGCGGAGGAGAAGTAGCACGGAGCAGCATTCAGTACTGCCTACGAGTGTCTTTGCTACCCTACTAGCGGAGCTCCAAGAACAGGCACACATCTTCAGGTACCTTCCAAATGTGGATTCCCCTGCAGCCCCGTAGGCGGGCGTGCAGTACGCCAACCATCAACGGACGTATTTCCCCTCAAGCCTGTCAGGACGTTGCTCGTCCGTCTTTCCCTCAATAGATGGGAGTAGGCGCGCTTGCGGATGTGTGCGTGTGTAGGCATCAGTGTGTGAAAAGGTAGGTGCTTTTCTCTAGCTGCGTGTGCTGGGTGCACGTGGTGCTGGGTGCACATCCCTGGGTGCTCGTGGAAAGGTTTCTGCATGGTTTTCGCTGAGGAATCGTGTGTGTGCACATGGACAAAGAGAAGGCGCAGCAACCGGGTTCCAGCGCCGAAGAAGGCAAAAGGCAAGGTTTCCGGCGCTATCTCCTTCTCTCCGCAGACCTAGTCGCGCAAAGCAAGCCGCTAAGCCGGCGACCGGCAAGAGAGCTACAACGAAGCATGCCGAACGGAGAAAATAGCAGCAGCTCATCTGTTCACACCTTGTTTCTGCCATGTGCTTGAACGCCAAGACGTTCGCGCTTCTGTGAGATGAAAGACGTCCTTCTGCATATGTGCTTGCTCACACCGGTGCACTTGTTAGTGTATCCCTTCAGTCCTGGGCTGCGGGGCATTCAGAAGTGGCTCTGTGGAGACGTCTGCATAGAGGCAGCTGTCAGAACACGCACACTCGATTGTTCACCAAAACATATGCAGACGCGTCCTTAGCCTGTAGATTTGGATGCACAGAGTTCCCTGTGTTCGCAAGAGACAAGGGAATCGCGTCTGTACGCACAGAAGCAATAGCGGACCGTTTCCCTCGGAGTGAACGCGAAGAGCCGTCTATGTACTCGCAGACACGGGAACGTGCCTCAATGCGGTCACAGAGGCAGCAGCTTTTGCACAGATGCTCTGGTGATTCTGGCACTTTCCAGGCACACTCCTGAAAGTCGCGCACACTGCTGTTCACTCGCTAAACGACCTCTTGGGAAACACGTCTCCGGTCGATGGACCGCTCAGATTGCTTCTCGTGTAACTGTGAACTGTGTCAGCGCAGGGAATCCGTCTCTGTTGAGCAGATGTCAATCCTGCCTCGCTTTTGCTTTGTTGCCTCTACCAAGATGATTTCCCGTTTCTCTCTTCACTGGAGCACGCAGACACAGCCAACGCACATCAAGTGTCAAGAGACACGCTCTGCTGAGCTCAACGCTTGTGCAGATGCACATGTGCGACGAAGTCAACACACGTGCTTGTGGAGAGAAAGAAAGGGACTCCCAGGCGTGTGGAGCGACGGGGAGAAAGAGCGGGCGCTGAGGAACACAGTTTCAAACAGACTGTCTCCACACAAACAGGCACCTGTCTGCAGGTATCCTAGATCTTGATTCTTGAACTTGAGGAAACACGCGTCTGAGCAAAACTCCCAAACGCTTCCAGGAAAGACACAGGCTCTCCCAGAAGCACACAAGTGTTTGCCCTCAGCTATAGATCAGGGACAAGCTTGTGAAGAGATGCCCTGCTATTCTTTCGCCTTATGGCATCACGTGTTTCGTTCCTCTTGGAGATCGATTGTTAAACGTCTTTCCTAGGGCGACTGTGAAGCATTTGCCAGCGGAGGAGAAGTAGCACGGAGCAGCATTCAGTACTGCCTACGAGTGTCTTTGCTACCCTACTAGCGGAGCTCCAAGAACAGGCACACATCTTCAGGTACCTTCCAAATGTGGATTCCCCTGCAGCCCCGTAGGCGGGCGTGCAGTACGCCAACCATCAACGGACGTTTTTTCCCCTCAAGCCTGTCAGGACGTTGCTCGTCCGTCTTTCCCTCAATAGATGGGAGTAGGCGCGCTTGCGGATGTGTGCGTGTGTAGGCATCAGTGTGTGAAAAGGTAGGTGCTTTTCTCTAGCTGCGTGTGCGTGCACGTGGTGCTGGGTGCACATCCCTGGGTGCTCGTGGAAAGGTTTCTGCATGGTTTTCGCTGAGGAATCGTGTGTGTGCACATGGACAAAGAGAAGGCGCAGCAACCAGGTTCCAGCGCCGAAGAAGGCAAAAGGCAAGGTTTCCGGCGCTATCTCCTTCTCTCCGCAGACCTAGTCGCGCAAAGCAAGCCGCTAAGCCGGCGACCGGCAAGAGAGCTACAACGAAGCATGCCGAACGGAGAAAATAGCAGCAGCTCATCTGTTCACACCTTGTTTCTGCCATGTGCTTGAACGCCAAGACGTTCGCGCTTCTGTGAGATGAAAGACGTCCTTCTGCATATGTGCTTGCTCACACCGGTGCACTTGTTAGTGTATCCCTTCAGTCCTGGGCTGCGGGGCATTCAGAAGTGGCTCTGTGGAGACGTCTGCATAGAGGCAGCTGTCAGAACACGCACACTCGATTGTTCACCAAAACATATGCAGACGCGTCCTTAGCCTGTAGATTTGGATGCACAGAGTTCCCTGTGTTCGCAAGAGACAAGGGAATCGCGTCTGTACGCACAGAAGCAATAGCGGACCGTTTCCCTCGGAGTGAACGCGAAGAGCCGTCTATGTACTCGCAGACACGGGAACGTGCCTCAATGCGGTCACAGAGGCAGCAGCTTTTGCACAGATGCTCTGGTGATTCTGGCACTTTCCAGGCACACTCCTGAAAGTCGCGCACACTGCTGTTCACTCGCTAAACGACCTCTTGGGAAACACGTCTCCGGTCGATGGACCGCTCAGATTGCTTCTCGTGTAACTGTGAACTGTGTCAGCGCAGGGAATCCGTCTCTGTTGAGCAGATGTCAATCCTGCCTCGCTTTTGCTTTGTTGCCTCTACCAAGATGATTTCCCGTTTCTCTCTTCACTGGAGCACGCAGACACAGCCAACGCACATCAAGTGTCAAGAGACACGCTCTGCTGAGCTCAACGCTTGTGCAGATGCACATGTGCGACCAAGTCAACACACGTGCTTGTGGAGAGAAAGAAAGGGACTCCCAGGCGTGTGGAGCGACGGGGAGAAAGAGCGGGCGCTGAGGAACACAGTTTCAAACAGACTGTCTCCACACAAACAGGCACCTGTCTGCAGGTATCCTAGATCTTGATTCTTGAACTTGAGGAAACACGCGTCTGAGCAAAACTCCCAAACGCTTCCAGGAAAGACACACGCTCTCCCACAAGCACACAAGTGTTTGCCCTCAGCTATAGATCAGGGACAAGCTTGTGAAGAGATGCCCTGCTATTCTTTCGCCTTATGGCATCACGTGTTTCGTTCCTCTTGGAGATCGATTGTTAAACGTCTTTCCTAGGGCGACTGTGAAGCATTTGCCAGCGGAGGAGAAGTAGCACGGAGCAGCATTCAGTACTGCCTACGAGTGTCTTTGCTACCCTACTAGCGGAGCTCCAAGAACAGGCACACATCTTCAGGTACCTTCCAAATGTGGATTCCCCTGCAGCCCCGTAGGCGGGCGTGCAGTACGCCAACCATCAACGGACGTTTTTTCCCCTCAAGCCTGTCAGGACGTTGCTCGTCCGTCTTTCCCTCAATAGATGGGAGTAGGCGCGCTTGCGGATGTGTGCGTGTGTAGGCATCAGTGTGTGAAAAGGTAGGTGCTTTTCTCTAGCTGCGTGTGCTGGGTGCACGTGGTGCTGGGTGCACATCCCTGGGTGCTCGTGGAAAGGTTTCTGCATGGTTTTCGCTGAGGAATCGTGTGTGTGCACATGGACAAAGAGAAGGCGCAGCAACCGGGTTCCAGCGCCGAAGAAGGCAAAAGGCAAGGTTTCCGGCGCTATCTCCTTCTCTCCGCAGACCTAGTCGCGCAAAGCAAGCCGCTAAGCCGGCGACCGGCAAGAGAGCTACAACGAAGCATGCCGAACGGAGAAAATAGCAGCAGCTCATCTGTTCACACCTTGTTTCTGCCATGTGCTTGAACGCCAAGACGTTCGCGCTTCTGTGAGATGAAAGACGTCCTTCTGCATATGTGCTTGCTCACACCGGTGCACTTGTTAGTGTATCCCTTCAGTCCTGGGCTGCGGGGCATTCAGAAGTGGCTCTGTGGAGACGTCTGCATAGAGGCAGCTGTCAGAACACGCACACTCGATTGTTCACCAAAACATATGCAGACGCGTCCTTAGCCTGTAGATTTGGATGCACAGAGTTCCCTGTGTTCGCAAGAGACAAGGGAATCGCGTCTGTACGCACAGAAGCAATAGCGGACCGTTTCCCTCGGAGTGAACGCGAAGAGCCGTCTATGTACTCGCAGACACGGGAACGTGCCTCAATGCGGTCACAGAGGCAGCAGCTTTTGCACAGATGCTCTGGTGATTCTGGCACTTTCCAGGCACACTCCTGAAAGTCGCGCACACTGCTGTTCACTCGCTAAACGACCTCTTGGGAAACACGTCTCCGGTCGATGGACCGCTCAGATTGCTTCTCGTGTAACTGTGAACTGTGTCAGCGCAGGGAATCCGTCTCTGTTGAGCAGATGTCAATCCTGCCTCGCTTTTGCTTTGTTGCCTCTACCAAGATGATTTCCCGTTTCTCTCTTCACTGGAGCAGGCAGACACAGCCAACGCACATCAAGTGTCAAGAGACACGCTCTGCTGAGCTCAACGCTTGTGCAGATGCACATGTGCGACGAAGTCAACACACGTGCTTGTGGAGAGAAAGAAAGGGACTCCCAGGCGTGTGGAGCGACGGGGAGAAAGAGCGGGCGCTGAGGAACACAGTTTCAAACAGACTGTCTCCACACAAACAGGCACCTGTCTGCAGGTATCCTAGATCTTGATTCTTGAACTTGAGGAAACACGCGTCTGAGCAAAACTCCCAAACGCTTCCAGGAAAGACACACGCTCTCCCACAAGCACACAAGTGTTTGCCCTCAGCTATAGATCAGGGACAAGCTTGTGAAGAGATGCCCTGCTATTCTTTCGCCTTATGGCATCACGTGTTTCGTTCCTCTTGGAGATCGATTGTTAAACGTCTTTCCTAGGGCGACTGTGAAGCATTTGCCAGCGGAGGAGAAGTAGCACGGAGCAGCATTCAGTACTGCCTACGAGTGTCTTTGCTACCCTACTAGCGGAGCTCCAAGAACAGGCACACATCTTCAGGTACCTTCCAAATGTGGATTCCCCTGCAGCCCCGTAGGCGGGCGTGCAGTACGCCAACCATCAACGGACGTTTTTTCCCCTCAAGCCTGTCAGGACGTTGCTCGTCCGTCTTTCCCTCAATAGATGGGAGTAGGCGCGCTTGCGGATGTGTGCGTGTGTAGGCATCAGTGTGTGAAAAGGTAGGTGCTTTTCTCTAGCTGCGTGTGCGTGCACGTGGTGCTGGGTGCACATCCCTGGGTGCTCGTGGAAAGGTTTCTGCATGGTTTTCGCTGAGGAATCGTGTGTGTGCACATGGACAAAGAGAAGGCGCAGCAACCAGGTTCCAGCGCCGAAGAAGGCAAAAGGCAAGGTTTCCGGCGCTATCTCCTTCTCTCCGCAGACCTAGTCGCGCAAAGCAAGCCGCTAAGCCGGCGACCGGCAAGAGAGCTACAACGAAGCATGCCGAACGGAGAAAATAGCAGCAGCTCATCTGTTCACACCTTGTTTCTGCCATGTGCTTGAACGCCAAGACGTTCGCGCTTCTGTGAGATGAAAGACGTCCTTCTGCATATGTGCTTGCTCACACCGGTGCACTTGTTAGTGTATCCCTTCAGTCCTGGGCTGCGGGGCATTCAGAAGTGGCTCTGTGGAGACGTCTGCATAGAGGCAGCTGTCAGAACACGCACACTCGATTGTTCACCAAAACATATGCAGACGCGTCCTTAGCCTGTAGATTTGGATGCACAGAGTTCCCTGTGTTCGCAAGAGACAAGGGAATCGCGTCTGTACGCACAGAAGCAATAGCGGACCGTTTCCCTCGGAGTGAACGCGAAGAGCCGTCTATGTACTCGCAGACACGGGAACGTGCCTCAATGCGGTCACAGAGGCAGCAGCTTTTGCACAGATGCTCTGGTGATTCTGGCACTTTCCAGGCACACTCCTGAAAGTCGCGCACACTGCTGTTCACTCGCTAAACGACCTCTTGGGAAACACGTCTCCGGTCGATGGACCGCTCAGATTGCTTCTCGTGTAACTGTGAACTGTGTCAGCGCAGGGAATCCGTCTCTGTTGAGCAGATGTCAATCCTGCCTCGCTTTTGCTTTGTTGCCTCTACCAAGATGATTTCCCGTTTCTCTCTTCACTGGAGCACGCAGACACAGCCAACGCACATCAAGTGTCAAGAGACACGCTCTGCTGAGCTCAACGCTTGTGCAGATGCACATGTGCGACGAAGTCAACACACGTGCTTGTGGAGAGAAAGAAAGGGACTCCCAGGCGTGTGGAGCGACGGGGAGAAAGAGCGGGCGCTGAGGAACACAGTTTCAAACAGACTGTCTCCACACAAACAGGCACCTGTCTGCAGGTATCCTAGATCTTGATTCTTGAACTTGAGGAAACACGCGTCTGAGCAAAACTCCCAAACGCTTCCAGGAAAGACACACGCTCTCCCACAAGCACACAAGTGTTTGCCCTCAGCTATAGATCAGGGACAAGCTTGTGAAGAGATGCCCTGCTATTCTTTCGCCTTATGGCATCACGTGTTTCGTTCCTCTTGGAGATCGATTGTTAAACGTCTTTCCTAGGGCGACTGTGAAGCATTTGCCAGCGGAGGAGAAGTAGCACGGAGCAGCATTCAGTACTGCCTACGAGTGTCTTTGCTACCCTACTAGCGGAGCTCCAAGAACAGGCACACATCTTCAGGTACCTTCCAAATGTGGATTCCCCTGCAGCCCCGTAGGCGGGCGTGCAGTACGCCAACCATCAACGGACGTTTTTTCCCCTCAAGCCTGTCAGGACGTTGCTCGTCCGTCTTTCCCTCAATAGATGGGATTAGGCGCGCTTGCGGATGTGTGCGTGTGTAGGCATCAGTGTGTGAAAAGGTAGGTGCTTTTCTCTAGCTGCGTGTGCGTGCACGTGGTGCTGGGTGCACATCCCTGGGTGCTCGTGGAAAGGTTTCTGCATGGTTTTCGCTGAGGAATCGTGTGTGTGCACATGGACAAAGAGAAGGCGCAGCAACCAGGTTCCAGCGCCGAAGAAGGCAAAAGGCAAGGTTTCCGGCGCTATCTCCTTCTCTCCGCAGACCTAGTCGCGCAAAGCAAGCCGCTAAGCTGGCGACCGGCAAGAGAGCTACAACGAAGCATGCCGAACGGAGAAAATAGCAGCAGCTCATCTGTTCACACCTTGTTTCTGCCATGTGCTTGAACGCCAAGACGTTCGCGCTTCTGTCAGATGAAAGACGTCCTTCTGCATATGTGGTTGCTCACACCGGTGCACTTGTTAGTGTATCCCTTCAGTCCTGGGCTGCGGGGCATTCAGAAGTGGCTCTGTGGAGACGTCTGCATAGAGGCAGCTGTCAGAACACGCACACTCGATTGTTCACCAAAACATATGCAGACGCGTCCTTAGCCTGTAGATTTGGATGCACAGAGTTCCCTGTGTTCGCAAGAGACAAGGGAATCGCGTCTGTACGCACAGAAGCAATAGCGGACCGTTTCCCTCGGAGTGAACGCGAAGAGCCGTCTATGTACTCGCAGACACGGGAACGTGCCTCAATGCGGTCACAGAGGCAGCAGCTTTTGCACAGATGCTCTGGTGATTCTGGCACTTTCCAGGCACACTCCTGAAAGTCGCGCACACTGCTGTTCACTCGCTAAACGACCTCTTGGGAAACACGTCTCCGGTCGATGGACCGCTCAGATTGCTTCTCGTGTAACTGTGAACTGTGTCAGCGCAGGGAATCCGTCTCTGTTGAGCAGATGTCAATCCTGCCTCGCTTTTGCTTTGTTGCCTCTACCAAGATGATTTCCCGTTTCTCTCTTCACTGGAGCACGCAGACACAGCCAACGCACATCAAGTGTCAAGAGACACGCTCTGCTGAGCTCAACGCTTGTGCAGATGCACATGTGCGACGAAGTCAACACACGTGCTTGTGGAGAGAAAGAAAGGGACTCCCAGGCGTGTGGAGCGACGGGGAGAAAGAGCGGGCGCTGAGGAACACAGTTTCAAACAGACTGTCTCCACACAAACAGGCACCTGTCTGCAGGTATCCTAGATCTTGATTCTTGAACTTGAGGAAACACGCGTCTGAGCAAAACTCCCAAACACTTCCAGGAAAGACACACGCTCTCCCACAAGCACACAAGTGTTTGCCCTCAGCTATAGATCAGGGACAAGCTTGTGAAGAGATGCCCTGCTATTCTTTCGCCTTATGGCATCATGTGTTTCGTTCCTCTTGGAGATCGATTGTTAAACGTCTTTCCTAGGGCGACTGTGAAGCATTTGCCAGCGGAGGAGAAGTAGCACGGAGCAGCATTCAGTACTGCCTACGAGTGTCTTTGCTACCCTACTAGCGGAGCTCCAAGAACAGGCACACATCTTCAGGTACCTTCCAAATGTGGATTCTCCTGCAGTCCCGTAGGCGGGCGTGCAAGTACGCCAACCAACAACGGACGTTTTTCCCCTCAAGCCTGTCAGGACGTTGCTCGTCCGTCTTTCCCTCAATAGATGGGAGTAGGCGCGCTTGCGGATGTGTGCGTGTGTGTGGCCACGCGTTTGCTTAGGCATCAGTGTGTGAAAAGGTAGGTGCTTTTCTCTAGCTGCGTGTGCGTGCACGTGGTGCTGGGTGCACATCCCTGGGTGCTCGTGGAAAGGTTTCTGCATGGTTTTCGCTGAGGAATCGTGTGTGTGCACATGGACAAAGAGAAGGCGCAGCAACCAGGTTCCAGCGCCGAAGAAGGCAAAAGGCAAGGTTTCCGGCGCTATCTCCTTCTCTCCGCAGACCTAGTCGCGCAAAGCAAGCCGCTAAGCTGGCGACCGGCAAGAGAGCTACAACGAAGCATGCCGAACGGAGAAAATAGCAGCAGCTCATCTGTTCACACCTTGTTTCTGCCATGTGCTTGAACGCCAAGACGTTCGCGCTTCTGTGAGATGAAAGACGTCCTTCTGCATATGTGGTTGCTCACACCGGTGCACTTGTTAGTGTATCCCTTCAGTCCTGGGCTGCGGGGCATTCAGAAGTGGCTCTGTGGAGACGTCTGCATAGAGGCAGCTGTCAGAACACGCACACTCGATTGTTCACCAAAACATATGCAGACGCGTCCTTAGCCTGTAGATTTGGATGCACAGAGTTCCCTGTGTTCGCAAGAGACAAGGGAATCGCGTCTGTACGCACAGAAGCAATAGCGGACCGTTTCCCTCGGAGTGAACGCGAAGAGCCGTCTATGTACTCGCAGACACGGGAACGTGCCTCAATGCGGTCACAGAGGCAGCAGCTTTTGCACAGATGCTCTGGTGATTCTGGCACTTTCCAGGCACACTCCTGAAAGTCGCGCACACTGCTGTTCACTCGCTAAACGACCTCTTGGGAAACACGTCTCCGGTCGATGGACCGCTCAGATTGCTTCTCGTGTAACTGTGAACTGTGTCAGCGCAGGGAATCCGTCTCTGTTGAGCAGATGTCAATCCTGCCTCGCTTTTGCTTTGTTGCCTCTACCAAGATGATTTCCCGTTTCTCTCTTCACTGGAGCAGGCAGACACAGCCAACGCACATCAAGTGTCAAGAGACACGCTCTGCTGAGCTCAACGCTTGTGCAGATGCACATGTGCGACGAAGTCAACACACGTGCTTGTGGAGAGAAAGAAAGGGACTTCCAGGCGTGTGGAGTGACGGGGAGAAAGAGCGGGCGCTGAGGAACACAGTTTCAAACAGACTGTCTCCACACAAACAGGCACCTGTCTGCAGGTATCCTAGATCTTGATTCTTGAACTTGAGGAAACACGCGTCTGAGCAAAACTCCCAAACGCTTCCAGGAAAGACACACGCTCTCCCACAGGCACACAAGTGTTTGCCCTCAGCTATAGATCAGGGACAAGCTTGTGAAGAGATGCCCTGCTATTCTTTCGCCTTATGGCATCATGTGTTTCGTTCCTCTTGGAGATCGATTGTTAAACGTCTTTCCTAGGGCGACTGTGAAGCATTTGCCAGCGGAGGAGAAGTAGCACGGAGCAGCATTCAGTACTGCCTACGAGTGTCTTTGCTACCCTACTAGCGGAGCTCCAAGAACAGGCACACATCTTCAGGTACCTTCCAAATGTGGATTCCCCTGCAGCCCCGTAGGCGGGCGTGCAGTACGCCAACCATCAACGGACGTTTTTCCCCTCAAGCCTGTCAGGACGTTGCTCGTCCGTCTTTCCCTCAATAGATGGGAGTAGGCGCGCTTGCGGATGTGTGCGTGTGTGTGGCCACGCGTTTGCTTAGGCATCAGTGTGTGAAAAGGTAGGTGCTTTTCTCTAGCTGCGTGTGCGTGCACGTGGTGCTGGGTGCACATCCCTGGGTGCTCGTGGAAAGGTTTCTGCATGGTTTTCGCTGAGGAATCGTGTGTGTGCACATGGACAAAGAGAAGGCGCAGCAACCAGGTTCCAGCGCCGAAGAAGGCAAAAGGCAAGGTTTCCGGCGCTATCTCCTTCTCTCCGCAGACCTAGTCGCGCAAAGCAAGCCGCTAAGCCGGCGACCGGCAAGAGAGCTACAACGAAGCATGCCGAACGGAGAAAATAGCAGCAGCTCATCTGTTCACACCTTGTTTCTGCCATGTGCTTGAACGCCAAGACGTTCGCGCTTCTGTGAGATGAAAGACGTCCTTCTGCGTATGTAGTTGCTCACACCGGTGCACTTGTTAGTGTATCCATTCAGTCCTGGGCTGCGGGGCATTCAGAAGTGGCTCTGTGGAGACGTCTGCATAGAGGCAGCTGTCAGAACACGCACACTCGATTGTTCACCAAAACATATGCAGACGCGTCCTTAGCCTGTAGATTTGGATGCACAGAGTTCCCTGTGTTCGCAAGAGACAAGGGAATCGCGTCTGTACGCACAGAAGCAATAGCGGACCGTTTCCCTCGGAGTGAACGCGAAGAGCCGTCTATGTACTCGCAGACACGGGAACGTGCCTCAATGCGGTCACAGAGGCAGCAGCTTTTGCACAGATGCTCTGGTGATTCTGGCACTTTCCAGGCACACTCCTGAAAGTCGCGCACACTGCTGTTCACTCGCTAAACGACCTCTTGGGAAACACGTCTCCGGTCGATGGACCGCTCAGATTGCTTCTCGTGTAACTGTGAACTGTGTCAGCGCAGGGAATCCGTCTCTGTTGAGCAGATGTCAATCCTGCCTCGCTTTTGCTTTTTTGCCTCTACCAAGATGATTTCCCGTTTCTCTCTTCACTGGAGCAGGCAGACACAGCCAACGCACATCAAGTGTCAAGAGACACGCTCTGCTGAGCTCAACGCTTGTGCAGATGCACATGTGTGACGAAGTCAACACACGTGCTTGTGGACAGAAAGAAAGGGACTCCCAGGCGTGTGGAGCGACGGGGAGAAAGAGCGGGCGCTGAGGAACACAGTTTCAAACAGACTGTCTCCACACAAACAGGCACCTGTCTGCAGGTATCCTAGATCTTGATTCTTGAACTTGAGGAAACACGCGTCTGAGCAAAACTCCCAAACGCTTCCAGGAAAGACACACGCTCTCCCACAAGCACACAAGTGTTTGCCCTCAGCTATAGATCAGGGACAAGCTTGTGAAGAGATGCCCTGCTATTCTTTCGCCTTATGGCATCACGTGTTTCGTTCCTCTTGGAGATCGATTGTTAAACGTCTTTCCTAGGGCGACTGTGAAGCATTTGCCAGCGGAGGAGAAGTAGCACGGAGCAGCATTCAGTACTGCCTACGAGTGTCTTTGCTACCCTACTAGCGGAGCTCCAAGAACAGGCACACATCTTCAGGTACCTTCCAAATGTGGATTCCCCTGCAGCCCCGTAGGCGGGCGTGCAGTACGCCAACCATCAACGGACGTTTTTCCCCTCAAGCCTGTCAGGACGTTGCTCGTCCGTCTTTCCCTCAATAGATGGGATTAGGCGCGCTTGCGGATGTGTGCGTGTGTAGGCATCAGTGTGTGAAAAGGTAGGTGCTTTTCTCTAGCTGCGTGTGCGTGCACGTGGTGCTGGGTGCACATCCCTGGGTGCTCGTGGAAAGGTTTCTGCATGGTTTTCGCTGAGGAATCGTGTGTGTGCACATGGACAAAGAGAAGGCGCAGCAACCAGGTTCCAGCGCCGAAGAAGGCAAAAGGCAAGGTTTCCGGCGCTATCTCCTTCTCTCCGCAGACCTAGTCGCGCAAAGCAAGCCGCTAAGCTGGCGACCGGCAAGAGAGCTACAACGAAGCATGCCGAACGGAGAAAATAGCAGCAGCTCATCTGTTCACACCTTGTTTCTGCCATGTGCTTGAACGCCAAGACGTTCGCGCTTCTGTGAGATGAAAGACGTCCTTCTGCGTATGTGGTTGCTCACACCGGTGCACTTGTTAGTGTATCCCTTCAGTCCTGGGCTGCGGGGCATTCAGAAGTGGCTCTGTGGAGACGTCTGCATAGAGGCAGCTGTCAGAACACGCACACTCGATTGTTCACCAAAACATATGCAGACGCGTCCTTAGCCTGTAGATTTGGATGCACAGAGTTCCCTGTGTTCGCAAGAGACAAGGGAATCGCGTCTGTACGCACAGAAGCAATAGCGGACCGTTTCCCTCGGAGTGAACGCGAAGAGCCGTCTATGTACTCGCAGACACGGGAACGTGCCTCAATGCGGTCACAGAGGCAGCAGCTTTTGCACAGATGCTCTGGTGATTCTGGCACTTTCCAGGCACACTCCTGAAAGTCGCGCACACTGCTGTTCACTCGCTAAACGACCTCTTGGGAAACACGTGTCCGGTCGATGGACCGCTCAGATTGCTTCTCGTGTAACTGTGAACTGTGTCAGCGCAGGGAATCCGTCTCTGTTGAGCAGATGTCAATCCTGCCTCGCTTTTGCTTTGTTGCCTCTACCAAGATGATTTCCCGTTTCTCTCTTCACTGGAGCACGCAGACACAGCCAACGCACATCAAGTGTCAAGAGACACGCTCTGCTGAGCTCAACGCTTGTGCAGATGCACATGTGCGACCAAGTCAACACACGTGCTTGTGGAGAGAAAGAAAGGGACTCCCAGGCGTGTGGAGCGACGGGGAGAAAGAGCGGGCGCTGAGGAACACAGTTTCAAACAGACTGTCTCCACACAAACAGGCACCTGTCTGCAGGTATCCTAGATCTTGATTCTTGAACTTGAGGAAACACGCGTCTGAGCAAAACTCCCAAACGCTTCCAGGAAAGACACACGCTCTCCCACAAGCACACAAGTGTTTGCCCTCAGCTATAGATCAGGGACAAGCTTGTGAAGAGATGCCCTGCTATTCTTTCGCCTTATGGCATCACGTGTTTCGTTCCTCTTGGAGATCGATTGTTAAACGTCTTTCCTAGGGCGACTGTGAAGCATTTGCCAGCGGAGGAGAAGTAGCACGGAGCAGCATTCAGTACTGCCTACGAGTGTCTTTGCTACCCTACTAGCGGAGCTCCAAGAACAGGCACACATCTTCAGGTACCTTCCAAATGTGGATTCCCCTGCAGCCCCGTAGGCGGGCGTGCAGTACGCCAACCATCAACGGACGTTTTTCCCCTCAAGCCTGTCAGGACGTTGCTCGTCCGTCTTTCCCTCAATAGATGGGAGTAGGCGCGCTTGCGGATGTGTGCGTGTGTGTGGCCACGCGTTTGCTTAGGCATCAGTGTGTGAAAAGGTAGGTGCTTTTCTCTAGCTGCGTGTGCGTGCACGTGGTGCTGGGTGCACATCCCTGGGTGCTCGTGGAAAGGTTTCTGCATGGTTTTCGCTGAGGAATCGTGTGTGTGCACATGGACAAAGAGAAGGCGCAGCAACCAGGTTCCAGCGCCGAAGAAGGCAAAAGGCAAGGTTTCCGGCGCTATCTCCTTCTCTCCGCAGACCTAGTCGCGCAAAGCAAGCCGCTAAGCCGGCGACCGGCAAGAGAGCTACAACGAAGCATGCCGAACGGAGAAAATAGCAGCAGCTCATCTGTTCACACCTTGTTTCTGCCATGTGCTTGAACGCCAAGACGTTCGCGCTTCTGTGAGATGAAAGACGTCCTTCTGCGTATGTAGTTGCTCACACCGGTGCACTTGTTAGTGTATCCATTCAGTCCTGGGCTGCGGGGCATTCAGAAGTGGCTCTGTGGAGACGTCTGCATAGAGGCAGCTGTCAGAACACGCACACTCGATTGTTCACCAAAACATATGCAGACGCGTCCTTAGCCTGTAGATTTGGATGCACAGAGTTCCCTGTGTTCGCAAGAGACAAGGGAATCGCGTCTGTACGCACAGAAGCAATAGCGGACCGTTTCCCTCGGAGTGAACGCGAAGAGCCGTCTATGTACTCGCAGACACGGGAACGTGCCTCAATGCGGTCACAGAGGCAGCAGCTTTTGCACAGATGCTCTGGTGATTCTGGCACTTTCCAGGCACACTCCTGAAAGTCGCGCACACTGCTGTTCACTCGCTAAACGACCTCTTGGGAAACACGTCTCCGGTCGATGGACCGCTCAGATTGCTTCTCGTGTAACTGTGAACTGTGTCAGCGCAGGGAATCCGTCTCTGTTGAGCAGATGTCAATCCTGCCTCGCTTTTGCTTTTTTGCCTCTACCAAGATGATTTCCCGTTTCTCTCTTCACTGGAGCAGGCAGACACAGCCAACGCACATCAAGTGTCAAGAGACACGCTCTGCTGAGCTCAACGCTTGTGCAGATGCACATGTGTGACGAAGTCAACACACGTGCTTGTGGACAGAAAGAAAGGGACTCCCAGGCGTGTGGAGCGACGGGGAGAAAGAGCGGGCGCTGAGGAACACAGTTTCAAACAGACTGTCTCCACACAAACAGGCACCTGTCTGCAGGTATCCTAGATCTTGATTCTTGAACTTGAGGAAACACGCGTCTGAGCAAAACTCCCAAACGCTTCCAGGAAAGACACACGCTCTCCCACAAGCACACAAGTGTTTGCCCTCAGCTATAGATCAGGGACAAGCTTGTGAAGAGATGCCCTGCTATTCTTTCGCCTTATGGCATCACGTGTTTCGTTCCTCTTGGAGATCGATTGTTAAACGTCTTTCCTAGGGCGACTGTGAAGCATTTGCCAGCGGAGGAGAAGTAGCACGGAGCAGCATTCAGTACTGCCTACGAGTGTCTTTGCTACCCTACTAGCGGAGCTCCAAGAACAGGCACACATCTTCAGGTACCTTCCAAATGTGGATTCCCCTGCAGCCCCGTAGGCGGGCGTGCAGTACGCCAACCATCAACGGACGTTTTTCCCCTCAAGCCTGTCAGGACGTTGCTCGTCCGTCTTTCCCTCAATAGATGGGATTAGGCGCGCTTGCGGATGTGTGCGTGTGTAGGCATCAGTGTGTGAAAAGGTAGGTGCTTTTCTCTAGCTGCGTGTGCGTGCACGTGGTGCTGGGTGCACATCCCTGGGTGCTCGTGGAAAGGTTTCTGCATGGTTTTCGCTGAGGAATCGTGTGTGTGCACATGGACAAAGAGAAGGCGCAGCAACCAGGTTCCAGCGCCGAAGAAGGCAAAAGGCAAGGTTTCCGGCGCTATCTCCTTCTCTCCGCAGACCTAGTCGCGCAAAGCAAGCCGCTAAGCTGGCGACCGGCAAGAGAGCTACAACGAAGCATGCCGAACGGAGAAAATAGCAGCAGCTCATCTGTTCACACCTTGTTTCTGCCATGTGCTTGAACGCCAAGACGTTCGCGCTTCTGTGAGATGAAAGACGTCCTTCTGCGTATGTGGTTGCTCACACCGGTGCACTTGTTAGTGTATCCCTTCAGTCCTGGGCTGCGGGGCATTCAGAAGTGGCTCTGTGGAGACGTCTGCATAGAGGCAGCTGTCAGAACACGCACACTCGATTGTTCACCAAAACATATGCAGACGCGTCCTTAGCCTGTAGATTTGGATGCACAGAGTTCCCTGTGTTCGCAAGAGACAAGGGAATCGCGTCTGTACGCACAGAAGCAATAGCGGACCGTTTCCCTCGGAGTGAACGCGAAGAGCCGTCTATGTACTCGCAGACACGGGAACGTGCCTCAATGCGGTCACAGAGGCAGCAGCTTTTGCACAGATGCTCTGGTGATTCTGGCACTTTCCAGGCACACTCCTGAAAGTCGCGCACACTGCTGTTCACTCGCTAAACGACCTCTTGGGAAACACGTGTCCGGTCGATGGACCGCTCAGATTGCTTCTCGTGTAACTGTGAACTGTGTCAGCGCAGGGAATCCGTCTCTGTTGAGCAGATGTCAATCCTGCCTCGCTTTTGCTTTGTTGCCTCTACCAAGATGATTTCCCGTTTCTCTCTTCACTGGAGCACGCAGACACAGCCAACGCACATCAAGTGTCAAGAGACACGCTCTGCTGAGCTCAACGCTTGTGCAGATGCACATGTGCGACCAAGTCAACACACGTGCTTGTGGAGAGAAAGAAAGGGACTCCCAGGCGTGTGGAGCGACGGGGAGAAAGAGCGGGCGCTGAGGAACACAGTTTCAAACAGACTGTCTCCACACAAACAGGCACCTGTCTGCAGGTATCCTAGATCTTGATTCTTGAACTTGAGGAAACACGCGTCTGAGCAAAACTCCCAAACGCTTCCAGGAAAGACACACGCTCTCCCACAAGCACACAAGTGTTTGCCCTCAGCTATAGATCAGGGACAAGCTTGTGAAGAGATGCCCTGCTATTCTTTCGCCTTATGGCATCACGTGTTTCGTTCCTCTTGGAGATCGATTGTTAAACGTCTTTCCTAGGGCGACTGTGAAGCATTTGCCAGCGGAGGAGAAGTAGCACGGAGCAGCATTCAGTACTGCCTACGAGTGTCTTTGCTACCCTACTAGCGGAGCTCCAAGAACAGGCACACATCTTCAGGTACCTTCCAAATGTGGATTCCCCTGCAGCCCCGTAGGCGGGCGTGCAGTACGCCAACCATCAACGGACGTTTTTCCCCTCAAGCCTGTCAGGACGTTGCTCGTCCGTCTTTCCCTCAATAGATGGGAGTAGGCGCGCTTGCGGATGTGTGCGTGTGTGTGGCCACGCGTTTGCTTAGGCATCAGTGTGTGAAAAGGTAGGTGCTTTTCTCTAGCTGCGTGTGCGTGCACGTGGTGCTGGGTGCACATCCCTGGGTGCTCGTGGAAAGGTTTCTGCATGGTTTTCGCTGAGGAATCGTGTGTGTGCACATGGACAAAGAGAAGGCGCAGCAACCAGGTTCCAGCGCCGAAGAAGGCAAAAGGCAAGGTTTCCGGCGCTATCTCCTTCTCTCCGCAGACCTAGTCGCGCAAAGCAAGCCGCTAAGCCGGCGACCGGCAAGAGAGCTACAACGAAGCATGCCGAACGGAGAAAATAGCAGCAGCTCATCTGTTCACACCTTGTTTCTGCCATGTGCTTGAACGCCAAGACGTTCGCGCTTCTGTGAGATGAAAGACGTCCTTCTGCGTATGTAGTTGCTCACACCGGTGCACTTGTTAGTGTATCCATTCAGTCCTGGGCTGCGGGGCATTCAGAAGTGGCTCTGTGGAGACGTCTGCATAGAGGCAGCTGTCAGAACACGCACACTCGATTGTTCACCAAAACATATGCAGACGCGTCCTTAGCCTGTAGATTTGGATGCACAGAGTTCCCTGTGTTCGCAAGAGACAAGGGAATCGCGTCTGTACGCACAGAAGCAATAGCGGACCGTTTCCCTCGGAGTGAACGCGAAGAGCCGTCTATGTACTCGCAGACACGGGAACGTGCCTCAATGCGGTCACAGAGGCAGCAGCTTTTGCACAGATGCTCTGGTGATTCTGGCACTTTCCAGGCACACTCCTGAAAGTCGCGCACACTGCTGTTCACTCGCTAAACGACCTCTTGGGAAACACGTCTCCGGTCGATGGACCGCTCAGATTGCTTCTCGTGTAACTGTGAACTGTGTCAGCGCAGGGAATCCGTCTCTGTTGAGCAGATGTCAATCCTGCCTCGCTTTTGCTTTTTTGCCTCTACCAAGATGATTTCCCGTTTCTCTCTTCACTGGAGCAGGCAGACACAGCCAACGCACATCAAGTGTCAAGAGACACGCTCTGCTGAGCTCAACGCTTGTGCAGATGCACATGTGTGACGAAGTCAACACACGTGCTTGTGGACAGAAAGAAAGGGACTCCCAGGCGTGTGGAGCGACGGGGAGAAAGAGCGGGCGCTGAGGAACACAGTTTCAAACAGACTGTCTCCACACAAACAGGCACCTGTCTGCAGGTATCCTAGATCTTGATTCTTGAACTTGAGGAAACACGCGTCTGAGCAAAACTCCCAAACGCTTCCAGGAAAGACACACGCTCTCCCACAAGCACACAAGTGTTTGCCCTCAGCTATAGATCAGGGACAAGCTTGTGAAGAGATGCCCTGCTATTCTTTCGCCTTATGGCATCACGTGTTTCGTTCCTCTTGGAGATCGATTGTTAAACGTCTTTCCTCGGGCGACTGTGAAGCATTTGCCAGCGGAGGAGAAGTAGCACGGAGCAGCATTCAGTACTGCCTACGAGTGTCTTTGCTACCCTACTAGCGGAGCTCCAAGAACAGGCACACATCTTCAGGTACCTTCCAAATGTGGATTCCCCTGCAGCCCCGTAGGCGGGCGTGCAGTACGCCAACCATCAACGGACGTTTTTTCCCCTCAAGCCTGTCAGGACGTTGCTCGTCCGTCTTTCCCTCAATAGATGGGATTAGGCGAGCTTGCGGATGTGTGCGTGTGTAGGCATCAGTGTGTGAAAAGGTAGGTGCTTTTCTCTAGCTGCGTGTGCGTGCACGTGGTGCTGGGTGCACATCCCTGGGTGCTCGTGGAAAGGTTTCTGCATGGTTTTCGCTGAGGAATCGTGTGTGTGCACATGGACAAAGAGAAGGCGCAGCAACCAGGTTCCAGCGCCGAAGAAGGCAAAAGGCAAGGTTTCCGGCGCTATCTCCTTCTCTCCGCAGACCTAGTCGCGCAAAGCAAGCCGCTAAGCCGGCGACCGGCAAGAGAGCTACAACCAAGCATGCCGAACGGAGAAAATAGCAGCAGCTCATCTGTTCACACCTTGTTTCTGCCATGTGCTTGAACGCCAAGACGTTCGCGCTTCTGTGAGATGAAAGACGTCCTTCTGCATATGTGCTTGCTCACACCGGTGCACTTGTTAGTGTATCCCTTCAGTCCTGGGCTGCGGGGCATTCAGAAGTGGCTCTGTGGAGACGTCTGCATAGAGGCAGCTGTCAGAACACGCACACTCGATTGTTCACCAAAACATATGCAGACGCGTCCTTAGCCTGTAGATTTGGATGCACAGAGTTCCCTGTGTTCGCAAGAGACAAGGGAATCGCGTCTGTACGCACAGAAGCAATAGCGGACCGTTTCCCTCGGAGTGAACGCGAAGAGCCGTCTATGTACTCGCAGACACGGGAACGTGCCTCAATGCGGTCACAGAGGCAGCAGCTTTTGCACAGATGCTCTGGTGATTCTGGCACTTTCCAGGCACACTCCTGAAAGTCGCGCACACTGCTGTTCACTCGCTAAACGACCTCTTGGGAAACACGTCTCCGGTCGATGGACCGCTCAGATTGCTTCTCGTGTAACTGTGAACTGTGTCAGCGCAGGGAATCCGTCTCTGTTGAGCAGATGTCAATCCTGCCTCGCTTTTGCTTTGTTGCCTCTACCAAGATGATTTCCCGTTTCTCTCTTCACTGGAGCACGCAGACACAGCCAACGCACATCAAGTGTCAAGAGACACGCTCTGCTGAGCTCAACGCTTGTGCAGATGCACATGTGCGACGAAGTCAACACACGTGCTTGTGGAGAGAAAGAAAGGGACTCCCAGGCGTGTGGAGCGACGGGGAGAAAGAGCGGGCGCTGAGGAACACAGTTTCAAACAGACTGTCTCCACACAAACAGGCACCTGTCTGCAGGTATCCTAGATCTTGATTCTTGAACTTGAGGAAACACGCGTCTGAGCAAAACTCCCAAACGCTTCCAGGAAAGACACACGCTCTCCCACAAGCACACAAGTGTTTGCCCTCAGCTATAGATCAGGGACAAGCTTGTGAAGAGATGCCCTGCTATTCTTTCGCCTTATGGCATCATGTGTTTCGTTCCTCTTGGAGATCGATTGTTAAACGTCTTTCCTAGGGCGACTGTGAAGCATTTGCCAGCGGAGGAGAAGTAGCACGGAGCAGCATTCAGTACTGCCTACGAGTGTCTTTGCTACCCTACTAGCGGAGCTCCAAGAACAGGCACACATCTTCAGGTACCTTCCAAATGTGGATTCCCCTGCAGCCCCGTAGGCGGGCGTGCAGTACGCCAACCATCAACGGACGTTTTTTCCCCTCAAGCCTGTCAGGACGTTGCTCGTCCGTCTTTCCCTCAATAGATGGGAGTAGGCGCGCTTGCGGATGTGTGCGTGTGTGTGGCCACGCGTTTGCTTAGGCATCAGTGTGTGAAAAGGTAGGTGCTTTTCTCTAGCTGCGTGTGCGTGCACGTGGTGCTGGGTGCACATCCCTGGGTGCTCGTGGAAAGGTTTCTGCATGGTTTTCGCTGAGGAATCGTGTGTGTGCACATGGACAAAGAGAAGGCGCAGCAACCAGGTTCCAACGCCGAAGAAGGCAAAAGGCAAGGTTTCCGGCGCTATCTCCTTCTCTCCGCAGACCTAGTCGCGCAAAGCAAGCCGCTAAGCCGGCGACCGGCAAGAGAGCTACAACGAAGCATGCCGAACGGAGAAAATAGCAGCAGCTCATCTGTTCACACCTTGTTTCTGCCATGTGCTTGAACGCCAAGACGTTCGCGCTTCTGTGAGATGAAAGACGTCCTTCTGCATATGTGGTTGCTCACACCGGTGCACTTGTTAGTGTATCCCTTCAGTCCTGGGCTGCGGGGCATTCAGAAGTGGCTCTGTGGAGACGTCTGCATAGAGGCAGCTGTCAGAACACGCACACTCGATTGTTCACCAAAACATATGCAGACGCGTCCTTAGCCTGTAGATTTGGATGCACAGAGTTCCCTGTGTTCGCAAGAGACAAGGGAATCGCGTCTGTACGCACAGAAGCAATAGCGGACCGTTTCCCTCGGAGTGAACGCGAAGAGCCGTCTATGTACTCGCAGACACGGGAACGTGCCTCAATGCGGTCACAGAGGCAGCAGCTTTTGCACAGATGCTCTGGTGATTCTGGCACTTTCCAGGCACACTCCTGAAAGTCGCGCACACTGCTGTTCACTCGCTAAACGACCTCTTGGGAAACACGTCTCCGGTCGATGGACCGCTCAGATTGCTTCTCGTGTAACTGTGAACTGTGTCAGCGCAGGGAATCCGTCTCTGTTGAGCAGATGTCAATCCTGCCTCGCTTTTGCTTTGTTGCCTCTACCAAGATGATTTCCCGTTTCTCTCTTCACTGGAGCACGCAGACACAGCCAACGCACATCAAGTGTCAAGAGACACGCTCTGCTGAGCTCAACGCTTGTGCAGATGCACATGTGCGACGAAGTCAACACACGTGCTTGTGGAGAGAAAGAAAGGGACTCCCAGGCGTGTGGAGCGACGGGGAGAAAGAGCGGGCGCTGAGGAACACAGTTTCAAACAGACTGTCTCCACACAAACAGGCACCTGTCTGCAGGTATCCTAGATCTTGATTCTTGAACTTGAGGAAACACGCGTCTGAGCAAAACTCCCAAACGCTTCCAGGAAAGACACACGCTCTCCCACAAGCACACAAGTGTTTGCCCTCAGCTATAGATCAGGGACAAGCTTGTGAAGAGATGCCCTGCTATTCTTTCGCCTTATGGCATCACGTGTTTCGTTCCTCTTGGAGATCGATTGTTAAACGTCTTTCCTAGGGCGACTGTGAAGCATTTGCCAGCGGAGGAGAAGTAGCACGGAGCAGCATTCAGTACTGCCTACGAGTGTCTTTGCTACCCTACTAGCGGAGCTCCAAGAACAGGCACACATCTTCAGGTACCTTCCAAATGTGGATTCCCCTGCAGCCCCGTAGGCGGGCGTGCAGTACGCCAACCATCAACGGACGTTTTTTCCCCTCAAGCCTGTCAGGACGTTGCTCGTCCGTCTTTCCCTCAATAGATGGGAGTAGGCGCGCTTGCGGATGTGTGCGTGTGTAGGCATCAGTGTGTGAAAAGGTAGGTGCTTTTCTCTAGCTGCGTGTGCTGGGTGCACGTGGTGCTGGGTGCACATCCCTGGGTGCTCGTGGAAAGGTTTCTGCATGGTTTTCGCTGAGGAATCGTGTGTGTGCACATGGACAAAGAGAAGGCGCAGCAACCGGGTTCCAGCGCCGAAGAAGGCAAAAGGCAAGGTTTCCGGCGCTATCTCCTTCTCTCCGCAGACCTAGTCGCGCAAAGCAAGCCGCTAAGCCGGCGACCGGCAAGAGAGCTACAACGAAGCATGCCGAACGGAGAAAATAGCAGCAGCTCATCTGTTCACACCTTGTTTCTGCCATGTGCTTGAACGCCAAGACGTTCGCGCTTCTGTGAGATGAAAGACGTCCTTCTGCATATGTGGTTGCTCACACCGGTGCACTTGTTAGTGTATCCCTTCAGTCCTGGGCTGCGGGGCATTCAGAAGTGGCTCTGTGGAGACGTCTGCATAGAGGCAGCTGTCAGAACACGCACACTCGATTGTTCACCAAAACATATGCAGACGCGTCCTTAGCCTGTAGATTTGGATGCACAGAGTTCCCTGTGTTCGCAAGAGACAAGGGAATCGCGTCTGTACGCACAGAAGCAATAGCGGACCGTTTCCCTCGGAGTGAACGCGAAGAGCCGTCTATGTACTCGCAGACACGGGAACGTGCCTCAATGCGGTCACAGAGGCAGCAGCTTTTGCACAGATGCTCTGGTGATTCTGGCACTTTCCAGGCACACTCCTGAAAGTCGCGCACACTGCTGTTCACTCGCTAAACGACCTCTTGGGAAACACGTCTCCGGTCGATGGACCGCTCAGATTGCTTCTCGTGTAACTGTGAACTGTGTCAGCGCAGGGAATCCGTCTCTGTTGAGCAGATGTCAATCCTGCCTCGCTTTTGCTTTGTTGCCTCTACCAAGATGATTTCCCGTTTCTCTCTTCACTGGAGCACGCAGACACAGCCAACGCACATCAAGTGTCAAGAGACACGCTCTGCTGAGCTCAACGCTTGTGCAGATGCACATGTGCGACGAAGTCAACACACGTGCTTGTGGAGAGAAAGAAAGGGACTCCCAGGCGTGTGGAGCGACGGGGAGAAAGAGCGGGCGCTGAGGAACACAGTTTCAAACAGACTGTCTCCACACAAACAGGCACCTGTCTGCAGGTATCCTAGATCTTGATTCTTGAACTTGAGGAAACACGCGTCTGAGCAAAACTCCCAAACGCTTCCAGGAAAGACACACGCTCTCCCACAAGCACACAAGTGTTTGCCCTCAGCTATAGATCAGGGACAAGCTTGTGAAGAGATGCCCTGCTATTCTTTCGCCTTATGGCATCACGTGTTTCGTTCCTCTTGGAGATCGATTGTTAAACGTCTTTCCTAGGGCGACTGTGAAGCATTTGCCAGCGGAGGAGAAGTAGCACGGAGCAGCATTCAGTACTGCCTACGAGTGTCTTTGCTACCCTACTAGCGGAGCTCCAAGAACAGGCACACATCTTCAGGTACCTTCCAAATGTGGATTCCCCTGCAGCCCCGTAGGCGGGCGTGCAGTACGCCAACCATCAACGGACGTATTTCCCCTCAAGCCTGTCAGGACGTTGCTCGTCCGTCTTTCCCTCAATAGATGGGAGTAGGCGCGCTTGCGGATGTGTGCGTGTGTAGGCATCAGTGTGTGAAAAGGTAGGTGCTTTTCTCTAGCTGCGTGTGCTGGGTGCACGTGGTGCTGGGTGCACATCCCTGGGTGCTCGTGGAAAGGTTTCTGCATGGTTTTCGCTGAGGAATCGTGTGTGTGCACATGGACAAAGAGAAGGCGCAGCAACCGGGTTCCAGCGCCGAAGAAGGCAAAAGGCAAGGTTTCCGGCGCTATCTCCTTCTCTCCGCAGACCTAGTCGCGCAAAGCAAGCCGCTAAGCCGGCGACCGGCAAGAGAGCTACAACGAAGCATGCCGAACGGAGAAAATAGCAGCAGCTCATCTGTTCACACCTTGTTTCTGCCATGTGCTTGAACGCCAAGACGTTCGCGCTTCTGTGAGATGAAAGACGTCCTTCTGCATATGTGCTTGCTCACACCGGTGCACTTGTTAGTGTATCCCTTCAGTCCTGGGCTGCGGGGCATTCAGAAGTGGCTCTGTGGAGACGTCTGCATAGAGGCAGCTGTCAGAACACGCACACTCGATTGTTCACCAAAACATATGCAGACGCGTCCTTAGCCTGTAGATTTGGATGCACAGAGTTCCCTGTGTTCGCAAGAGACAAGGGAATCGCGTCTGTACGCACAGAAGCAATAGCGGACCGTTTCCCTCGGAGTGAACGCGAAGAGCCGTCTATGTACTCGCAGACACGGGAACGTGCCTCAATGCGGTCACAGAGGCAGCAGCTTTTGCACAGATGCTCTGGTGATTCTGGCACTTTCCAGGCACACTCCTGAAAGTCGCGCACACTGCTGTTCACTCGCTAAACGACCTCTTGGGAAACACGTCTCCGGTCGATGGACCGCTCAGATTGCTTCTCGTGTAACTGTGAACTGTGTCAGCGCAGGGAATCCGTCTCTGTTGAGCAGATGTCAATCCTGCCTCGCTTTTGCTTTGTTGCCTCTACCAAGATGATTTCCCGTTTCTCTCTTCACTGGAGCACGCAGACACAGCCAACGCACATCAAGTGTCAAGAGACACGCTCTGCTGAGCTCAACGCTTGTGCAGATGCACATGTGCGACGAAGTCAACACACGTGCTTGTGGAGAGAAAGAAAGGGACTCCCAGGCGTGTGGAGCGACGGGGAGAAAGAGCGGGCGCTGAGGAACACAGTTTCAAACAGACTGTCTCCACACAAACAGGCACCTGTCTGCAGGTATCCTAGATCTTGATTCTTGAACTTGAGGAAACACGCGTCTGAGCAAAACTCCCAAACGCTTCCAGGAAAGACACAGGCTCTCCCAGAAGCACACAAGTGTTTGCCCTCAGCTATAGATCAGGGACAAGCTTGTGAAGAGATGCCCTGCTATTCTTTCGCCTTATGGCATCACGTGTTTCGTTCCTCTTGGAGATCGATTGTTAAACGTCTTTCCTAGGGCGACTGTGAAGCATTTGCCAGCGGAGGAGAAGTAGCACGGAGCAGCATTCAGTACTGCCTACGAGTGTCTTTGCTACCCTACTAGCGGAGCTCCAAGAACAGGCACACATCTTCAGGTACCTTCCAAATGTGGATTCCCCTGCAGCCCCGTAGGCGGGCGTGCAGTACGCCAACCATCAACGGACGTTTTTTCCCCTCAAGCCTGTCAGGACGTTGCTCGTCCGTCTTTCCCTCAATAGATGGGAGTAGGCGCGCTTGCGGATGTGTGCGTGTGTAGGCATCAGTGTGTGAAAAGGTAGGTGCTTTTCTCTAGCTGCGTGTGCGTGCACGTGGTGCTGGGTGCACATCCCTGGGTGCTCGTGGAAAGGTTTCTGCATGGTTTTCGCTGAGGAATCGTGTGTGTGCACATGGACAAAGAGAAGGCGCAGCAACCAGGTTCCAGCGCCGAAGAAGGCAAAAGGCAAGGTTTCCGGCGCTATCTCCTTCTCTCCGCAGACCTAGTCGCGCAAAGCAAGCCGCTAAGCCGGCGACCGGCAAGAGAGCTACAACGAAGCATGCCGAACGGAGAAAATAGCAGCAGCTCATCTGTTCACACCTTGTTTCTGCCATGTGCTTGAACGCCAAGACGTTCGCGCTTCTGTGAGATGAAAGACGTCCTTCTGCATATGTGCTTGCTCACACCGGTGCACTTGTTAGTGTATCCCTTCAGTCCTGGGCTGCGGGGCATTCAGAAGTGGCTCTGTGGAGACGTCTGCATAGAGGCAGCTGTCAGAACACGCACACTCGATTGTTCACCAAAACATATGCAGACGCGTCCTTAGCCTGTAGATTTGGATGCACAGAGTTCCCTGTGTTCGCAAGAGACAAGGGAATCGCGTCTGTACGCACAGAAGCAATAGCGGACCGTTTCCCTCGGAGTGAACGCGAAGAGCCGTCTATGTACTCGCAGACACGGGAACGTGCCTCAATGCGGTCACAGAGGCAGCAGCTTTTGCACAGATGCTCTGGTGATTCTGGCACTTTCCAGGCACACTCCTGAAAGTCGCGCACACTGCTGTTCACTCGCTAAACGACCTCTTGGGAAACACGTCTCCGGTCGATGGACCGCTCAGATTGCTTCTCGTGTAACTGTGAACTGTGTCAGCGCAGGGAATCCGTCTCTGTTGAGCAGATGTCAATCCTGCCTCGCTTTTGCTTTGTTGCCTCTACCAAGATGATTTCCCGTTTCTCTCTTCACTGGAGCACGCAGACACAGCCAACGCACATCAAGTGTCAAGAGACACGCTCTGCTGAGCTCAACGCTTGTGCAGATGCACATGTGCGACCAAGTCAACACACGTGCTTGTGGAGAGAAAGAAAGGGACTCCCAGGCGTGTGGAGCGACGGGGAGAAAGAGCGGGCGCTGAGGAACACAGTTTCAAACAGACTGTCTCCACACAAACAGGCACCTGTCTGCAGGTATCCTAGATCTTGATTCTTGAACTTGAGGAAACACGCGTCTGAGCAAAACTCCCAAACGCTTCCAGGAAAGACACACGCTCTCCCACAAGCACACAAGTGTTTGCCCTCAGCTATAGATCAGGGACAAGCTTGTGAAGAGATGCCCTGCTATTCTTTCGCCTTATGGCATCACGTGTTTCGTTCCTCTTGGAGATCGATTGTTAAACGTCTTTCCTAGGGCGACTGTGAAGCATTTGCCAGCGGAGGAGAAGTAGCACGGAGCAGCATTCAGTACTGCCTACGAGTGTCTTTGCTACCCTACTAGCGGAGCTCCAAGAACAGGCACACATCTTCAGGTACCTTCCAAATGTGGATTCCCCTGCAGCCCCGTAGGCGGGCGTGCAGTACGCCAACCATCAACGGACGTTTTTTCCCCTCAAGCCTGTCAGGACGTTGCTCGTCCGTCTTTCCCTCAATAGATGGGAGTAGGCGCGCTTGCGGATGTGTGCGTGTGTAGGCATCAGTGTGTGAAAAGGTAGGTGCTTTTCTCTAGCTGCGTGTGCTGGGTGCACGTGGTGCTGGGTGCACATCCCTGGGTGCTCGTGGAAAGGTTTCTGCATGGTTTTCGCTGAGGAATCGTGTGTGTGCACATGGACAAAGAGAAGGCGCAGCAACCGGGTTCCAGCGCCGAAGAAGGCAAAAGGCAAGGTTTCCGGCGCTATCTCCTTCTCTCCGCAGACCTAGTCGCGCAAAGCAAGCCGCTAAGCCGGCGACCGGCAAGAGAGCTACAACGAAGCATGCCGAACGGAGAAAATAGCAGCAGCTCATCTGTTCACACCTTGTTTCTGCCATGTGCTTGAACGCCAAGACGTTCGCGCTTCTGTGAGATGAAAGACGTCCTTCTGCATATGTGCTTGCTCACACCGGTGCACTTGTTAGTGTATCCCTTCAGTCCTGGGCTGCGGGGCATTCAGAAGTGGCTCTGTGGAGACGTCTGCATAGAGGCAGCTGTCAGAACACGCACACTCGATTGTTCACCAAAACATATGCAGACGCGTCCTTAGCCTGTAGATTTGGATGCACAGAGTTCCCTGTGTTCGCAAGAGACAAGGGAATCGCGTCTGTACGCACAGAAGCAATAGCGGACCGTTTCCCTCGGAGTGAACGCGAAGAGCCGTCTATGTACTCGCAGACACGGGAACGTGCCTCAATGCGGTCACAGAGGCAGCAGCTTTTGCACAGATGCTCTGGTGATTCTGGCACTTTCCAGGCACACTCCTGAAAGTCGCGCACACTGCTGTTCACTCGCTAAACGACCTCTTGGGAAACACGTCTCCGGTCGATGGACCGCTCAGATTGCTTCTCGTGTAACTGTGAACTGTGTCAGCGCAGGGAATCCGTCTCTGTTGAGCAGATGTCAATCCTGCCTCGCTTTTGCTTTGTTGCCTCTACCAAGATGATTTCCCGTTTCTCTCTTCACTGGAGCAGGCAGACACAGCCAACGCACATCAAGTGTCAAGAGACACGCTCTGCTGAGCTCAACGCTTGTGCAGATGCACATGTGCGACGAAGTCAACACACGTGCTTGTGGAGAGAAAGAAAGGGACTCCCAGGCGTGTGGAGCGACGGGGAGAAAGAGCGGGCGCTGAGGAACACAGTTTCAAACAGACTGTCTCCACACAAACAGGCACCTGTCTGCAGGTATCCTAGATCTTGATTCTTGAACTTGAGGAAACACGCGTCTGAGCAAAACTCCCAAACGCTTCCAGGAAAGACACACGCTCTCCCACAAGCACACAAGTGTTTGCCCTCAGCTATAGATCAGGGACAAGCTTGTGAAGAGATGCCCTGCTATTCTTTCGCCTTATGGCATCACGTGTTTCGTTCCTCTTGGAGATCGATTGTTAAACGTCTTTCCTAGGGCGACTGTGAAGCATTTGCCAGCGGAGGAGAAGTAGCACGGAGCAGCATTCAGTACTGCCTACGAGTGTCTTTGCTACCCTACTAGCGGAGCTCCAAGAACAGGCACACATCTTCAGGTACCTTCCAAATGTGGATTCCCCTGCAGCCCCGTAGGCGGGCGTGCAGTACGCCAACCATCAACGGACGTTTTTTCCCCTCAAGCCTGTCAGGACGTTGCTCGTCCGTCTTTCCCTCAATAGATGGGAGTAGGCGCGCTTGCGGATGTGTGCGTGTGTAGGCATCAGTGTGTGAAAAGGTAGGTGCTTTTCTCTAGCTGCGTGTGCGTGCACGTGGTGCTGGGTGCACATCCCTGGGTGCTCGTGGAAAGGTTTCTGCATGGTTTTCGCTGAGGAATCGTGTGTGTGCACATGGACAAAGAGAAGGCGCAGCAACCAGGTTCCAGCGCCGAAGAAGGCAAAAGGCAAGGTTTCCGGCGCTATCTCCTTCTCTCCGCAGACCTAGTCGCGCAAAGCAAGCCGCTAAGCCGGCGACCGGCAAGAGAGCTACAACGAAGCATGCCGAACGGAGAAAATAGCAGCAGCTCATCTGTTCACACCTTGTTTCTGCCATGTGCTTGAACGCCAAGACGTTCGCGCTTCTGTGAGATGAAAGACGTCCTTCTGCATATGTGCTTGCTCACACCGGTGCACTTGTTAGTGTATCCCTTCAGTCCTGGGCTGCGGGGCATTCAGAAGTGGCTCTGTGGAGACGTCTGCATAGAGGCAGCTGTCAGAACACGCACACTCGATTGTTCACCAAAACATATGCAGACGCGTCCTTAGCCTGTAGATTTGGATGCACAGAGTTCCCTGTGTTCGCAAGAGACAAGGGAATCGCGTCTGTACGCACAGAAGCAATAGCGGACCGTTTCCCTCGGAGTGAACGCGAAGAGCCGTCTATGTACTCGCAGACACGGGAACGTGCCTCAATGCGGTCACAGAGGCAGCAGCTTTTGCACAGATGCTCTGGTGATTCTGGCACTTTCCAGGCACACTCCTGAAAGTCGCGCACACTGCTGTTCACTCGCTAAACGACCTCTTGGGAAACACGTCTCCGGTCGATGGACCGCTCAGATTGCTTCTCGTGTAACTGTGAACTGTGTCAGCGCAGGGAATCCGTCTCTGTTGAGCAGATGTCAATCCTGCCTCGCTTTTGCTTTGTTGCCTCTACCAAGATGATTTCCCGTTTCTCTCTTCACTGGAGCACGCAGACACAGCCAACGCACATCAAGTGTCAAGAGACACGCTCTGCTGAGCTCAACGCTTGTGCAGATGCACATGTGCGACGAAGTCAACACACGTGCTTGTGGAGAGAAAGAAAGGGACTCCCAGGCGTGTGGAGCGACGGGGAGAAAGAGCGGGCGCTGAGGAACACAGTTTCAAACAGACTGTCTCCACACAAACAGGCACCTGTCTGCAGGTATCCTAGATCTTGATTCTTGAACTTGAGGAAACACGCGTCTGAGCAAAACTCCCAAACGCTTCCAGGAAAGACACACGCTCTCCCACAAGCACACAAGTGTTTGCCCTCAGCTATAGATCAGGGACAAGCTTGTGAAGAGATGCCCTGCTATTCTTTCGCCTTATGGCATCACGTGTTTCGTTCCTCTTGGAGATCGATTGTTAAACGTCTTTCCTAGGGCGACTGTGAAGCATTTGCCAGCGGAGGAGAAGTAGCACGGAGCAGCATTCAGTACTGCCTACGAGTGTCTTTGCTACCCTACTAGCGGAGCTCCAAGAACAGGCACACATCTTCAGGTACCTTCCAAATGTGGATTCCCCTGCAGCCCCGTAGGCGGGCGTGCAGTACGCCAACCATCAACGGACGTTTTTTCCCCTCAAGCCTGTCAGGACGTTGCTCGTCCGTCTTTCCCTCAATAGATGGGATTAGGCGCGCTTGCGGATGTGTGCGTGTGTAGGCATCAGTGTGTGAAAAGGTAGGTGCTTTTCTCTAGCTGCGTGTGCGTGCACGTGGTGCTGGGTGCACATCCCTGGGTGCTCGTGGAAAGGTTTCTGCATGGTTTTCGCTGAGGAATCGTGTGTGTGCACATGGACAAAGAGAAGGCGCAGCAACCAGGTTCCAGCGCCGAAGAAGGCAAAAGGCAAGGTTTCCGGCGCTATCTCCTTCTCTCCGCAGACCTAGTCGCGCAAAGCAAGCCGCTAAGCTGGCGACCGGCAAGAGAGCTACAACGAAGCATGCCGAACGGAGAAAATAGCAGCAGCTCATCTGTTCACACCTTGTTTCTGCCATGTGCTTGAACGCCAAGACGTTCGCGCTTCTGTCAGATGAAAGACGTCCTTCTGCATATGTGGTTGCTCACACCGGTGCACTTGTTAGTGTATCCCTTCAGTCCTGGGCTGCGGGGCATTCAGAAGTGGCTCTGTGGAGACGTCTGCATAGAGGCAGCTGTCAGAACACGCACACTCGATTGTTCACCAAAACATATGCAGACGCGTCCTTAGCCTGTAGATTTGGATGCACAGAGTTCCCTGTGTTCGCAAGAGACAAGGGAATCGCGTCTGTACGCACAGAAGCAATAGCGGACCGTTTCCCTCGGAGTGAACGCGAAGAGCCGTCTATGTACTCGCAGACACGGGAACGTGCCTCAATGCGGTCACAGAGGCAGCAGCTTTTGCACAGATGCTCTGGTGATTCTGGCACTTTCCAGGCACACTCCTGAAAGTCGCGCACACTGCTGTTCACTCGCTAAACGGCCTCTTGGGAAACACGTCTCCGGTCGATGGACCGCTCAGATTGCTTCTCGTGTAACTGTGAACTGTGTCAGCGCAGGGAATCCGTCTCTGTTGAGCAGATGTCAATCCTGCCTCGCTTTTGCTTTGTTGCCTCTACCAAGATGATTTCCCGTTTCTCTCTTCACTGGAGCACGCAGACACAGCCAACGCACATCAAGTGTCAAGAGACACGCTCTGCTGAGCTCAACGCTTGTGCAGATGCACATGTGCGACGAAGTCAACACACGTGCTTGTGGAGAGAAAGAAAGGGACTCCCAGGCGTGTGGAGCGACGGGGAGAAAGAGCGGGCGCTGAGGAACACAGTTTCAAACAGACTGTCTCCACACAAACAGGCACCTGTCTGCAGGTATCCTAGATCTTGATTCTTGAACTTGAGGAAACACGCGTCTGAGCAAAACTCCCAAACACTTCCAGGAAAGACACACGCTCTCCCACAAGCACACAAGTGTTTGCCCTCAGCTATAGATCAGGGACAAGCTTGTGAAGAGATGCCCTGCTATTCTTTCGCCTTATGGCATCATGTGTTTCGTTCCTCTTGGAGATCGATTGTTAAACGTCTTTCCTAGGGCGACTGTGAAGCATTTGCCAGCGGAGGAGAAGTAGCACGGAGCAGCATTCAGTACTGCCTACGAGTGTCTTTGCTACCCTACTAGCGGAGCTCCAAGAACAGGCACACATCTTCAGGTACCTTCCAAATGTGGATTCTCCTGCAGTCCCGTAGGCGGGCGTGCAAGTACGCCAACCAACAACGGACGTTTTTCCCCTCAAGCCTGTCAGGACGTTGCTCGTCCGTCTTTCCCTCAATAGATGGGAGTAGGCGCGCTTGCGGATGTGTGCGTGTGTGTGGCCACGCGTTTGCTTAGGCATCAGTGTGTGAAAAGGTAGGTGCTTTTCTCTAGCTGCGTGTGCGTGCACGTGGTGCTGGGTGCACATCCCTGGGTGCTCGTGGAAAGGTTTCTGCATGGTTTTCGCTGAGGAATCGTGTGTGTGCACATGGACAAAGAGAAGGCGCAGCAACCAGGTTCCAGCGCCGAAGAAGGCAAAAGGCAAGGTTTCCGGCGCTATCTCCTTCTCTCCGCAGACCTAGTCGCGCAAAGCAAGCCGCTAAGCTGGCGACCGGCAAGAGAGCTACAACGAAGCATGCCGAACGGAGAAAATAGCAGCAGCTCATCTGTTCACACCTTGTTTCTGCCATGTGCTTGAACGCCAAGACGTTCGCGCTTCTGTGAGATGAAAGACGTCCTTCTGCATATGTGGTTGCTCACACCGGTGCACTTGTTAGTGTATCCCTTCAGTCCTGGGCTGCGGGGCATTCAGAAGTGGCTCTGTGGAGACGTCTGCATAGAGGCAGCTGTCAGAACACGCACACTCGATTGTTCACCAAAACATATGCAGACGCGTCCTTAGCCTGTAGATTTGGATGCACAGAGTTCCCTGTGTTCGCAAGAGACAAGGGAATCGCGTCTGTACGCACAGAAGCAATAGCGGACCGTTTCCCTCGGAGTGAACGCGAAGAGCCGTCTATGTACTCGCAGACACGGGAACGTGCCTCAATGCGGTCACAGAGGCAGCAGCTTTTGCACAGATGCTCTGGTGATTCTGGCACTTTCCAGGCACACTCCTGAAAGTCGCGCACACTGCTGTTCACTCGCTAAACGACCTCTTGGGAAACACGTCTCCGGTCGATGGACCGCTCAGATTGCTTCTCGTGTAACTGTGAACTGTGTCAGCGCAGGGAATCCGTCTCTGTTGAGCAGATGTCAATCCTGCCTCGCTTTTGCTTTGTTGCCTCTACCAAGATGATTTCCCGTTTCTCTCTTCACTGGAGCAGGCAGACACAGCCAACGCACATCAAGTGTCAAGAGACACGCTCTGCTGAGCTCAACGCTTGTGCAGATGCACATGTGCGACGAAGTCAACACACGTGCTTGTGGAGAGAAAGAAAGGGACTTCCAGGCGTGTGGAGTGACGGGGAGAAAGAGCGGGCGCTGAGGAACACAGTTTCAAACAGACTGTCTCCACACAAACAGGCACCTGTCTGCAGGTATCCTAGATCTTGATTCTTGAACTTGAGGAAACACGCGTCTGAGCAAAACTCCCAAACGCTTCCAGGAAAGACACACGCTCTCCCACAGGCACACAAGTGTTTGCCCTCAGCTATAGATCAGGGACAAGCTTGTGAAGAGATGCCCTGCTATTCTTTCGCCTTATGGCATCATGTGTTTCGTTCCTCTTGGAGATCGATTGTTAAACGTCTTTCCTAGGGCGACTGTGAAGCATTTGCCAGCGGAGGAGAAGTAGCACGGAGCAGCATTCAGTACTGCCTACGAGTGTCTTTGCTACCCTACTAGCGGAGCTCCAAGAACAGGCACACATCTTCAGGTACCTTCCAAATGTGGATTCCCCTGCAGCCCCGTAGGCGGGCGTGCAGTACGCCAACCATCAACGGACGTTTTTCCCCTCAAGCCTGTCAGGACGTTGCTCGTCCGTCTTTCCCTCAATAGATGGGAGTAGGCGCGCTTGCGGATGTGTGCGTGTGTGTGGCCACGCGTTTGCTTAGGCATCAGTGTGTGAAAAGGTAGGTGCTTTTCTCTAGCTGCGTGTGCGTGCACGTGGTGCTGGGTGCACATCCCTGGGTGCTCGTGGAAAGGTTTCTGCATGGTTTTCGCTGAGGAATCGTGTGTGTGCACATGGACAAAGAGAAGGCGCAGCAACCAGGTTCCAGCGCCGAAGAAGGCAAAAGGCAAGGTTTCCGGCGCTATCTCCTTCTCTCCGCAGACCTAGTCGCGCAAAGCAAGCCGCTAAGCCGGCGACCGGCAAGAGAGCTACAACGAAGCATGCCGAACGGAGAAAATAGCAGCAGCTCATCTGTTCACACCTTGTTTCTGCCATGTGCTTGAACGCCAAGACGTTCGCGCTTCTGTGAGATGAAAGACGTCCTTCTGCGTATGTAGTTGCTCACACCGGTGCACTTGTTAGTGTATCCATTCAGTCCTGGGCTGCGAGGCATTCAGAAGTGGCTCTGTGGAGACGTCTGCATAGAGGCAGCTGTCAGAACACGCACACTCGATTGTTCACCAAAACATATGCAGACGCGTCCTTAGCCTGTAGATTTGGATGCACAGAGTTCCCTGTGTTCGCAAGAGACAAGGGAATCGCGTCTGTACGCACAGAAGCAATAGCGGACCGTTTCCCTCGGAGTGAACGCGAAGAGCCGTCTATGTACTCGCAGACACGGGAACGTGCCTCAATGCGGTCACAGAGGCAGCAGCTTTTGCACAGATGCTCTGGTGATTCTGGCACTTTCCAGGCACACTCCTGAAAGTCGCGCACACTGCTGTTCACTCGCTAAACGACCTCTTGGGAAACACGTCTCCGGTCGATGGACCGCTCAGATTGCTTCTCGTGTAACTGTGAACTGTGTCAGCGCAGGGAATCCGTCTCTGTTGAGCAGATGTCAATCCTGCCTCGCTTTTGCTTTTTTGCCTCTACCAAGATGATTTCCCGTTTCTCTCTTCACTGGAGCAGGCAGACACAGCCAACGCACATCAAGTGTCAAGAGACACGCTCTGCTGAGCTCAACGCTTGTGCAGATGCACATGTGTGACGAAGTCAACACACGTGCTTGTGGACAGAAAGAAAGGGACTCCCAGGCGTGTGGAGCGACGGGGAGAAAGAGCGGGCGCTGAGGAACACAGTTTCAAACAGACTGTCTCCACACAAACAGGCACCTGTCTGCAGGTATCCTAGATCTTGATTCTTGAACTTGAGGAAACACGCGTCTGAGCAAAACTCCCAAACGCTTCCAGGAAAGACACACGCTCTCCCACAAGCACACAAGTGTTTGCCCTCAGCTATAGATCAGGGACAAGCTTGTGAAGAGATGCCCTGCTATTCTTTCGCCTTATGGCATCACGTGTTTCGTTCCTCTTGGAGATCGATTGTTAAACGTCTTTCCTAGGGCGACTGTGAAGCATTTGCCAGCGGAGGAGAAGTAGCACGGAGCAGCATTCAGTACTGCCTACGAGTGTCTTTGCTACCCTACTAGCGGAGCTCCAAGAACAGGCACACATCTTCAGGTACCTTCCAAATGTGGATTCCCCTGCAGCCCCGTAGGCGGGCGTGCAGTACGCCAACCATCAACGGACGTTTTTCCCCTCAAGCCTGTCAGGACGTTGCTCGTCCGTCTTTCCCTCAATAGATGGGATTAGGCGCGCTTGCGGATGTGTGCGTGTGTAGGCATCAGTGTGTGAAAAGGTAGGTGCTTTTCTCTAGCTGCGTGTGCGTGCACGTGGTGCTGGGTGCACATCCCTGGGTGCTCGTGGAAAGGTTTCTGCATGGTTTTCGCTGAGGAATCGTGTGTGTGCACATGGACAAAGAGAAGGCGCAGCAACCAGGTTCCAGCGCCGAAGAAGGCAAAAGGCAAGGTTTCCGGCGCTATCTCCTTCTCTCCGCAGACCTAGTCGCGCAAAGCAAGCCGCTAAGCTGGCGACCGGCAAGAGAGCTACAACGAAGCATGCCGAACGGAGAAAATAGCAGCAGCTCATCTGTTCACACCTTGTTTCTGCCATGTGCTTGAACGCCAAGACGTTCGCGCTTCTGTGAGATGAAAGACGTCCTTCTGCGTATGTGGTTGCTCACACCGGTGCACTTGTTAGTGTATCCCTTCAGTCCTGGGCTGCGGGGCATTCAGAAGTGGCTCTGTGGAGACGTCTGCATAGAGGCAGCTGTCAGAACACGCACACTCGATTGTTCACCAAAACATATGCAGACGCGTCCTTAGCCTGTAGATTTGGATGCACAGAGTTCCCTGTGTTCGCAAGAGACAAGGGAATCGCGTCTGTACGCACAGAAGCAATAGCGGACCGTTTCCCTCGGAGTGAACGCGAAGAGCCGTCTATGTACTCGCAGACACGGGAACGTGCCTCAATGCGGTCACAGAGGCAGCAGCTTTTGCACAGATGCTCTGGTGATTCTGGCACTTTCCAGGCACACTCCTGAAAGTCGCGCACACTGCTGTTCACTCGCTAAACGACCTCTTGGGAAACACGTGTCCGGTCGATGGACCGCTCAGATTGCTTCTCGTGTAACTGTGAACTGTGTCAGCGCAGGGAATCCGTCTCTGTTGAGCAGATGTCAATCCTGCCTCGCTTTTGCTTTGTTGCCTCTACCAAGATGATTTCCCGTTTCTCTCTTCACTGGAGCACGCAGACACAGCCAACGCACATCAAGTGTCAAGAGACACGCTCTGCTGAGCTCAACGCTTGTGCAGATGCACATGTGCGACCAAGTCAACACACGTGCTTGTGGAGAGAAAGAAAGGGACTCCCAGGCGTGTGGAGCGACGGGGAGAAAGAGCGGGCGCTGAGGAACACAGTTTCAAACAGACTGTCTCCACACAAACAGGCACCTGTCTGCAGGTATCCTAGATCTTGATTCTTGAACTTGAGGAAACACGCGTCTGAGCAAAACTCCCAAACGCTTCCAGGAAAGACACACGCTCTCCCACAAGCACACAAGTGTTTGCCCTCAGCTATAGATCAGGGACAAGCTTGTGAAGAGATGCCCTGCTATTCTTTCGCCTTATGGCATCACGTGTTTCGTTCCTCTTGGAGATCGATTGTTAAACGTCTTTCCTAGGGCGACTGTGAAGCATTTGCCAGCGGAGGAGAAGTAGCACGGAGCAGCATTCAGTACTGCCTACGAGTGTCTTTGCTACCCTACTAGCGGAGCTCCAAGAACAGGCACACATCTTCAGGTACCTTCCAAATGTGGATTCCCCTGCAGCCCCGTAGGCGGGCGTGCAGTACGCCAACCATCAACGGACGTTTTTCCCCTCAAGCCTGTCAGGACGTTGCTCGTCCGTCTTTCCCTCAATAGATGGGAGTAGGCGCGCTTGCGGATGTGTGCGTGTGTGTGGCCACGCGTTTGCTTAGGCATCAGTGTGTGAAAAGGTAGGTGCTTTTCTCTAGCTGCGTGTGCGTGCACGTGGTGCTGGGTGCACATCCCTGGGTGCTCGTGGAAAGGTTTCTGCATGGTTTTCGCTGAGGAATCGTGTGTGTGCACATGGACAAAGAGAAGGCGCAGCAACCAGGTTCCAGCGCCGAAGAAGGCAAAAGGCAAGGTTTCCGGCGCTATCTCCTTCTCTCCGCAGACCTAGTCGCGCAAAGCAAGCCGCTAAGCCGGCGACCGGCAAGAGAGCTACAACGAAGCATGCCGAACGGAGAAAATAGCAGCAGCTCATCTGTTCACACCTTGTTTCTGCCATGTGCTTGAACGCCAAGACGTTCGCGCTTCTGTGAGATGAAAGACGTCCTTCTGCGTATGTAGTTGCTCACACCGGTGCACTTGTTAGTGTATCCATTCAGTCCTGGGCTGCGGGGCATTCAGAAGTGGCTCTGTGGAGACGTCTGCATAGAGGCAGCTGTCAGAACACGCACACTCGATTGTTCACCAAAACATATGCAGACGCGTCCTTAGCCTGTAGATTTGGATGCACAGAGTTCCCTGTGTTCGCAAGAGACAAGGGAATCGCGTCTGTACGCACAGAAGCAATAGCGGACCGTTTCCCTCGGAGTGAACGCGAAGAGCCGTCTATGTACTCGCAGACACGGGAACGTGCCTCAATGCGGTCACAGAGGCAGCAGCTTTTGCACAGATGCTCTGGTGATTCTGGCACTTTCCAGGCACACTCCTGAAAGTCGCGCACACTGCTGTTCACTCGCTAAACGACCTCTTGGGAAACACGTCTCCGGTCGATGGACCGCTCAGATTGCTTCTCGTGTAACTGTGAACTGTGTCAGCGCAGGGAATCCGTCTCTGTTGAGCAGATGTCAATCCTGCCTCGCTTTTGCTTTTTTGCCTCTACCAAGATGATTTCCCGTTTCTCTCTTCACTGGAGCAGGCAGACACAGCCAACGCACATCAAGTGTCAAGAGACACGCTCTGCTGAGCTCAACGCTTGTGCAGATGCACATGTGTGACGAAGTCAACACACGTGCTTGTGGACAGAAAGAAAGGGACTCCCAGGCGTGTGGAGCGACGGGGAGAAAGAGCGGGCGCTGAGGAACACAGTTTCAAACAGACTGTCTCCACACAAACAGGCACCTGTCTGCAGGTATCCTAGATCTTGATTCTTGAACTTGAGGAAACACGCGTCTGAGCAAAACTCCCAAACGCTTCCAGGAAAGACACACGCTCTCCCACAAGCACACAAGTGTTTGCCCTCAGCTATAGATCAGGGACAAGCTTGTGAAGAGATGCCCTGCTATTCTTTCGCCTTATGGCATCACGTGTTTCGTTCCTCTTGGAGATCGATTGTTAAACGTCTTTCCTAGGGCGACTGTGAAGCATTTGCCAGCGGAGGAGAAGTAGCACGGAGCAGCATTCAGTACTGCCTACGAGTGTCTTTGCTACCCTACTAGCGGAGCTCCAAGAACAGGCACACATCTTCAGGTACCTTCCAAATGTGGATTCCCCTGCAGCCCCGTAGGCGGGCGTGCAGTACGCCAACCATCAACGGACGTTTTTCCCCTCAAGCCTGTCAGGACGTTGCTCGTCCGTCTTTCCCTCAATAGATGGGATTAGGCGCGCTTGCGGATGTGTGCGTGTGTAGGCATCAGTGTGTGAAAAGGTAGGTGCTTTTCTCTAGCTGCGTGTGCGTGCACGTGGTGCTGGGTGCACATCCCTGGGTGCTCGTGGAAAGGTTTCTGCATGGTTTTCGCTGAGGAATCGTGTGTGTGCACATGGACAAAGAGAAGGCGCAGCAACCAGGTTCCAGCGCCGAAGAAGGCAAAAGGCAAGGTTTCCGGCGCTATCTCCTTCTCTCCGCAGACCTAGTCGCGCAAAGCAAGCCGCTAAGCTGGCGACCGGCAAGAGAGCTACAACGAAGCATGCCGAACGGAGAAAATAGCAGCAGCTCATCTGTTCACACCTTGTTTCTGCCATGTGCTTGAACGCCAAGACGTTCGCGCTTCTGTGAGATGAAAGACGTCCTTCTGCGTATGTGGTTGCTCACACCGGTGCACTTGTTAGTGTATCCCTTCAGTCCTGGGCTGCGGGGCATTCAGAAGTGGCTCTGTGGAGACGTCTGCATAGAGGCAGCTGTCAGAACACGCACACTCGATTGTTCACCAAAACATATGCAGACGCGTCCTTAGCCTGTAGATTTGGATGCACAGAGTTCCCTGTGTTCGCAAGAGACAAGGGAATCGCGTCTGTACGCACAGAAGCAATAGCGGACCGTTTCCCTCGGAGTGAACGCGAAGAGCCGTCTATGTACTCGCAGACACGGGAACGTGCCTCAATGCGGTCACAGAGGCAGCAGCTTTTGCACAGATGCTCTGGTGATTCTGGCACTTTCCAGGCACACTCCTGAAAGTCGCGCACACTGCTGTTCACTCGCTAAACGACCTCTTGGGAAACACGTGTCCGGTCGATGGACCGCTCAGATTGCTTCTCGTGTAACTGTGAACTGTGTCAGCGCAGGGAATCCGTCTCTGTTGAGCAGATGTCAATCCTGCCTCGCTTTTGCTTTGTTGCCTCTACCAAGATGATTTCCCGTTTCTCTCTTCACTGGAGCACGCAGACACAGCCAACGCACATCAAGTGTCAAGAGACACGCTCTGCTGAGCTCAACGCTTGTGCAGATGCACATGTGCGACGAAGTCAACACACGTGCTTGTGGAGAGAAAGAAAGGGACTCCCAGGCGTGTGGAGCGACGGGGAGAAAGAGCGGGCGCTGAGGAACACAGTTTCAAACAGACTGTCTCCACACAAACAGGCACCTGTCTGCAGGTATCCTAGATCTTGATTCTTGAACTTGAGGAAACACGCGTCTGAGCAAAACTCCCAAACGCTTCCAGGAAAGACACACGCTCTCCCACAAGCACACAAGTGTTTGCCCTCAGCTATAGATCAGGGACAAGCTTGTGAAGAGATGCCCTGCTATTCTTTCGCCTTATGGCATCACGTGTTTCGTTCCTCTTGGAGATCGATTGTTAAACGTCTTTCCTAGGGCGACTGTGAAGCATTTGCCAGCGGAGGAGAAGTAGCACGGAGCAGCATTCAGTACTGCCTACGAGTGTCTTTGCTACCCTACTAGCGGAGCTCCAAGAACAGGCACACATCTTCAGGTACCTTCCAAATGTGGATTCTCCTGCAGTCCCGTAGGCGGGCGTGCAAGTACGCCAACCAACAACGGACGTTTTTCCCCTCAAGCCTGTCAGGACGTTGCTCGTCCGTCTTTCCCTCAATAGATGGGAGTAGGCGCGCTTGCGGATGTGTGCGTGTGTGTGGCCACGCGTTTGCTTAGGCATCAGTGTGTGAAAAGGTAGGTGCTTTTCTCTAGCTGCGTGTGCGTGCACGTGGTGCTGGGTGCACATCCCTGGGTGCTCGTGGAAAGGTTTCTGCATGGTTTTCGCTGAGGAATCGTGTGTGTGCACATGGACAAAGAGAAGGCGCAGCAACCAGGTTCCAGCGCCGAAGAAGGCAAAAGGCAAGGTTTCCGGCGCTATCTCCTTCTCTCCGCAGACCTAGTCGCGCAAAGCAAGCCGCTAAGCTGGCGACCGGCAAGAGAGCTACAACGAAGCATGCCGAACGGAGAAAATAGCAGCAGCTCATCTGTTCACACCTTGTTTCTGCCATGTGCTTGAACGCCAAGACGTTCGCGCTTCTGTGAGATGAAAGACGTCCTTCTGCGTATGTGGTTGCTCACACCGGTGCACTTGTTAGTGTATCCCTTCAGTCCTGGGCTGCGGGGCATTCAGAAGTGGCTCTGTGGAGACGTCTGCATAGAGGCAGCTGTCAGAACACGCACACTCGATTGTTCACCAAAACATATGCAGACGCGTCCTTAGCCTGTAGATTTGGATGCACAGAGTTCCCTGTGTTCGCAAGAGACAAGGGAATCGCGTCTGTACGCACAGAAGCAATAGCGGACCGTTTCCCTCGGAGTGAACGCGAAGAGCCGTCTATGTACTCGCAGACACGGGAACGTGCCTCAATGCGGTCACAGAGGCAGCAGCTTTTGCACAGATGCTCTGGTGATTCTGGCACTTTCCAGGCACACTCCTGAAAGTCGCGCACACTGCTGTTCACTCGCTAAACGACCTCTTGGGAAACACGTCTCCGGTCGATGGACCGCTCAGATTGCTTCTCGTGTAACTGTGAACTGTGTCAGCGCAGGGAATCCGTCTCTGTTGAGCAGATGTCAATCCTGCCTCGCTTTTGCTTTGTTGCCTCTACCAAGATGATTTCCCGTTTCTCTCTTCACTGGAGCAGGCAGACACAGCCAACGCACATCAAGTGTCAAGAGACACGCTCTGCTGAGCTCAACGCTTGTGCAGATGCACATGTGCGACGAAGTCAACACACGTGCTTGTGGAGAGAAAGAAAGGGACTCCCAGGCGTGTGGAGCGACGGGGAGAAAGAGCGGGCGCTGAGGAACACAGTTTCAAACAGACTGTCTCCACACAAACAGGCACCTGTCTGCAGGTATCCTAGATCTTGATTCTTGAACTTGAGGAAACACGCGTCTGAGCAAAATTCCCAAACGCTTCCAGGAAAGACACACGCTCTGCCACAAGCACACAAGTGTTTGCCCTCAGCTATAGATCAGGGACAAGCTTGTGAAGAGATGCCCTGCTATTCTTTCGCCTTATGGCATCACGTGTTTCGTTCCTCTTGGAGATCGATTGTTAAACGTCTTTCCTAGGGCGACTGTGAAGCATTTGCCAGCGGAGGAGAAGTAGCACGGAGCAGCATTCAGTACTGCCTACGAGTGTCTTTGCTACCCTACTAGCGGAGCTCCAAGAACAGGCACACATCTTCAGGTACCTTCCAAATGTGGATTCCCCTGCAGCCCCGTAGGCGGGCGTGCAGTACGCCAACCATCAACGGACGTTTTTCCCCTCAAGCCTGTCAGGACGTTGCTCGTCCGTCTTTCCCTCAATAGATGGGAGTAGGCGCGCTTGCGGATGTGTGCGTGTGTGTGGCCACGCGTTTGCTTAGGCATCAGTGTGTGAAAAGGTAGGTGCTTTTCTCTAGCTGCGTGTGCGTGCACGTGGTGCTGGGTGCACATCCCTGGGTGCTCGTGGAAAGGTTTCTGCATGGTTTTCGCTGAGGAATCGTGTGTGTGCACATGGACAAAGAGAAGGCGCAGCAACCAGGTTCCAGCGCCGAAGAAGGCAAAAGGCAAGGTTTCCGGCGCTATCTCCTTCTCTCCGCAGACCTAGTCGCGCAAAGCAAGCCGCTAAGCCGGCGACCGGCAAGAGAGCTACAACGAAGCATGCCGAACGGAGAAAATAGCAGCAGCTCATCTGTTCACACCTTGTTTCTGCCATGTGCTTGAACGCCAAGACGTTCGCGCTTCTGTCAGATGAAAGACGTCCTTCTGCGTATGTAGTTGCTCACACCGGTGCACTTGTTAGTGTATCCCTTCAGTCCTGGGCTGCGGGGCATTCAGAAGTGGCTCTGTGGAGACGTCTGCATAGAGGCAGCTGTCAGAACACGCACACTCGATTGTTCACCAAAACATATGCAGACGCGTCCTTAGCCTGTAGATTTGGATGCACAGAGTTCCCTGTGTTCGCAAGAGACAAGGGAATCGCGTCTGTACGCACAGAAGCAATAGCGGACCGTTTCCCTCGGAGTGAACGCGAAGAGCCGTCTATGTACTCGCAGACACGGGAACGTGCCTCAATGCGGTCACAGAGGCAGCAGCTTTTGCACAGATGCTGTGGTGATTCTGGCACTTTCCAGGCACACTCCTGAAAGCCGCGCACACTGCTGTTCACTCGCTAAACGACCTCTTGGGAAACACGTGTCCGGTCGATGGACCGCTCAGATTGCTTCTCGTGTAACTGTGAACTGTGTCAGCGCAGGGAATCCGTCTCTGTTGAGCAGATGTCAATCCTGCCTCGCTTTTGCTTTGTTGCCTCTACCAAGATGATTTCCCGTTTCTCTCTTCACTGGAGCACGCAGACACAGCCAACGCACATCAAGTGTCAAGAGACACGCTCTGCTGAGCTCAACGCTTGTGCAGATGCACATGTGCGACGAAGTCAACACACGTGCTTGTGGAGAGAAAGAAAGGGACTCCCAGGCGTGTGGAGCGACGGGGAGAAAGAGCGGGCGCTGAGGAACACAGTTTCAAACAGACTGTCTCCACACAAACAGGCACCTGTCTGCAGGTATCCTAGATCTTGATTCTTGAACTTGAGGAAACACGCGTCTGAGCAAAACTCCCAAACGCTTCCAGGAAAGACACACGCTCTCCCACAAGCACACAAGTGTTTGCCCTCAGCTATAGATCAGGGACAAGCTTGTGAAGAGATGCCCTGCTATTCTTTCGCCTTATGGCATCATGTGTTTCGTTCCTCTTGGAGATCGATTGTTAAACGTCTTTCCTAGGGCGACTGTGAAGCATTTGCCAGCGGAGGAGAAGTAGCACGGAGCAGCATTCAGTACTGCCTACGAGTGTCTTTGCTACCCTACTAGCGGAGCTCCAAGAACAGGCACACATCTTCAGGTACCTTCCAAATGTGGATTCCCCTGCAGCCCCGTAGGCGGGCGTGCAGTACGCCAACCATCAACGGACGTATTTCCCCTCAAGCCTGTCAGGACGTTGCTCGTCCGTCTTTCCCTCAATAGATGGGAGTAGGCGCGCTTGCGGATGTGTGCGTGTGTGTGGCCACGCGTTTGCTTAGGCATCAGTGTGTGAAAAGGTAGGTGCTTTTCTCTAGCTGCGTGTGCGTGCACGTGGTGCTGGGTGCACATCCCTGGGTGCTCGTGGAAAGGTTTCTGCATGGTTTTCGCTGAGGAATCGTGTGTGTGCACATGGACAAAGAGAAGGCGCAGCAACCAGGTTCCAGCGCCGAAGAAGGCAAAAGGCAAGGTTTCCGGCGCTATCTCCTTCTCTCCGCAGACCTAGTCGCGCAAAGCAAGCCGCTAAGCCGGCGACCGGCAAGAGAGCTACAACCAAGCATGCCGAACGGAGAAAATAGCAGCAGCTCATCTGTTCACACCTTGTTTCTGCCATGTGCTTGAACGCCAAGACGTTCGCGCTTCTGTGAGATGAAAGACGTCCTTCTGCGTATGTGGTTGCTCACACCGGTGCACTTGTTAGTGTATCCCTTCAGTCCTGGGCTGCGGGGCATTCAGAAGTGGCTCTGTGGAGACGTCTGCATAGAGGCAGCTGTCAGAACACGCACACTCGATTGTTCACCAAAACATATGCAGACGCGTCCTTAGCCTGTAGATTTGGATGCACAGAGTTCCCTGTGTTCGCAAGAGACAAGGGAATCGCGTCTGTACGCACAGAAGCAATAGCGGACCGTTTCCCTCGGAGTGAACGCGAAGAGCCGTCTATGTACTCGCAGACACGGGAACGTGCCTCAATGCGGTCACAGAGGCAGCAGCTTTTGCACAGATGCTGTGGTGATTCTGGCACTTTCCAGGCACACTCCTGAAAGCCGCGCACACTGCTGTTCACTCGCTAAACGACCTCTTGGGAAACACGTGTCCGGTCGATGGACCGCTCAGATTGCTTCTCGTGTAACTGTGAACTGTGTCAGCGCAGGGAATCCGTCTCTGTTGAGCAGATGTCAATCCTGCCTCGCTTTTGCTTTGTTGCCTCTACCAAGATGATTTCCCGTTTCTCTCTTCACTGGAGCACGCAGACACAGCCAACGCACATCAAGTGTCAAGAGACACGCTCTGCTGAGCTCAACGCTTGTGCAGATGCACATGTGCGACGAAGTCAACACACGTGCTTGTGGAGAGAAAGAAAGGGACTCCCAGGCGTGTGGAGCGACGGGGAGAAAGAGCGGGCGCTGAGGAACACAGTTTCAAACAGACTGTCTCCACACAAACAGGCACCTGTCTGCAGGTATCCTAGATCTTGATTCTTGAACTTGAGGAAACACGCGTCTGAGCAAAACTCCCAAACGCTTCCAGGAAAGACACACGCTCTGCCACAAGCACACAAGTGTTTGCCCTCAGCTATAGATCAGGGACAAGCTTGTGAAGAGATGCCCTGCTATTCTTTCGCCTTATGGCATCATGTGTTTCGTTCCTCTTGGAGATCGATTGTTAAACGTCTTTCCTAGGGCGACTGTGAAGCATTTGCCAGCGGAGGAGAAGTAGCACGGAGCAGCATTCAGTACTGCCTACGAGTGTCTTTGCTACCCTACTAGCGGAGCTCCAAGAACAGGCACACATCTTCAGGTACCTTCCAAATGTGGATTCCCCTGCAGCCCCGTAGGCGGGCGTGCAGTACGCCAACCACCAACGGACGTTTTTCCCCTCAAGCCTGTCAGGACGTTGCTCGTCCGTCTTTCCCTCAATAGATGGGAGTAGGCGCGCTTGCGGATGTGTGCGTGTGTGTGGCCACGCGTTTGCTTAGGCATCAGTGTGTGAAAAGGTAGGTGCTTTTCTCTAGCTGCGTGTGCGTGCACGTGGTGCTGGGTGCACATCCCTGGGTGCTCGTGGAAAGGTTTCTGCATGGTTTTCGCTGAGGAATCGTGTGTGTGCACATGGACAAAGAGAAGGCGCAGCAACCAGGTTCCAACGCCGAAGAAGGCAAAAGGCAAGGTTTCCGGCGCTATCTCCTTCTCTCCGCAGACCTAGTCGCGCAAAGCAAGCCGCTAAGCCGGCGACCGGCAAGAGAGCTACAACGAAGCATGCCGAACGGAGAAAATAGCAGCAGCTCATCTGTTCACACCTTGTTTCTGCCATGTGCTTGAACGCCAAGACGTTCGCGCTTCTGTGAGATGAAAGACGTCCTTCTGCGTATGTGGTTGCTCACACCGGTGCACTTGTTAGTGTATCCCTTCAGTCCTGGGCTGCGGGGCATTCAGAAGTGGCTCTGTGGAGACGTCTGCATAGAGGCAGCTGTCAGAACACGCACACTCGATTGTTCACCAAAACATATGCAGACGCGTCCTTAGCCTGTAGATTTGGATGCACAGAGTTCCCTGTGTTCGCAAGAGACAAGGGAATCGCGTCTGTACGCACAGAAGCAATAGCGGACCGTTTCCCTCGGAGTGAACGCGAAGAGCCGTCTATGTACTCGCAGACACGGGAACGTGCCTCAATGCGGTCACAGAGGCAGCAGCTTTTGCACAGATGCTGTGGTGATTCTGGCACTTTCCAGGCACACTCCTGAAAGCCGCGCACACTGCTGTTCACTCGCTAAACGACCTCTTGGGAAACACGTGTCCGGTCGATGGACCGCTCAGATTGCTTCTCGTGTAACTGTGAACTGTGTCAGCGCAGGGAATCCGTCTCTGTTGAGCAGATGTCAATCCTGCCTCGCTTTTGCTTTGTTGCCTCTACCAAGATGATTTCCCGTTTCTCTCTTCACTGGAGCACGCAGACACAGCCAACGCACATCAAGTGTCAAGAGACACGCTCTGCTGAGCTCAACGCTTGTGCAGATGCACATGTGCGACGAAGTCAACACACGTGCTTGTGGAGAGAAAGAAAGGGACTCCCAGGCGTGTGGAGCGACGGGGAGAAAGAGCGGGCGCTGAGGAACACAGTTTCAAACAGACTGTCTCCACACAAACAGGCACCTGTCTGCAGGTATCCTAGATCTTGATTCTTGAACTTGAGGAAACACGCGTCTGAGCAAAACTCCCAAACACTTCCAGGAAAGACACACGCTCTCCCACAAGCACACAAGTGTTTGCCCTCAGCTATAGATCAGGGACAAGCTTGTGAAGAGATGCCCTGCTATTCTTTCGCCTTATGGCATCATGTGTTTCGTTCCTCTTGGAGATCGATTGTTAAACGTCTTTCCTAGGGCGACTGTGAAGCATTTGCCAGCGGAGGAGAAGTAGCACGGAGCAGCATTCAGTACTGCCTACGAGTGTCTTTGCTACCCTACTAGCGGAGCTCCAAGAACAGGCACACATCTTCAGGTACCTTCCAAATGTGGATTCTCCTGCAGTCCCGTAGGCGGGCGTGCAGTACGCCAACCATCAACGGACGTTTTTCCCCTCAAGCCTGTCAGGACGTTGCTCGTCCGTCTTTCCCTCAATAGATGGGACTAGGCGCGCTTGCGGATGTGTGCGTGTGTGTGGCCACGCGTTTGCTTAGGCATCAGTGTGTGAAAAGGTAGGTGCTTTTCTCTAGCTGCGTGTGCGTGCACGTGGTGCTGGGTGCACATCCCTGGGTGCTCGTGGAAAGGTTTCTGCATGGTTTTCGCTGAGGAATCGTGTGTGTGCACATGGACAAAGAGAAGGCGCAGCAACCAGGTTCCAGCGCCGAAGAAGGCAAAAGGCAAGGTTTCCGGCGCTATCTCCTTCTCTCCGCAGACCTAGTCGCGCAAAGCAAGCCGCTAAGCCGGCGACCGGCAAGAGAGCTACAACGAAGCATGCCGAACGGAGAAAATAGCAGCAGCTCATCTGTTCACACCTTGTTTCTGCCATGTGCTTGAACGCCAAGACGTTCGCGCTTCTGTGAGATGAAAGACGTCCTTCTGCATATGTGGTTGCTCACACCGGTGCACTTGTTAGTGTATCCATTCAGTCCTGGGCTGCGGGGCATTCAGAAGTGGCTCTGTGGAGACGTCTGCATAGAGGCAGCTGTCAGAACACGCACACTCGATTGTTCACCAAAACATATGCAGACGCGTCCTTAGCCTGTAGATTTGGATGCACAGAGTTCCCTGTGTTCGCAAGAGACAAGGGAATCGCGTCTGTACGCACAGAAGCAATAGCGGACCGTTTCCCTCGGAGTGAACGCGAAGAGCCATCTATGTACTCGCAGACACGGGAACGTGCCTCAATGCGGTCACAGAGGCAGCAGCTTTTGCACAGATGCTCTGGTGATTCTGGCACTTTCCAGGCACACTCCTGAAAGCCGCGCACACTGCTGTTCACTCGCTAAACGACCTCTTGGGAAACACGTCTCCGGTCGATGGACCGCTCAGATTGCTTCTCGTGTAACTGTGAACTGTGTCAGCGCAGGGAATCCGTCTCTGTTGAGCAGATGTCAATCCTGCCTCGCTTTTGCTTTGTTGCCTCTACCAAGATGATTTCCCGTTTCTCTCTTCACTGGAGCACGCAGACACAGCCAACGCACATCAAGTGTCAAGAGACACGCTCTGCTGAGCTCAACGCTTGTGCAGATGCACATGTGCGACGAAGTCAACACACGTGCTTGTGGAGAGAAAGAAAGGGACTCCCAGGCGTGTGGAGCGACGGGGAGAAAGAGCGGGCGCTGAGGAACACAGTTTCAAACAGACTGTCTCCACACAAACAGGCACCTGTCTGCAGGTATCCTAGATCTTGATTCTTGAACTTGAGGAAACACGCGTCTGAGCAAAACTCCCAAACGCTTCCAGGAAAGACACACGCTCTGCCACAAGCACACAAGTGTTTGCCCTCAGCTATAGATCAGGGACAAGCTTGTGAAGAGATGCCCTGCTATTCTTTCGCCTTATGGCATCACGTGTTTCGTTCCTCTTGGAGATCGATTGTTAAACGTCTTTCCTAGGGCGACTGTGAAGCATTTGCCAGCGGAGGAGAAGTAGCACGGAGCAGCATTCAGTACTGCCTACGAGTGTCTTTGCTACCCTACTAGCGGAGCTCCAAGAACAGGCACACATCTTCAGGTACCTTCCAAATGTGGATTCCCCTGCAGCCCCGTAGGCGGGCGTGCAGTACGCCAACCACCAACGGACGTTTTTCCCCTCAAGCCTGTCAGGACGTTGCTCGTCCGTCTTTCCCTCAATAGATGGGAGTAGGCGCGCTTGCGGATGTGTGCGTGTGTGTGGCCACGCGTTTGCTTAGGCATCAGTGTGTGAAAAGGTAGGTGCTTTTCTCTAGCTGCGTGTGCGTGCACGTGGTGCTGGGTGCACATCCCTGGGTGCTCGTGGAAAGGTTTCTGCATGGTTTTCGCTGAGGAATCGTGTGTGTGCACATGGACAAAGAGAAGGCGCAGCAACCAGGTTCCAGCGCCGAAGAAGGCAAAAGGCAAGGTTTCCGGCGCTATCTCCTTCTCTCCGCAGACCTAGTTGCGCAAAGCAAGCCGCTAAGCCGGCGACCGGCAAGAGAGCTACAACGAAGCATGCCGAACGGAGAAAATAGCAGCAGCTCATCTGTTCACACCTTGTTTCTGCCATGTGCTTGAACGCCAAGACGTTCGCGCTTCTGTGAGATGAAAGACGTCCTTCTGCGTATGTGGTTGCTCACACCGGTGCACTTGTTAGTGTATCCATTCAGTCCTGGGCTGCGGGGCATTCAGAAGTGGCTCTGTGGAGACGTCTGCATAGAGGCAGCTGTCAGAACACGCACACTCGATTGTTCACCAAAACATATGCAGACGCGTCCTTAGCCTGTAGATTTGGATGCACAGAGTTCCCTGTGTTCGCAAGAGACAAGGGAATCGCGTCTGTACGCACAGAAGCAATAGCGGACCGTTTCCCTCGGAGTGAACGCGAAGAGCCATCTATGTACTCGCAGACACGGGAACGTGCCTCAATGCGGTCACAGAGGCAGCAGCTTTTGCACAGATGCTCTGGTGATTCTGGCACTTTCCAGGCACACTCCTGAAAGCCGCGCACACTGCTGTTCACTCGCTAAACGACCTCTTGGGAAACACGTCTCCGGTCGATGGACCGCTCAGATTGCTTCTCGTGTAACTGTGAACTGTGTCAGCGCAGGGAATCCGTCTCTGTTGAGCAGATGTCAATCCTGCCTCGCTTTTGCTTTGTTGCCTCTACCAAGATGATTTCCCGTTTCTCTCTTCACTGGAGCACGCAGACACAGCCAACGCACATCAAGTGTCAAGAGACACGCTCTGCTGAGCTCAACGCTTGTGCAGATGCACATGTGCGACGAACTCAACACACGTGCTTGTGGAGAGAAAGAAAGGGACTCCCAGGCGTGTGGAGCGACGGGGAGAAAGAGCGGGCGCTGAGGAACACAGTTTCAAACAGACTGTCTCCACACAAACAGGCACCTGTCTGCAGGTTATCCTAGATCTTGATTCTTGAACTTGAGGAAACACGCGTCTGAGCAAAACTCCCAAACGCTTCCAGGAAAGACACACGCTCTGCCACAAGCACACAAGTGTTTGCCCTCAGCTATAGATCAGGGACAAGCTTGTGAAGAGATGCCCTGCTATTCTTTCGCCTTATGGCATCATGTGTTTCATTCCTCTTGGAGATCGATTGTTAAACGTCTTTCCTAGGGCGACTGTGAAGCATTTGCCAGCGGAGGAGAAGTAGCACGGAGCAGCATTCAGTACTGCCTACGAGTGTCTTTGCTACCCTACTAGCGGAGCTCCAAGAACAGGCACACATCTTCAGGTACCTTCCAAATGTGGATTCCCCTGCAGCCCCGTAGGCGGGCGTGCAGTACGCCAACCATCAACGGACGTTTTTCCCCTCAAGCCTGTCAGGACGTTGCTCGTCCGTCTTTCCCTCAATAGATGGGAGTAGGCGCGCTTGCGGATGTGTGCGTGTGTGTGGCCACGCGTTTGCTTAGGCATCAGTGTGTGAAAAGGTAGGTGCTTTTCTCTAGCTGCGTGTGCTGGGTGCACGTGGTGCTGGGTGCACATCCCTGGGTGCTCGTGGAAAGGTTTCTGCATGGTTTTCGCTGAGGAATCGTGTGTGTGCACATGGACAAAGAGAAGGCGCAGCAACCAGGTTCCAGCGCCGAAGAAGGCAAAAGGCAAGGTTTCCGGCGCTATCTCCTTCTCTCCGCAGACCTAGTCGCGCAAAGCAAGCCGCTAAGCCGGCGACCGGCAAGAGAGCTACAACCAAGCATGCCGAACGGAGAAAATAGCAGCAGCTCATCTGTTCACACCTTGTTTCTGCCATGTGCTTGAACGCCAAGACGTTCGCGCTTCTGTGAGATGAAAGACGTCCTTCTGCGTATGTGGTTGCTCACACCGGTGCACTTGTTAGTGTATCCCTTCAGTCCTGGGCTGCGGGGCATTCAGAAGTGGCTCTGTGGAGACGTCTGCATAGAGGCAGCTGTCAGAACACGCACACTCGATTGTTCACCAAAACATATGCAGACGCGTCCTTAGCCTGTAGATTTGGATGCACAGAGTTCCCTGTGTTCGCAAGAGACAAGGGAATCGCGTCTGTACGCACAGAAGCAATAGCGGACCGTTTCCCTCGGAGTGAACGCGAAGAGCCGTCTATGTACTCGCAGACACGGGAACGTGCCTCAATGCGGTCACAGAGGCAGCAGCTTTTGCACAGATGCTCTGGTGATTCTGGCACTTTCCAGGCACACTCCTGAAAGTCGCGCACACTGCTGTTCACTCGCTAAACGACCTCTTGGGAAACACGTCTCCGGTCGACGGACCGCTCAGATTGCTTCTCGTGTAACTGTGAACTGTGTCAGCGCAGGGAATCCGTCTCTGTTGAGCAGATGTCAATCCTGCCTCGCTTTTGCTTTGTTGCCTCTACCAAGATGATTTCCCGTTTCTCTCTTCACTGGAGCACGCAGACACAGCCAACGCACATCAAGTGTCAAGAGACACGCTCTGCTGAGCTCAACGCTTGTGCAGATGCACATGTGCGACGAAGTCAACACACGTGCTTGTGGAGAGAAAGAAAGGGACTCCCAGGCGTGTGGAGCGACGGGGAGAAAGAGCGGGCGCTGAGGAACACAGTTTCAAACAGACTGTCTCCACACAAACAGGCACCTGTCTGCAGGTATCCTAGATCTTGATTCTTGAACTTGAGGAAACACGCGTCTGAGCAAAACTCCCAAACGCTTCCAGGAAAGACACACGCTCTGCCACAAGCACACAAGTGTTTGCCCTCAGCTATAGATCAGGGACAAGCTTGTGAAGAGATGCCCTGCTATTCTTTCGCCTTATGGCATCATGTGTTTCGTTCCTCTTGGAGATCGATTGTTAAACGTCTTTCCTCGGGCGACTGTGAAGCATTTGCCAGCGGAGGAGAAGTAGCACGGAGCAGCATTCAGTACTGCCTACGAGTGTCTTTGCTACCCTACTAGCGGAGCTCCAAGAACAGGCACACATCTTCAGGTACCTTCCAAATGTGGATTCCCCTGCAGCCCCGTAGGCGGGCGTGCAGTACGCCAACCATCAACGGACGTTTTTCCCCTCAAGCCTGTCAGGACGTTGCTCGTCCGTCTTTCCCTCAATAGATGGGAGTAGGCGCGCTTGCGGATGTGTGCGTGTGTGTGGCCACGCGTTTGCTTAGGCATCAGTGTGTGAAAAGGTAGGTGCTTTTCTCTAGCTGCGTGTGCGTGCACGTGGTGCTGGGTGCACATCCCTGGGTGCTCGTGGAAAGGTTTCTGCATGGTTTTCGCTGAGGAATCGTGTGTGTGCACATGGACAAAGAGAAGGCGCAGCAACCAGGTTCCAGCGCCGAAGAAGGCAAAAGGCAAGGTTTCCGGCGCTATCTCCTTCTCTCCGCAGACCTAGTCGCGCAAAGCAAGCCGCTAAGCCGGCGACCGGCAAGAGAGCTACAACGAAGCATGCCGAACGGAGAAAATAGCAGCAGCTCATCTGTTCACACCTTGTTTCTGCCATGTGCTTGAACGCCAAGACGTTCGCGCTTCTGTGAGATGAAAGACGTCCTTCTGCGTATGTGGTTGCTCACACCGGTGCACTTGTTAGTGTATCCATTCAGTCCTGGGCTGCGGGGCATTCAAGAGTGGCTCTGTGGAGACGTCTGCATAGAGGCAGCTGTCAGAACACGCACACTCGATTGTTCACCAAAACATATGCAGACGCGTCCTTAGCCTGTAGATTTGGATGCACAGAGTTCCCTGTGTTCGCAAGAGACAAGGGAATCGCGTCTGTACGCACAGAAGCAATAGCGGACCGTTTCCCTCGGAGTGAACGCGAAGAGCCGTCTATGTACTCGCAGACACGGGAACGTGCCTCAATGCGGTCACAGAGGCAGCAGCTTTTGCACAGATGCTCTGGTGATTCTGGCACTTTCCAGGCACACTCCTGAAAGTCGCGCACACTGCTGTTCACTCGCTAAACGACCTCTTGGGAAACACGTCTCCGGTCGATGGACCGCTCAGATTGCTTCTCGTGTAACTGTGAACTGTGTCAGCGCAGGGAATCCGTCTCTGTTGAGCAGATGTCAATCCTGCCTCGCTTTTGCTTTGTTGCCTCTACCAAGATGATTTCCCGTTTCTCTCTTCACTGGAGCACGCAGACACAGCCAACGCACATCAAGTGTCAAGAGACACGCTCTGCTGAGCTCAACGCTTGTGCAGATGCACATGTGCGACGAAGTCAACACACGTGCTTGTGGAGAGAAAGAAAGGGACTCCCAGGCGTGTGGAGCGACGGGGAGAAAGAGCGGGCGCTGAGGAACACAGTTTCAAACAGACTGTCTCCACACAAACAGGCACCTGTCTGCAGGTATCCTAGATCTTGATTCTTGAACTTGAGGAAACACGCGTCTGAGCAAAACTCCCAAACGCTTCCAGGAAAGACACACGCTCTGCCACAAGCACACAAGTGTTTGCCCTCAGCTATAGATCAGGGACAAGCTTGTGAAGAGATGCCCTGCTATTCTTTCGCCTTATGGCATCATGTGTTTCGTTCCTCTTGGAGATTGATTGTTAAACGTCTTTCCTAGGGCGACTGTGAAGCATTTGCCAACGGAGGAGAAGTAGCAAGATTTGGAGTTAGGCGTTGGGGTTAGGTTGAGATTTGGGGTTAGGTTTAGATTTGGGGTTAGGGGTTGGGGTTTAGGGGTTGGGGTTAGGTTTAGATTTGGGGTTAGGGTTTGGGGTTAGGGATTGGGGTTAGGTTTAGATTTGGGGTTAGGGGTTGGGGTTAGGGTTTGGGTTTAGGGTTTGGGGTTAGGTTTAGATTTGGGGTTAGGGGTTGGGGTTAGGTTTAGATTTGGGGTTAGGGGTTTGGGTTTAGGGGTTGGGGTTAGGTTTAGATTTGGGGTTAGGGGTTGGGGTTAGGGGTTGGGGTTAGGCTTAGATTTGGGGTTAGGGGTTGGGGTTTAGGGTTTGGGGTTAGGGGTTGGGGTTAGGTTTAGATTTGGGGTTAGGGGTTAGGGTTAGGGTTTGGGGTTAGGGATTAGGGTTAGGTTTAGATTTGGGGTTAGGGGTTGGGGTTAGGGGTTGGGGTTAGGTTTAGATTTGGGGTTAGGTTTAGATTTGGGTTTAGGGGTTGGGGTTAGGGTTTGGGGTTAGGGATTGGGGTTAGGTTTAGATTTGGGGTTAGGGGTTGGGGTTTAGGGGTTGGGGTTAGGTTTAGATTTGGGGTTAGGTTTTGGGGTTAGGGATTGGGGTTAGGTTTAGATTTGGGGTTTGGTTTAAATTTGGGGTTGGGGCTTGGGGTTAGGGGTTGGGGTTAGGTTTAGATTTGGGGTTAGGGGTTGGGGTTAAGGTTTGGGGTTAGGGATTGGGGTTAGGTTTAGATTTGGAGTTAGGGGTTGGGGTTAGGTTTAGATTTGGGGATAGGTTTAGATTTGGGATTAGGGGTTGGGGTTAGGGGTTGGTGTTAGGGGTTGGGGTTAGGGGTTGAGGTTAGGTTTAGATTTGGGGTTAGGGTTTGGGGTTAGGGATTGGGGTTAGGTTTAGATTTGGGGTTAGGGGTTGGGGTTAGGGTTTGGGGTTAGGGATTGGGGTTAGGTTTAGATTTGGGGTTAGGTTTAAATTTGGGGTTGGGGGTTGGGGTTAGGTTTAGATTTGGGGTTAGGGGTTGGGGTTAGGCTTAGATTTGGGGTTAGGTTTAGATTTGGTGTTAGGCGTTGGGGTTAGGGGTTGGGGTTAGGGATTGGGGTTAGGTATGGATTTGGAGTTAGGGGTTGGGGTTAGGTTTTGATTTGGGGTTAGGTTTAGATTTGCGGTTAGGGGTTGGGGTTAGGGGTTGGGTTTAGGGGTTAAGGTTAGGGGTTGAGGTTAGGTTTAGATTTGGGGTTAGGGGTTGGGGTTAGGGGTTGGGGTTAGGTTTAGATTTGGGGTTAGGGTTTGGGGTTTAGGGGTTGGGGTTAGGGATTGGGGTTAGGTTTAGATTTGGGGTTAGGGGTTGGGGTTAGGTTTAGATTTGGGGTTAGGGGTTGGGGTTTAGGGGTTGGGGTTAGGATTAGATTTGGGGTTAGGGTTTGGGGTTAGGGGTTGGGGTTAGGTTTAGATTTGGGGTTAGGGGTTGGGGTTAGGGTTTGGGGTTAGGGATTGGGGTTAGGTTTAGATTTGAAGTTAGGGGTTGGGGTTAGGGTTTGGGGTTAGGGATTGGGGTTAGGTTTAGATTTGGGGTTAGGGTTTGGGGTTAGGTTTAGATTTGGGATTAGGGGTTGGGGTTTAGGGGTTAGGGTTAGGTTTAGATTTGGGTTTAGGGGTTGGGGTTAAGGGTTGGGGTTAGGGATTGGGGTTAGGTTTAGATTTGGGGTTAGGGGTTGAGGTTTAGGGGTTGGGGTTAGGTTTAGATTTGGGTTTAGGGGTTGGGGTTAGGGTTTGGGGTTAGGGATTGGGGTTAGGTTTAGATTTGGGGTTTGGGGTTGGGGTTAGGGTTTGGGGTTAGGGATTGGGGTTAGGTTTAGATTTGGGGTTAGGGTTTGGGGTTAGGTTTAGATTTGGGGTTAGGGGTTGGGGTTTAGGGGTTGGGGTTAGGTTTAGATTTGGGTTTAGGGTTTGGGGTTAGGGGTTGGGGTTAGGTTTAGATTTGGGGTTAGGGGTTGGGGTTTAGGGGTTGGGGTTAGGTTTAGATTTGGGTTTAGGGGTTGGGGTTAGGGTTTGGGGTTAGGGATTGGGGTTAGGTTTAGATTTGGGGTTAGGGGTTGGGGTTTAGGGGTTGGGGTTAGGTTTAGATTTGGGGTTAGGGTTTGGGGTTAGGGATTGGGGTTAGGTTTAGATTTGCGGTTAGGTTTTGATTTGGGGTTGGGGTTTGGGGTTAGGGTTTGGGGTTAGGAATTGGGGTTAGGCTTAGATTTGGGGTTAGGTTTAAATTTGGGGTTAGGGTTTGGGGTTAGGGGTTGGGGTTAGGTTTAGATTTGGGGTTAGGGGTTGGGGTTAGGGTTTGGGGTTAGGGATTGGGGTTAGGTTTAGATTTGGAGTTAGGGGTTGGGGTTAGGTTTAGATTTGGGGTTAGGGGTTGGGGTTAGGTTTAGATTTGGAGTTAGGGGTTGGGGTTTAGGGGTTGGGGTTAGGTTTAGATTTGGGTTTAGGGGTTGGGGTTAGGGTTTGGGGTTAGGGATTGGGGTTAGGTTTAGATTTGGGGTTAGGGGTTGGGGTTAGGGTTTGGGGTTAGGGATTGGGGTTAGGTTTAGATTTGGGGTTAGGGTTTGGGGTTAGGTTTAGATTTGGGATTAGGGGTTGGGGTTTAGGGGTTGGGGTTAGGTTTAGATTTGGGTTTAGGGGTTGGGGTTAAGGGTTGGGGTTAGGGATTGGGGTTAGGTTTAGATTTGGGGTTAGGGGTTGAGGTTTAGGGGTTGGGGTTAGGTTTAGATTTGGGTTTAGGGGTTGGGGTTAGGGTTTGGGATTAGGGATTGGGGTTAGGTTTAGATTTGGGGTTAGGGGTTGGGGTTAGGGTTTGGGGTTAGGGATTGGGGTTAGGTTTAGATTTGGGGTTAGGGTTTGGGGTTAGGTTTAGATTTGGGATTAGGGTTTGGGGTTAGGGGTTGGGGTTAGGTTTAGATTTGGGTTTAGGGTTTGGGGTTAGGGGTTGGGGTTAGGTTTAGATTTGGGGTTAGGGGTTGGGGTTTAGGGGTTGGGGTTAGGTTTAGATTTGGGTTTAGGGGTTGGGGTTAGGGTTTGGGGTTAGGGATTGGGGTTAGGTTTAGATTTGGGGTTAGGGGTTGGGGTTTAGGGGTTGGGGTTAGGTTTAGATTTGGGGTTAAGGTTTGGGGTTAGGGATTGGGGTTAGGTTTAGATTTGGGGTTAGGGTTTGGGGTTAGGGGTTGGGGTTAGGTTTAAATTTGGGGTTAGGGTTTGGGGTTAGGGGTTGGGGTTAGGTTTAGATTTGGGGTTAGGGGTTGGGGTTAGGGGTTGGGGGTAGGGGTTGGGGTTAGGGGTTGAGGTTAGGTTTAGATTTGGGGTTAGGGGTTGGGGTTAGGGTTTGGGGTTAGGGATTGGGGTTAGGTTTATATTTGGGGTTAGGGGTTGGGGTTAGGGGTTGGGGTTAGGTTTAGATTTGGGGTTAGGTTTAGATTTGGGTTTAGGGGTTGGGGTTAGGGTTTGGGGTTAGGGATTGGGGTTAGGCTTAGATTTGGGGTTAGGGGTTGGGGTTTAGGGGTTGGGGTTAGGTTTAGATTTGGGGTTAGGTTTTGGGATTAGGGATTGGGGTTAGGTTTAGATTTGGGGTTAGGTTTAAATTTGGGGTTGGGGGTTGGGGTTAGGGGTTGGGGTTAGGTTTAGATTTGGGGTTAGGGGTTGGGGTTAAGGTTTGGGGTTAGGGATTGGGGTTAGGTTTAGATTTGGAGTTAGGGGTTGGCGTTAGGTTTAGATTTGGGGTTAGGTTTAGATTTGGGGTTAGGGGTTGGGGTTAGGGGTTGGGGTTAGGGGTTGAGGTTAGGTTTAGATTTGGGGTTAGGGGTTGGGGTTAGGGGTTGGGGTTAGGTTTAGATTTGGGTTTAGGGGTTGGGGTTAGGGATTGGGGTTAGGTTTAGATTTGGGGTTAGGGGTTGGGGTTAGGTTTAGATTTGGGGTTAGGGGTTGGGGTTAGGGTTTGGGGTTAGGTTTAGATTTGGGGTTAGGGTTTGGGGTTAGGGTTTGGGGTTAGGTTTAGATTTGGGGTTAGGGGTTGGGGTTAGGGTTTGGGGTTAGGGATTGGGGTTAGGTTTAGATTTGGGGTTAGGGGTTGGGGTTAGGGTTTGGGGTTAGGGATTGGGGTTAGGTTTAGATTTGGGGTTAGGGGTTGGGGTTTAGGGGTTGGGGTTAGGTTTAGATTTGGGTTTAGGGGTTGGGGTTAGGGTTTGGGGTTAGGGATTGGGGTTAGGTTTAGATTTGGGGTTAGGGGTTGGGGTTTAGGGGTTGGGGTTAGGTTTAGATTTGGGGTTAGGGTTTGGGGTTAGGGATTGGGGTTAGGTTTAGATTTGGGGTTAGGTTTAAATTTGGTGTTGGGGGTTGGGGTTAGGGTTTGGGGTTAGGGATTGGGGTTAGGCTTAGATTTGGGGTTAGGTTTAGATTTGGGGTTAGGGTTTGGGGTTAGGGGTTGGGGTTAGGTTTAGATTTGGGGTTAGGGGTTGGGGTTAGGGGTTGGGGTTAGGGATTGGGGTTAGGTTTAGATTTGGAGTTAGGGGTTGGGGTTAGGTTTAGATTTGGGGTTAGGGGTTGGGGTTAGGGTTTGGGGTTAGGGATTGGGGTTAGGTTTAGATTTGGGGTTAGGGGTTGGGGTTTAGGGGTTGGGGTTAGGTTTAGATTTGGGGTTAGGGTTTGGGGTTAGGGGTTGGGGTTAGGTTTAGATTTGGGGTTAGGGGTTGGGGTTAGGGTTTGGGGTTAGGGTTTGGGGTTAGGTTTAGATTTGGGGTTAGGGTTTGGGGTTAGGGGTTGGGGTTAGGTTTAGATTTGGGGTTAGGGGTTGGGGTTAGGGTTTGGGGTTAGGGTTTGGGGTTAGGTTTAGATTTGGAGTTAGGGGTTGGGGTTAGGTTTAGATTTGGGGTTAGGGGTTGGGGTTAGGTTTAGATTTGGGGTTAGGGTTTGGGGTTTAGGGGTTGGGGTTAGGTTTAGATTTGGAGTTAGGGGTTGGGGTTAGGTTTAGATTTGGGGTTAGGGGTTGAGGTTAGGTTTAGATTTGGGTTTAGGGGTTGGGGTTAGGGGTTGGGGTTAGGTTTAGATTTGGGGTTAGGGGTTGGGGTTTAGGAGTTGGGGTTAGGTTTAGATTTGGGGTTAGGGTTTGGGGTTAGGGATTGGGGTTAGGTTTAGATTTGGGGTTAGGGGTTGGGGTTAGGGTTTGGGGTTAGGGATTGGGGTTAGGTTTAGATTTGGGGTTAGGGGTTGGGGTTAGGTTTAGATTTGGAGTTAGGGGTTGGGGTTTAGGGGTTGGGGTTAGGTTTAGATTTGGGGTTAGGGTTTGGGTTTAGGGGTTGGGGTTAGGTTTAGATATGGGGTTAGGGGTTGGGGTTAGGTTTAGATTTGGGGTTAGGGGTTGGGGTTAGGTTTAGATTTGGGGTTAGGGTTTGGGGTTAGGGGTTGGGGTTAGGTTTAGATTTGGGGTTAGGGATTGGGGTTAGGTTTAGATTTGGAGTTAGGGGTTGGGGTTAGGTTTAGATTTGGGGTTAGGGGTTGGGGTTAGGGTTTGGGGTTAGGGATTGGGGTTAGGTTTAGATTTGGGGTTAGGGGTTGGGGTTTAGGGGTTGGGGTTAGGTTTAGATTTGGGGTTAGGGTTTGTGGTTAGGGGTTGGGGTTAGGTTTAGATTTGGGGTTAGGGGTTGGGGTTAGGGTTTGGGGTTAGGGATTGGGGTTAGGTTTAGATTTGGGGTTAGGTTTAAATTTGGGGTTGGGGGTTGGGGTTAGGGTTTGGGGTTAGGGATTGGGTTTAGGCTTAGATTTGGGGTTAGGTTTAGATTTGGGGTTAGGGTTTGGGGTTAGGGGTTGGGGTTAGGTTTAGATTTGGGGTTAGGTTTAGATTTCGGGTTAGGGGTTGGGGTTAGGGGTTGGGTTTAGGGGTTGGGGTTAGGGGTTGAGGTTAGGTTTAGATTTGGGGTTAGGGGTTGGGGTTAGGGGTTGGGGTTAGCTTTAGATTTGGGGTTAGGGTTTGGGGTTTAGGGGTTGGGGTTAGGGATTGGGGTTAGGTTTAGATTTGGGGTTAGGGGTTGGGGTTAGGTTTAGATTTGGGGTTAGGGGTTGGGGTTTAGGGGTTGGGGTTAGGTTTAGATTTGAGGTTAGGGTTTGGGGTTAGGGGTTGGGGTTAGGTTTAGATTTGGGGTTAGGGGTTGGGGTTAGGGTTTGGGGTTAGGGATTGGGGTTAGGTTTAGATTTGGGGTTAGGGGTTGGGGTTAGGGTTTGGGGTTAGGGATTGGGGTTAGGTTTAGATTTGGAGTTAGGGGTTGGGGTTAGGTTTAGATTTGGGGTTAGGGGTTGGGGTTAGGTTTAGATTTGGAGTTAGGGGTTGGGGTTTAGGGGTTGGGGTTAGGTTTAGATTTGGGTTTAGGGGTTGGGGTTAGGGTTTGGGGTTAGGGATTGGGGTTAGGTTTAGATTTGGGGTTAGGGGTTGAGGTTTAGGGGTTGGGGTTAGGTTTAGATTTGGGTTTAGGGGTTGGGGTTAGGGTTTTGGGTTAGGGATTGGGGTTAGGTTTAGATTTGGGGTTAGGGGTTGGGTTTAGGGTTTGGGGTTAGGGATTGGGGTTAGGTTTAGATTTGGGGTTAGGGTTTGGGGTTAGGTTTAGATTTGGGATTAGGGGTTGGGGTTTACGGGTTGGGGTTAGGTTTAGATTTGGGTTTAGGGTTTGGGGTTAGGGGTTGGGGTTAGGTTTAGATTTGGGGTTAGGGGTTGGGGTTAGGGGTTGGGGTTAGGGATTGGGGTTAGGTTTAGATTTCGGGTTAGGGGTTGGGGTTAGGGGTTGGGGTTAGGGATTGGGGTTAGGTTTAGATTTGGAGTTAGGGGTTGGGGTTAGGTTTAGATTTGGGGTTAGGGGTTGGGGTTAGGGTTTGGGGTTAGGTTTAGATTTGGGTTTAGGGGTTGGGGTTAGGGTTTGGGGTTAGGGATTGGGGTTAGGTTTAGATTTGGGGTTAGGGGTTGAGGTTTAGGGGTTGGGGTTAGGTTTAGATTTGGGTTTAGGGGTTGGGGTTAGGGTTTTGGGTTAGGGATTGGGGTTAGGTTTAGATTTGGGGTTAGGGGTTGGGTTTAGGGTTTGGGGTTAGGGATTGGGGTTAGGTTTAGATTTGGGGTTAGGGTTTGGGGTTAGGTTTAGATTTGGGATTAGGGGTTGGGGTTTACGGGTTGGGGTTAGGTTTAGATTTGGGTTTAGGGTTTGGGGTTAGGGGTTGGGGTTAGGTTTAGATTTGGGGTTAGGGGTTGGGGTTAGGGGTTGGGGTTAGGGATTGGGGTTAGGTTTAGATTTCGGGTTAGGGGTTGGGGTTAGGGTTTGGGGTTAGGGATTGGGGTTAGGTTTAGATTTGGAGTTAGGGGTTGGGGTTAGGTTTAGATTTGGGGTTAGGGGTTGGGGTTAGGGTTTGGGGTTAGGGATTGGGGTTAGGTTTAGATTTGGGGTTAGGGGTTGGGGTTTAGGGGTTGGGGTTAGGTTTAGATTTGGGGTTAGGGTTTGGGGTTAGGGGTTGGGGTTAGGTTTAGATTTGGGGTTAGGGGTTGGGGTTAGGGTTTGGGGTTAGGGTTTGGGGTTAGGTTTAGATTTGAAGTTAGGGGTTGGGGTTAGGTTTAGATTTGGGGTTAGGGGTTGGGGTTAGGTTTAGATTTGGGGTTAGGGTTTGGGGTTTAGGGGTTGGGGTTAGGTTTAGATTTGGGGTTAGGGGTTGGGGTTAGGGTTTGGGGTTAGGGATTGGGGTTAGGTTTAGATTTGGGGTTAGGGGTTGGGGTTAGGGGTTGAGGTTAGGTTTAGATTTGGGGTTAGGGGTTGGGGTTTAGGGGTTGGGGTTAGGTTTAGATTTGGGGTTAGGGGTTGGGGTTTAGGGGTTGGGGTTAGGTTTAGATTTGGGGTTAGGGTTTGGGGTTAGGGATTGGGGTTAGGTTTAGATTTGGGGTTAGGGGTTGGGGTTAGGGTTTGGGGTTAGGGATTGGGGTTAGGTTTATATTTGGGGTTAGGGGTTGGGGTTAGGTTTAGATTTGGAGTTAGGGGTTGGGGTTTAGGGGTTCGGGTTAGGTTTAGATTTGGGGTTAGGGTTTGGGGTTAGGGGTTGGGGTTAGGTTTAGATATGGGGTTAGGGGTTAGGGTTAGGTTTAGATTTGGGGTTAGGGGTTGGGGTTAGGTTTAGATTTGGGGTTAGGGTTTGGGGTTAGGGGTTGGGGTTAGGTTTAGATTTGGGGTTAGGGATTGGGGTTAGGTTTAGATTTGGAGTTAGGGGTTGGGGTTAGGTTTAGATTTGGCGTTAGGGGTTGGGGTTAGGGTTTGGGGTTAGGGATTGGGGTTAGGTTTAGATTTGGGGTTAGGGGTTGGGGTTTAGGGGTTGGGGTTAGGTTTAGATTTGGGGTTAGGGTTTGGGGTTAGGGGTTGGGGTTAGGTTTAGATTTGGGGTTAGGGGTTGGGGTTAGGGTTTGGGGTTAGGGATTGGGGTTAGGTTTAGATTTGGGGTTAGGTTTAAATTTGGGGTTGGGGGTTGGGGTTAGGGTTTGGGGTTAGGGATTGGGTTTAGGCTTAGATTTGGGGTTAGGTTTAGATTTGGGGTTAGGGTTTGGGGTTAGGGGTTGGGGTTAGGTTTAGATTTGGGGTTGGGGTTAGGGTTAGGGTTTGGGGTTAGGGATTGGGGTTAGGTTTGGATTTGGAGTTAGGGGTTGGGGTTAGGTTTAGATTTGGGGTTAGGTTTAGATTTGGGGTTAGGGGTTGGGGTTAGGGGTTGGGTTTAGGGGTTGGGGTTAGGGGTTGAGGTTAGGTTTAGATTTGGGGTTAGGGGTTGGGGTTAGGGGTTGGGGTTAGCTTTAGATTTGGGGTTAGGGTTTGGGGTTTAGGGGTTGGGGTTAGGGATTGGGGTTAGGTTTAGATTTGGGGTTAGGGGTTGGGGTTAGGTTTAGATTTGGGGTTAGGGGTTGGGGTTTAGGGGTTGGGGTTAGGATTAGATTTGGGGTTAGGGTTTGGGGTTAGGGGTTGGGGTTAGGTTTAGATTTGGGGTTAGGGGTTGGGGTTAGGGTTTGGGGTTAGGGATTGGGGTTAGGTTTAGATTTGGAGTTAGGGGTTGGGGTTAGGTTTAGATTTGGGGTTAGGGGTTGGGGTTAGGGTTTTGGGTTAGGGATTGGGGTTAGGTTTAGATTTGGGGTTAGGGGTTGGGGTTAGGGTTTGGGGTTAGGGATTGGGGTTAGGTTTAGATTTGCGGTTAGGGTTTGGGGTTAGGTTTAGATTTGGGATTAGGGGTTGGGGTTTAGGGGTTGGGGTTAGGTTTAGATTTGGGTTTAGGGGTTGGGGTTAGGGTTTGAGGTTAGGGATTGGGGTTAGGTTTAGATTTGGGGTTAGGGGTTGGGGTTTAGGGGTTGGGGTTAGGTTTAGATTTGGGGTTAGGGTTTGGGGTTAGGGATTGGGGTTAGGTTTAGATTTGCGGTTAGGTTTAGATTTGGGGTTGGGGTTTGGGGTTAGGTTTTGGGGTTAGGGATTGGGGTTAGGCTTAGATTTGGGGTTAGGTTTAGATTTGGGGTTAGGGTTTGGGGTTAGGGGTTGGGGTTAGGTTTAGATTTGGGCTTAGGGGTTGGGGTTAGGGTTTGGGGTTAGGGATTGGGGTTAGGTTTAGATTTGGAGTTAGGGGTTGGGGTTAGGTTCAGATTTGGGGTTAGGGGTTGGGGTTTAGGGGTTGGGGTTAGGTTTAGATTTGGGGTTAGGGTTTGGGGTTAGGGATTGGGGTTAGGTTTAGATTTGGGGTTAGGGGTTGGGGTTAGGTTTAGATTTGGGGTTAGGGGTTGGGGTTTAGGGGTTGGGGTTAGGATTAGATTTGGGGTTAGGGTTTGGGGTTAGGGGTTGGGGTTAGGTTTAGATTTGGGGTTAGGGGTTGGGGTTAGGGTTTGGGGTTAGGGATTGGGGTTAGGTTTAGATTTGGAGTTAGGGGTTGGGGTTAGGTTTAGATTTGGGGTTAGGGGTTGGGGTTAGGTTTAGATTTGGAGTTAGGGGTTGGGGTTTAGGGGTTGGGGTTAGGTTTAGATTTGGGTTTAGGGGTTGGGGTTAGGGTTTGGGGTTAGGGATTGGGGTTAGGTTTAGATTTGGGGTTAGGGGTTGAGGTTTAGGGGTTGGGGTTAGGTTTAGATTTGGATTTAGGGGTTGGGGTTAGGGTTTTGGGTTAGGGATTGGGGTTAGGTTTAGATTTGGGGTTAGGGGTTGGGGTTAGGTTTAGATTTGGGATTAGGGGTTGGGGTTTACGGGTTGGGGTTAGGTTTAGATTTGGGTTTAGGGTTTGGGGTTAGGGGTTGGGGTTAGGTTTAGATTTGGGGTTAGGGGTTGGGGTTAGGGGTTGGTGTTAGGGATTGGGGTTAGGTTTAGATTTGGAGTTAGGGGTTGGGGTTAGGTTTAGATTTGGGGTTAGGGGTTGGGGTTAGGGTTTGGGGTTAGGGATTGGGGTTAGGTTTAGATTTGGGGTTAGGGGTTGGGGTTTAGGGGTTGGGGTTAGGTTTAGATTTGGGGTTAGGGTTTGGGGTTAGGGGTTGGGGTTAGGTTTAGATTTGGGGTTAGGGGTTGGGGTTAGGGTTTGCGGTTAGGGTTTGGGGTTAGGTTTAGATTTGGAGTTAGGGGTTGGGGTTAGGTTTAGATTTGGGGTTAGGGGTTGGGGTTAGGTTTAGATTTGGGGTTAGGGTTTGGGGTTTAGGGGTTGGGGTTAGGTTTAGATTTGGGGTTAGGGGTTGGGGTTAGGGTTTGGGGTTAGGGATTGGGGTTAGGTTTAGATTTGGGGTTAGGGGTTGGGGTTAGGGGTTGAGGTTAGGTTTAGATTTGGGTTTAGGGGTTGGGGTTAGGGGTTGGGGTTAGGTTTAGATTTGGGGTTAGGGGTTGGGGTTTAGGGGTTGGGGTTAGGTTTAGATTTGGGGTTAGGGTTTGGGGTTAGGGATGGGGGTTAGGTTTAGATTTGGGGTTAGGGGTTGGGGTTAGGGTTTGGGGTTAGGGATTGGGGTTAGGTTTAGATTTGGGGTTAGGGGTTGGGGTTAGGTTTAGATTTGGAGTTAGGGGTTGGGGTTTAGGGGTTGGGGTTAGGTTTAGATTTGGGGTTAGGGTTTGGGGTTAGGGGTTGGGGTTAGGTTTAGATATGGGGTTAGGGGTTGGGGTTAGGTTTAGATTTGGGGTTAGGGGTTGGGGTTAGGTTTAGATTTGGGGTTAGGGTTTGGGGTTAGGGGTTGGGGTTAGGTTTAGATTTGGGGTTAGGGATTGGGGTTAGGTTTAGATTTGGAGTTAGGGGTTGGGGTTAGGTTTAGATTTGGGGTTAGGGGTTGGGGTTAGGGTTTGGGGTTAGGGATTGGGGTTAGGTTTAGATTTGGGGTTAGGGGTTGGGGTTTAGGGGTTGGGGTTAGGTTTAGATTTGGGGTTAGGGTTTGAGGTTAGGGGTTGGGGTTAGGTTTATATTTGGGGTTAGGGGTTGGGGTTAGGGTTTGGGGTTAGGGATTGGGGTTAGGTTTAGATTTGGGGTTAGGTTTAAATTTGGGGTTGGGGGTTGGGGTTAGGGTTTGGGGTTAGGGATTGGGTTTAGGCTTAGATTTGGGGTTAGGTTTAGATTTGGGGTTAGGGTTTGGGGTTAGGGGTTGGGGTTAGGTTTAGATTTGGGGTTAGGGGTTGGGGTTAGGGTTTGGGGTTAGGGATTGGGGTTAGGTTTGGATTTGGTGTTAGGGGTTGGGGTTAGGTTTAGATTTGGGGTTAGGTTTAGATTTGGGGTTAGGGGTTGGGGTTAGGGGTTGGGTTTAGGGGTTGGGATTAGGGGTTGAGGTTAGGTTTAAATTTGGGGTTAGGGGTTGGGCTTAGGGGTTGGGGTTAGCTTTAGATTTGGGGTTAGGGTTTGGGGTTTAGGGGTTGGGGTTAGGGATTGGGGTTAGGTTTAGATTTGGGGTTAGGGGTTGGGGTTAGGTTTAGATTTGGGGTTAGGGGTTGGGGTTTAGGGGTTGGGGTTAGGATTAGATTTGGGGTTAGGGTTTGGGGTTAGGGGTTGGGGTTAGGTTTAGATTTGGGGTTAGGGGTTGGGGTTAGGGTTTGGGGTTAGGGATTGGGGTTAGGTTTAGATTTGGAGTTAGGGGTTGGGGTTAGGTTTAGATTTGGGGTTAGGGGTTGGGGTTAGGGTTTTGGGTTAGGGATTGGGGTTAGGTTTAGATTTGGGGTTAGGGGTTGGGGTTTAGGGGTTGGGGTTAGGTTTAGATTTGGGGTTAGGGTTTGGGGTTAGGGGTTGGGGTTAGGTTTAGATTTGGGGTTAGGGGTTGGGGTTAGGGTTTGGGGTTAGGGATTGGGGTTAGGTTTAGATTTGGAGTTAGGGGTTGGGGTTAGGTTTAGATTTGGGGTTAGGGGTTGGGGTTAGGTTTAGATTTGGAGTTAGGGGTTGGGGTTTAGGGGTTGGGGTTAGGTTTAGATTTGGGTTTAGGGGTTGGGGTTAGGGTTTGGGGTTAGGGATTGGGGTTAGGTTTAGATTTGGGGTTAGGGGTTGAGGTTTAGGGGTTGGGGTTAGGTTTAGATTTGGGTTTAGGGGTTGGGGTTAGGGTTTTGGGTTAGGGATTGGGGTTAGGTTTAGATTTGGGGTTAGGGGTTGGGGTTAGGGTTTGGGGTTAGGGATTGTGGTTAGGTTTAGATTTGGGGTTAGGGTTTGGGGTTAGGTTTAGATTTGGGATTAGGGGTTGGGGTTTACGGGTTGGGGTTAGGTTTAGATTTGGGTTTAGGGTTTGGGGTTAGGGGTTGGGGTTAGGTTTAGATTTGGGGTTAGGGGTTGGGGTTTAGGGGTTTGGGTTAGGTTTAGATTTGGGTTTAGGGGTTGGGGTTAGGGTTTGAGGTTAGGGATTGGGGTTAGGTTTAGATTTGGGGTTGGGGGTTGGGGTTTAGGGGTTGGGGTTAGGTTTAGATTTGGGGTTGGGGTTTGGGGTTAGGTTTTGGGGTTAGGGATTGGGGTTAGGCTTAGATTTGGGGTTAGGTTTAGATTTGGGGTTAGGGTTTGGGGTTAGGGGTTGGGGTTAGGTTTAGATTTGGGGTTAGGGGTTGGGGTTAGGGTTTGGGGTTAGGGATTGGGGTTAGGTTTAGATTTGGAGTTAGGGGTTGGGGTTAGGTTCAGATTTGGGGTTAGAGGTTGGGGTTTAGGGGTTGTGGTTAGGTTTAGATTTGGGGTTAGGGTTTGGGGTTAGGGATTGGGGTTAGGTTTAGATTTGGGGTTAGGGGTTGGGGTTAGGTTTAGATTTGGGGTTAGGGGTTGGGGTTTAGGGGTTGGGGTTAGGATTATATTTGGGGTTAGGGTTTGGGGTTAGGGGTTGGGGTTAGGTTTAGATTTGGGGTTAGGGGTTGGGGTTAGGGTTTGGGGTTAGGGATTGGGGTTAGGTTTAGATTTGGAGTTAGGGGTTGGGGTTAGGTTTAGATTTGGGGTTAGGGGTTGGGGTTAGGGTTTGGAATTAGGGATTGGGGTTAGGTTTAGATTTGGGTTTAGGGGTTGGGGTTTAGGGGTTGGGGTTAGGTTTAGATTTGGGGTTAGGGTTTGGGGTTAGGGGTTGGGGTTAGGTTTACATTTGGGGTTAGGGGTTGGGGTTAGGGTTTGGGGTTAGGGATTGGGGTTAGGTTTAGATTTGGGGTTAGGGGTTGGGGTTAGGGTTTGGGGTTAGGGATTGGGGTTAGGTTTAGATTTGGGGTTAGGGTGTGGGGTTAGGTTTAGATTTGGGATTAGGGGTTGGGGTTTAGGGGTTGGGGTTAGGTTTAGATTTGGGTTTAGGGTTTGGGGTTAGGGGTTGGGGTTAGGTTTAGATTTGGGGTTAGGGGTTGGGGTTAGGGGTTGGGGTTAGGTTTAGATTTGGGTTTAGGGGTTGGGGTTAGGGTTTGGGGTTAGGGATTGGGGTTAGGTTTAGATTTGGGGTTAGGGGTTGGGGTTTAGGGGTTGGGGTTAGGTTTAGATTTGGGCTTAGGGTTTGGGGTTAGGGATTGGGGTTAGGTTTAGATTTGCGGTTAGGTTTAGATTTGGGGTTGGGGTTTGGGGTTAGGTTTTGGGGTTAGGGATTGGGGTTAGGCTTAGATTTGGGGTTAGGTTTAGATTTGGGGTTAGGGTTTGGGGTTAGGGGTTGGGGTTAGGTTTAGATTTGGGGTTAGGGGTTGGGGTTAGGGTTTGGGGTTAGGGATTGGGGTTAGGTTTAGATTTGAAGTTAAGGGTTGGGGTTAGGTTCAGATTTGGGGTTAGGGGTTGGGGTTTAGGGGTTGGGGTTAGGTTTAGATTTGGGGTTAGGGTTTGGGGTTAGGGATTGGGGTTAGGTTTAGATTTGGGGTTAGGGGTTGGGGTTAGGGTTTGGGGTTAGGGGTTGGGGTTAGGTTTAGATTTGGGGTTAGGGGTTGGGGTTAGGTTTAGATTTGGGGTTAGGGGTTGGGGTTAGGGTTTGGGGTTAGGGATTGGGGTTAGGTTTAGATTTGGAGTTAGGGGTTGGGGTTAGGTTTAGATTTGGGGTTAGGGGTTGGGGTTAGGTTTTGGGGTTAGGGATTGGGGTTAGGTTTAGATTTGGGGTTAGGGGTTGGGGTTTAGGGGTTGGGGTTAGGTTTAGATTTGGGGTTAGGGTTTGGGGTTAGGGGTTGGGGTTAGGTTTAGATTTGGGGTTAGGGGTTGGGGTTAGGTTTAGATTTGGGGTTAGGGGTTGGGGTTAGTGGTTGGGGTTGGGTTTAGATTTGGGGTTAGGGGTTGGGGTTAGGGTTTGGGGTTAGGGATTGGGGTTAGGTTTAGATTTGGAGTTAGGGGTTGGGGTTAGGTTTAGATTTGGGGTTAGGGGTTGGGGTTAGGTTTAGATTTGAGGTTAGGGGTTGGGGTTTAGGGGTTGGGGTTAGGTTTAGATTTGGGTTTAGGGGTTGGGGTTAGGGTTTGGGGTTAGGTATTGGGGTTAGGTTTAGATTTGGGGTTAGGGGTTGGGGTTAGGTTTAGATTTGGGGTTAGGGTTTGGGGTTTAGGGGTTGGGGTTAGGTTTAGATTTGGGTTTAGGGGTTGGGGTTAGGGGTTGGGGTTAGGGATTGGGGTTAGGTTTAGATTTGGGGTTAGGGGTTGGGGTTAGGGGTTGAGGTTAGGTTTAGATTTGGGGTTAGGGGTTGGGGTTAGGGGTTGGGGTTAGGTTTAGATTTGGGGTTAGGGGTTGGGGTTTAGGGGTTGGGGTTAGGTTTAGATTTGGGGTTAGGGTTTGGGGTTAGGGGTTGGGGTTAGGTTTAGATTTGGGGTTAGGGGTTGGGGTTAGGGTTTGGGGTTAGGGATTGGGGTTAGGTTTAGATTTGGAGTTAGGGGTTGGGGTTAGGTTTAGATTTGGGGTTAGGGGTTGGGGTTAGGTTTAGATTTGGAGTTAGGGGTTGGGGTTTAGGGGTTGGGGTTAGGTTTAGATTTGGGGTTAGGGGTTGGGGTTAGGGTTTGGGGTTAGGGATTGGGGTTAGGTTTAGATTTGGGGTTAGGGGTTGAGGTTTAGGGGTTGGGGTTAGGTTTAGATTTGGGTTTAGGGGTTGGGGTTAGGGTTTTGGGTTAGGGATTGGGGTTAGGTTTAGATTTGGGGTTAGGGGTTGGGGTTAGGGTTTGGGGTTAGGGATTGTGGTTAGGTTTAGATTTGGGGTTAGGGTTTGGGGTTAGGTTTAGATTTGGGATTAGGGGTTGGGGTTTACGGGTTGGGGTTAGGTTTAGATTTGGGTTTAGGGTTTGGGGTTAGGGGTTGGGGTTAGGTTTAGATTTGGGGTTAGGGGTTGGGGTTTAGGGGTTTGGGTTAGGTTTAGATTTGGGTTTAGGGGTTGGGGTTAGGGTTTGAGGTTAGGGATTGGGGTTAGGTTTAGATTTGGGGTTGGGGGTTGGGGTTTAGGGGTTGGGGTTAGGTTTAGATTTGGGGTTGGGGTTTGGGGTTAGGTTTTGGGGTTAGGGATTGGGGTTAGGCTTAGATTTGGGGTTAGGTTTAGATTTGGGGTTAGGGTTTGGGGTTAGGGGTTGGGGTTAGGTTTAGATTTGGGGTTAGGGGTTGGGGTTAGGGTTTGGGGTTAGGGATTGGGGTTAGGTTTAGATTTGGAGTTAGGGGTTGGGGTTAGGTTCAGATTTGGGGTTAGAGGTTGGGGTTTAGGGGTTGTGGTTAGGTTTAGATTTGGGGTTAGGGTTTGGGGTTAGGGATTGGGGTTAGGTTTAGATTTGGGGTTAGGGGTTGGGGTTAGGTTTAGATTTGGGGTTAGGGGTTGGGGTTTAGGGGTTGGGGTTAGGATTATATTTGGGGTTAGGGTTTGGGGTTAGGGGTTGGGGTTAGGTTTAGATTTGGGGTTAGGGGTTGGGGTTAGGGTTTGGGGTTAGGGATTGGGGTTAGGTTTAGATTTGGAGTTAGGGGTTGGGGTTAGGTTTAGATTTGGGGTTAGGGGTTGGGGTTAGGGTTTGGAATTAGGGATTGGGGTTAGGTTTAGATTTGGGTTTAGGGGTTGGGGTTTAGGGGTTGGGGTTAGGTTTAGATTTGGGGTTAGGGTTTGGGGTTAGGGGTTGGGGTTAGGTTTACATTTGGGGTTAGGGGTTGGGGTTAGGGTTTGGGGTTAGGGATTGGGGTTAGGTTTAGATTTGGGGTTAGGGGTTGGGGTTAGGGTTTGGGGTTAGGGATTGGGGTTAGGTTTAGATTTGGGGTTAGGGTGTGGGGTTAGGTTTAGATTTGGGATTAGGGGTTGGGGTTTAGGGGTTGGGGTTAGGTTTAGATTTGGGTTTAGGGTTTGGGGTTAGGGGTTGGGGTTAGGTTTAGATTTGGGGTTAGGGGTTGGGGTTAGGGGTTGGGGTTAGGTTTAGATTTGGGTTTAGGGGTTGGGGTTAGGGTTTGGGGTTAGGGATTGGGGTTAGGTTTAGATTTGGGGTTAGGGGTTGGGGTTTAGGGGTTGGGGTTAGGTTTAGATTTGGGCTTAGGGTTTGGGGTTAGGGATTGGGGTTAGGTTTAGATTTGCGGTTAGGTTTAGATTTGGGGTTGGGGTTTGGGGTTAGGTTTTGGGGTTAGGGATTGGGGTTAGGCTTAGATTTGGGGTTAGGTTTAGATTTGGGGTTAGGGTTTGGGGTTAGGGGTTGGGGTTAGGTTTAGATTTGGGGTTAGGGGTTGGGGTTAGGGTTTGGGGTTAGGGATTGGGGTTAGGTTTAGATTTGAAGTTAAGGGTTGGGGTTAGGTTCAGATTTGGGGTTAGGGGTTGGGGTTTAGGGGTTGGGGTTAGGTTTAGATTTGGGGTTAGGGTTTGGGGTTAGGGATTGGGGTTAGGTTTAGATTTGGGGTTAGGGGTTGGGGTTAGGGTTTGGGGTTAGGGGTTGGGGTTAGGTTTAGATTTGGGGTTAGGGGTTGGGGTTAGGTTTAGATTTGGGGTTAGGGGTTGGGGTTAGGGTTTGGGGTTAGGGATTGGGGTTAGGTTTAGATTTGGAGTTAGGGGTTGGGGTTAGGTTTAGATTTGGGGTTAGGGGTTGGGGTTAGGTTTTGGGGTTAGGGATTGGGGTTAGGTTTAGATTTGGGGTTAGGGGTTGGGGTTTAGGGGTTGGGGTTAGGTTTAGATTTGGGGTTAGGGTTTGGGGTTAGGGGTTGGGGTTAGGTTTAGATTTGGGGTTAGGGGTTGGGGTTAGGTTTAGATTTGGGGTTAGGGGTTGGGGTTAGTGGTTGGGGTTGGGTTTAGATTTGGGGTTAGGGGTTGGGGTTAGGGTTTGGGGTTAGGGATTGGGGTTAGGTTTAGATTTGGAGTTAGGGGTTGGGGTTAGGTTTAGATTTGGGGTTAGGGGTTGGGGTTAGGTTTAGATTTGAGGTTAGGGGTTGGGGTTTAGGGGTTGGGGTTAGGTTTAGATTTGGGTTTAGGGGTTGGGGTTAGGGTTTGGGGTTAGGTATTGGGGTTAGGTTTAGATTTGGGGTTAGGGGTTGGGGTTAGGTTTAGATTTGGGGTTAGGGTTTGGGGTTTAGGGGTTGGGGTTAGGTTTAGATTTGGGTTTAGGGGTTGGGGTTAGGGGTTGGGGTTAGGGATTGGGGTTAGGTTTAGATTTGGGGTTAGGGGTTGGGGTTAGGGGTTGAGGTTAGGTTTAGATTTGGGGTTAGGGGTTGGGGTTAGGGGTTGGGGTTAGGTTTAGATTTGGGGTTAGGGGTTGGGGTTTAGGGGTTGGGGTTAGGTTTAGATTTGGGGTTAGGGTTTGGGGTTAGGGGTTGGGGTTAGGTTTAGATTTGGGGTTAGGGGTTGGGGTTAGGGTTTGGGGTTAGGGATTGGGGTTAGGTTTAGATTTGGAGTTAGGGGTTGGGGTTAGGTTTAGATTTGGGGTTAGGGGTTGGGGTTAGGTTTAGATTTGGAGTTAGGGGTTGGGGTTTAGGGGTTGGGGTTAGGTTTAGATTTGGGTTTAGGGGTTGGGGTTAGGGTTTGGGGTTAGGGATTGGGGTTAGGTTTAGATTTGGGGTTAGGGGTTGAGGTTTAGGGGTTGGGGTTAGGTTTAGATTTGGGTTTAGGGGTTGGGGTTAGGGTTTTGGGTTAGGGATTGGGGTTAGGTTTAGATTTGGGGTTAGGGGTTGGGGTTAGGGTTTGGGGTTAGGGATTGTGGTTAGGTTTAGATTTGGGGTTAGGGTTTGGGGTTAGGTTTAGATTTGGGATTAGGGGTTGGGGTTTACGGGTTGGGGTTAGGTTTAGATTTGGGTTTAGGGTTTGGGGTTAGGGGTTGGGGTTAGGTTTAGATTTGGGGTTAGGGGTTGGGGTTTAGGGGTTTGGGTTAGGTTTAGATTTGGGTTTAGGGGTTGGGGTTAGGGTTTGAGGTTAGGGATTGGGGTTAGGTTTAGATTTGGGGTTAGGGGTTGGGGTTTAGGGGTTGGGGTTAGGTTTAGATTTGGGGTTAGGGGTTGGGGTTAGGGATTGGGGTTAGGTTTAGATTTGCGGTTAGGTTTAGATTTGGGGTTGGGGTTTGGGGTTAGGTTTTGGGGTTAGGGATTGGGGTTAGGCTTAGATTTGGGGTTAGGTTTAGATTTGGGGTTAGGGTTTGGGGTTAGGGGTTGGGGTTAGGTTTAGATTTGGGGTTAGGGGTTGGGGTTAGGGTTTGGGGTTAGGGATTGGGGTTAGGTTTAGATTTGGAGTTAGGGGTTGGGGTTAGGTTCAGATTTGGGGTTAGAGGTTGGGGTTTAGGGGTTGTGGTTAGGTTTAGATTTGGGGTTAGGGTTTGGGGTTAGGGATTGGGGTTAGGTTTAGATTTGGGGTTAGGGGTTGGGGTTAGGTTTAGATTTGGGGTTAGGGGTTGGGGTTTAGGGGTTGGGGTTAGGATTATATTTGGGGTTAGGGTTTGGGGTTAGGGGTTGGGGTTAGGTTTAGATTTGGGGTTAGGGGTTGGGGTTAGGGTTTGGGGTTAGGGATTGGGGTTAGGTTTAGATTTAGAGTTAGGGGTTGGGGTTAGGTTTAGATTTGGGGTTAGGGGTTGGGGTTAGGGTTTGGAATTAGGGATTGGGGTTAGGTTTAGATTTGGGTTTAGGGGTTGGGGTTTAGGGGTTGGGGTTAGGTTTAGATTTGGGGTTAGGGTTTGGGGTTAGGGGTTGGGGTTAGGTTTACATTTGGGGTTAGGGGTTGGGGTTAGGGTTTGGGGTTAGGGATTGGGGTTAGGTTTAGATTTGGGGTTAGGGGTTGGGGTTAGGGTTTGGGGTTAGGGATTGGGGTTAGGTTTAGATTTGGGGTTAGGGTTTGGGGTTAGGTTTAGATTTGGGATTAGGGGTTGGGGTTTAGGGGTTGGGGTTAGGTTTAGATTTGGGTTTAGGGTTTGGGGTTAGGGGTTGGGGTTAGGTTTAGATTTGGGGTTAGGGGTTGGGGTTTAGGGGTTGGGGTTAGGTTTAGATTTGGGTTTAGGGGTTGGGGTTAGGGTTTGGGGTTAGGGATTGGGGTTAGGTTTAGATTTGGGGTTAGGGGTTGGGGTTTAGGGGTTGGGGTTAGGTTTAGATTTGGGCTTAGGGTTTGGGGTTAGGGATTGGGGTTAGGTTTAGATTTGCGGTTAGGTTTAGATTTGGGGTTGGGGTTTGGGGTTAGGTTTTGGGGTTAGGGATTGGGGTTAGGCTTAGATTTGGGGTTAGGTTTAGATTTGGGGTTAGGGATTGGGGTTAGGTTTAGATTTGAAGTTAAGGGTTGGGGTTAGGTTCAGATTTGGGGTTAGGGGTTGGGGTTAGGGTTTGGGGTTAGGTATTGGGGTTAGGTTTAGATTTGGGGTTAGGGGTTGGGGTTAGGTTTAGATTTGGGGTTAGGGTTTGGGGTTTAGGGGTTGGGGTTAGGTTTAGATTTGGGTTTAGGGGTTGGGGTTAGGGGTTGGGGTTAGGGATTGGGGTTAGGTTTAGATTTGGGGTTAGGGGTTGGGGTTAGGGGTTGAGGTTAGGTTTAGATTTGGGGTTAGGGGTTGGGGTTAGGGGTTGGGGTTAGGTTTAGATTTGGGGTTAGGGGTTGGGGTTTAGGGGTTGGGGTTAGGTTTAGATTTGGGGTTAGGGTTTGGGGTTAGGGATTGGGGTTAGGTTTAGATTTGGGGTTAGGGGTTGGGGTTAGGGTTTGGGGTTAGGGATTGGGGTTAGGTTTAGATTTGGGGTTAGGGGTTGGGGTTAGGTTTAGATTTGGAGTTAGGGGTTGGGGTTTAGGGGTTGGGGTTAGGTTTAGATTTGGGGTTAGGGTTTGGGGTTAGGGGTTGGGGTTAGGTTTAGATTTGGGGTTAGGGTTTGGGGTTAGGTTTAGATTTGGGGTTAGGGTTTGGGGTTAGGGGTTGGGGTAGGTTTAGATTTGGGGTTAGGGATTGGGGTTAGGTTTAGATTTGGAGTTAGGGGTTGGGGTTAGGTTTAGATTTGGGGTTAGTGGTTGGGGTTAGGGTTTGGGGTTAAGGATTGGGGTTAGGTTTAGATTTGGGGTTAGGGGTTGGGGTTTAGGGGTTTTGGTTAGGTTTAGATTTGGGGTTAGGGTTTGGGGTTAGGGGTTGGGGTTAGGTTTAGATTTGGGGTTAGGGGTTGGGGTTAGGGTTTGGGGTTAGGGACTGGGGTTAGGTTTAGATTTGGGGTTAGGTTTAAATTTGGGGTTGGGGGTTGGGGTTAGGGTTTGGGGTTAGGGATTGGGGTTAGGCTTAGATTTGGGGTTAGGTTTAGATTTGGGGTTAGGTTTAGATTTGGGGTTAGGGGTTGGGGTTAGGGGTTGGGTTTAGGGGTTGGGGTTAGGGGTTGAGGTTAGGTTTAGATTTGGGGTTAGGGGTTGGGGTTAGGGGTTGGGGTTAGGTTTAGATTTGGGTTTAGCGTTGGGGTTAGGTTTAGATTTGGGGTTAGGGGTTGGGGTTAGGGGTTGGGGTTAGGTTTAGATTTGGGGTTAGGGGTTGGGGTTAGGGTTTGGGGTTAGGGATTGGGGTTAGGTTTAGATTTGGAGTTAGGGGTTGGGGTTAGGTTTAGATTTGGGGTTAGGGGTTGGGGTTAGGTTTAGATTTGGGGTTAGGGGTTGGGGTTTAGGGGTTGGGGTTAGGTTTAGATTTGGGTTTAGGGGTTGGGGTTAGGGTTTTGGGTTAGGGATTGGGGTTAGGTTTAGATTTGGGGTTAGGGGTTGGGGTTAGGTTTTGGGGTTAGGGATTGGGGTTAGGTTTAGATTTGGGGTTAGGGTTTGGGGTTAGGTTTAGATTTGGGATTAGGGGTTGGGGTTTAGGAGTTGGGGTTAGGTTTAGATTTGGGTTTAGGGGTTGGGGTTAAGAGTTGGGGTTAGGGATTGGGGTTAGGTTTAGATTTGGGGTTAGGGGTTGAGGTTTAGGGGTTGGGGTTAGGTTTAGATTTGGGTTTAGGGGTTGGGGTTAGGGTTTTGGGTTAGGGATTGGGGTTAGGTTTAGATTTGGGGTTAGGGGTTGGGGTTAGGGTTTGGGGTTAGGGATTGGGGTTAGGTTTAGATTTGGGGTTAGGGTTTGGGGTTAGGTTTAGATTTGGGATTAGGGGTTGGGGTTTAGGGGTTGGGGTTAGGTTTAGATTTGGGTTTAGGGTTTGGGGTTAGGGGTTGGGGTTAGGTTTAGATTTGGGGTTAGGGGATGGGGTTTAGGGGTTGGGGTTAGGTTTAGATTTGGGTTTAGGGGTTGGGGTTAGGGTTTGAGGTTAGGGATTGGGGTTAGGTTTAGATTTGGGGTTAGGGGTTGGGGTTTAGGGGTTGGGGTTAGGTTTAGATTTGGGGTTAGGGTTTGGGGTTAGGGATTGTGGTTAGGTTTAGATTTGCGGTTAGGTTTAGATTTGTGGTTGGGGTTTGGGGTTAGGTTTTGGGGTTAGGGATTGGCGTTAGGCTTAGATTTGGGGTTAGGTTTAGATTTGGGGTTAGGGTTTGGGGTTAGGGGTTGGGGTTAGGTTTAGATTTGAGGTTAGGGGTTGGGGTTAGGGTTTAGGGTTAGGGATTGGGGTTAGGTTTAGATTTGGAGTTAGGGGTTGGGGTTAGGTTCAGATTTGGGGTTAGGGGTTGGGGTTTAGGGGTTGGGGTTAGGTTTAGATTTGGGGTTAGGGTTTGGGGTTAGGGATTGGGGTTAGGTTTAGATTTGGGGTTAGGGGTTGGGTTTAGGTTTAGATTTGGGGTTAGGGATTGGGGTTAGGTTTAGATTTGGAGTTAGGGGTTGGGGTTCGGTTTAGATTTGGGGTTAGGGGTTGGGGTTAGGGTTTGGGGTTAGGGATTGGGGTTAGGTTTAGATTTGGGTTTAGGGGTTGGGGTTTAGGGGTTGGGGATAGGTTTAGATTTGGGGTTAGGGTTTGGGGTTAGGGATTGGGGTTAGGTTTAGATTTGGGGTTAGGGGTTGGGGTTAGGGTTTGGGGTTAGGGATTGGGGTTAGGTTTAGATTTGGGGTTAGGGGTTGGGGTTAGGGTTTGGGGTTAGGGATTGGGGTTAGGTTTAGATTTGGGGTTAGGGTTTGGGGTTAGGTTTAGATTTGGGATTAGGGGTTGGGGTTTAGGGGTTGGGGTTAGGTTTAGATTTGGGTTTAGGGTTTGGGGTTAGGGGTTGGGGTTAGGTTTAGATTTGGGGTTAGGGGTTGGGGTTTAGGGGTTGGGGTTAGGTTTAGATTTGGGTTTAGGGGTTGGGGTTAGGGTTTGGGGTTAGGGATTGGGGTTAGGTTTAGATTTGGGGTTAGGGGTTGGGGTTTAGGGGTTGGGGTTAGGTTTAGATTTGGGCTTAGGGTTTGGGGTTAGGGATTGGGGTTAGGTTTAGATTTGCGGTTAGGTTTAGATTTGGGGTTGGGGTTTGGGGTTAGGTTTTGGGGTTAGGGATTGGGGTTAGGCTTAGATTTGGGGTTAGGTTTAGATTTGGGGTTAGGGTTTGGGGTTAGGGGTTGGGGTTAGGTTTAGATTTGGGTTTGGGGGTTGGGGTTAGGGTTTGGGGTTAGGGATTGTGGTTAGGTTTAGATTTGGAGTTAAGGGTTGGGGTTAGGTTCAGATTTGGGGTTAGGCGTTGGGGTTTAGGGGTTGGGGTTAGGTTTAGATTTGGGTTAGGGTTTGGGGTTAGGGATTGGGGTTAGATTTAGATTTGGGGTTAGGGGTTGGGGTTAGGGTTTGGGGTTAGGGGTTGGGGTTAGGTTTAGATTTGGGGTTAGGGGTTGGGGTTAGGTTTAGATTTGGGGTTAGGGGTTGGGGTTTAGGGGTTGGGGTTAGGTTTAGATTTGGGGTTAGTGTTTGCGGTTAGGGGTTGGGGTTAGGTTTAGATTTGGGGTTAGGGGTTGGGGTTAGGGTTTGGGGTTAGGGATTGGGGTTAGGTTTAGATTTGGAGTTAGGGGTTGGGGTTAGGTTGAGATTTGGGGTTAGGGGTTGGGGTTAGGTTTTGGGGTTAGGGATTGGGGTTAGGTTTAGATTTGGGGTTATGGGTTGGGGTTTAGGGGTTGGGGTTAGGTTTAGATTTGGGGTTAGGGTTTGGGGTTAGGGGTTGGGGTTAGGTTTAGATTTGGGTTTAGGGGTTGGGGTTAGGGTTTGGGGTTAGGGATTGGGGTTAGGTTTAGATTTGGAGTTAGGGGTTGGGGTTAGGTTTAGATTTGGGGTTAGGGGTTGGGGTTAGGTTTAGATTTGGGGTTAGGGGTTGGGGTTTAGGGGTTGGGGTTAGGTTTAGATTTGGGGTTAGGGTTTGGGGTTAGGGATTGGGGTTAGGTTTAGATTTGGGGTTAGGGGTTGGGGTTAGGGTTTGGGGTTAGGGATTGGGGTTAGGTTTAGATTTGGGGTTAGGGGTTGGGGTTAGGTTTAGATTTGGGGTTAGGGGTTGGGGTTTAGGGGTTGGGGTTAGGTTTAGATTTGGGTTTAGGGGTTGGGGTTAGGGGTTGGGGTTAGGGATTGGGATTAGGTTTAGATTTGGGATTAGGGGTTGGGGTTAGGGTTTGGGCTTAGGGATTTGGGTTAGGTTTAGATTTGGGGTTAGTGGTTGGGGTTTAGGGGTTGGGGTTAGGTTTAGATTTGGGTTTAGGGGTTGGGGTTAGGGTTTGGGGTTAGGGATTGGGGTTAGGTTTAGATTTGGGTTTGGGGGTTGGGGTTAGGGTTTGGGGTTAGGGATTGGGGTTAGGCTTAGATTTGGGCTTAGGTTTAGATTTGGGGTTAGGGTTTGGGGTTAGGGTTTGGGGTTAGGTTTAGATTTGGGGTTAGGGGTTGGGGTTAGGGTTTGGGGTTAGGGATTGGGGTTAGGTTTAGATTTGGAGTTAAGGGTTGGGGTTAGGTTTAGATTTGGGGTTAGGTTTAGATTTGGGGTTAGGGGTTGGGGTTAGGGGTTGGGGTTAGGGGTTGGGGTTAGGGGTTGGGGTTAGGGGTTGGGGCTAGGGGTTGAGGTTAGGTTTAGATTTGGGGTTAGGGGTTGGGCTTAGGGGTTGGGGTTAGGTTTAGATTTGGGGTTAGGGGTTGGGGTTTAGGGGTTGGGGTTAGGGATTGGGGTTAGGTTTAGATTTGGGTTTAGAGGTTGGGGTTAGGTTTAGATTTGGGGTTAGGGTTTGGGATTAGGGGTTGGGGTTAGGTTTAGATTTGGGGTTAGGGGTTGGGGTTTAGGGGTTGAGGTTAGGTTTAGATTTGGGTTTAGGGGTTGGGGTTAGGGTTTGGGGTTAGGGATTGGGGTTAGGTTTAGATTTGGGGTTAGGGGTTGGGGTTAGGGTTTGGGGTTAGGGATTGGGGTTAGGTTTAGATTTGGGGTTAGGGGTTGGGGTTTAGGGGTTGGGGTTAGGTTTATATTTGGGGTTAGGGGTTGGGGTTTTGGTTTGGGGTTAGGTTTATATTTGGGGTTAGGGGTTGGGGTTTAGGGGTTGGGGTTAGGTTTAGATTTGGGGTTAGGGGTTGGGGTTTAGGGGTTGGGGTTAGATTTAGATTTGGGGTTAGGGTTTGGGGTTAGGGGTTGGGGTTAGGTTTAGATTTGGGGTTAGGTTTAAATTTGGGGTTGGGGGTTGGGGTTAGGGTTTGGGGTTAGGGATTGGGGTTAGGCTTAGATTTGGGGTTAGGTTTAGATTTGGGGTTAGGGTTTGGTGTTAGGGGTTGTGGTTAGGTTTAGATTTGGGGTTAGGGGTTGGGGTTAGGGTTTGGGGTTAGGGATTGGGGTTAGGTTTAGATTTGGGGTTAGGGGTTGGGGTTAGGTTTAGATTTGGGGTTAGGTTTAGATTTGGGGTTAGGGGTTGGGGTTAGGGGTTGGGGTTAGGGGTTGGGGTTAGGAATTGGGGTTAGGTTTAGATTTGGGGTTAGGGTTTGGGGTTAGGGATTGAGGTTAGGTTTAGATTTGGGGTTAGGGGTTGGGGTTAGGGTTTGAGGTTAGGGATTGGGGTTAGGTTTAGATTTGGGGTTAGGGGTTGGGGTTAGGTTTACATTTGGGGTTAGGGTTTGGGTTTAGGGGTTGGGGTTAGGTTTAGATTTGGGGTTAGGGGTTGGGGTTAGGGTTTGGGGTTAGGGATTGGGGTTAGGTTTAGATTTGGAGTTAGGGGTTGGGGTTAGGTTTAGATTTGGGGTTAGGGGTTGGGGTTAGGGTTTAGGGTTAAGGATTCGGTTAGGTTTAGATTTGGGGTTAGGGGTTGGGGTTTAGGGGTTGGGGTTAGGTTTAGATTTGGGGTTAGGGTTTGGGGTTAGGGATTGGTGTTAGGTTTAGATTTGGGGTTAGGGGTTGGGGTTAGGGTTTGGGGTTAGGGATTGGGGTTAGGTTTAGATTTGGAGTTAGGGGTTGGGGTTAGGTTTAGATTTGGGGTTAGGGGTTGGGGTTAGGTTTATATTTGGGGTTAGGGGTTGGGGTTTAGGGGTTGGGGTTAGGTTTAGATTTGGGTTTAGGGGTTGGGGTTAGGGGTTGGGTTTAGGAATAGGGGTTAGGTTTAGATTTGGGGTTAGGGGTTGGGGTTAGGGTTTGGGGTTAGGGATTGGGGTTACGTTTAGATTTGGGGTTAGGGTTTGGGGTTAGGGGTTGGGGTTAGGTTTAGATTTGGGTTTAGGGGTTGGGGTTTAGGGGTTGAGGTTAGGTTTAGATTTGGGTTTAGGGTTTGGGGTTAGGGGTTGGGGTTAGGTTTAGATTTGGGGTTAGGGGTTGGGGTTAGGGTTTGGGGTTAGGGATTGGGGTTAGGTTTAGATTTGGAGTTAGGGGTTGGGGTTAGGTTTAGATTTGGGGTTAGGGGTTGGGGTTAGGATTTGGGGTTAAGGATTGGGGTTAGGTTTAGATTTGGGGTTAGGGGTTGGGGTTTAGGGGTTGGGGTTAGGGATTGGGGTTAGGTTTAGATTTGGGGTTAGGGGTTGGGGTTTAGGGTTGGGGTTAGGGATTGGGGTTAGGTTTAGATTTGGGGTTAGGGGTTGGGGTTTAGGGGTTGGGGTTAGGTTTAGATTTGGGTTTAGGGGTTGGGGTTAGGGTTTGGGGTTAGGGATTGGGGTTAGGTTTAGATTTGGGGTTAGGGGTTGGGGTTAGGTTTAGATTTGGGTTTAGGGGTTGGGGTTAGGGTTTGGGGTTAGGGATTGGGGTTAGGTTTAGATTTGGGGTTAGGGGTTGGGGTTTAGGGGTTGGGGTTAGGTTTAGATTTGGGGTTAGGGTTTGGGATTAGGGATTGGGGTTAGTTTTAGATTTGGGGTTAGGGGTTGGGGTTAGGGTTTGGGGTTAGGGATTGGGGTTAGGTTTAGATTTGGGGTTAGGTTTTGGGGTTAGGGATTGGGGTTAGGTTTAGATTTGGGGTTAGGGGTTGGGGTTAGGGGTTGGGGTTAGGGGCTGGGGTTAGGTTTAGATTTGGGGTTAGGGGTTGGGGTTTAGGGGTTGGGGTTAGGTTTAGATTTGGGTTTAGGGGTTGGGGTTAGGGTTTGGGGTTAGGGATTGGGGTTAGGTTTAGATTTGGGGTTAGGGGTTGGGGTTAGGGTTTGGGGTTAGGGATTGGGGTTAGGTTTAGATTTGGGGTTAGGGTTTAGGGTTAGGTTTAGATTTGGGATTAGGGGTTGGGGTTTAGGGTTTGGGGTTAGGTTTAGATTTGGGTTTAGGGGTTGGGGTTAAGGGTTGGGGTTAGGGATTGGGGTTAGGTTTAGATTTGGGGTTAGGGGTTGGGGTTTAGGGGTTGGGGTTAGGTTTAGATTTGGGTTTAGGGGTTGGGGTTAGGGTTTGAGGTTAGGGATTGGGGTTAGGTTTAGATTTGGGGTTAGGGGTTGGGGTTAGGGTTTGGGGTTAGGGATTGGGGTTAGGTTTAGATTTGGGTTTATATTTAAACCTAACCCCAATCGCTAACCCCAACCCCTAACCCCAACCCCCAACCCCAAATCTAAACCTAACCCCAAATCTAAACCTAACCCCAATCCCTAACCCCAAACCCTAACCCCAAATCTAAACCTAACCCCAACCCCTAAACCCCAACCCCTAACCCCAAATCTAAACCTAACCCCAAATCTAAACCTAACCCCAACCCCTAACTCCAAATCTAAATCTAACCCCAATCCCTAACCCCAAACCGTAACCCCAACCCCTAACCCCAAATCTAAACTTAACCCCAATCCCTAACCCCAAACCCTAACCCCAAATCTCAACCTAACCCCAACCCCTTACTCCAAATCTAAATCTAACCCCAATCCCTAACCCCAACCCCTAACCCCAACCCCCAACCCCAAATCTAAACCTAACCCCAAATCTAAACCTAACCCCAATCCCTAACCCCAAACCCTAACCCCAAATCTAAACCTAACCCCAACCCCTAAACCCCAACCCCTAACCCCAAATCTAAACCTAACCCCAAATCTAAACCTAACCCCAACCCCTAACTCCAAATCTAAATCTAACCCCAATCCCTAACCCCAAACCGTAACCCCAACCCCTAACCCCAAATCTAAACTTAACCCCAATCCCTAACCCCAACCCCTAACCCCAAATCTAAACCTAACTCCAACCCCTAACCCCAAATCTAAACTTAACCCCAATCCCTAACCCCAACCCCTAACCCCAAATCTAAACCTAACCCCAACCCCTAACCCCAAATCTAAACCGAACCCCAACCCCTAACCCCAAATCTAAATCTAACCCCAATCCCTAACCCCAACCCCTAACCCCAACCCCCAAACCCAAATCTAACCCTAACCCCAAATCTAATCCTAACCCCAATCCCTAACCCCAAACCCTAACCCCAAATCTAAACCTAACCCCAACCCCTAAACTCCAACTCCTAACCCCAAATCTAAACCTAACCCCAACCCCTAAAGCCAAATCTACACCTAACCCCAAGCCCTAACTCCAACCCCTAACCCCAAATCTAAACCTAACCCCAAATCTAAGCCTAACCCCAAATCTAAACCGAAACCCAAATCGAAACCTGACCGAAACCCCCAACCCCAAATCTAAACCTAACCCCAAATCTAAACCTAAACCCAATCCCTAACCCCAAACCCTAACCCCAAATCTAAACCTAATCCCAACCCCTAACCCCAACCCCTAACCCCAAATCTAAACCTAACCCCAATCCCTAACTCCAAACCCTAACTCCAACCCCTAAACCCAAATCTAAACCTAACCCCAACCCCTAAACCCCAACCCCTAACCCCAAATCTAAACCTAACCCCAATCCCTAACCCCAAACCCTAACCCCAACCCCTAACCCCAAATCTAAACCTAACCCCAATCCCTAACCCCAACCCCTAACCCCAACCCCTAACCCCAAATCTAAACCTAACCCCAATCCCTAACCCCAAACCCTAACCCCAAATCTAAACCTAACCCCAACCCCTAAACCCCAACCCCTAACCCCAAATCTAAACCTAACCCCAACCCCTAACCCCAAATCAAAACCAAACCCCAACCCCTAACTCCAAATCTAAACCTAACCCCAATCCCTAACCCCAAATCTAAACCTAACCCCAACTCCTAACCCCAAACCCTAACCCCAAATCTAAACGTAACCCCAACCCCAACCCCAAATCTAAACCTAACCCCAATCCCTAACCCCAAATCTAAACCTAACCCCAACTCCTAACCCGAAACCCTAACCCCAAATCTAAACCTAACCCCAACCCCTAACCCCAAATCTAAACCTAACCCCAATCCCTAACCCCAAACCCTAACCCCAACCCCTAACCCCAAATCTAAACCTAACCCCAATCCCTAACCCCAAACCCTAACCCCAAATCTAAACCTAACCCCAACCCCTAAACCCCAACCACTAACCCCAAATCTAAACCTAACCCCAACCCCTAACCCCAACCCCTAACCCCAAATCTAAACCTAACCTCAACCCCTAACCCCAACCCCTAACCCCAAATATAAACCTAACCCCAATCCCTAACCCCAAACCCTAACCCCAACCCCTAAACCCAAATCTAAACCTAACCCCAACCCCTAAACCCCAAACCCTAACCCCAAATCTAAACCTAACCCCAATCCCTAACCTCAATCCCTAACCCCAAACCCTAACCCCAACCCCCGACCCCAAATCTAAACCTAACCCCAATCCCTAACCCCAAACCCTAACACCAAATCTAAACCTAACCCCAACCCCTAAACCCCAACCCCTAACCCCAAATAAACCTAACCCCAATCCCTAACCCCAAACCCTAACCCCAACCCCTAAACCCAAATCTAAACCTAACCCCAACCCCTAAACCCCAACCCCTAACCCCAAATCTAAACCTAACCCCAATCCCTAACCCCAAACCCTAACCCCAACCCCTAACCCCAAATCTAAACCTAATCCCAATCCCTAACCCCAACCCCTAACCCTAACCCCTAAACCCAAATCTAAACCTAACCCCAACCCCTAAACCCCAACCCCTACACCCCAAATCTAAACCTAACCCCAATCCCTAACCCCAAACCCTAACCCCAACCCCTAACCCCAAATCTAAACCTAATCCCAATCCCTAACCCCAACCCCTAACCCTAACCCCTAACCCCAACCCCTAAACCCCAACCCCTAACCCCAAATCTAAACCTAACCCCAAATCTAAACCTAACCCCAACCCCTAACGCCAAATCTAAATCTAACCCCAATCCCTAACCCCAAACCGTAACCCCAACCCCTAACCCCAAATCTAAACTTAACCCCAATCCCTAACCCCAACCCCTAACCCCAAATCTAAACCTAACTCCAACCCCTAACCCCAAATCTAAACTTAACCCCAATCCCTAACCCCAACCCCTAACCCCAAATCTAAACCTAACCCCAACCCCTAACCCCAAATCTAAACCGAACCCCAACCCCTAACCCCAAATCTAAATCTAACCCCAATCCCTAACCCCAACCCCTAACCCCAACCCCCAAACCCAAATCTAAACCTAACCCCAAATCTAAACCTAACCCCAATCCCTAACCCCAAACCCTAACCCCAAATCTAAACCTAACCCCAACCCCTAAACTCCAACTCCTAACCCCAAATCTAAACCTAACCCCAACCCGTAAACCCAAATCTACACCTAACCCCAAGCCCTAACTCCAACCCCTAACCCCAAATCTAAACCTAACCCCAAATCTAAGCCTAACCCCAAATCTAAACCGAAACCCAAATCGAAAACTGACCGAAACCCCCAACCCCAAATCTAAACCTAACCCCAAATCTAAACCTAAACCCAATCCCTAACCCCAAACCCTAACCCCAAATCTAAACCTAATCCCAACCCCTAAACCCCAACCCCTAACCCCAAATCTAAACCTAACCCCAATCCCTAACCCCAAACCCTAACTCCAACCCCTAAACCCAAATCTAAACCTAACCCCAACCCCTGAACCCCAACCCCTAACCCCAAATCTAAACCTAACCCCAATCCCTAACCCCAAACCCTAACCCCAACCCCTAACCCCAAATCTAAACCTAACCCCAATCCCTAACCCCAACCCCTAACCCCAACCCCTAACCCCAAATCTAAACCTAACCACAATCCCTAACCCCAAACCCTAACCCCAAATCTAAACCTAACCCCAACCCCTAAACCCCAACCCCTAACCCCAAATCTAAACCTAACCCCAACCCCTAACCCCAAATCAAAACCAAACCCCAACCCCTAACTCCAAATCTAAACCTAACCCCAATCCCTAACCCCAAATCTAAACCTAACCCCAACTCCTAACCCCAAACCCTAACCCCAAATCTAAACGTAACCCCAACCCCAACCCCAAATCTAAACCTAACCCCAATCCCTAACCCCAAATCTAAACCTAACCCCAACTCCTAACCCGAAACCCTAACCCCAAATCTAAACCTAACCCCAACCCCTAACCCCAAATCTAAACCTAACCCCAATCCCTAACCCCAAACCCTAACCCCAACCCCTAACCCCAAATCTAAACCTAACCCCAATCCCTAACCCCAAAGCCTAACCCCAAATCTAAACCTAACCCCAACCCCTAAACCCCAACCACTAACCCCAAATCTAAACCTAACCCCAACCCCTAACCCCAACCCCTAACCCCAAATCTAAACCTAACCTCAACCCCTAACCCCAACCCCTAACCCCAAATCTAAACCTAACCCCAATCCCTAACCCCAAACCCTAACCCCAACCCCTAAACCCAAATCTAAACCTAACCCCAACCCCTAAACCCCAAACCCTAACCCCAAATCTAAACCTAACCCCAATCCCTAACCCCAATCCCTAACCCCAAACCCTAACCCCAACCCCCAACCCCAAATCTAAACCTAACCCCAATCCCTAACCCCAAACCCTAACACCAAATCTAAACCTAACCCCAACCCCTAAACCCCAACCCCTAACCCCAAATAAACCTAACCCCAATCCCTAACCCCAAACCCTAACCCCAACCCCTAAACCCAAATCTAAACCTAACCCCAACCCCTAAACCCCAACCCCTAACCCCAAATCTAAACCTAACCCCAATCCCTAACCCCAAACCCTAACCCCAACCCCTAACCCCAAATCTAAACCTAATCCCAATCCCTAACCCCAACCCCTAACCCTAACTCCTAAACCCAAATCTAAACCTAACCCCAACCCCTAAACCCCAACCCCTAATCCCAAATCTAAACCTAACCCCAAACCCTAACCCCAAATCTAAACCTAACCCCAATCCCTAACCCCAAACCCTAACCCCAACCCCTAACCCCAAATCTAAACCTAACCCCAATCCCTAACCCCAAACCCTAACCCCAAATCTAAACCTAACCCCAACCCCTAACTCCAAATCTAAACCTAACCCCAATCCCTAACCCCAAATCTAAACCTAACCCCAACTCCTAACTCCAAATCTAAACCTAACCCCAACCCCTAACCCCAAATCTAAACCTAACCCCAACCCCTAACCCCAAACCCTAACCCCAACCCCTAACCCCAAATCTAAACCTAACCCCAACCCCTAAACCCCAACCCCTAACCCCAAATCTAAACCTAACCCCAACCCCTAACCCCAAATCTAAACCTAACCCCAATCCCTAACCCCAAACCCTAACCCCAACCCCTAACCCCAAATCTAAACCTAACCCCAATCCCTAACCCCAAACCCTAACCCCAAATCTAAACCTAACCCCAACCCCTAACTCCAAATCTAAACCTAACCCCAATCCCTAACCCCAAATCTAAACCTAACCCCAACCCCAACCCCAAATCTAAACCTAACCCCAACCCCTAACCCCAAATCTAAACCTAACCCCAACCCCTAACCCCAAACCCTAACCCCAAATCTAAACCTAACCCCAACCCCTAAACCCCAACCCCTAACTCCAAATCTAAACCTAACCCCAACCCCTAACCCCAAATCTAAACCTAACCCCAATCCCTAACCCCAAACCCTAACCCCAACCCCTAACCCCAAATCTAAACCTAACCCCAATCCCTAACCCCAAACCCTAACCCCAAATCTAAACCTAACCCCAACCCCTAAACCCCAACCCCTAACCCCAAATCTAAACCTAACCCCAACCCCTAACCCCAACCCCTAACCCCAAATCTAAACCTAACCTCAACCCCTAACCCCAACCCCTAACCCCAAATCTAAACCTAACCCCAATCCCTAACCCCAAACCCTAACCCCAACCCCTAAACCCAAATCTAAACCTAACCCCAACCCCTAAACCCCAAACCATAACCCCAAATCTAAACCTAACCCCAATCCCTAACCCCAATCCCTAACCCCAAACCCTAAGCCCAACCCCCAACCCCAAATCTAAACCTAATCCCAATCCCTAACCCCAAACCCTAACACCAAATCTAAACCTAACCCCAACCACTAAACCCCAACCCCTAACCCCAAATAATCCTAACCCCAATCCCTAACCCCAAACCCTAACCCCAAACCCTAAACCCAAATCTAAACCTAACCCCAACCCCTAAACCCCAACCCCTAACCCCAAATCTAAACCTAACCCCAATCCCTAACCCAAAACCCTAACCCCAACCCCTAAACCCAAATCTAAACCTAATCCCAATCCCTAACCCCAACCCCTAACCCTAACCCCTAAACCCAAAAATAAACCTAACCCCAACCCCTAAACCCCAACCCCTAACCCCAAATCTAAACCTAACCCCAACCCCTAACCCCAAATCTAAACCTAACCCCAATCCCTAACCCCAAACCCTAACCCCAACCCCTAACCCCAAATCTAAACCTAACCCCAATCCCTAACCCCAAACCCTAACCCCAAATCTAAACCTAACCCCAACCCCTAAACCCCAACCCCTAACCCCAAATCTAAACCTAACCCCAACCCCTAACCCCAAATCTAAACCTAACCCCAACCCCTAACTCCAAATCTAAACCTAACCCCAATCCCTAACCCCAAACCCTAACCCCAACCCCTAAACCCAAATCTAAACCTAACCCCAACCCCTAACCCCAAACCCTAACCCCAAATCTAAACCTAACCCCAACCCCTAAACCCCAACCCCTAAACCCAACCCCTAACCCCAACCCCTAACCCCAAATCTAAACCTAACCTCAACCCCTAACCCCAACCCCTAAACCCAACCCCTAACCCCAACCCCTAACCCCAAATCTAAACCTAACCCCAAATCTAAACCTAACCCCAAACCCTAACTCCAAATCCAAACCTAACCCCAACCCCTAACCCCAAACCCTAACCCCAAATCTAAACCTAACCCCAAATCTAAACCTAACCCCAATCCCTAACCCCAAACCCTAACCCCAACCCCCAACCCCAAATTTAAACCTAACCCCAAATCTAAACCTAACCCCAATCCCTAACCCCAAACCCTAACCCCAACCCCTAACCCCAAATCTAAACCTAACCCCAACCCCTAACCCCAAACCCTAACCCCAAATCTAAACCTAACCCCAACCCCTAAACCCCAACCCCTAACCCCAAATCTAAACCTAACCCCAATCCCTAACCCCAAACCCTAACCCCAACCCCTAACCCCAAATCTAAACCTAACCCCAACCCCTAAGTCCAAATCTAAACCTAACCCCAATCCCTAACCCCAAATCTAAACCTAACCCCAACCCCTAACCCCAAACCGTAACCCCAAATCTAAACCTAACCCCAACCCCAACCCCAAATCTAAACCTAACCCCAACCCCTAACCCCAAATCTAAACCTAACCCCAACCCCTAACCCCAAACCCTAACCCCAAATCTAAACCTAACCCCAACCCCTAAACCCCAACCCCTAACTGCAAATCTAAACCTAAACCCAACCCCTAACCCCAAATCTAAACCTAACCCCAATCTCTAAACCCAAACCCTAACCCCAACCCCTAACCCCAAATCTAAACCTAACCCCAATCCCTAACCCCAAACCCTAACCCCAAATCTAAACCTAACCCCAACCCCTAAACCCCAACCCCTAAACCCAAATCTAAACCTAACCCCAACCCCTATCCCCAACCCCTAACCCCAAATCTAAACCTAACCTCAACCCCTAACCCCAACCCCTAACCCCAAATCTAAACCTAACCCCAATCCCTAACCCCAAACCCTAACCCCAACCCCTAAACCCAAATCTAAACCTAACCCCAACCCCTAAACCCCAAACCCTAACCCCAAATCTAAACCTAACCCCAACCCCTAACCCCAAATCTAAAACTAACCCCAACCCCTAACTCCAAATCTAAACCTAACCCCAAACCCTAACCCCAAACCCTAACCCCAACCCCTAACCCCAAATCTAAACCTAACCCCAACCCCTAACCCCAAACCCTAACCCCAAATCTAAACCTAACCCCAACCCCTAAACCCCAACCCCTAACCCCAAATCTAAACCTAACCCCAATCCCTAACCCCAAACCCTAACCCCAACCCCTAACCCCAAATCTAAACCTAACCCCAACCCCTAACTCCAAATCTAAACCTAACCCCAATCCCTAACCCCAACCCCTAACCCCAACCCCTAACCCCAAATCTAAACCTAACCCCAACCCGTAAACCCCAACCCCTAACCCCAAATCTAAACCTAATCCCAATCCCTAACCCCAAACCCTAACCCCAACCCCTAAACCCAAATCTAAACCTAACCCCAATCCCTAAACCCCAACCCCTAACCCCAAATCTAAACCTAACCCCAATCCCTAACCCCAAACCCTAACCCCAACCCCTAACCCCAAATCTAAACCTAACCCCAATCCCTAACCCCAAACCCTAACCCCAACCCCTAACCCCAAATATAAACCTAACCCCAAACCCTAACCCCAAACCCTATCCCCAAATTTAAACCTAACCCCAACCCCTAAACCCCAACCCTAACCCCAAATCTAAACCTAACCCCAACCCCTAATCCCAAATCTAAACCTAACCCCAATCCCTAACCCCAACCCCTAAACCCCAACCCCTAACTCCAAATCTAAACCTAACCCCAACCACTAACCCCAACCCCTAACCCCAAATCTAAACCTAACCTCAACCTCTAACCCCAACCCCTAACCCCAACCCCTAACCCCAACCCCTAACCCCAAATCTAAACCTAACCCCAAATCTAAACCTAACCCCAACCCCTAACTCCAAATCTAAACCTAACCCCAATCCCTAACGCCAAACCTTAACCCCAACCCCTAACCCCAAATCTAAACCTAACCCCAACCCCTAACCCCAACCTCCAACCCCAAATTTAAACCTAACCCCAAATCTAAAGCTAACCCCAATCCCTAATCCCAAAACCTAACCCCAAATCTAAACCTAACCCCAACCCCTAAACCCCAACCCCTAACCCCAAATCTAAACCTAACCCCAATCCCTAACCCCAAACCCTAACCCCAACCCCTAAACCCAAATCTAAACCTAACCACAAATCTAAACCTAACCCCAACCCCTAACCCCAACCCCTAACCCCAAATATAAACCTAACCCCAATCCCTAACCCCAAACCCTAACCCCAACCCCTAACCCCAAATCTAAACCTAACCCCAACCCCTAACTCCAAATCTAAACCTAACCCCAATCCCTAACCCCAACCCCTAACCCCAACCCCTAACCCCAAATCTAAACCTAAACTCAACCCCTAAACCCCAACCCCTAACCCCAAATCTAAACCTAACCCCAATCCCTAACCCCAAACCCTAACCCCAAGCCCTAAACCCAAATCTAAACCTAACCCCAACCCCTAAACCCCAACCCCTAACCCCAAATCTAAACCTAACCCCAATCCCTAACCCCAAACCCTAACCCCAACCCCTAACCCCAAATCTAAACCTAACCCCAATCCCTAACCCCAAACCTTAACCCCAACCTCTAACCCCAAATCTAAACCTAACCCCAAACCCTAACCCCAAACCCTAACCCCAAATCTAAACCTAACCCCAACCCCTAAACCCCAACCCCTAACCCCAAATCTAAACCTAACCCCAACCCCTAACCCCAAATCTAAACCTAACCCCAATCCCTAACCCCAACCCCTAAACCCCAACCCCTAACCCCAAATCTAAACCTAACCCCAACCCCTAACCCCAACCCCTAACCCCAAATCTAAACCTAACCTCAACCCCTAACCCCAACCCCTAACCCCAACCCCTAACCCCAACCCCTAACCCCAAATCTAAACCTAACCCCAAATCTAAACCTAACCCCAACCCCTAACTCCAAATCTAAACCTAACCCCAATCCCTAACGCCAAACCTTAACCCCAACCCCTAACCCCAAATCTAAACCTAACCCCAACCCCTAACCCCAACCCACAACCCCAAATTTAAACCTAACCCCAAATCTAAACCTAACCCCAATCCCTAATCCCAAAACCTAACCCCAAATCTAAACCTAACCCCAACCCCTAAACCCCAACCCCTAACCCCAAATCTAAACCTAACCCCAATCCCTAACCCCAAACCCTAACCCCAACCCCTAAACCCAAATCTAAACCTAACCACAAATCTAAACCTAACCCCAACCCCTAACCCCAACCCCTAACCCCAAATATAAACCTAACCCCAATCCCTAACCCCAAACCCTAACCCCAACCCCTAACCCCAAATCTAAACCTAACCCCAAATCTGAACCTAACCCCAACCCCTAACTCCAAATCTAAACCTAACCCCAATCCCTAACCCCAAACCCTAACCCCAACCCCTAACCCCAAATCTAAACCTAACCCCAACCCCTAACCCCACACCCTAACCCCAAATCTAAACCTAACCCCAAATCTAAGCCTAACCCCAATTCCTAACCCCAACCCCTAAACCCCAAACCCTAACCCCAAATCTAAACCTAACCCCAACCCCTAACCCCAAATCTAAACCTAACCCCAACCTCTAACTCCAAATCTAAACCTAACCCCAAACCCTAACCCCAAACCCTAACCCCAACCCCTAACCCCAAATCTAAACCTAACCCCAACCCCTAACCCCAAACCCTAACCCCAAATCTAAACCTAACCCCAACCCCTAAACCCCAACCCCTAACCCCAAATCTAAACCTAACCCCAATCCCTAACCCCAAACCCTAACCCCAACCCCTAACCCCAAATCTAAACCTAACCCCAACCCCTAACTCCAAATCTAAACCTAACCCCAATCCCTAACCCCAACCCCTAACCCCAACCCCTAACCCCAAATCTAAACCTAAACCCAACCCCTAAACCCCAACCCCTAACCCCAAATCTAAACCTAACCCCAATCCCTAACCCCAAACCCTAACCCCAAGCCCTAAACCCAAATCTAAACCTAACCCCAACCCCTAAACCCCAACCCCTAACCCCAAATCTAAACCTAACCCCAATCCCTAACCCCAAACCCTAACCCCAACCCCTAACCCCAAATCTAAACCTAACCCCAATCCCTAACCCCAAACCCTAACCCCAACCTCTAACCCCAAATCTAAACCTAACCCCAAACCCTAACCCCAAACCCTAACCCCAAATCTAAACTTAACCCCAACCCCTAAACCCCAATCCCTAACCCCAAATCTAAACCTAACCCCAACCCCTAACCCCAAATCTAAACCTAACCCCAACCCCTAACCCCAAATCTAAACCTAACCTCAACCCCTAACCCCAACCCCTAACCCCAAATCTAAACCTAACCTCAACCCCTAACCCCAACCCCTAACCCCAACCCCTAACCCCAAATCTAAACCTTACCCCAAATCTAAACCTAACCCCAACCCCTAACTCCAAATCTAAACCTAACCCCAATCCCTAACGCCAAACCTTAACCCCAACCCCTAACCCCAAATCTAAACCTAACCCCAACCCCTAACCCCAACCCCCAACCCCAAATTTAAACCTAACCCCAAATCTAAACCTAACCCCAATCCCTAATCCCAAAACCGTAACCCCAAATCTAAATCTAACCCCAACCCCTAAACCCCAACCCCTAACCCCAAATCTAAACTAAACCCCAATCCCTAACCCCAAACCCTAACCTCAACCCCTAAACCCAAATCTAAACCTAACCACAAATCTAAACCTAACCCCAACCCCTAACCCCAACCCCTAACCCCAAATATAAACCTAACCCCAATCCCTAACCCCAAACCCTAACCCCAACCCCTAACCCCAAATCTAAACCTAACTCCAAATCTAAACCTAACCCCAATCCCTAACCCCAACCCCTAACCCCAAATCTAAACCTAACCCCAACCCCTAACCCCAAACCCTAACCCCAAATCTAAACCTAACCCCAAATCTAAGCCTAACCCCAATTCCTAACCGCAACCCCTAAACCCCAAACCCTAACCCCAAATCTAAACCTAACCCCAACCCCTAACCCCAAATCTAAACCTAACCCCAACCCCTAACTCCAAATCTAAACCTAACCCCAAACCCTAACCCCAAACCCTAACCCCAACCCCTAACCCCAAATCTAAACCTAACCCCAACCCCTAACCCCAAACCCTAACCCCAAATCTAAACCTAACCCCAACCCCTAAACGCCAACCCCTAACCCCAAATCTAAACCTAACCCCAATCCCTAACCCCAAACCCTAACCCCAACCCCTAACCCCAAATCTAAACCTAACCCCAACCCCTAACTCCAAATCTAAACCTAACCCCAATCCCTAACCCCAACCCCTAACCCCAACCCCTAACCCCAAATCTAAACCTAACCCCAACCCCTAAACCCCAACCCCTAACCCCAAATCTAAACCTAACCCCAATCCCTAACCCCAAACCCTAACCCCAACCCCTAAACCCAAATCTAAACCTAACCCCAACCCCTAAACCCCAACCCCTAACCCCAAATCTAAACCTAACCCCAATCCCTAACCCCAAACCCTAACCCCAACCCCTAACCCCAAATCTAAACCTAACCCCAATCCCTAACCCCAACCACTAACCCCAACCCCTAAACCCAAATCTAAACCTAACCCCAACCCCTAAACCCCAACCCCTAACCCCAAATCTAAACCTAACCCCAACCCCTAACCGCAAATCTAAACCTAACCCCAATCCCTAACCCCAAACCCTAACCCCAAATCTAAACCTAACCCCAACCCCTAAACCCCAACCCCTAACCCCAAATCTAAACCTAACCCCAACCCCTAACCCCAAATCTAAACCTAACCCCAATCCCTAACCCCAACCCCTAAACCCCAACCCCTAACCCCAAATCTAAACCTAACCCCAACCCCTAACCCCAACCCCTAACCCCAAATCTAAACCTAACCTCAACCCCTAACCCCAACCCCTAACCCCAACCCCTAACCCCAACCCCTAACCCCAAATCTAAACCTAACCCCAAATCTAAACCTAACCCCAACCCCTAACTCCAAATCTAAACCTAACCCCAATCCCTAACGCCAAACCTTAACCCCAACCCCTAACCCCAAATCTAAACCTAACCCCAACCCCTAACCCCAACCCCCAACCCCAAATTTAAACCTAACCCCAAATTTAAACCTAACCCCAATCCCTAATCCCAAAACCTAACCCCAAATCTAAACCTAACCCCAACCCCTAAAGCCCACCCCCTAACCCCAAATCTAAACCTAACCCCAATCCCTAACCCCAAACCCTAACCCCAACCCCTAAACCCAAATCTAAACCTAACCCCAAATCTAAACCTAACCCCAACCCCTAACCCCAACCCCTAACCCCAAATATAAACCTAACCGCAATCCCTAACCCCAAACCCTAACCCCAACCCTTAACCCCAAATCTAAACCTAACCTCAACCCCTAACCCCAACCCCTAACCCCAACCCCTAACCCCAACCCCTAACCCCAAATCTAAACCTAACCCCAAATCTGAACCTAACACCAACCCCTAACTCCAAATCTAAACCTAACCCCAATCCCTAACCCCAAACCCTAACCCCAACCCCTAACCCCAAATCTAAACCTAACCCCAACCCCTAACCCCAAACCCTAACCCCAAATCTAAACCTAACCCCAAATCTAAGCCTAACCCCAATTCCTAACCCCAAACCCTAACCCCAAACCCCAACCCCAAATCTAAACCTAACCGCAAATCTAAACCTAACCCCAATCCCTAACCCCAAACCCTAACCCCAAATCTAAACCTAACCCCAACCCCTAAACCCCAACCCCTAACCCCAAATCTAAACCTAACCCCAATCCCTAACCCCAAACCCTAACCCCAACCCCTAAACCCAAATCTAAACCTAACCCCAACCTTTAAACCCCAACCCCTAACCCCAAATCTAAACCTAACCCCAACCCCTAACCCCAAACCCTAAACCCAAATCTAAACCTAACCCCAACCCCTAAACCCCAACCACTAATCCCAAATCTAAACCTAACCCCAAACCCTAACCCCAAATCTAAACCTAACCCCAATTTCTAACCCCAAACCCTAACCCCAACCCCTAACCCTAAATCTAAACCTAACCCCAACCCCTAACCCCAAACCCTAACCCCAACCCCTAAACCCAAATCTAAACCTAACCCCAACCCCTAAACCTCAACCCCTAACCCCAAATCTAAACCTAACCCCAATCCCTAACCCCAACCCTTAACCCCAACCCCTAAACCCAAATCTAAACCTAACCCCAACCCCTAAACCCCAACCCCTAATCCCAAATCTAAACCTAACCCCAAACCCTAACCCCAAATCTAAACCTAACCCCAATCCCTAACCCCAAACCCTAACCCCAACCCCTAACCCCAAATCTAAAACTAACCCCAATCCCTAACCCCAAACCCTAACCCCAACCCCTAAACCCAAATCTAAACCTAACCCCAACCCCTAAACCCCAACCCCTAACCCCAAATCTAAACCTAACCCCAACCCCTAACCCCAAATCTAAACCTAACCCCAACCCCTAACTCCAAATCTAAACCTAACCCCAATCCCTAACCCCAAACCCTAACCCCAACCCCTAAACCCAAATCTAAACCTAACCCCAACCCCTAACCCCAACCCCCAACCCCAAATTTAAACCTAACCCCAAATCTAAACCTAACCCCAATCCCTAACCCCAAAAACTAACCCCAAATCTAAACCTAACCCCAACCCCTAAACCCCAACCCCTAACCCCAAATCTAAACCTAACCCCAATCCCTAACCCCAAACCCTAACCCCAACCCCTAAACCCAAATCTAAACCTAACCCCAAATCTAAACCTAACTCCAACCCCTAACCCCAACCCCTAACCCCAAATCTAAACCTAACCCCAATCCCTAACCCCAAACCCTCACCCCAACCCCTAACCCCAAATCTAAACCTAACCCCAACCCCTAACCCCAAACCCTAAACCCCAACCCCTAACCCCAAATCTAAACCTAACCCCAACCCCTAACCCCAAACCCTAACCCCAAATCTAAACCTAACCTCAACCCCTAAACCCCAACCCCTAACCCCAAATCTAAACCTAACCCCAACCCCTAACCCCAAATCTAAACCTAACCCCAATCCCTAACCCCAAACCCTAACCCCAACCCCTAACCCCAAATCTAAACCTAACCCCAATCCCTAACCCCAAACCCTAACCCCAAATCTAAACCTAACCCCAACCCCTAAACCCCAACCCCTAACCCCAAATCTAAACCTAACCCCAAATCTAAACCTAACCCCAACCCCTAACTCCAAATCTTGCTACTTCTCCTCCGTTGGCAAATGCTTCACAGTCGCCCTAGGAAAGACGTTTAACAATCGATCTCCAAGAGGAACGAAACACATGATGCCATAAGGCGAAAGAATAGCAGGGCATCTCTTCACAAGCTTGTCCCTGATCTATAGCTGAGGGCAAACACTTGTGTGCTTGTGGGAGAGCGTGTGTCTTTCCTGGAAGCGTTTGGGAGTTTTGCTCAGACGCGTGTTTCCTCAAGTTCAAGAATCAAGATCTAGGATACCTGCAGACAGGTGCCTGTTTGTGTGGAGACAGTCTGTTTGAAACTGTGTTCCTCAGCGCCCGCTCTTTCTCCCCGTCGCTCCACACGCCTGGGAGTCCCTTTCTTTCTCTCCACAAGCACGTGTGTTGACTTCGTCGCACATGTGCATCTGCACAAGCGTTGAGCTCAGCAGAGCGTGTCTCTTGACACTTGATGTGCGTTGGCTGTGTCTGCCTGCTCCAGTGAAGAGAGAAACGGGAAATCATCTTGGTAGAGGCAACAAAGCAAAAGCGAGGCAGGATTGACATCTGCTCAACAGAGACGGATTCCCTGCGCTGACACAGTTCACAGTTACACGAGAAGCAATCTGAGCGGTCCGTCGACCGGAGACGTGTTTCCCAAGAGGTCGTTTAGCGAGTGAACAGCAGTGTGCGCGGCTTTCAGGAGTGTGCCTGGAAAGTGCCAGAATCACCAGAGCATCTGTGCAAAAGCTGCTGCCTCTGTGACCGCATTGAGGCACGTTCCCGTGTCTGCGAGTACATAGACGGCTCTTCGCGTTCACTCCGAGGGAAACGGTCCGCTATTGCTTCTGTGCGTACAGACGCGATTCCCTTGTCTCTTGCGAACACAGGGAACTCTGTGCATCCAAATCTACAGGCTAAGGACGCGTCTGCATATGTTTTGGTGAACAATCGAGTGTGCGTGTTCTGACAGCTGCCTCTATGCAGACGTCTCCACAGAGCCACTTCTGAATGCCCCGCAGCCCAGGACTGAAGGGATACACTAACAAGTGCACCGGTGTGAGCAACCACATATGCAGAAGGACGTCTTTCATCTCACAGAAGCGCGAACGTCTTGGCGTTCAAGCACATGGCAGAAACAAGGTGTGAACAGATGAGCTGCTGCTATTTTCTCCGTTCGGCATGCTTCGTTGTAGCTCTCTTGCCGGTCGCCGGCTTAGCGGCTTGCTTTGCGCGACTAGGTCTGCGGAGAGAAGGAGATAGCGCCGGAAACCTTGCCTTTTGCCTTCTTCGGCGCTGGAACCTGGTTGCTGCGCCTTCTCTTTGTCCATGTGCACACACACGATTCCTCAGCGAAAACCATGCAGAAACCTTTCCACGAGCACCCAGGGATGTGCACCCAGCACCACGTGCACGCACACGCAGCGAGAGAAAAGCACCTACCTTTTCACACACTGATGCCTAAGCAAACGCGTGGCCACACACACGCACACATCCGCAAGCGCGCCTACTCCCATCTATTGAGGGAAAGACGGACGAGCAACGTCCTGACAGGCTTGAGGGGAAAAACGTCCGTTGATGGTTGGCGTACTGCACGCCCGCCTACGGGACTGCAGGAGAATCCACATTTGGAAGGTACCTGAAGATGTGTGCCTGTTCTTGGAGCTCCGCTAGTAGGGTAGCAAAGACACTCGTAGGCAGTACTGAATGCTGCTCCGTGCTACTTCTCCTCCGCTGGCAAATGCTTCACAGTCGCCCTAGGAAAGACGTTTAACAATCGATCTCCAAGAGGAACGAAACACATGATGCCATAAGGCGAAAGAATAGCAGGGCATCTCTTCACAAGCTTGTCCCTGATCTATAGCTGAGGGGAAACACTTGTGTGCTTGTGGCAGAGCGTGTGTCTTTCCTGGAAGCGTTTGGGAGTTTTGCTCAGACGCGTGTTTCCTCAAGTTCAAGAATCAAGATCTAGGATACCTGCAGACAGGTGCCTGTTTGTGTGGAGACAGTCTGTTTGAAACTGTGTTCCTCAGCGCCCGCTCTTTCTCCCCGTCGCTCCACACGCCTGGGAGTCCCTTTCTTTCTCTCCACAAGCACGTGTGTTGACTTCGTCGCACATGTGCATCTGCACAAGCGTTGAGCTCAGCAGAGCGTGTCTCTTGACACTTGATGTGCGTTGGCTGTGTCTGCGTGCTCCAGTGAAGAGAGAAACGGGAAATCATCTTGGTAGAGGCAACAAAGCAAAAGCGAGGCAGGATTGACATCTGCTCAACAGAGACGGATTCCCTGCGCTGACACAGTTCACAGTTACACGAGAAGCAATCTGAGCGGTCCATCGACCGGAGACGTGTTTCCCAAGAGGTCGTTTAGCGAGTGAACAGCAGTGTGCACGACTTTCAGGAGTGTGCCTGGAAAGTGCCAGAATCACCAGAGCATCTGTGCAAAAGCTGCTGCCTCTGTGACCGCATTGAGGCACGTTCCCGTGTCTGCGAGTACATAGACGGCTCTTCGCGTTCACTCCGAGGGAAACGGTCCGCTATTGCTTCTGTGCGTACAGACGCGATTCCCTTGTCTCTTGCGAACACAGGGAACTCTGTGCATCCAAATCTACAGGCTAAGGACGCGTCTGCATATGTTTTGGTGAACAATCGAGTGTGCGTGTTCTGACAGCTGCCTCTATGCAGACGTCTCCACAGAGCCACTTCTGAATGCCCCGCAGCCCAGGACTGAATGGATACACTAACAAGTGCACCGGTGTGAGCAACCACATATGCAGAAGGACGTCTTTCATCTCACAGAAGCGCGAACGTCTTGGCGTTCAAGCACATGGCAGAAACAAGGTGTGAACAGATGAGCTGCTGCTATTTTCTCCGTTCGGCATGCTTCGTTGTAGCTCTCTTGCCGGTCGCTGGCTTAGCGGCTTGCTTTGCGCGACTAGGTCTGCGGAGAGAAGGAGATAGCGCCGGAAACCTTGCCTTTTGCCTTCTTCGGCGCTGGAACCTGGTTGCTGCGCCTTCTCTTTGTCCATGTGCACACACACAATTCCTCAGCGAAAACCATGCAGAAACCTTTCCACGAGCACCCAGGGATGTGCACCCAGCACCACGTGCACGCACACGCAGCGAGAGAAAAGCACCTACCTTTTCACACACTGATGCCTAAGCAAACGCGTGGCCACACACACGCACACATCCGCAAGCGCGCCTACTCCCATCTATTGAGGGAAAGACGGACGAGCAACGTCCTGACAGGCTTGAAAGGAAAAACGTCCGTTGATGGTTGGCGTACTGCACGCCCGCCTACGGGGCTGCAGGGGAATCCACATTTGGAAGGTACCTGAAGATGTGTGCCTGTTCTTGGAGCTCCGCTAGTAGGGTAGCAAAGACACTCGTAGACAGTACTGAATGCTGCTCCGTGCTACTTCTCCTCCGCTGGCAAATGCTTCACAGTCGCCCGAGGAAAGACGTTTAACAATCGATCTCCAAGAGGAACGAAACACATGATGCCATAAGGCGAAAGAATAGCAGGGCATCTCTTCACAAGCTTGTCCCTGATCTATAGCTGAGGGCAAACACTTGTGTGCTTGTGGCAGAGCGTGTGTCTTTCCTGGAAGCGTTTGGGAGTTTTGCTCAGACGCGTGTTTCCTCAAGTTCAAGAATCAAGATCTAGGATACCTGCAGACAGGTGCCTGTTTGTGTGGAGACAGTCTGTTTGAAACTGTGTTCCTCAGCGCCCGCTCTTTCTCCCCGTCGCTCCACACGCCTGGGAGTCCCTTTCTTTCTCTCCACAAGCACGTGTGTTGACTTCGTCGCACATGTGCATCTGCACAAGCGTTGAGCTCAGCAGAGCGTGTCTCTTGACACTTGATGTGCGTTGGCTGTGTCTGCCTGCTCCAGTGAAGAGAGAAACGGGAAATCATCTTGGTAGAGGCAACAAAGCAAAAGCGAGGCAGGATTGACATCTGCTCAACAGAGACGGATTCCCTGCGCTGACACAGTTCACAGTTACACGAGAAGCAATCTGAGCGGTCCATCGACCGGAGATGTGTTTCCCAAGAGGTCGTTTAGCGAGTGAACAGCAGTGTGCGCGACTTTCAGGAGTGTGCCTGGAAAGTGCCAGAATCACCAGAGCATCTGTGCAAAAGCTGCTGCCTCTGTGACCGCATTGAGGCACGTTCCCGTGCCTGCGAGTACATAGACGGCTCTTCGCGTTCACTCCGAGGGAAACGGTCCGCTATTGCTTCTGTGCGTACAGACGCGATTCCCTTGTCTCTTGCGAACACAGGGAACTCTGTGCATCCAAATCTACAGGCTAAGGACGCGTCTGCATATGTTTTGGTGAACAATCGAGTGTGCGTGTTCTGACAGCTGCCTCTATGCAGACGTCTCCACAGAGCCACTTCTGAATGCCCCGCAGCCCAGGACTGAATGGATACACTAACAAGTGCACCGGTGTGAGCAACCACATATGCAGAAGGACGTCTTTCATCTCACAGAAGCGCGAACGTCTTGGCGTTCAAGCACATGGCAGAAACAAGGTGTGAACAGATGAGCTGCTGCTATTTTCTCCGTTCGGCATGCTTCGTTGTAGCTCTCTTGCCGGTCGCCGGCTTAGCGGCTTGCTTTGCGCGACTAGGTCTGCGGAGAGAAGGAGATAGCGCCGGAAACCTTGCCTTTTGCCTTCTTCGGCGCTGGAACCTGGTTGCTGCGCCTTCTCTTTGTCCATGTGCACACACACGATTCCTCAGCGAAAACCATGCAGAAACCTTTCCACGAGCACCCAGGGATGTGCACCCAGCACCACGTGCACGCACACGCAGCTAGAGAAAAGCACCTACCTTTTCACACACTGATGCCTAAGCAAACGCGTGGCCACACACACGCACACATCCGCAAGCGCGCCTACTCCCATCTATTGAGGGAAAGACGGACGAGCAACGTCCTGACAGGCTTGAGGGGAAAAACGTCCGTTGATGGTTGGCGTACTGCACGCCCGCCTACGGGGCTGCAGGGGAATCCACATTTGGAAGGTACCTGAAGATGTGTGCCTGTTCTTGGAGCTCCGCTAGTAGGGTAGCAAAGACACTCGTAGGCAGTACTGAATGCTGCTCCGTGCTACTTCTCCTCCGCTGGCAAATGCTTCACAGTCGCCCGAGGAAAGACGTTTAACAATCGATCTCCAAGAGGAACGAAACACATGATGCCATAAGGCGAAAGAATAGCAGGGCATCTCTTCACAAGCTTGTCCCTGATCTATAGCTGAGGGCAAACACTTGTGTGCTTGTGGCAGAGCGTGTGTCTTTCCTGGAAGCGTTTGGGAGTTTTGCTCAGACGCGTGTTTCCTCAAGTTCAAGAATCAAGATCTAGGATACCTGCAGACAGGTGCCTGTTTGTGTGGAGACAGTCTGTTTGAAACTGTGTTCCTCAGCGCCCGCTCTTTCTCCCCGTCGCTCCACACGCCTGGGAGTCCCTTTCTTTCTCTCCACAAGCACGTGTGTTGACTTCGTCGCACATGTGCATCTGCACAAGCGTTGAGCTCAGCAGAGCGTGTCTCTTGACACTTGATGTGCGTTGGCTGTGTCTGCGTGCTCCAGTGAAGAGAGAAACGGGAAATCATCTTGGTAGAGGCAACAAAGCAAAAGCGAGGCAGGATTGACATCTGCTCAACAGAGACGGATTCCCTGCGCTGACACAGTTCACAGTTACACGAGAAGCAATCTGAGCGGTCCATCGACCGGAGACGTGTTTCCCAAGAGGTCGTTTAGCGAGTGAACAGCAGTGTGCGCGACTTTCAGGAGTGTGCCTGGAAAGTGCCAGAATCACCAGAGCATCTGTGCAAAAGCTGCTGCCTCTGTGACCGCATTGAGGCACGTTCCCGTGTCTGCGAGTACATAGACGGCTCTTCGCGTTCACTCCGAGGGAAACGGTCCGCTATTGCTTCTGTGCGTACAGACGCGATTCCCTTGTCTCTTGCGAACACAGGGAACTCTGTGCATCCAAATCTACAGGCTAAGGACGCGTCTGCATATGTTTTGGTGAACAATCGAGTGTGCGTGTTCTGACAGCTGCCTCTATGCAGACGTCTCCACAGAGCCACTTCTGAATGCCCCGCAGCCCAGGACTGAATGGATACACTAACAAGTGCACCGGTGTGAGCAACTACATACGCAGAAGGACGTCTTTCATCTCACAGAAGCGCGAACGTCTTGGCGTTCAAGCACATGGCAGAAACAAGGTGTGAACAGATGAGCTGCTGCTATTTTCTCCGTTCGGCATGCTTGGTTGTAGCTCTCTTGCCGGTCGCCGGCTTAGCGGCTTGCTTTGCGCGACTAGGTCTGCGGAGAGAAGGAGATAGCGCCGGAAACCTTGCCTTTTGCCTTCTTCGGCGCTGGAACCTGGTTGCTGCGCCTTCTCTTTGTCCATGTGCACACACACGATTCCTCAGCGAAAACCATGCAGAAACCTTTCCACGAGCACCCAGGGATGTGCACCCAGCACCACGTGCACGCACACGCAGCTAGAGAAAAGCACCTACCTTTTCACACACTGATGCCTAAGCAAACGCGTGGCCACACACACGCACACATCCGCAAGCGCGCCTACTCCCATCTATTGAGGGAAAGACGGACGAGCAACGTCCTGACAGTCTTGAGGGGAAATACGTCCGTTGATGGTTGGCGTACTGCACGCCCGCCTACGGGGCTGCAGGGGAATCCACATTTGGAAGGTACCTGAAGATGTGTGCCTGTTCTTGGAGCTCCGCTAGTAGGGTAGCAAAGACACTCGTAGGCAGTACTGAATGCTGCTCCGTGCTACTTCTCCTCCGCTGGCAAATGCTTCACAGTCGCCCGAGGAAAGACGTTTAACAATCGATCTCCAAGAGGAACGAAACACATGATGCCATAAGGCGAAAGAATAGCAGGGCATCTCTTCACAAGCTTGTCCCTGATCTATAGCTGAGGGCAAACACTTGTGTGCTTGTGGCAGAGCGTGTGTCTTTCCTGGAAGCGTTTGGGAGTTTTGCTCAGACGCGTGTTTCCTCAAGTTCAAGAATCAAGATCTAGGATACCTGCAGACAGGTGCCTGTTTGTGTGGAGACAGTCTGTTTGAAACTGTGTTCCTCAGCGCCCGCTCTTTCTCCCCGTCGCTCCACACGCCTGGGAGTCCCTTTCTTTCTCTCCACAAGCACGTGTGTTGACTTCGTCGCACATGTGCATCTGCACAAGCGTTGAGCTCAGCAGAGCGTGTCTCTTGACACTTGATGTGCGTTGGCTGTGTCTGCCTGCTCCAGTGAAGAGAGAAACGGGAAATCATCTTGGTAGAGGCAACAAAGCAAAAGCGAGGCAGGATTGACATCTGCTCAACAGAGACGGATTCCCTGCGCTGACACAGTTCACAGTTACACGAGAAGCAATCTGAGCGGTCCATCGACCGGAGACGTGTTTCCCAAGAGGTCGTTTAGCGAGTGAACAGCAGTGTGCGCGACTTTCAGGAGTGTGCCTGGAAAGTGCCAGAATCACCAGAGCATCTGTGCAAAAGCTGCTGCCTCTGTGACCGCATTGAGGCACGTTCCCGTGTCTGCGAGTACATAGACGGCTCTTCGCGTTCACTCCGAGGGAAACGGTCCGCTATTGCTTCTGTGCGTACAGACGCGATTCCCTTGTCTCTTGCGAACACAGGGAACTCTGTGCATCCAAATCTACAGGCTAAGGACGCGTCTGCATATGTTTTGGTGAACAATCGAGTGTGCGTGTTCTGACAGCTGCCTCTATGCAGACGTCTCCACAGAGCCACTTCTGAATGCCCCGCAGCCCAGGACTGAATGGATACACTAACAAGTGCACCGGTGTGAGCAACCACATATGCAGAAGGACGTCCTTCATCTCACAGAAGCGCGAACGTCTTGGCGTTCAAGCACATGGCAGAAACAAGGTGTGAACAGATGAGCTGCTGCTATTTTCTCCGTTCGGCATGCTTGGTTGTAGCTCTCTTGCCGGTCGCCGGCTTAGCGGCTTGCTTTGCGCGACTAGGTCTGCGGAGAGAAGGAGATAGCGCCGGAAACCTTGCCTTTTGCCTTCTTCGGCGCTGGAACCTGGTTGCTGCGCCTTCTCTTTGTCCATGTGCACACACACGATTCCTCAGCGAAAACCATGCAGAAACCTTTCCACGAGCACCCAGGGATGTGCACCCAGCACCACGTGCACGCACACGCAGCTAGAGAAAAGCACCTACCTTTTCACACACTGATGCCTAAGCAAACGCGTGGCCACACACACGCACACATCCGCAAGCGCGCCTACTCCCATCTATTGAGGGAAAGACGGACGAGCAACGTCCTGACAGGCTTGAGGGGAAAAACGTCCGTTGATGGTTGGCGTACTGCACGCCCGCCTACGGGGCTGCAGGGGAATCCACATTTGGAAGGTACCTGAAGATGTGTGCCTGTTCTTGGAGCTCCGCTAGTAGGGTAGCAAAGACACTCGTAGGCAGTACTGAATGCTGCTCCGTGCTACTTCTCCTCCGCTGGCAAATGCTTCACAGTCGCCCGAGGAAAGACGTTTAACAATCGATCTCCAAGAGGAACGAAACACATGATGCCATAAGGCGAAAGAATAGCAGGGCATCTCTTCACAAGCTTGTCCCTGATCTATAGCTGAGGGCAAACACTTGTGTGCTTGTGGCAGAGCGTGTGTCTTTCCTGGAAGCGTTTGGGAGTTTTGCTCAGACGCGTGTTTCCTCAAGTTCAAGAATCAAGATCTAGGATACCTGCAGACAGGTGCCTGTTTGTGTGGAGACAGTCTGTTTGAAACTGTGTTCCTCAGCGCCCGCTCTTTCTCCCCGTCGCTCCACACGCCTGGGAGTCCCTTTCTTTCTCTCCACAAGCACGTGTGTTGACTTCGTCGCACATGTGCATCTGCACAAGCGTTGAGCTCAGCAGAGCGTGTCTCTTGACACTTGATGTGCGTTGGCTGTGTCTGCCTGCTCCAGTGAAGAGAGAAACGGGAAATCATCTTGGTAGAGGCAACAAAGCAAAAGCGAGGCAGGATTGACATCTGCTCAACAGAGACGGATTCCCTGCGCTGACACAGTTCACAGTTACACGAGAAGCAATCTGAGCGGTCCATCGACCGGAGACGTGTTTCCCAAGAGGTCGTTTAGCGAGTGAACAGCAGTGTGCGCGACTTTCAGGAGTGTGCCTGGAAAGTGCCAGAATCACCAGAGCATCTGTGCAAAAGCTGCTGCCTCTGTGACCGCATTGAGGCACGTTCCCGTGTCTGCGAGTACATAGACGGCTCTTCGCGTTCACTCCGAGGGAAACGGTCCGCTATTGCTTCTGTGCGTACAGACGCGATTCCCTTGTCTCTTGCGAACACAGGGAACTCTGTGCATCCAAATCTACAGGCTAAGGACGCGTCTGCATATGTTTTGGTGAACAATCGAGTGTGCGTGTTCTGACAGCTGCCTCTATGCAGACGTCTCCACAGAGCCACTTCTGAATGCCCCGCAGCCCAGGACTGAATGGATACACTAACAAGTGCACCGGTGTGAGCAACTACATACGCAGAAGGACGTCTTTCATCTCACAGAAGCGCGAACGTCTTGGCGTTCAAGCACATGGCAGAAACAAGGTGTGAACAGATGAGCTGCTGCTATTTTCTCCGTTCGGCATGCTTGGTTGTAGCTCTCTTGCCGGTCGCCGGCTTAGCGGCTTGCTTTGCGCGACTAGGTCTGCGGAGAGAAGGAGATAGCGCCGGAAACCTTGCCTTTTGCCTTCTTCGGCGCTGGAACCTGGTTGCTGCGCCTTCTCTTTGTCCATGTGCACACACACGATTCCTCAGCGAAAACCATGCAGAAACCTTTCCACGAGCACCCAGGGATGTGCACCCAGCACCACGTGCACGCACACGCAGCTAGAGAAAAGCACCTACCTTTTCACACACTGATGCCTAAGCAAACGCGTGGCCACACACACGCACACATCCGCAAGCGCGCCTACTCCCATCTATTGAGGGAAAGACGGACGAGCAACGTCCTGACAGGCTTGAGGGGAAAAACGTCCGTTGATGGTTGGCGTACTGCACGCCCGCCTACGGGGCTGCAGGGGAATCCACATTTGGAAGGTACCTGAAGATGTGTGCCTGTTCTTGGAGCTCCGCTAGTAGGGTAGCAAAGACACTCGTAGGCAGTACTGAATGCTGCTCCGTGCTACTTCTCCTCCGCTGGCAAATGCTTCACAGTCGCCCGAGGAAAGACGTTTAACAATCGATCTCCAAGAGGAACGAAACACATGATGCCATAAGGCGAAAGAATAGCAGGGCATCTCTTCACAAGCTTGTCCCTGATCTATAGCTGAGGGCAAACACTTGTGTGCTTGTGGCAGAGCGTGTGTCTTTCCTGGAAGCGTTTGGGAGTTTTGCTCAGACGCGTGTTTCCTCAAGTTCAAGAATCAAGATCTAGGATACCTGCAGACAGGTGCCTGTTTGTGTGGAGACAGTCTGTTTGAAACTGTGTTCCTCAGCGCCCGCTCTTTCTCCCCGTCGCTCCACACGCCTGGGAGTCCCTTTCTTTCTCTCCACAAGCACGTGTGTTGACTTCGTCGCACATGTGCATCTGCACAAGCGTTGAGCTCAGCAGAGCGTGTCTCTTGACACTTGATGTGCGTTGGCTGTGTCTGCCTGCTCCAGTGAAGAGAGAAACGGGAAATCATCTTGGTAGAGGCAACAAAGCAAAAGCGAGGCAGGATTGACATCTGCTCAACAGAGACGGATTCCCTGCGCTGACACAGTTCACAGTTACACGAGAAGCAATCTGAGCGGTCCATCGACCGGAGACGTGTTTCCCAAGAGGTCGTTTAGCGAGTGAACAGCAGTGTGCGCGACTTTCAGGAGTGTGCCTGGAAAGTGCCAGAATCACCAGAGCATCTGTGCAAAAGCTGCTGCCTCTGTGACCGCATTGAGGCACGTTCCCGTGTCTGCGAGTACATAGACGGCTCTTCGCGTTCACTCCGAGGGAAACGGTCCGCTATTGCTTCTGTGCGTACAGACGCGATTCCCTTGTCTCTTGCGAACACAGGGAACTCTGTGCATCCAAATCTACAGGCTAAGGACGCGTCTGCATATGTTTTGGTGAACAATCGAGTGTGCGTGTTCTGACAGCTGCCTCTATGCAGACGTCTCCACAGAGCCACTTCTGAATGCCCCGCAGCCCAGGACTGAATGGATACACTAACAAGTGCACCGGTGTGAGCAACCACATATGCAGAAGGACGTCTTTCATCTCACAGAAGCGCGAACGTCTTGGCGTTCAAGCACATGGCAGAAACAAGGTGTGAACAGATGAGCTGCTGCTATTTTCTCCGTTCGGCATGCTTCGTTGTAGCTCTCTTGCCGGTCGCCGGCTTAGCGGCTTGCTTTGCGCGACTAGGTCTGCGGAGAGAAGGAGATAGCGCCGGAAACCTTGCCTTTTGCCTTCTTCGGCGCTGGAACCTGGTTGCTGCGCCTTCTCTTTGTCCATGTGCACACACACGATTCCTCAGCGAAAACCATGCAGAAACCTTTCCACGAGCACCCAGGGATGTGCACCCAGCACCACGTGCACGCACACGCAGCTAGAGAAAAGCACCTACCTTTTCACACACTGATGCCTAAGCAAACGCGTGGCCACACACACGCACACATCCGCAAGCGCGCCTACTCCCATCTATTGAGGGAAAGACGGACGAGCAACGTCCTGACAGGCTTGAGGGGAAAAACGTCTGTTGATGGTTGGCGTACTGCACGCCCGCCTACGGGGCTGCAGGGGAATCCACATTTGGAAGGTACCTGAAGATGTGTGCCTGTTCTTGGAGCTCCGCTAGTAGGGTAGCAAAGACACTCGTAGGCAGTACTGAATGCTGCTCCGTGCTACTTCTCCTCCGCTGGCAAATGCTTCACAGTCGCCCTAGGAAAGACGTTTAACAATCGATCTCCAAGAGGAACGAAACACATGATGCCATAAGGCGAAAGAATAGCAGGGCATCTCTTCACAAGCTTGTCCCTGATCTATAGCTGAGGGCAAACACTTGTGTGCTTGTGGCAGAGCGTGTGTCTTTCCTGGAAGCGTTTGGGAGTTTTGCTCAGACGCGTGTTTCCTCAAGTTCAAGAATCAAGATCTAGGATACCTGCAGACAGGTGCCTGTTTGTGTGGAGACAGTCTGTTTGAAACTGTGTTCCTCAGCGCCCGCTCTTTCTCCCCGTCGCTCCACACGCCTGGGAGTCCCTTTCTTTCTCTCCACAAGCACGTGTGTTGACTTCGTCGCACATGTGCATCTGCACAAGCGTTGAGCTCAGCAGAGCGTGTCTCTTGACACTTGATGTGCGTTGGCTGTGTCTGCGTGCTCCAGTGAAGAGAGAAACGGGAAATCATCTTGGTAGAGGCAACAAAGCAAAAGCGAGGCAGGATTGACATCTGCTCAACAGAGACGGATTCCCTGCGCTGACACAGTTCACAGTTACACGAGAAGCAATCTGAGCGGTCCATCGACCGGAGACGTGTTTCCCAAGAGGTCGTTTAGCGAGTGAACAGCAGTGTGCGCGACTTTCAGGAGTGTGCCTGGAAAGTGCCAGAATCACCAGAGCATCTGTGCAAAAGCTGCTGCCTCTGTGACCGCATTGAGGCACGTTCCCGTGTCTGCGAGTACATAGACGGCTCTTCGCGTTCACTCCGAGGGAAACGGTCCGCTATTGCTTCTGTGCGTACAGACGCGATTCCCTTGTCTCTTGCGAACACAGGGAACTCTGTGCATCCAAATCTACAGGCTAAGGACGCGTCTGCATATGTTTTGGTGAACAATCGAGTGTGCGTGTTCTGACAGCTGCCTCTATGCAGACGTCTCCACAGAGCCACTCTTGAATGCCCCGCAGCCCAGGACTGAATGGATACACTAACAAGTGCACCGGTGTGAGCAACCACATACGCAGAAGGACGTCTTTCATCTCACAGAAGCGCGAACGTCTTGGCGTTCAAGCACATGGCAGAAACAAGGTGTGAACAGATGAGCTGCTGCTATTTTCTCCGTTCGGCATGCTTCGTTGTAGCTCTCTTGCCGGTCGCCGGCTTAGCGGCTTGCTTTGCGCGACTAGGTCTGCGGAGAGAAGGAGATAGCGCCGGAAACCTTGCCTTTTGCCTTCTTCGGCGCTGGAACCTGGTTGCTGCGCCTTCTCTTTGTCCATGTGCACACACACGATTCCTCAGCGAAAACCATGCAGAAACCTTTCCACGAGCACCCAGGGATGTGCACCCAGCACCACGTGCACGCACACGCAGCTAGAGAAAAGCACCTACCTTTTCACACACTGATGCCTAAGCAAACGCGTGGCCACACACACGCACACATCCGCAAGCGCGCCTACTCCCATCTATTGAGGGAAAGACGGACGAGCAACGTCCTGACAGGCTTGAGGGGAAAAACGTCCGTTGATGGTTGGCGTACTGCACGCCCGCCTACGGGGCTGCAGGGGAATCCACATTTGGAAGGTACCTGAAGATGTGTGCCTGTTCTTGGAGCTCCGCTAGTAGGGTAGCAAAGACACTCGTAGGCAGTACTGAATGCTGCTCCGTGCTACTTCTCCTCCGCTGGCAAATGCTTCACAGTCGCCCTAGGAAAGACGTTTAACAATCGATCTCCAAGAGGAACGAAACACATGATGCCATAAGGCGAAAGAATAGCAGGGCATCTCTTCACAAGCTTGTCCCTGATCTATAGCTGAGGGCAAACACTTGTGTGCTTGTGGGAGAGCGTGTGTCTTTCCTGGAAGCGTTTGGGAGTTTTGCTCAGACGCGTGTTTCCTCAAGTTCAAGAATCAAGATCTAGGATACCTGCAGACAGGTGCCTGTTTGTGTGGAGACAGTCTGTTTGAAACTGTGTTCCTCAGCGCCCGCTCTTTCTCCCCGTCGCTCCACACGCCTGGGAGTCCCTTTCTTTCTCTCCACAAGCACGTGTGTTGACTTCGTCGCACATGTGCATCTGCACAAGCGTTGAGCTCAGCAGAGCGTGTCTCTTGACACTTGATGTGCGTTGGCTGTGTCTGCCTGCTCCAGTGAAGAGAGAAACGGGAAATCATCTTGGTAGAGGCAACAAAGCAAAAGCGAGGCAGGATTGACATCTGCTCAACAGAGACGGATTCCCTGCGCTGACACAGTTCACAGTTACACGAGAAGCAATCTGAGCGGTCCATCGACCGGAGACGTGTTTCCCAAGAGGTCGTTTAGCGAGTGAACAGCAGTGTGCGCGACTTTCAGGAGTGTGCCTGGAAAGTGCCAGAATCACCAGAGCATCTGTGCAAAAGCTGCTGCCTCTGTGACCGCATTGAGGCACGTTCCCGTGTCTGCGAGTACATAGACGGCTCTTCGCGTTCACTCCGAGGGAAACGGTCCGCTATTGCTTCTGTGCGTACAGACGCGATTCCCTTGTCTCTTGCGAACACAGGGAACTCTGTGCATCCAAATCTACAGGCTAAGGACGCGTCTGCATATGTTTTGGTGAACAATCGAGTGTGCGTGTTCTGACAGCTGCCTCTATGCAGACGTCTCCACAGAGCCACTTCTGAATGCCCCGCAGCCCAGGACTGAATGGATACACTAACAAGTGCACCGGTGTGAGCAACCACATACGCAGAAGGACGTCTTTCATCTCACAGAAGCGCGAACGTCTTGGCGTTCAAGCACATGGCAGAAACAAGGTGTGAACAGATGAGCTGCTGCTATTTTCTCCGTTCGGCATGCTTCGTTGTAGCTCTCTTGCCGGTCGCCGGCTTAGCGGCTTGCTTTGCGCGACTAGGTCTGCGGAGAGAAGGAGATAGCGCCGGAAACCTTGCCTTTTGCCTTCTTCGGCGCTGGAACCTGGTTGCTGCGCCTTCTCTTTGTCCATGTGCACACACACGATTCCTCAGCGAAAACCATGCAGAAACCTTTCCACGAGCACCCAGGGATGTGCACCCAGCACCACGTGCACGCACACGCAGCTAGAGAAAAGCACCTACCTTTTCACACACTGATGCCTAAGCAAACGCGTGGCCACACACACGCACACATCCGCAAGCGCGCCTACTCCCATCTATTGAGGGAAAGACGGACGAGCAACGTCCTGACAGGCTTGAGGGGAAAAACGTCCGTTGATGGTTGGCGTACTGCACGCCCGCCTACGGGGCTGCAGGGGAATCCACATTTGGAAGGTACCTGAAGATGTGTGCCTGTTCTTGGAGCTCCGCTAGTAGGGTAGCAAAGACACTCGTAGGCAGTACTGAATGCTGCTCCGTGCTACTTCTCCTCCGCTGGCAAATGCTTCACAGTCGCCCGAGGAAAGACGTTTAACAATCGATCTCCAAGAGGAACGAAACACATGATGCCATAAGGCGAAAGAATAGCAGGGCATCTCTTCACAAGCTTGTCCCTGATCTATAGCTGAGGGCAAACACTTGTGTGCTTGTGGCAGAGCGTGTGTCTTTCCTGGAAGCGTTTGGGAGTTTTGCTCAGACGCGTGTTTCCTCAAGTTCAAGAATCAAGATCTAGGATACCTGCAGACAGGTGCCTGTTTGTGTGGAGACAGTCTGTTTGAAACTGTGTTCCTCAGCGCCCGCTCTTTCTCCCCGTCGCTCCACACGCCTGGGAGTCCCTTTCTTTCTCTCCACAAGCACGTGTGTTGACTTCGTCGCACATGTGCATCTGCACAAGCGTTGAGCTCAGCAGAGCGTGTCTCTTGACACTTGATGTGCGTTGGCTGTGTCTGCGTGCTCCAGTGAAGAGAGAAACGGGAAATCATCTTGGTAGAGGCAACAAAGCAAAAGCGAGGCAGGATTGACATCTGCTCAACAGAGACGGATTCCCTGCGCTGACACAGTTCACAGTTACACGAGAAGCAATCTGAGCGGTCCATCGACCGGAGACGTGTTTCCCAAGAGGTCGTTTAGCGAGTGAACAGCAGTGTGCGCGACTTTCAGGAGTGTGCCTGGAAAGTGCCAGAATCACCAGAGCATCTGTGCAAAAGCTGCTGCCTCTGTGACCGCATTGAGGCACGTTCCCGTGCCTGCGAGTACATAGACGGCTCTTCGCGTTCACTCCGAGGGAAACGGTCCGCTATTGCTTCTGTGCGTACAGACGCGATTCCCTTGTCTCTTGCGAACACAGGGAACTCTGTGCATCCAAATCTACAGGCTAAGGACGCGTCTGCATATGTTTTGGTGAACAATCGAGTGTGCGTGTTCTGACAGCTGCCTCTATGCAGACGTCTCCACAGAGCCACTTCTGAATGCCCCGCAGCCCAGGACTGAATGGATACACTAACAAGTGCACCGGTGTGAGCAACCACATATGCAGAAGGACGTCTTTCATCTCACAGAAGCGCGAACGTCTTGGCGTTCAAGCACATGGCAGAAACAAGGTGTGAACAGATGAGCTGCTGCTATTTTCTCCGTTCGGCATGCTTGGTTGTAGCTCTCTTGCCGGTCGCCGGCTTAGCGGCTTGCTTTGCGCGACTAGATCTGCGGAGAGAAGGAGATAGCGCCGGAAACCTTGCCTTTTGCCTTCTTCGGCGCTGGAACCTGGTTGCTGCGCCTTCTCTTTGTCCATGTGCACACACACGATTCCTCAGCGAAAACCATGCAGAAACCTTTCCACGAGCACCCAGGGATGTGCACCCAGCACCACGTGCACGCACACGCAGCTAGAGAAAAGCACCTACCTTTTCACACACTGATGCCTAAGCAAACGCGTGGCCACACACACGCACACATCCGCAAGCGCGCCTACTCCCATCTATTGAGGGAAAGACGGACGAGCAACGTCCTGACAGGCTTGAGGGGAAATACGTCCGTTGATGGTTGGCGTACTGCACGCCCGCCTACGGGGCTGCAGGGGAATCCACATTTGGAAGGTACCTGAAGATGTGTGCCTGTTCTTGGAGCTCCGCTAGTAGGGTAGCAAAGACACTCGTAGGCAGTACTGAATGCTGCTCCGTGCTACTTCTCCTCCGCTGGCAAATGCTTCACAGTCGCCCGAGGAAAGACGTTTAACAATCGATCTCCAAGAGGAACGAAACACATGATGCCATAAGGCGAAAGAATAGCAGGGCATCTCTTCACAAGCTTGTCCCTGATCTATAGCTGAGGGCAAACACTTGTGTGCTTGTGGCAGAGCGTGTGTCTTTCCTGGAAGCGTTTGGGAGTTTTGCTCAGACGCGTGTTTCCTCAAGTTCAAGAATCAAGATCTAGGATACCTGCAGACAGGTGCCTGTTTGTGTGGAGACAGTCTGTTTGAAACTGTGTTCCTCAGCGCCCGCTCTTTCTCCCCGTCGCTCCACACGCCTGGGAGTCCCTTTCTTTCTCTCCACAAGCACGTGTGTTGACTTCGTCGCACATGTGCATCTGCACAAGCGTTGAGCTCAGCAGAGCGTGTCTCTTGACACTTGATGTGCGTTGGCTGTGTCTGCGTGCTCCAGTGAAGAGAGAAACGGGAAATCATCTTGGTAGAGGCAACAAAGCAAAAGCGAGGCAGGATTGACATCTGCTCAACAGAGACGGATTCCCTGCGCTGACACAGTTCACAGTTACACGAGAAGCAATCTGAGCGGTCCATCGACCGGAGACGTGTTTCCCAAGAGGTCGTTTAGCGAGTGAACAGCAGTGTGCGCGACTTTCAGGAGTGTGCCTGGAAAGTGCCAGAATCACCAGAGCATCTGTGCAAAAGCTGCTGCCTCTGTGACCGCATTGAGGCACGTTCCCGTGTCTGCGAGTACATAGACGGCTCTTCGCGTTCACTCCGAGGGAAACGGTCCGCTATTGCTTCTGTGCGTACAGACGCGATTCCCTTGTCTCTTGCGAACACAGGGAACTCTGTGCATCCAAATCTACAGGCTAAGGACGCGTCTGCATATGTTTTGGTGAACAATCGAGTGTGCGTGTTCTGACAGCTGCCTCTATGCAGACGTCTCCACAGAGCCACTTCTGAATGCCCCGCAGCCCAGGACTGAATGGATACACTAACAAGTGCACCGGTGTGAGCAACCACATATGCAGAAGGACGTCCTTCATCTCACAGAAGCGCGAACGTCTTGGCGTTCAAGCACATGGCAGAAACAAGGTGTGAACAGATGAGCTGCTGCTATTTTCTCCGTTCGGCATGCTTGGTTGTAGCTCTCTTGCCGGTCGCCGGCTTAGCGGCTTGCTTTGCGCGACTAGGTCTGCGGAGAGAAGGAGATAGCGCCGGAAACCTTGCCTTTTGCCTTCTTCGGCGCTGGAACCTGGTTGCTGCGCCTTCTCTTTGTCCATGTGCACACACACGATTCCTCAGCGAAAACCATGCAGAAACCTTTCCACGAGCACCCAGGGATGTGCACCCAGCACCACGTGCACGCACACGCAGCTAGAGAAAAGCACCTACCTTTTCACACACTGATGCCTAAGCAAACGCGTGGCCACACACACGCACACATCCGCAAGCGCGCCTACTCCCATCTATTGAGGGAAAGACGGACGAGCAACGTCCTGACAGGCTTGAGGGGAAAAACGTCCGTTGATGGTTGGCGTACTGCACGCCCGCCTACGGGGCTGCAGGGGAATCCACATTTGGAAGGTACCTGAAGATGTGTGCCTGTTCTTGGAGCTCCGCTAGTAGGGTAGCAAAGACACTCGTAGGCAGTACTGAATGCTGCTCCGTGCTACTTCTCCTCCGCTGGCAAATGCTTCACAGTCGCCCTAGGAAAGACGTTTAACAATCGATCTCCAAGAGGAACGAAACACATGATGCCATAAGGCGAAAGAATAGCAGGGCATCTCTTCACAAGCTTGTCCCTGATCTATAGCTGAGGGCAAACACTTGTGTGCTTGTGGCAGAGCGTGTGTCTTTCCTGGAAGCGTTTGGGAGTTTTGCTCAGACGCGTGTTTCCTCAAGTTCAAGAATCAAGATCTAGGATACCTGCAGACAGGTGCCTGTTTGTGTGGAGACAGTCTGTTTGAAACTGTGTTCCTCAGCGCCCGCTCTTTCTCCCCGTCGCTCCACACGCCTGGGAGTCCCTTTCTTTCTCTCCACAAGCACGTGTGTTGACTTCGTCGCACATGTGCATCTGCACAAGCGTTGAGCTCAGCAGAGCGTGTCTCTTGACACTTGATGTGCGTTGGCTGTGTCTGCGTGCTCCAGTGAAGAAAGAAACGGGAAATCATCTTGGTAGAGGCAACAAAGCAAAAGCGAGGCAGGATTGACATCTGCTCAACAGAGACGGATTCCCTGCGCTGACACAGTTCACAGTTACACGAGAAGCAATCTGAGCGGTCCATCGACCGGAGACGTGTTTCCCAAGAGGTCGTTTAGCGAGTGAACAGCAGTGTGCGCGACTTTCAGGAGTGTGCCTGGAAAGTGCCAGAATCACCAGAGCATCTGTGCAAAAGCTGCTGCCTCTGTGACCGCATTGAGGCACGTTCCCGTGTCTGCGAGTACATAGACGGCTCTTCGCGTTCACTCCGAGGGAAACGGTCCGCTATTGCTTCTGTGCGTACAGACGCGATTCCCTTGTCTCTTGCGAACACAGGGAACTCTGTGCATCCAAATCTACAGGCTAAGGACGCGTCTGCATATGTTTTGGTGAACAATCGAGTGTGCGTGTTCTGACAGCTGCCTCTATGCAGACGTCTCCACAGAGCCACTTCTGAATGCCCCGCAGCCCAGGACTGAATGGATACACTAACAAGTGCACCGGTGTGAGCAACCACATATGCAGAAGGACGTCTTTCATCTCACAGAAGCGCGAACGTCTTGGCGTTCAAGCACATGGCAGAAACAAGGTGTGAACAGATGAGCTGCTGCTATTTTCTCCGTTCGGCATGCTTCGTTGTAGCTCTCTTGCCGGTCGCCGGCTTAGCGGCTTGCTTTGCGCGACTAGGTCTGCGGAGAGAAGGAGATAGCGCCGGAAACCTTGCCTTTTGCCTTCTTCGGCGCTGGAACCTGGTTGCTGCGCCTTCTCTTTGTCCATGTGCACACACACGATTCCTCAGCGAAAACCATGCAGAAACCTTTCCACGAGCACCCAGGGATGTGCACCCAGCACCACGTGCACCCAGCACACGCAGCTAGAGAAAAGCACCTACCTTTTCACACACTGATGCCTAAGCAAACGCGTGGCCACACACACGCACACATCCGCAAGCGCGCCTACTCCCATCTATTGAGGGAAAGACGGACGAGCAACGTCCTGACAGGCTTGAGGGGAAAAACGTCCGTTGATGGTTGGCGTACTGCACGCCCGCCTACGGGGCTGCAGGGGAATCCACATTTGGAAGGTACCTGAAGATGTGTGCCTGTTCTTGGAGCTCCGCTAGTAGGGTAGCAAAGACACTCGTAGGCAGTACTGAATGCTGCTCCGTGCTACTTCTCCTCCGCTGGCAAATGCTTCACAGTCGCCCTAGGAAAGACGTTTAACAATCGATCTCCAAGAGGAACGAAACACATGATGCCATAAGGCGAAAGAATAGCAGGGCATCTCTTCACAAGCTTGTCCCTGATCTATAGCTGAGGGCAAACACTTGTGTGCTTGTGGCAGAGCGTGTGTCTTTCCTGGAAGCGTTTGGGAGTTTTGCTCAGACGCGTGTTTCCTCAAGTTCAAGAATCAAGATCTAGGATACCTGCAGACAGGTGCCTGTTTGTGTGGAGACAGTCTGTTTGAAACTGTGTTCCTCAGCGCCCGCTCTTTCTCCCCGTCGCTCCACACGCCTGGGAGTCCCTTTCTTTCTCTCCACAAGCACGTGTGTTGACTTCGTCGCACATGTGCATCTGCACAAGCGTTGAGCTCAGCAGAGCGTGTCTCTTGACACTTGATGTGCGTTGGCTGTGTCTGCGTGCTCCAGTGAAGAGAGAAACGGGAAATCATCTTGGTAGAGGCAACAAAGCAAAAGCGAGGCAGGATTGACATCTGCTCAACAGAGACGGATTCCCTGCGCTGACACAGTTCACAGTTACACGAGAAGCAATCTGAGCGGTCCATCGACCGGAGACGTGTTTCCCAAGAGGTCGTTTAGCGAGTGAACAGCAGTGTGCGCGACTTTCAGGAGTGTGCCTGGAAAGTGCCAGAATCACCAGAGCATCTGTGCAAAAGCTGCTGCCTCTGTGACCGCATTGAGGCACGTTCCCGTGTCTGCGAGTACATAGACGGCTCTTCGCGTTCACTCCGAGGGAAACGGTCCGCTATTGCTTCTGTGCGTACAGACGCGATTCCCTTGTCTCTTGCGAACACAGGGAACTCTGTGCATCCAAATCTACAGGCTAAGGACGCGTCTGCATATGTTTTGGTGAACAATCGAGTGTGCGTGTTCTGACAGCTGCCTCTATGCAGACGTCTCCACAGAGCCACTTCTGAATGCCCCGCAGCCCAGGACTGAATGGATACACTAACAAGTGCACCGGTGTGAGCAACCACATATGCAGAAGGACGTCCTTCATCTCACAGAAGCGCGAACGTCTTGGCGTTCAAGCACATGGCAGAAACAAGGTGTGAACAGATGAGCTGCTGCTATTTTCTCCGTTCGGCATGCTTCGTTGTAGCTCTCTTGCCGGTCGCCGGCTTAGCGGCTTGCTTTGCGCGACTAGGTCTGCGGAGAGAAGGAGATAGCGCCGGAAACCTTGCCTTTTGCCTTCTTCGGCGCTGGAACCTGGTTGCTGCGCCTTCTCTTTGTCCATGTGCACACACACGATTCCTCAGCGAAAACCATGCAGAAACCTTTCCACGAGCACCCAGGGATGTGCACCCAGCACCACGTGCACGCACACGCAGCTAGAGAAAAGCACCTACCTTTTCACACACTGATGCCTAAGCAAACGCGTGGCCACACACACGCACACATCCGCAAGCGCGCCTACTCCCATCTATTGAGGGAAAGACGGACGAGCAACGTCCTGACAGGCTTGAGGGGAAAAACGTCCGTTGATGGTTGGCGTACTGCACGCCCGCCTACGGGGCTGCAGGGGAATCCACATTTGGAAGGTACCTGAAGATGTGTGCCTGTTCTTGGAGCTCCGCTAGTAGGGTAGCAAAGACACTCGTAGGCAGTACTGAATGCTGCTCCGTGCTACTTCTCCTCCGCTGGCAAATGCTTCACAGTCGCCCGAGGAAAGACGTTTAACAATCGATCTCCAAGAGGAACGAAACACATGATGCCATAAGGCGAAAGAATAGCAGGGCATCTCTTCACAAGCTTGTCCCTGATCTATAGCTGAGGGCAAACACTTGTGTGCTTGTGGCAGAGCGTGTGTCTTTCCTGGAAGCGTTTGGGAGTTTTGCTCAGACGCGTGTTTCCTCAAGTTCAAGAATCAAGATCTAGGATACCTGCAGACAGGTGCCTGTTTGTGTGGAGACAGTCTGTTTGAAACTGTGTTCCTCAGCGCCCGCTCTTTCTCCCCGTCGCTCCACACGCCTGGGAGTCCCTTTCTTTCTCTCCACAAGCACGTGTGTTGACTTCGTCGCACATGTGCATCTGCACAAGCGTTGAGCTCAGCAGAGCGTGTCTCTTGACACTTGATGTGCGTTGGCTGTGTCTGCCTGCTCCAGTGAAGAGAGAAACGGGAAATCATCTTGGTAGAGGCAACAAAGCAAAAGCGAGGCAGGATTGACATCTGCTCAACAGAGACGGATTCCCTGCGCTGACACAGTTCACAGTTACACGAGAAGCAATCTGAGCGGTCCATCGACCGGAGACGTGTTTCCCAAGAGGTCGTTTAGCGAGTGAACAGCAGTGTGCGCGACTTTCAGGAGTGTGCCTGGAAAGTGCCAGAATCACCAGAGCATCTGTGCAAAAGCTGCTGCCTCTGTGACCGCATTGAGGCACGTTCCCGTGTCTGCGAGTACATAGACGGCTCTTCGCGTTCACTCCGAGGGAAACGGTCCGCTATTGCTTCTGTGCGTACAGACGCGATTCCCTTGTCTCTTGCGAACACAGGGAACTCTGTGCATCCAAATCTACAGGCTAAGGACGCGTCTGCATATGTTTTGGTGAACAATCGAGTGTGCGTGTTCTGACAGCTGCCTCTATGCAGACGTCTCCACAGAGCCACTTCTGAATGCCCCGCAGCCCAGGACTGAATGGATACACTAACAAGTGCACCGGTGTGAGCAACCACATATGCAGAAGGACGTCCTTCATCTCACAGAAGCGCGAACGTCTTGGCGTTCAAGCACATGGCAGAAACAAGGTGTGAACAGATGAGCTGCTGCTATTTTCTCCGTTCGGCATGCTTCGTTGTAGCTCTCTTGCCGGTCGCCGGCTTAGCGGCTTGCTTTGCGCGACTAGGTCTGCGGAGAGAAGGAGATAGCGCCGGAAACCTTGCCTTTTGCCTTCTTCGGCGCTGGAACCTGGTTGCTGCGCCTTCTCTTTGTCCATGTGCACACACACGATTCCTCAGCGAAAACCATGCAGAAACCTTTCCACGAGCACCCAGGGATGTGCACCCAGCACCACGTGCACGCACACGCAGCTAGAGAAAAGCACCTACCTTTTCACACACTGATGCCTAAGCAAACGCGTGGCCACACACACGCACACATCCGCAAGCGCGCCTACTCCCATCTATTGAGGGAAAGACGGACGAGCAACGTCCTGACAGGCTTGAGGGGAAAAACGTCCGTTGATGGTTGGCGTACTGCACGCCCGCCTACGGGGCTGCAGGGGAATCCACATTTGGAAGGTACCTGAAGATGTGTGCCTGTTCTTGGAGCTCCGCTAGTAGGGTAGCAAAGACACTCGTAGGCAGTACTGAATGCTGCTCCGTGCTACTTCTCCTCCGCTGGCAAATGCTTCACAGTCGCCCGAGGAAAGACGTTTAACAATCGATCTCCAAGAGGAACGAAACACATGATGCCATAAGGCGAAAGAATAGCAGGGCATCTCTTCACAAGCTTGTCCCTGATCTATAGCTGAGGGCAAACACTTGTGTGCTTGTGGCAGAGCGTGTGTCTTTCCTGGAAGCGTTTGGGAGTTTTGCTCAGACGCGTGTTTCCTCAAGTTCAAGAATCAAGATCTAGGATACCTGCAGACAGGTGCCTGTTTGTGTGGAGACAGTCTGTTTGAAACTGTGTTCCTCAGCGCCCGCTCTTTCTCCCCGTCGCTCCACACGCCTGGGAGTCCCTTTCTTTCTCTCCACAAGCACGTGTGTTGACTTCGTCGCACATGTGCATCTGCACAAGCGTTGAGCTCAGCAGAGCGTGTCTCTTGACACTTGATGTGCGTTGGCTGTGTCTGCCTGCTCCAGTGAAGAGAGAAACGGGAAATCATCTTGGTAGAGGCAACAAAGCAAAAGCGAGGCAGGATTGACATCTGCTCAACAGAGACGGATTCCCTGCGCTGACACAGTTCACAGTTACACGAGAAGCAATCTGAGCGGTCCATCGACCGGAGACGTGTTTCCCAAGAGGTCGTTTAGCGAGTGAACAGCAGTGTGCGCGACTTTCAGGAGTGTGCCTGGAAAGTGCCAGAATCACCAGAGCATCTGTGCAAAAGCTGCTGCCTCTGTGACCGCATTGAGGCACGTTCCCGTGTCTGCGAGTACATAGACGGCTCTTCGCGTTCACTCCGAGGGAAACGGTCCGCTATTGCTTCTGTGCGTACAGACGCGATTCCCTTGTCTCTTGCGAACACAGGGAACTCTGTGCATCCAAATCTACAGGCTAAGGACGCGTCTGCATATGTTTTGGTGAACAATCGAGTGTGCGTGTTCTGACAGCTGCCTCTATGCAGACGTCTCCACAGAGCCACTTCTGAATGCCCCGCAGCCCAGGACTGAAGGGATACACTAACAAGTGCACCGGTGTGAGCAAGCACATATGCAGAAGGACGTCTTTCATCTCACAGAAGCGCGAACGTCTTGGCGTTCAAGCACATGGCAGAAACAAGGTGTGAACAGATGAGCTGCTGCTATTTTCTCCGTTCGGCATGCTTCGTTGTAGCTCTCTTGCCGGTCGCCGGCTTAGCGGCTTGCTTTGCGCGACTAGGTCTGCGGAGAGAAGGAGATAGCGCCGGAAACCTTGCCTTTTGCCTTCTTCGGCGCTGGAACCTGGTTGCTGCGCCTTCTCTTTGTCCATGTGCACACACACGATTCCTCAGCGAAAACCATGCAGAAACCTTTCCACGAGCACCCAGGGATGTGCACCCAGCACCACGTGCACCCAGCACACGCAGCTAGAGAAAAGCACCTACCTTTTCACACACTGATGCCTAAGCAAACGCGTGGCCACACACACGCACACATCCGCAAGCGCGCCTACTCCCATCTATTGAGGGAAAGACGGACGAGCAACGTCCTGACAGGCTTGAGGGGAAAAACGTCCGTTGATGGTTGGCGTACTGCACGCCCGCCTACGGGGCTGCAGGGGAATCCACATTTGGAAGGTACCTGAAGATGTGTGCCTGTTCTTGGAGCTCCGCTAGTAGGGTAGCAAAGACACTCGTAGGCAGTACTGAATGCTGCTCCGTGCTACTTCTCCTCCGCTGGCAAATGCTTCACAGTCGCCCGAGGAAAGACGTTTAACAATCGATCTCCAAGAGGAACGAAACACATGATGCCATAAGGCGAAAGAATAGCAGGGCATCTCTTCACAAGCTTGTCCCTGATCTATAGCTGAGGGCAAACACTTGTGTGCTTGTGGCAGAGCGTGTGTCTTTCCTGGAAGCGTTTGGGAGTTTTGCTCAGACGCGTGTTTCCTCAAGTTCAAGAATCAAGATCTAGGATACCTGCAGACAGGTGCCTGTTTGTGTGGAGACAGTCTGTTTGAAACTGTGTTCCTCAGCGCCCGCTCTTTCTCCCCGTCGCTCCACACGCCTGGGAGTCCCTTTCTTTCTCTCCACAAGCACGTGTGTTGACTTCGTCGCACATGTGCATCTGCACAAGCGTTGAGCTCAGCAGAGCGTGTCTCTTGACACTTGATGTGCGTTGGCTGTGTCTGCGTGCTCCAGTGAAGAGAGAAACGGGAAATCATCTTGGTAGAGGCAACAAAGCAAAAGCGAGGCAGGATTGACATCTGCTCAACAGAGACGGATTCCCTGCGCTGACACAGTTCACAGTTACACGAGAAGCAATCTGAGCGGTCCATCGACCGGAGACGTGTTTCCCAAGAGGTCGTTTAGCGAGTGAACAGCAGTGTGCGCGACTTTCAGGAGTGTGCCTGGAAAGTGCCAGAATCACCAGAGCATCTGTGCAAAAGCTGCTGCCTCTGTGACCGCATTGAGGCACGTTCCCGTGTCTGCGAGTACATAGACGGCTCTTCGCGTTCACTCCGAGGGAAACGGTCCGCTATTGCTTCTGTGCGTACAGACGCGATTCCCTTGTCTCTTGCGAACACAGGGAACTCTGTGCATCCAAATCTACAGGCTAAGGACGCGTCTGCATATGTTTTGGTGAACAATCGAGTGTGCGTGTTCTGACAGCTGCCTCTATGCAGACGTCTCCACAGAGCCACTTCTGAATGCCCCGCAGCCCAGGACTGAATGGATACACTAACAAGTGCACCGGTGTGAGCAACCACATATGCAGAAGGACGTCTTTCATCTCACAGAAGCGCGAACGTCTTGGCGTTCAAGCACATGGCAGAAACAAGGTGTGAACAGATGAGCTGCTGCTATTTTCTCCGTTCGGCATGCTTGGTTGTAGCTCTCTTGCCGGTCGCCGGCTTAGCGGCTTGCTTTGCGTGACTAGGTCTGCGGAGAGAAGGAGATAGCGCCGGAAACCTTGCCTTTTGCCTTCTTCGGCGCTGGAACCTGGTTGCTGCGCCTTCTCTTTGTCCATGTGCACACACACGATTCCTCAGCGAAAACCATGCAGAAACCTTTCCACGAGCACCCAGGGATGTGCACCCAGCACCACGTGCACGCACACGCAGCTAGAGAAAAGCACCTACCTTTTCACACACTGATGCCTAAGCAAACGCGTGGCCACACACACGCACACATCCGCAAGCGCGCCTACTCCCATCTATTGAGGGAAAGACGGACGAGCAACGTCCTGACAGGCTTGAGGGGAAATACGTCCGTTGATGGTTGGCGTACTGCACGCCCGCCTACGGGGCTGCAGGGGAATCCACATTTGGAAGGTACCTGAAGATGTGTGCCTGTTCTTGGAGCTCCGCTAGTAGGGTAGCAAAGACACTCGTAGGCAGTACTGAATGCTGCTCCGTGCTACTTCTCCTCCGCTGGCAAATGCTTCACAGTCGCCCGAGGAAAGACGTTTAACAATCGATCTCCAAGAGGAACGAAACACATGATGCCATAAGGCGAAAGAATAGCAGGGCATCTCTTCACAAGCTTGTCCCTGATCTATAGCTGAGGGCAAACACTTGTGTGCTTGTGGCAGAGCGTGTGTCTTTCCTGGAAGCGTTTGGGAGTTTTGCTCAGACGCGTGTTTCCTCAAGTTCAAGAATCAAGATCTAGGATACCTGCAGACAGGTGCCTGTTTGTGTGGAGACAGTCTGTTTGAAACTGTGTTCCTCAGCGCCCGCTCTTTCTCCCCGTCGCTCCACACGCCTGGGAGTCCCTTTCTTTCTCTCCACAAGCACGTGTGTTGACTTCGTCGCACATGTGCATCTGCACAAGCGTTGAGCTCAGCAGAGCGTGTCTCTTGACACTTGATGTGCGTTGGCTGTGTCTGCGTGCTCCAGTGAAGAGAGAAACGGGAAATCATCTTGGTAGAGGCAACAAAGCAAAAGCGAGGCAGGATTGACATCTGCTCAACAGAGACGGATTCCCTGCGCTGACACAGTTCACAGTTACACGAGAAGCAATCTGAGCGGTCCATCGACCGGAGACGTGTTTCCCAAGAGGTCGTTTAGCGAGTGAACAGCAGTGTGCGCGACTTTCAGGAGTGTGCCTGGAAAGTGCCAGAATCACCAGAGCATCTGTGCAAAAGCTGCTGCCTCTGTGACCGCATTGAGGCACGTTCCCGTGTCTGCGAGTACATAGACGGCTCTTCGCGTTCACTCCGAGGGAAACGGTCCGCTATTGCTTCTGTGCGTACAGACGCGATTCCCTTGTCTCTTGCGAACACAGGGAACTCTGTGCATCCAAATCTACAGGCTAAGGACGCGTCTGCATATGTTTTGGTGAACAAGCGAGTGTGCGTGTTCTGACAGCTGCCTCTATGCAGACGTCTCCACAGAGCCACTTCTGAATGCCCCGCAGCCCAGGACTGAATGGATACACTAACAAGTGCACCGGTGTGAGCAACCACATACGCAGAAGGACGTCTTTCATCTCACAGAAGCGCGAACGTCTTGGCGTTCAAGCACATGGCAGAAACAAGGTGTGAACAGATGAGCTGCTGCTATTTTCTCCGTTCGGCATGCTTCGTTGTAGCTCTCTTGCCGGTCGCCGGCTTAGCGGCTTGCTTTGCGCGACTAGGTCTGCGGAGAGAAGGAGATAGCGCCGGAAACCTTGCCTTTTGCCTTCTTCGGCGCTGGAACCTGGTTGCTGCGCCTTCTCTTTGTCCATGTGCACACACACGATTCCTCAGCGAAAACCATGCAGAAACCTTTCCACGAGCACCCAGGGATGTGCACCCAGCACCACGTGCACCCAGCACACGCAGCTAGAGAAAAGCACCTACCTTTTCACACACTGATGCCTAAGCAAACGCGTGGCCACACACACGCACACATCCGCAAGCGCGCCTACTCCCATCTATTGAGGGAAAGACGGACGAGCAACGTCCTGACAGGCTTGAGGGGAAAAACGTCCGTTGATGGTTGGCGTACTGCACGCCCGCCTACGGGGCTGCAGGGGAATCCACATTTGGAAGGTACCTGAAGATGTGTGCCTGTTCTTGGAGCTCCGCTAGTAGGGTAGCAAAGACACTCGTAGGCAGTACTGAATGCTGCTCCGTGCTACTTCTCCTCCGCTGGCAAATGCTTCACAGTCGCCCGAGGAAAGACGTTTAACAATCGATCTCCAAGAGGAACGAAACACATGATGCCATAAGGCGAAAGAATAGCAGGGCATCTCTTCACAAGCTTGTCCCTGATCTATAGCTGAGGGCAAACACTTGTGTGCTTGTGGGAGAGCGTGTGTCTTTCCTGGAAGCGTTTGGGAGTTTTGCTCAGACGCGTGTTTCCTCAAGTTCAAGAATCAAGATCTAGGATACCTGCAGACAGGTGCCTGTTTGTGTGGAGACAGTCTGTTTGAAACTGTGTTCCTCAGCGCCCGCTCTTTCTCCCCGTCGCTCCACACGCCTGGGAGTCCCTTTCTTTCTCTCCACAAGCACGTGTGTTGACTTCGTCGCACATGTGCATCTGCACAAGCGTTGAGCTCAGCAGAGCGTGTCTCTTGACACTTGATGTGCGTTGGCTGTGTCTGCGTGCTCCAGTGAAGAGAGAAACGGGAAATCATCTTGGTAGAGGCAACAAAGCAAAAGCGAGGCAGGATTGACATCTGCTCAACAGAGACGGATTCCCTGCGCTGACACAGTTCACAGTTACACGAGAAGCAATCTGAGCGGTCCATCGACCGGAGACGTGTTTCCCAAGAGGTCGTTTAGCGAGTGAACAGCAGTGTGCGCGACTTTCAGGAGTGTGCCTGGAAAGTGCCAGAATCACCAGAGCATCTGTGCAAAAGCTGCTGCCTCTGTGACCGCATTGAGGCACGTTCCCGTGTCTGCGAGTACATAGACGGCTCTTCGCGTTCACTCCGAGGGAAACGGTCCGCTATTGCTTCTGTGCGTACAGACGCGATTCCCTTGTCTCTTGCGAACACAGGGAACTCTGTGCATCCAAATCTACAGGCTAAGGACGCGTCTGCATATGTTTTGGTGAACAATCGAGTGTGCGTGTTCTGACAGCTGCCTCTATGCAGACGTCTCCACAGAGCCACTTCTGAATGCCCCGCAGCCCAGGACTGAATGGATACACTAACAAGTGCACCGGTGTGAGCAACCACATACGCAGAAGGACGTCTTTCATCTCACAGAAGCGCGAACGTCTTGGCGTTCAAGCACATGGCAGAAACAAGGTGTGAACAGATGAGCTGCTGCTATTTTCTCCGTTCGGCATGCTTCGTTGTAGCTCTCTTGCCGGTCGCCGGCTTAGCGGCTTGCTTTGCGCGACTAGGTCTGCGGAGAGAAGGAGATAGCGCCGGAAACCTTGCCTTTTGCCTTCATCGGCGCTGGAACCTGGTTGCTGCGCCTTCTCTTTGTCCATGTGCACACACACGATTCCTCAGCGAAAACCATGCAGAAACCTTTCCACGAGCACCCAGGGATGTGCACCCAGCACCACGTGCACGCACACGCAGCTAGAGAAAAGCACCTACCTTTTCACACACTGATGCCTAAGCAAACGCGTGGCCACACACACGCACACATCCGCAAGCGCGCCTACTCCCATCTATTGAGGGAAAGACGGACGAGCAACGTCCTGACAGGCTTGAGGGGAAAAACGTCCGTTGATGGTTGGCGTACTGCACGCCCGCCTACGGGGCTGCAGGGGAATCCACATTTGGAAGGTACCTGAAGATGTGTGCCTGTTCTTGGAGCTCCGCTAGTAGGGTAGCAAAGACACTCGTAGGCAGTACTGAATGCTGCTCCGTGCTACTTCTCCTCCGCTGGCAAATGCTTCACAGTCGCCCGAGGAAAGACGTTTAACAATCGATCTCCAAGAGGAACGAAACACATGATGCCATAAGGCGAAAGAATAGCAGGGCATCTCTTCACAAGCTTGTCCCTGATCTATAGCTGAGGGCAAACACTTGTGTGCTTGTGGCAGAGCGTGTGTCTTTCCTGGAAGCGTTTGGGAGTTTTGCTCAGACGCGTGTTTCCTCAAGTTCAAGAATCAAGATCTAGGATACCTGCAGACAGGTGCCTGTTTGTGTGGAGACAGTCTGTTTGAAACTGTGTTCCTCAGCGCCCGCTCTTTCTCCCCGTCGCTCCACACGCCTGGGAGTCCCTTTCTTTCTCTCCACAAGCACGTGTGTTGACTTCGTCGCACATGTGCATCTGCACAAGCGTTGAGCTCAGCAGAGCGTGTCTCTTGACACTTGATGTGCGTTGGCTGTGTCTGCGTGCTCCAGTGAAGAGAGAAACGGGAAATCATCTTGGTAGAGGCAACAAAGCAAAAGCGAGGCAGGATTGACATCTGCTCAACAGAGACGGATTCCCTGCGCTGACACAGTTCACAGTTACACGAGAAGCAATCTGAGCGGTCCATCGACCGGAGACGTGTTTCCCAAGAGGTCGTTTAGCGAGTGAACAGCAGTGTGCGCGACTTTCAGGAGTGTGCCTGGAAAGTGCCAGAATCACCAGAGCATCTGTGCAAAAGCTGCTGCCTCTGTGACCGCATTGAGGCACGTTCCCGTGTCTGCGAGTACATAGACGGCTCTTCGCGTTCACTCCGAGGGAAACGGTCCGCTATTGCTTCTGTGCGTACAGACGCGATTCCCTTGTCTCTTGCGAACACAGGGAACTCTGTGCATCCAAATCTACAGGCTAAGGACGCGTCTGCATATGTTTTGGTGAACAATCGAGTGTGCGTGTTCTGACAGCTGCCTCTATGCAGACGTCTCCACAGAGCCACTTCTGAATGCCCCGCAGCCCAGGACTGAAGGGATACACTAACAAGTGCACCGGTGTGAGCAACCACATACGCAGAAGGACGTCTTTCATCTCACAGAAGCGCGAACGTCTTGGCGTTCAAGCACATGGCAGAAACAAGGTGTGAACAGATGAGCTGCTGCTATTTTCTCCGTTCGGCATGCTTGGTTGTAGCTCTCTTGCCGGTCGCCGGCTTAGCGGCTTGCTTTGCGTGACTAGGTCTGCGGAGAGAAGGAGATAGCGCCGGAAACCTTGCCTTTTGCCTTCTTCGGCGCTGGAACCTGGTTGCTGCGCCTTCTCTTTGTCCATGTGCACACACACGATTCCTCAGCGAAAACCATGCAGAAACCTTTCCACGAGCACCCAGGGATGTGCACCCAGCACCACGTGCACGCACACGCAGCTAGAGAAAAGCACCTACCTTTTCACACACTGATGCCTAAGCAAACGCGTGGCCACACACACGCACACATCCGCAAGCGCGCCTACTCCCATCTATTGAGGGAAAGACGGACGAGCAACGTCCTGACAGGCTTGAGGGGAAAAACGTCCGTTGATGGTTGGCGTACTGCACGCCCGCCTACGGGGCTGCAGGGGAATCCACATTTGGAAGGTACCTGAAGATGTGTGCCTGTTCTTGGAGCTCCGCTAGTAGGGTAGCAAAGACACTCGTAGGCAGTACTGAATGCTGCTCCGTGCTACTTCTCCTCCGCTGGCAAATGCTTCACAGTCGCCCGAGGAAAGACGTTTAACAATCGATCTCCAAGAGGAACGAAACACATGATGCCATAAGGCGAAAGAATAGCAGGGCATCTCTTCACAAGCTTGTCCCTGATCTATAGCTGAGGGCAAACACTTGTGTGCTTGTGGGAGAGCGTGTGTCTTTCCTGGAAGCGTTTGGGAGTTTTGCTCAGACGCGTGTTTCCTCAAGTTCAAGAATCAAGATCTAGGATACCTGCAGACAGGTGCCTGTTTGTGTGGAGACAGTCTGTTTGAAACTGTGTTCCTCAGCGCCCGCTCTTTCTCCCCGTCGCTCCACACGCCTGGGAGTCCCTTTCTTTCTCTCCACAAGCACGTGTGTTGACTTCGTCGCACATGTGCATCTGCACAAGCGTTGAGCTCAGCAGAGCGTGTCTCTTGACACTTGATGTGCGTTGGCTGTGTCTGCGTGCTCCAGTGAAGAGAGAAACGGGAAATCATCTTGGTAGAGGCAACAAAGCAAAAGCGAGGCAGGATTGACATCTGCTCAACAGAGACGGATTCCCTGCGCTGACACAGTTCACAGTTACACGAGAAGCAATCTGAGCGGTCCATCGACCGGAGACGTGTTTCCCAAGAGGTCGTTTAGCGAGTGAACAGCAGTGTGCGCGACTTTCAGGAGTGTGCCTGGAAAGTGCCAGAATCACCAGAGCATCTGTGCAAAAGCTGCTGCCTCTGTGACCGCATTGAGGCACGTTCCCGTGTCTGCGAGTACATAGACGGCTCTTCGCGTTCACTCCGAGGGAAACGGTCCGCTATTGCTTCTGTGCGTACAGACGCGATTCCCTTGTCTCTTGCGAACACAGGGAACTCTGTGCATCCAAATCTACAGGCTAAGGACGCGTCTGCATATGTTTTGGTGAACAAGCGAGTGTGCGTGTTCTGACAGCTGCCTCTATGCAGACGTCTCCACAGAGCCACTTCTGAATGCCCCGCAGCCCAGGACTGAATGGATACACTAACAAGTGCACCGGTGTGAGCAACCACATACGCAGAAGGACGTCTTTCATCTCACAGAAGCGCGAACGTCTTGGCGTTCAAGCACATGGCAGAAACAAGGTGTGAACAGATGAGCTGCTGCTATTTTCTCCGTTCGGCATGCTTCGTTGTAGCTCTCTTGCCGGTCGCCGGCTTAGCGGCTTGCTTTGCGCGACTAGGTCTGCGGAGAGAAGGAGATAGCGCCGGAAACCTTGCCTTTTGCCTTCTTCGGCGCTGGAACCTGGTTGCTGCGCCTTCTCTTTGTCCATGTGCACACACACGATTCCTCAGCGAAAACCATGCAGAAACCTTTCCACGAGCACCCAGGGATGTGCACCCAGCACCACGTGCACCCAGCACACGCAGCTAGAGAAAAGCACCTACCTTTTCACACACTGATGCCTAAGCAAACGCGTGGCCACACACACGCACACATCCGCAAGCGCGCCTACTCCCATCTATTGAGGGAAAGACGGACGAGCAACGTCCTGACAGGCTTGAGGGGAAAAACGTCCGTTGATGGTTGGCGTACTGCACGCCCGCCTACGGGGCTGCAGGGGAATCCACATTTGGAAGGTACCTGAAGATGTGTGCCTGTTCTTGGAGCTCCGCTAGTAGGGTAGCAAAGACACTCGTAGGCAGTACTGAATGCTGCTCCGTGCTACTTCTCCTCCGCTGGCAAATGCTTCACAGTCGCCCTAGGAAAGACGTTTAACAATCGATCTCCAAGAGGAACGAAACACATGATGCCATAAGGCGAAAGAATAGCAGGGCATCTCTTCACAAGCTTGTCCCTGATCTATAGCTGAGGGCAAACACTTGTGTGCTTGTGGCAGAGCGTGTGTCTTTCCTGGAAGCGTTTGGGAGTTTTGCTCAGACGCGTGTTTCCTCAAGTTCAAGAATCAAGATCTAGGATACCTGCAGACAGGTGCCTGTTTGTGTGGAGACAGTCTGTTTGAAACTGTGTTCCTCAGCGCCTGCTCTTTCTCCCCGTCGCTCCACACGCCTGGGAGTCCCTTTCTTTCTCTCCACAAGCACGTGTGTTGACTTCGTCGCACATGTGCATCTGCACAAGCGTTGAGCTCAGCAGAGCGTGTCTCTTGACACTTGATGTGCGTTGGCTGTGTCTGCGTGCTCCAGTGAAGAGAGAAACGGGAAATCATCTTGGTAGAGGCAACAAAGCAAAAGCGAGGCAGGATTGACATCTGCTCAACAGAGACGGATTCCCTGCGCTGACACAGTTCACAGTTACACGAGAAGCAATCTGAGCGGTCCATCGACCGGAGACGTGTTTCCCAAGAGGTCGTTTAGCGAGTGAACAGCAGTGTGCGCGACTTTCAGGAGTGTGCCTGGAAAGTGCCAGAATCACCAGAGCATCTGTGCAAAAGCTGCTGCCTCTGTGACCGCATTGAGGCACGTTCCCGTGTCTGCGAGTACATAGACGGCTCTTCGCGTTCACTCCGAGGGAAACGGTCCGCTATTGCTTCTGTGCGTACAGACGCGATTCCCTTGTCTCTTGCGAACACAGGGAACTCTGTGCATCCAAATCTACAGGCTAAGGACGCGTCTGCATATGTTTTGGTGAACAATCGAGTGTGCGTGTTCTGACAGCTGCCTCTATGCAGACGTCTCCACAGAGCCACTTCTGAATGCCCCGCAGCCCAGGACTGAATGGATACACTAACAAGTGCACCGGTGTGAGCAACCACATACGCAGAAGGACGTCTTTCATCTCACAGAAGCGCGAACGTCTTGGCGTTCAAGCACATGGCAGAAACAAGGTGTGAACAGATGAGCTGCTGCTATTTTCTCCGTTCGGCATGCTTCGTTGTAGCTCTCTTGCCGGTCGCCGGCTTAGCGGCTTGCTTTGCGCGACTAGGTCTGCGGAGAGAAGGAGATAGCGCCGGAAACCTTGCCTTTTGCCTTCATCGGCGCTGGAACCTGGTTGCTGCGCCTTCTCTTTGTCCATGTGCACACACACGATTCCTCAGCGAAAACCATGCAGAAACCTTTCCACGAGCACCCAGGGATGTGCACCCAGCACCACGTGCACGCACACGCAGCTAGAGAAAAGCACCTACCTTTTCACACACTGATGCCTAAGCAAACGCGTGGCCACACACACGCACACATCCGCAAGCGCGCCTACTCCCATCTATTGAGGGAAAGACGGACGAGCAACGTCCTGACAGGCTTGAGGGGAAATACGTCCGTTGATGGTTGGCGTACTGCACGCCCGCCTACGGGGCTGCAGGGGAATCCACATTTGGAAGGTACCTGAAGATGTGTGCCTGTTCTTGGAGCTCCGCTAGTAGGGTAGCAAAGACACTCGTAGGCAGTACTGAATGCTGCTCCGTGCTACTTCTCCTCCGCTGGCAAATGCTTCACAGTCGCCCTAGGAAAGACGTTTAACAATCGATCTCCAAGAGGAACGAAACACATGATGCCATAAGGCGAAAGAATAGCAGGGCATCTCTTCACAAGCTTGTCCCTGATCTATAGCTGAGGGCAAACACTTGTGTGCTTGTGGCAGAGCGTGTGTCTTTCCTGGAAGCGTTTGGGAGTTTTGCTCAGACGCGTGTTTCCTCAAGTTCAAGAATCAAGATCTAGGATACCTGCAGACAGGTGCCTGTTTGTGTGGAGACAGTCTGTTTGAAACTGTGTTCCTCAGCGCCCGCTCTTTCTCCCCGTCGCTCCACACGCCTGGGAGTCCCTTTCTTTCTCTCCACAAGCACGTGTGTTGACTTCGTCGCACATGTGCATCTGCACAAGCGTTGAGCTCAGCAGAGCGTGTCTCTTGACACTTGATGTGCGTTGGCTGTGTCTGCGTGCTCCAGTGAAGAGAGAAACGGGAAATCATCTTGGTAGAGGCAACAAAGCAAAAGCGAGGCAGGATTGACATCTGCTCAACAGAGACGGATTCCCTGCGCTGACACAGTTCACAGTTACACGAGAAGCAATCTGAGCGGTCCATCGACCGGAGACGTGTTTCCCAAGAGGTCGTTTAGCGAGTGAACAGCAGTGTGCGCGACTTTCAGGAGTGTGCCTGGAAAGTGCCAGAATCACCAGAGCATCTGTGCAAAAGCTGCTGCCTCTGTGACCGCATTGAGGCACGTTCCCGTGTCTGCGAGTACATAGACGGCTCTTCGCGTTCACTCCGAGGGAAACGGTCCGCTATTGCTTCTGTGCGTACAGACGCGATTCCCTTGTCTCTTGCGAACACAGGGAACTCTGTGCATCCAAATCTACAGGCTAAGGACGCGTCTGCATATGTTTTGGTGAACAATCGAGTGTGCGTGTTCTGACAGCTGCCTCTATGCAGACGTCTCCACAGAGCCACTTCTGAATGCCCCGCAGCCCAGGACTGAATGGATACACTAACAAGTGCACCGGTGTGAGCAACCACATACGCAGAAGGACGTCTTTCATCTCACAGAAGCGCGAACGTCTTGGCGTTCAAGCACATGGCAGAAACAAGGTGTGAACAGATGAGCTGCTGCTATTTTCTCCGTTCGGCATGCTTCGTTGTAGCTCTCTTGCCGGTCGCCGGCTTAGCGGCTTGCTTTGCGCGACTAGGTCTGCGGAGAGAAGGAGATAGCGCCGGAAACCTTGCCTTTTGCCTTCTTCGGCGCTGGAACCTGGTTGCTGCGCCTTCTCTTTGTCCATGTGCACACACACGATTCCTCAGCGAAAACCATGCAGAAACCTTTCCACGAGCACCCAGGGATGTGCACCCAGCACCACGTGCACGCACACGCAGCTAGAGAAAAGCACCTACCTTTTCACACACTGATGCCTAAGCAAACGCGTGGCCACACACACGCACACATCCGCAAGCGCGCCTACTCCCATCTATTGAGGGAAAGACGGACGAGCAACGTCCTGACAGGCTTGAGGGGAAAAACGTCCGTTGATGGTTGGCGTACTGCACGCCCGCCTACGGGGCTGCAGGGGAATCCACATTTGGAAGGTACCTGAAGATGTGTGCCTGTTCTTGGAGCTCCGCTAGTAGGGTAGCAAAGACACTCGTAGGCAGTACTGAATGCTGCTCCGTGCTACTTCTCCTCCGCTGGCAAATGCTTCACAGTCGCCCGAGGAAAGACGTTTAACAATCGATCTCCAAGAGGAACGAAACACATGATGCCATAAGGCGAAAGAATAGCAGGGCATCTCTTCACAAGCTTGTCCCTGATCTATAGCTGAGGGCAAACACTTGTGTGCTTGTGGGAGAGCGTGTGTCTTTCCTGGAAGCGTTTGGGAGTTTTGCTCAGACGCGTGTTTCCTCAAGTTCAAGAATCAAGATCTAGGATACCTGCAGACAGGTGCCTGTTTGTGTGGAGACAGTCTGTTTGAAACTGTGTTCCTCAGCGCCCGCTCTTTCTCCCCGTCGCTCCACACGCCTGGGAGTCCCTTTCTTTCTCTCCACAAGCACGTGTGTTGACTTCGTCGCACATGTGCATCTGCACAAGCGTTGAGCTCAGCAGAGCGTGTCTCTTGACACTTGATGTGCGTTGGCTGTGTCTGCCTGCTCCAGTGAAGAGAGAAACGGGAAATCATCTTGGTAGAGGCAACAAAGCAAAAGCGAGGCAGGATTGACATCTGCTCAACAGAGACGGATTCCCTGCGCTGACACAGTTCACAGTTACACGAGAAGCAATCTGAGCGGTCCATCGACCGGAGACGTGTTTCCCAAGAGGTCGTTTAGCGAGTGAACAGCAGTGTGCGCGACTTTCAGGAGTGTGCCTGGAAAGTGCCAGAATCACCAGAGCATCTGTGCAAAAGCTGCTGCCTCTGTGACCGCATTGAGGCACGTTCCCGTGTCTGCGAGTACATAGACGGCTCTTCGCGTTCACTCCGAGGGAAACGGTCCGCTATTGCTTCTGTGCGTACAGACGCGATTCCCTTGTCTCTTGCGAACACAGGGAACTCTGTGCATCCAAATCTACAGGCTAAGGACGCGTCTGCATATGTTTTGGTGAACAATCGAGTGTGCGTGTTCTGACAGCTGCCTCTATGCAGACGTCTCCACAGAGCCACTTCTGAATGCCCCGCAGCCCAGGACTGAATGGATACACTAACAAGTGCACCGGTGTGAGCAACCACATACGCAGAAGGACGTCTTTCATCTCACAGAAGCGCGAACGTCTTGGCGTTCAAGCACATGGCAGAAACAAGGTGTGAACAGATGAGCTGCTGCTATTTTCTCCGTTCGGCATGCTTCGTTGTAGCTCTCTTGCCGGTCGCCGGCTTAGCGGCTTGCTTTGCGCGACTAGGTCTGCGGAGAGAAGGAGATAGCGCCGGAAACCTTGCCTTTTGCCTTCTTCGGCGCTGGAACCTGGTTGCTGCGCCTTCTCTTTGTCCATGTGCACACACACGATTCCTCAGCGAAAACCATGCAGAAACCTTTCCACGAGCACCCAGGGATGTGCACCCAGCACCACGTGCACGCACACGCAGCTAGAGAAAAGCACCTACCTTTTCACACACTGATGCCTAAGCAAACGCGTGGCCACACACACGCACACATCCGCAAGCGCGCCTACTCCCATCTATTGAGGGAAAGACGGACGAGCAACGTCCTGACAGGCTTGAGGGGAAATACGTCCGTTGATGGTTGGCGTACTGCACGCCCGCCTACGGGGCTGCAGGGGAATCCACATTTGGAAGGTACCTGAAGATGTGTGCCTGTTCTTGGAGCTCCGCTAGTAGGGTAGCAAAGACACTCGTAGGCAGTACTGAATGCTGCTCCGTGCTACTTCTCCTCCGCTGGCAAATGCTTCACAGTCGCCCGAGGAAAGACGTTTAACAATCGATCTCCAAGAGGAACGAAACACATGATGCCATAAGGCGAAAGAATAGCAGGGCATCTCTTCACAAGCTTGTCCCTGATCTATAGCTGAGGGCAAACACTTGTGTGCTTGTGGCAGAGCGTGTGTCTTTCCTGGAAGCGTTTGGGAGTTTTGCTCAGACGCGTGTTTCCTCAAGTTCAAGAATCAAGATCTAGGATACCTGCAGACAGGTGCCTGTTTGTGTGGAGACAGTCTGTTTGAAACTGTGTTCCTCAGCGCCCGCTCTTTCTCCCCGTCGCTCCACACGCCTGGGAGTCCCTTTCTTTCTCTCCACAAGCACGTGTGTTGACTTCGTCGCACATGTGCATCTGCACAAGCGTTGAGCTCAGCAGAGCATGTCTCTTGACACTTGATGTGCGTTGGCTGTGTCTGCGTGCTCCAGTGAAGAGAGAAACGGGAAATCATCTTGGTAGAGGCAACAAAGCAAAAGCGAGGCAGGATTGACATCTGCTCAACAGAGACGGATTCCCTGCGCTGACACAGTTCACAGTTACACGAGAAGCAATCTGAGCGGTCCATCGACCGGAGACGTGTTTCCCAAGAGGTCGTTTAGCGAGTGAACAGCAGTGTGCGCGACTTTCAGGAGTGTGCCTGGAAAGTGCCAGAATCACCAGAGCATCTGTGCAAAAGCTGCTGCCTCTGTGACCGCATTGAGGCACGTTCCCGTGTCTGCGAGTACATAGACGGCTCTTCGCGTTCACTCCGAGGGAAACGGTCCGCTATTGCTTCTGTGCGTACAGACGCGATTCCCTTGTCTCTTGCGAACACAGGGAACTCTGTGCATCCAAATCTACAGGCTAAGGACGCGTCTGCATATGTTTTGGTGAACAAGCGAGTGTGCGTGTTCTGACAGCTGCCTCTATGCAGACGTCTCCACAGAGCCACTTCTGAATGCCCCGCAGCCCAGGACTGAAGGGATACACTAACAAGTGCACCGGTGTGAGCAACCACATATGCAGAAGGACGTCTTTCATCTCACAGAAGCGCGAACGTCTTGGCGTTCAAGCACATGGCAGAAACAAGGTGTGAACAGATGAGCTGCTGCTATTTTCTCCGTTCGGCATGCTTCGTTGTAGCTCTCTTGCCGGTCGCCGGCTTAGCGGCTTGCTTTGCGCGACTAGGTCTGCGGAGAGAAGGAGATAGCGCCGGAAACCTTGCCTTTTGCCTTCTTCGGCGCTGGAACCCGGTTGCTGCGCCTTCTCTTTGTCCATGTGCACACACACGATTCCTCAGCGAAAACCATGCAGAAACCTTTCCACGAGCACCCAGGGATGTGCACCCAGCACTACGTGCACGCACACGCAGCTAGAGAAAAGCACCTACCTTTTCACACACTGATGCCTAAGCAAACGCGTGGCCACACACACGCACACATCCGCAAGCGCGCCTACTCCCATCTATTGAGGGAAAGACGGACGAGCAACGTCCTGACAGGCTTGAGGGGAAATACGTCCGTTGATGGTTGGCGTACTGCACGCCCGCCTACGGGGCTGCAGGGGAATCCACATTTGGAAGGTACCTGAAGATGTGTGCCTGTTCTTGGAGCTCCGCTAGTAGGGTAGCAAAGACACTCGTAGGCAGTACTGAATGCTGCTCCGTGCTACTTCTCCTCCGCTGGCAAATGCTTCACAGTCGCCCGAGGAAAGACGTTTAACAATCGATCTCCAAGAGGAACGAAACACATGATGCCATAAGGCGAAAGAATAGCAGGGCATCTCTTCACAAGCTTGTCCCTGATCTATAGCTGAGGGCAAACACTTGTGTGCTTGTGGGAGAGCGTGTGTCTTTCCTGGAAGTGTTTGGGAGTTTTGCTCAGACGCGTGTTTCCTCAAGTTCAAGAATCAAGATCTAGGATACCTGCAGACAGGTGCCTGTTTGTGTGGAGACAGTCTGTTTGAAACTGTGTTCCTCAGCGCCCGCTCTTTCTCCCCGTCGCTCCACACGCCTGGGAGTCCCTTTCTTTCTCTCCACAAGCACGTGTGTTGACTTCGTCGCACATGTGCATCTGCACAAGCGTTGAGCTCAGCAGAGCGTGTCTCTTGACACTTGATGTGCGTTGGCTGTGTCTGCCTGCTCCAGTGAAGAGAGAAACGGGAAATCATCTTGGTAGAGGCAACAAAGCAAAAGCGAGGCAGGATTGACATCTGCTCAACAGAGACGGATTCCCTGCGCTGACACAGTTCACAGTTACACGAGAAGCAATCTGAGCGGTCCATCGACCGGAGACGTGTTTCCCAAGAGGTCGTTTAGCGAGTGAACAGCAGTGTGCGCGACTTTCAGGAGTGTGCCTGGAAAGTGCCAGAATCACCAGAGCATCTGTGCAAAAGCTGCTGCCTCTGTGACCGCATTGAGGCACGTTCCCGTGTCTGCGAGTACATAGACGGCTCTTCGCGTTCACTCCGAGGGAAACGGTCCGCTATTGCTTCTGTGCGTACAGACGCGATTCCCTTGTCTCTTGCGAACACAGGGAACTCTGTGCATCCAAATCTACAGGCTAAGGACGCGTCTGCATATGTTTTGGTGAACAAGCGAGTGTGCGTGTTCTGACAGCTGCCTCTATGCAGACGTCTCCACAGAGCCACTTCTGAATGCCCCGCAGCCCAGGACTGAAGGGATACACTAACAAGTGCACCGGTGTGAGCAACCACATATGCAGAAGGACGTCTTTCATCTCACAGAAGCGCGAACGTCTTGGCGTTCAAGCACATGGCAGAAACAAGGTGTGAACAGATGAGCTGCTGCTATTTTCTCCGTTCGGCATGCTTCGTTGTAGCTCTCTTGCCGGTCGCCGGCTTAGCGGCTTGCTTTGCGCGACTAGGTCTGCGGAGAGAAGGAGATAGCGCCGGAAACCTTGCCTTTTGCCTTCTTCGGCGCTGGAACCCGGTTGCTGCGCCTTCTCTTTGTCCATGTGCACACACACGATTCCTCAGCGAAAACCATGCAGAAACCTTTCCACGAGCACCCAGGGATGTGCACCCAGCACCACGTGCACGCACACGCAGCGAGAGAAAAGCACCTACCTTTTCACACACTGATGCCTAAGCAAACGCGTGGCCACACACACGCACACATCCGCAAGCGCGCCTACTCCCATCTATTGAGGGAAAGACGGACGAGCAACGTCCTGACAGGCTTGAGGGGAAAAACGTCCGTTGATGGTTGGCGTACTGCACGCCCGCCTACGGGACTGCAGGAGAATCCACATTTGGAAGGTACCTGAAGATGTGTGCCTGTTCTTGGAGCTCCGCTAGTAGGGTAGCAAAGACACTCGTAGGCAGTACTGAATGCTGCTCCGTGCTACTTCTCCTCCGCTGGCAAATGCTTCACAGTCGCCCGAGGAAAGACGTTTAACAATCGATCTCCAAGAGGAACAAAACACATGATGCCATAAGGCGAAAGAATAGCAGGGCATCTCTTCACAAGCTTGTCCCTGATCTATAGCTGAGGGCAAACACTTGTGTGCTTGTGGCAGAGCGTGTGTCTTTCCTGGAAGCGTTTGGGAGTTTTGCTCAGACGCGTGTTTCCTCAAGTTCAAGAATCAAGATCTAGGATACCTGCAGACAGGTGCCTGTTTGTGTGGAGACAGTCTGTTTGAAACTGTGTTCCTCAGCGCCCGCTCTTTCTCCCCGTCGCTCCACACGCCTGGGAGTCCCTTTCTTTCTCTCCACAAGCACGTGTGTTGACTTCGTCGCACATGTGCATCTGCACAAGCGTTGAGCTCAGCAGAGCGTGTCTCTTGACACTTGATGTGCGTTGGCTGTGTCTGCCTGCTCCAGTGAAGAGAGAAACGGGAAATCATCTTGGTAGAGGCAACAAAGCAAAAGCGAGGCAGGATTGACATCTGCTCAACAGAGACGGATTCCCTGCGCTGACACAGTTCACAGTTACACGAGAAGCAATCTGAGCGGTCCATCGACCGGAGACGTGTTTCCCAAGAGGTCGTTTAGCGAGTGAACAGCAGTGTGCGCGACTTTCAGGAGTGTGCCTGGAAAGTGCCAGAATCACCAGAGCATCTGTGCAAAAGCTGCTGCCTCTGTGACCGCATTGAGGCACGTTCCCGTGTCTGCGAGTACATAGACGGCTCTTCGCGTTCACTCCGAGGGAAACGGTCCGCTATTGCTTCTGTGCGTACAGACGCGATTCCCTTGTCTCTTGCGAACACAGGGAACTCTGTGCATCCAAATCTACAGGCTAAGGACGCGTCTGCATATGTTTTGGTGAACAATCGAGTGTGCGTGTTCTGACAGCTGCCTCTATGCAGACGTCTCCACAGAGCCACTTCTGAATGCCCCGCAGCCCAGGACTGAAGGGATACACTAACAAGTGCACCGGTGTGAGCAACCACATATGCAGAAGGACGTCTTTCATCTCACAGAAGCGCGAACGTCTTGGCGTTCAAGCACATGGCAGAAACAAGGTGTGAACAGATGAGCTGCTGCTATTTTCTCCGTTCGGCATGCTTCGTTGTAGCTCTCTTGCCGGTCGCCGGCTTAGCGGCTTGCTTTGCGCGACTAGGTCTGCGGAGAGAAGGAGATAGCGCCGGAAACCTTGCCTTTTGCCTTCTTCGGCGCTGGAACCCGGTTGCTGCGCCTTCTCTTTGTCCATGTGCACACACACGATTCCTCAGCGAAAACCATGCAGAAACCTTTCCACGAGCACCCAGGGATGTGCACCCAGCACCACGTGCACGCACACGCAGCGAGAGAAAAGCACCTACCTTTTCACACACTGATGCCTAAGCAAACGCGTGGCCACACACACGCACACATCCGCAAGCGCGCCTACTCCCATCTATTGAGGGAAAGACGGACGAGCAACGTCCTGACAGGCTTGAGGGGAAAAACGTCCGTTGATGGTTGGCGTACTGCACGCCCGCCTACGGGACTGCAGGAGAATCCACATTTGGAAGGTACCTGAAGATGTGTGCCTGTTCTTGGAGCTCCGCTAGTAGGGTAGCAAAGACACTCGTAGGCAGTACTGAATGCTGCTCCGTGCTACTTCTCCTCCGCTGGCAAATGCTTCACAGTCGCCCTAGGAAAGACGTTTAACAATCGATCTCCAAGAGGAACGAAACACATGATGCCATAAGGCGAAAGAATAGCAGGGCATCTCTTCACAAGCTTGTCCCTGATCTATAGCTGAGGGCAAACACTTGTGTGCTTGTGGGAGAGCGTGTGTCTTTCCTGGAAGTGTTTGGGAGTTTTGCTCAGACGCGTGTTTCCTCAAGTTCAAGAATCAAGATCTAGGATACCTGCAGACAGGTGCCTGTTTGTGTGGAGACAGTCTGTTTGAAACTGTGTTCCTCAGCGCCCGCTCTTTCTCCCCGTCGCTCCACACGCCTGGGAGTCCCTTTCTTTCTCTCCACAAGCACGTGTGTTGACTTCGTCGCACATGTGCATCTGCACAAGCGTTGAGCTCAGCAGAGCGTGTCTCTTGACACTTGATGTGCGTTGGCTGTGTCTGCCTGCTCCAGTGAAGAGAGAAACGGGAAATCATCTTGGTAGAGGCAACAAAGCAAAAGCGAGGCAGGATTGACATCTGCTCAACAGAGACGGATTCCCTGCGCTGACACAGTTCACAGTTACACGAGAAGCAATCTGAGCGGTCCATCGACCGGAGACGTGTTTCCCAAGAGGTCGTTTAGCGAGTGAACAGCAGTGTGCGCGACTTTCAGGAGTGTGCCTGGAAAGTGCCAGAATCACCAGAGCATCTGTGCAAAAGCTGCTGCCTCTGTGACCGCATTGAGGCACGTTCCCGTGTCTGCGAGTACATAGACGGCTCTTCGCGTTCACTCCGAGGGAAACGGTCCGCTATTGCTTCTGTGCGTACAGACGCGATTCCCTTGTCTCTTGCGAACACAGGGAACTCTGTGCATCCAAATCTACAGGCTAAGGACGCGTCTGCATATGTTTTGGTGAACAATCGAGTGTGCGTGTTCTGACAGCTGCCTCTATGCAGACGTCTCCACAGAGCCACTTCTGAATGCCCCGCAGCCCAGGACTGAAGGGATACACTAACAAGTGCACCGGTGTGAGCAACCACATATGCAGAAGGACGTCTTTCATCTCACAGAAGCGCGAACGTCTTGGCGTTCAAGCACATGGCAGAAACAAGGTGTGAACAGATGAGCTGCTGCTATTTTCTCCGTTCGGCATGCTTCGTTGTAGCTCTCTTGCCGGTCGCCGGCTTAGCGGCTTGCTTTGCGCGACTAGGTCTGCGGAGAGAAGGAGATAGCGCCGGAAACCTTGCCTTTTGCCTTCTTCGGCGCTGGAACCCGGTTGCTGCGCCTTCTCTTTGTCCATGTGCACACACACGATTCCTCAGCGAAAACCATGCAGAAACCTTTCCACGAGCACCCAGGGATGTGCACCCAGCACCACGTGCACGCACACGCAGCGAGAGAAAAGCACCTACCTTTTCACACACTGATGCCTAAGCAAACGCGTGGCCACACACACGCACACATCCGCAAGCGCGCCTACTCCCATCTATTGAGGGAAAGACGGACGAGCAACGTCCTGACAGGCTTGAGGGGAAAAACGTCCGTTGATGGTTGGCGTACTGCACGCCCGCCTACGGGACTGCAGGAGAATCCACATTTGGAAGGTACCTGAAGATGTGTGCCTGTTCTTGGAGCTCCGCTAGTAGGGTAGCAAAGACACTCGTAGGCAGTACTGAATGCTGCTCCGTGCTACTTCTCCTCCGCTGGCAAATGCTTCACAGTCGCCCGAGGAAAGACGTTTAACAATCGATCTCCAAGAGGAACGAAACACATGATGCCATAAGGCGAAAGAATAGCAGGGCATCTCTTCACAAGCTTGTCCCTGATCTATAGCTGAGGGCAAACACTTGTGTGCTTGTGGCAGAGCGTGTGTCTTTCCTGGAAGCGTTTGGGAGTTTTGCTCAGACGCGTGTTTCCTCAAGTTCAAGAATCAAGATCTAGGATACCTGCAGACAGGTGCCTGTTTGTGTGGAGACAGTCTGTTTGAAACTGTGTTCCTCAGCGCCCGCTCTTTCTCCCCGTCGCTCCACACGCCTGGGAGTCCCTTTCTTTCTCTCCACAAGCACGTGTGTTGACTTCGTCGCACATGTGCATCTGCACAAGCGTTGAGCTCAGCAGAGCGTGTCTCTTGACACTTGATGTGCGTTGGCTGTGTCTGCCTGCTCCAGTGAAGAGAGAAACGGGAAATCATCTTGGTAGAGGCAACAAAGCAAAAGCGAGGCAGGATTGACATCTGCTCAACAGAGACGGATTCCCTGCGCTGACACAGTTCACAGTTACACGAGAAGCAATCTGAGCGGTCCATCGACCGGAGACGTGTTTCCCAAGAGGTCGTTTAGCGAGTGAACAGCAGTGTGCGCGACTTTCAGGAGTGTGCCTGGAAAGTGCCAGAATCACCAGAGCATCTGTGCAAAAGCTGCTGCCTCTGTGACCGCATTGAGGCACGTTCCCGTGTCTGCGAGTACATAGACGGCTCTTCGCGTTCACTCCGAGGGAAACGGTCCGCTATTGCTTCTGTGCGTACAGACGCGATTCCCTTGTCTCTTGCGAACACAGGGAACTCTGTGCATCCAAATCTACAGGCTAAGGACGCGTCTGCATATGTTTTGGTGAACAATCGAGTGTGCGTGTTCTGACAGCTGCCTCTATGCAGACGTCTCCACAGAGCCACTTCTGAATGCCCCGCAGCCCAGGACTGAAGGGATACACTAACAAGTGCACCGGTGTGAGCAACCACATATGCAGAAGGACGTCTTTCATCTCACAGAAGCGCGAACGTCTTGGCGTTCAAGCACATGGCAGAAACAAGGTGTGAACAGATGAGCTGCTGCTATTTTCTCCGTTCGGCATGCTTCGTTGTAGCTCTCTTGCCGGTCGCCGGCTTAGCGGCTTGCTTTGCGCGACTAGGTCTGCGGAGAGAAGGAGATAGCGCCGGAAACCTTGCCTTTTGCCTTCTTCGGCGCTGGAACCCGGTTGCTGCGCCTTCTCTTTGTCCATGTGCACACACACGATTCCTCAGCGAAAACCATGCAGAAACCTTTCCACGAGCACCCAGGGATGTGCACCCAGCACCACGTGCACGCACACGCAGCGAGAGAAAAGCACCTACCTTTTCACACACTGATGCCTAAGCAAACGCGTGGCCACACACACGCACACATCCGCAAGCGCGCCTACTCCCATCTATTGAGGGAAAGACGGACGAGCAACGTCCTGACAGGCTTGAGGGGAAAAACGTCCGTTGATGGTTGGCGTACTGCACGCCCGCCTACGGGACTGCAGGAGAATCCACATTTGGAAGGTACCTGAAGATGTGTGCCTGTTCTTGGAGCTCCGCTAGTAGGGTAGCAAAGACACTCGTAGGCAGTACTGAATGCTGCTCCGTGCTACTTCTCCTCCGCTGGCAAATGCTTCACAGTCGCCCTAGGAAAGACGTTTAACAATCGATCTCCAAGAGGAACGAAACACATGATGCCATAAGGCGAAAGAATAGCAGGGCATCTCTTCACAAGCTTGTCCCTGATCTATAGCTGAGGGGAAACACTTGTGTGCTTGTGGCTTAGATTTGGGGTTAGGTTTAGATTTGGGGTTAGGGTTTGGGGTTAGGGGTTGGGGTTAGGTTTAGATATGGGGTTAGGGGTTGGGGTTTAGGGGTTGGGGTTAGGGATTGGGGTTAGGTTTAGATTTGGAGTTAGGGGTTGGGGTTAGGTTTAGATTTGGGGTTAGGGGTTGGGGTTAGGTTTAGATTTGGGGTTAGGGTTTGGGGTTAGGGATTGGGGTTAGGTTTAGATTTCGGGTTAGGGGTTGGGGTTCGGTTTAGATTTGGGGTTAGGTTTAGATTTGGGGTTAGGGTTTGGGGTTAGGGGTTGGGGTTAGGGGTTGGGGTTAGGGGTTGAGGTTAGTTTTAGATTTGGGGTTAGGGTTTGGGGTTAGGGATTGGGGTTAGGTTTAGATTTGGGGTTAGGTTTAGATTTGGGGTTGGGGGTTGGGGTTAGGGGTTGGGGTTAGGTTTAGATTTGGGGTTGTTAGTTGGGGTTTAGGGGTTGGGGTTAGGTTTAGATTTGGGGTTAGGGTTTGGGGTTAGGGATTGGGGTTAGGTTTAGATTTGGGGTTAGATTTAGATTTGGGGTTGGGGGTTGGGGTTAGGGTTTGGGGTTAGGGATTGGGGTTCGGTTTAGATTTGGGGTTAGGTTTAGATTTGGGGTTAGGGTTTGGGGTTAGGGGTTGGGGTTAGGTTTAGATTTGGGGTTAGGGGCTGGGGTTAGGGGTTGGGGTTAGGTGTAGATTTGGGTTTAGGGTTTGGGGTTAGGTTTAGATTTGGGGTTAGGAGTTGGGGTTTAGGGGTTGGGGTTAGGTTTACATTTGGGTTTAGGGGTTGGGGTTAGGGACTGGGGTTAGGTTTAGATTTGGGGTTAGGGGTTGGGGTTAGGGGTTGGGGTTAGGTTTAGATTTGGGGTTAGGAGTTGGGGTTAGGGTTTGGGGTTAGGGATTGGGGTTAGGTTTAGATTTGGGGTTAGGGGTTGGGGTTCGGTTTAGATTTGGGGTTAGGCTTAGATTTGGGGTTAGGTTTAGATTTGGGGTTAGGGGTTGGGGTTAGGGGTTGGGGTTAGGTGTAGATTTGGGTTTAGGGGTTGGGGTTAGGTTTAGATTTGGGGTTAGCAGTTGGGGTTTAGGGGTTGGGGTTAGGTTTAGATTTGGGGTTAGGGTTTGGGGTTAGGGATTGGGGTTAGGTTTAGATTTGGGGTTAGGTTTAGATTTGGGGTTGAGGGTTGGGGTTAGTGTTTGGGGTTAGGGATTGGGGTTAGGCTTAGATTTGGGGTTAGGTTTAGATTTGGGGTTAGGGTTTGGGGTTAGGGGTTGGGGTTAGGTTTAGATTTGGGGTTAGGGGTTGGGGTTTAGGGGTTGGGGTTAGGTTTAGATTTGGGATTAGGGCTTGGGGTTCGGTTTAGATTTGGGGTTAGGTTTAGATCTATGTACTCGCAGACACGGGAACGTGCCTCAATGCGGTCACAGAGGCAGCAGCTTTTGCACAGATGCTCTGGTGATTCTGGCACTTTCCAGGCACACTCCTGAAAGTCGCGCACACTGCTGTTCACTCGCTAAACGACCTCTTGGGAAACACGTCTCCGGTCGACGGACCGCTCAGATTGCTTCTCGTGTAACTGTGAACTGTGTCAGCGCAGGGAATCCGTCTCTGTTGAGCAGATGTCAATCCTGCCTCGCTTTTGCTTTGTTACCTCTACCAAGATGATTTCCCGTTTCTCTCTTCACTGGAGCAGGCAGACACAGCCAACGCACATCAAGTGTCAAGAGACACGCTCTGCTGAGCTCAACGCTTGTGCAGATGCACATGTGCGACGAAGTCAACACACGTGCTTGTGGAGAGAAAGAAAGGGACTCCCAGGCGTGTGGAGCGACGGGGAGAAAGAGCGGGCGCTGAGGAACACAGTTTCAAACAGACTGTCTCCACACAAACAGGCACCTGTCTGCAGGTATCCTAGATCTTGATTCTTGAACTTGAGGAAACACGCGTCTGAGCAAAACTCCCAAACGCTTCCAGGAAAGACACACGCTCTGCCACAAGCACACAAGTGTTTGCCCTCAGCTATAGATCAGGGACAAGCTTGTGAAGAGATGCCCTGCTATTCTTTCGCCTTATGGCATCATGTGTTTCGTTCCTCTTGGAGATCGATTGTTAAACGTCTTTCCTAGGGCGACTGTGAAGCATTTGCCAACGGAGGAGAAGTAGCAAGATTTGGAGTTAGGCGTTGGGGTTAGGTTGAGATTTGGGGTTAGGTTTAGATTTGGGGTTAGGGGTTGGGGTTTAGGGGTTGGGGTTAGGTTTAGATTTGGGGTTAGGGGTTGGGGTTAGGGTTTGGGGTTAGGTTTAGATTTGGGGTTAGGGGTTGGGGTTAGGGTTTGGGGTTAGGGATTGGGGTTAGGTTTAGATTTGGGGTTAGGGGTTGGGGTTAGGTTTAGATTTGGGGTTAGGGGTTTGGGTTTAGGGGTTGGGGTTAGGTTTAGATTTGGGGTTAGGGGTTGGGGTTAGGGGTTGGGGTTAGGCTTAGATTTGGGGTTAGGGGTTGGGGTTTAGGGTTTGGGGTTAGGGGTTGGGGTTAGGTTTAGATTTGGGGTTAGGGGTTAGGGTTAGGGTTTGGGGTTAGGGATTAGGGTTAGGTTTAGATTTGGGGTTTAGGGTTGGGGTTAGGGGTTGGGGTTAGGTTTAGATATGGGGTTAGGTTTAGATTTGGGTTTAGGGGTTGGGGTTAGGGTTTGGGGTTAGGGATTGGGGTTAGGTTTAGATTTGGGGTTAGGGGTTGGGGTTTAGGGGTTGGGGTTAGGTTTAGATTTGGGGTTAGGTTTTGGGGTTAGGGATTGGGGTTAGGTTTAGATTTGGGGTTTGGTTTAAATTTGGGGTTGGGGCTTGGGGTTAGGGGTTGGGGTTAGGTTTAGATTTGGGGTTAGGGGTTGGGGTTAAGGTTTGGGGTTAGGGATTGGGGTTAGGTTTAGATTTGGAGTTAGGGGTTGGGGTTAGGTTTAGATTTGGGGATAGGTTTAGATTTGGGGTTAGGGGTTGGGGTTAGGGGTTGGTGTTAGGGGTTGGGGTTAGGGGTTGAGGTTAGGTTTAGATTTGGGGTTAGGGGTTGGGGTTAGGGGTTGGGGTTAGGTTTAGATTTGGGGTTAGGGGTTGGGGTTTAGGGGTTGGGGTTAGGGATTGGGGTTAGGTTTAGATTTGGGGTTGGGGGTTGGGGTTAGGTTTAGATTTGGGTTTAGGGGTTGGGGTTTAAAGGTTGGGGTTAGGTTTAGATTTGGGGTAGGGTTTGGGGTTAGGGGTTGGGGTTAGGTTTAGATTTGGGGTTAGGGATTGGGGTTAGGTTTAGATTTGGAGTTAGGGGTTGGGGTTAGGTTTAGATTTGGGGTTAGGGATTGGGGTTTAGGGGTTGGGGTTAGGTTTAGATTTGGGGTTAGGGTTTGGGGTTAGGGATTGGGGTTAGGTTTAGATTTGGAGTTAGGGGTTGGGGTTTAGGGGTTGAGGTTAGGTTTAGATTTGGAGTTAGGGATTGGGGTTAGGTTTAGATTTGGGGTTAGGGGTTGGGGTTTAGGGGTTGGGGTTAGGTTTAGATTTGGGGTTAGGGTTTGGGGTTAGGGATTGGGGTTAGGTTTAGATTTGGGGTTAGGGGTTGGGGTTAGGGTTTGGGGTTAGGGATTGGGGTTAGGTTTAGATTTGGGGTTAGGTTTAAATTTGGGGTTGGGGGTTGGGGTTAGGTTTAGATTTGGGGTTAGGGGTTGGGGTTAGGCTTAGATTTGGGGTTAGGTTTAGATTTGGTGTTAGGCGTTGGGGTTAGGGGTTGGGGTTAGGGATTGGGGTTAGGTATGGATTTGGAGTTAGGGGTTGGGGTTAGGTTTTGATTTGGGGTTAGGTTTAGATTTGCGGTTAGGGGTTGGGGTTAGGGGTTGGGTTTAGGGGTTAAGGTTAGGGGTTGAGGTTAGGTTTAGATTTGGGGTTAGGGGTTGGGGTTAGGGGTTGGGGTTAGGTTTAGATTTGGGGTTAGGGTTTGGGGTTTAGGGGTTGGGGTTAGGGATTGGGGTTAGGTTTAGATTTGGGGTTAGGGGTTGGGGTTAGGTTTAGATTTGGGGTTAGGGGTTGGGGTTTAGGGGTTGGGGTTAGGATTAGATTTGGGGTTAGGGTTTGGGGTTAGGGGTTGGGGTTAGGTTTAGATTTGGGGTTAGGGGTTGGGGTTAGGGTTTGGGGTTAGGGATTGTGGTTAGGTTTAGATTTGAAGTTAGGGGTTGGGGTTAGGGTTTGGGGTTAGGGATTGGGGTTAGGTTTAGATTTGGGGTTAGGGTTTGGGGTTAGGTTTAGATTTGGGATTAGGGGTTGGGGTTTAGGGGTTGGGGTTAGGTTTAGATTTGGGTTTAGGGGTTGGGGTTAAGGGTTGGGGTTAGGGATTGGGGTTAGGTTTAGATTTGGGGTTAGGGGTTGAGGTTTAGGGGTTGGGGTTAGGTTTAGATTTGGGTTTAGGGGTTGGGGTTAGGGTTTGGGGTTAGGGATTGGGGTTAGGTTTAGATTTGGGGTTTGGGGTTGGGGTTAGGGTTTGGGGTTAGGGATTGGGGTTAGGTTTAGATTTGGGGTTAGGGTTTGGGGTTAGGTTTAGATTTGGGGTTAGGGGTTGGGGTTTAGGGGTTGGGGTTAGGTTTAGATTTGGGTTTAGGGTTTGGGGTTAGGGGTTGGGGTTAGGTTTAGATTTGGGGTTAGGGGTTGGGGTTTAGGGGTTGGGGTTAGGTTTAGATTTGGGTTTAGGGGTTGGGGTTAGGGTTTGGGGTTAGGGATTGGGGTTAGGTTTAGATTTGGGGTTAGGGGTTGGGGTTTAGGGGTTGGGGTTAGGTTTAGATTTGGGGTTAGGGTTTGGGGTTAGGGATTGGGGTTAGGTTTAGATTTGCGGTTAGGTTTAGATTTGGGGTTGGGGTTTGGGGTTAGGGTTTGGGGTTAGGAATTGGGGTTAGGCTTAGATTTGGGGTTAGGTTTAAATTTGGGGTTAGGGTTTGGGGTTAGGGGTTGGGGTTAGGTTTAGATTTGGGGTTAGGGGTTGGGGTTAGGGTTTGGGGTTAGGGATTGGGGTTAGGTTTAGATTTGGAGTTAGGGGTTGGGGTTAGGTTTAGATTTGGGGTTAGGGGTTGGGGTTAGGTTTAGATTTGGAGTTAGGGGTTGGGGTTTAGGGGTTGGGGTTAGGTTTAGATTTGGGTTTAGGGGTTGGGGTTAGGGTTTGGGGTTAGGGATTGGGGTTAGGTTTAGATTTGGGGTTAGGGGTTGGGGTTAGGGTTTGGGGTTAGGGATTGGGGTTAGGTTTAGATTTGGGGTTAGGGTTTGGGGTTAGGTTTAGATTTGGGATTAGGGGTTGGGGTTTAGGGGTTGGGGTTAGGTTTAGATTTGGGTTTAGGGGTTGGGGTTAAGGGTTGGGGTTAGGGATTGGGGTTAGGTTTAGATTTGGGGTTAGGGGTTGAGGTTTAGGGGTTGGGGTTAGGTTTAGATTTGGGTTTAGGGGTTGGGGTTAGGGTTTGGGATTAGGGATTGGGGTTAGGTTTAGATTTGGGGTTAGGGGTTGGGGTTAGGGTTTGGGGTTAGGGATTGGGGTTAGGTTTAGATTTGGGGTTAGGGTTTGGGGTTAGGTTTAGATTTGGGATTAGGGTTTGGGGTTAGGGGTTGGGGTTAGGTTTAGATTTGGGTTTAGGGTTTGGGGTTAGGGGTTGGGGTTAGGTTTAGATTTGGGGTTAGGGGTTGGGGTTTAGGGGTTGGGGTTAGGTTTAGATTTGGGTTTAGGGGTTGGGGTTAGGGTTTGGGGTTAGGGATTGGGGTTAGGTTTAGATTTGGGGTTAGGGGTTGGGGTTTAGGGGTTGGGGTTAGGTTTAGATTTGGGGTTAGGGTTTGGGGTTAGGGATTGGGGTTAGGTTTAGATTTGGGGTTAGGGTTTGGGGTTAGGGGTTGGGGTTAGGTTTAAATTTGGGGTTAGGGTTTGGGGTTAGGGGTTGGGGTTAGTTTTAGATTTGGGGTTAGGGGTTGGGGTTAGGGGTTGGGGGTAGGGGTTGGGGTTAGGGGTTGAGGTTAGGTTTAGATTTGGGGTTAGGGGTTGGGGTTAGGGTTTGGGGTTAGGGATTGGGGTTAGGTTTATATTTGGGGTTAGGGGTTGGGGTTAGGGGTTGGGGTTAGGTTTAGATTTGGGGTTAGGTTTAGATTTGGGTTTAGGGGTTGGGGTTAGGGTTTGGGGTTAGGGATTGGGGTTAGGCTTAGATTTGGGGTTAGGGGTTGGGGTTTAGGGGTTGGGGTTAGGTTTAGATTTGGGGTTAGGTTTTGGGATTAGGGATTGGGGTTAGGTTTAGATTTGGGGTTAGGTTTAAATTTGGGTTTGGGGGTTGGGGTTATGGGTTGGGGTTAGGTTTAGATTTGGGGTTAGGGGTTGGGGTTAAGGTTTGGGGTTAGGGATTGGGGTTAGGTTTAGATTTGGAGTTAGGGGTTGGCGTTAGGTTTAGATTTGGGGTTAGGTTTAGATTTGGGGTTAGGGGTTGGGGTTAGGGGTTGGGGTTAGGGGTTGAGGTTAGGTTTAGATTTGGGGTTAGGGGTTGGGGTTAGGGGTTGGGGTTAGGTTTAGATTTGGGTTTAGGGGTTGGGGTTAGGGATTGGGGTATAGGTTTAGATTTGGGGTTAGGGGTTGGGGTTAGGTTTAGATTTGGGGTTAGGGGTTGGGGTTAGGGTTTGGGGTTAGGTTTAGATTTGGGGTTAGGGTTTGGGGTTAGGGTTTGGGGTTAGGTTTAGATTTGGGGTTAGGGGTTGGGGTTAGGGTTTGGGGTTAGGGATTGGGGTTAGGTTTAGATTTGGGGTTAGGGGTTGGGGTTAGGGTTTGGGGTTAGGGATTGGGGTTAGGTTTAGATTTGGGGTTAGGGGTTGGGGTTTAGGGGTTGGGGTTAGGTTTAGATTTGGGTTTAGGGGTTGGGGTTAGGGTTTGGGGTTAGGGATTGGGGTTAGGTTTAGATTTGGGGTTAGGGGTTGGGGTTTAGGGGTTGGGGTTAGGTTTAGATTTGGGGTTAGGGTTTGGGGTTAGGGATTGGGGTTAGGTTTAGATTTGGGGTTAGGTTTAAATTTGGTGTTGGGGGTTGGGGTTAGGGTTTGGGGTTAGGGATTGGGGTTAGGCTTAGATTTGGGGTTAGGTTTAGATTTGGGGTTAGGGTTTGGGGTTAGGGGTTGGGGTTAGGTTTAGATTTGGGGTTAGGGGTTGGGGTTAGGGGTTGGGGTTAGGGATTGGGGTTAGGTTTAGATTTGGAGTTAGGGGTTGGGATTAGGTTTAGATTTGGGGTTAGGGGTTGGGGTTAGGGTTTGGGGTTAGGGATTGGGGTTAGGTTTAGATTTGGGGTTAGGGGTTGGGGTTTAGGGGTTGGGGTTAGGTTTAGATTTGGGGTTAGGGTTTGGGGTTAGGGGTTGGGGTTAGGTTTAGATTTGGGGTTAGGGGTTGGGGTTAGGGTTTGGGGTTAGGGTTTGGGGTTAGGTTTAGATTTGGAGTTAGGGGTTGGGGTTAGGTTTAGATTTGGGGTTAGGGGTTGGGGTTAGGTTTAGATTTGGGGTTAGGGTTTGGGGTTTAGGGGTTGGGGTTAGGTTTAGATTTGGGGTTAGGGGTTGGGGTTAGGGTTTGGGGTTAGGGATTGGGTTTAGGTTTAGATTTGGGGTTAGGGGTTGGGGTTAGGGGTTGAGGTTAGGTTTAGATTTGGGTTTAGGGGTTGGGGTTAGGGGTTGGGGTTAGGTTTAGATTTGGGGTTAGGGGTTGGGGTTTAGGAGTTGGGGTTAGGTTTAGATTTGGGGTTAGGGTTTGGGGTTAGGGATTGGGGTTAGGTTTAGATTTGGGGTTAGGGGTTGGGGTTAGGGTTTGGGGTTAGGGATTGGGGTTAGGTTTAGATTTGGGGTTAGGGGTTGGGGTTAGGTTTAGATTTGGAGTTAGGGGTTGGGGTTTAGGGGTTGGGGTTAGGTTTAGATTTGGGGTTAGGGTTTGGGTTTAGGGGTTGGGGTTAGGTTTAGATATGGGGTTAGGGGTTGGGGTTAGGTTTAGATTTGGGGTTAGGGGTTGGGGTTAGGTTTAGATTTGGGGTTAGGGTTTGGGGTTAGGGGTTGGGGTTAGGTTTAGATTTGGGGTTAGGGATTGGGGTTAGGTTTAGATTTGGAGTTAGGGGTTGGGGTTAGGTTTAGATTTGGGGTTAGGGGTTGGGGTTAGGGTTTGGGGTTAGGGATTGGGGTTAGGTTTAGATTTGGGGTTAGGGGTTGGGGTTTAGGGGTTGGGGTTAGGTTTAGATTTGGGGTTAGGGTTTGTGGTTAGGGGTTGGGGTTAGGTTTAGATTTGGGGTTAGGGGTTGGGGTTAGGGTTTGGGGTTAGGGATTGGGGTTAGGTTTAGATTTGGGGTTAGGTTTAAATTTGGGGTTGGGGGTTGGGGTTAGGGTTTGGGGTTAGGGATTGGGTTTAGGCTTAGATTTGGGGTTAGGTTTAGATTTGGGGTTAGGGTTTGGGGTTAGGGGTTGGGGTTAGGTTTAGATTTGGGGTTAGGGGTTGGGGTTAGGGTTTGGGGTTAGGGATTGGGGTTAGGTTTGGATTTGGAGTTAGGGGTTGGGGTTAGGTTTAGATTTGGGGTTAGGTTTAGATTTGGGGTTAGGGGTTGGGGTTAGGGGTTGGGTTTAGGGGTTGGGGTTAGGGGTTGAGGTTAGGTTTAGATTTGGGGTTAGGGGTTGGGGTTAGGGGTTGGGGTTAGCTTTAGATTTGGGGTTAGGGTTTGGGGTTTAGGGGTTGGGGTTAGGGATTGGGGTTAGGTTTAGATTTGGGGTTAGGGGTTGGGGTTAGGTTTAGATTTGGGGTTAGGGGTTGGGGTTTAGGGGTTGGGGTTAGGTTTAGATTTGAGGTTAGGGTTTGGGGTTAGGGGTTGGGGTTAGGTTTAGATTTGGGGTTAGGGGTTGGGGTTAGGGTTTGGGGTTAGGGATTGGGGTTAGGTTTAGATTTGGGGTTAGGGGTTGGGGTTAGGGTTTGGGGTTAGGGATTGGGGTTAGGTTTAGATTTGGAGTTAGGGGTTGGGGTTAGGTTTAGATTTGGGGTTAGGGGTTGGGGTTAGGTTTAGATTTGGAGTTAGGGGTTGGGGTTTAGGGGTTGGGGTTAGGTTTAGATTTGGGTTTAGGGGTTGGGGTTAGGGTTTGGGGTTAGGGATTGGGGTTAGGTTTAGATTTGGGGTTAGGGGTTGAGGTTTAGGGGTTGGGGTTAGGTTTAGATTTGGGTTTAGGGGTTGGGGTTAGGGTTTTGGGTTAGGGATTGGGGTTAGGTTTAGATTTGGGGTTAGGGGTTGGGTTTAGGGTTTTGGGTTAGGGATTGGGGTTAGGTTTAGATTTGGGGTTAGGGTTTGGGGTTAGGTTTAGATTTGGGATTAGGGGTTGGGGTTTACGGGTTGGGGTTAGGTTTAGATTTGGGTTTAGGGTTTGGGGTTAGGGGTTGGGGTTAGGTTTAGATTTGGGGTTAGGGGTTGGGGTTAGGGGTTGGGGTTAGGGATTGGGGTTAGGTTTAGATTTCGGGTTAGGGGTTGGGGTTAGGGGTTGGGGTTAGGGATTGGGGTTAGGTTTAGATTTGGAGTTAGGGGTTGGGGTTAGGTTTAGATTTGGGGTTAGGGGTTGGGGTTAGGGTTTGGGGTTAGGGATTGGGGTTAGGTTTAGATTTGGGGTTAGGGGTTGGGGTTTAGGGGTTGGGGTTAGGTTTAGATTTGGGGTTAGGGTTTGGGGTTAGGGGTTGGGGTTAGGTTTAGATTTGGGGTTAGGGGTTGGGGTTAGGGTTTGGGGTTAGGGTTTGGGGTTAGGTTTAGATTTGAAGTTAGGGGTTGGGGTTAGGTTTAGATTTGGGGTTAGGGGTTGGGGTTAGGTTTAGATTTGGGGTTAGGGTTTGGGGTTTAGGGGTTGGGGTTAGGTTTAGATTTGGGGTTAGGGGTTGGGGTTAGGGTTTGGGGTTAGGGATTGGGGTTAGGTTTAGATTTGGGGTTAGGGGTTGGGGTTAGGGGTTGAGGTTAGGTTTAGATTTGGGGTTAGGGGTTGGGGTTTAGGGGTTGGGGTTAGGTTTAGATTTGGGGTTAGGGGTTGGGGTTTAGGGGTTGGGGTTAGGTTTAGATTTGGGGTTAGGGTTTGGGGTTAGGGATTGGGGTTAGGTTTAGATTTGGGGTTAGGGGTTGGGGTTAGGGTTTGGGGTTAGGGATTGGGGTTAGGTTTATATTTGGGGTTAGGGGTTGGGGTTAGGTTTAGATTTGGAGTTAGGGGTTGGGGTTTAGGGGTTCGGGTTAGGTTTAGATTTGGGGTTAGGGTTTGGGGTTAGGGGTTGGGGTTAGGTTTAGATATGGGGTTAGGGGTTAGGGTTAGGTTTAGATTTGGGGTTAGGGGTTGGGGTTAGGTTTAGATTTGGGGTTAGGGTTTGGGGTTAGGGGTTGGGGTTAGGTTTAGATTTGGGGTTAGGGATTGGGGTTAGGTTTAGATTTGGAGTTAGGGGTTGGGGTTAGGTTTAGATTTGGCGTTAGGGGTTGGGGTTAGGGTTTGGGGTTAGGGATTGGGGTTAGGTTTAGATTTGGGGTTAGGGGTTGGGGTTTAGGGGTTGGGGTTAGGTTTAGATTTGGGGTTAGGGTTTGGGGTTAGGGGTTGGGGTTAGGTTTAGATTTGGGGTTAGGGGTTGGGGTTAGGGTTTGGGGTTAGGGATTGGGGTTAGGTTTAGATTTGGGGTTAGGTTTAAATTTGGGGTTGGGGGTTAAGGTTAGGGTTTGGGGTTAGGGATTGGGTTTAGGCTTAGATTTGGGGTTAGGTTTAGATTTGGGGTTAGGGTTTGGGGTTAGGGGTTGGGGTTAGGTTTAGATTTGGGGTTGGGGTTGGGGTTAGGGTTTGGGGTTAGGGATTGGGGTTAGGTTTGGATTTGGAGTTAGGGGTTGGGGTTAGGTTTAGATTTGGGGTTAGGTTTAGATTTGGGGTTAGGGGTTGGGGTTAGGGGTTGGGTTTAGGGGTTGGGGTTAGGGGTTGAGGTTAGGTTTAGATTTGGGGTTAGGGGTTGGGGTTAGGGGTTGGGGTTAGCTTTAGATTTGGGGTTAGGGTTTGGGGTTTAGGGGTTGGGGTTAGGGATTGGGGTTAGGTTTAGATTTGGGGTTAGGGGTTGGGGTTAGGTTTAGATTTGGGGTTAGGGGTTGGGGTTTAGGGGTTGGGGTTAGGATTAGATTTGGGGTTAGGGTTTGGGGTTAGGGGTTGGGGTTAGGTTTAGATTTGGGGTTAGGGGTTGGGGTTAGGGTTTGGGGTTAGGGATTGGGGTTAGGTTTAGATTTGGAGTTAGGGGTTGGGGTTAGGTTTAGATTTGGGGTTAGGGGTTGGGGTTAGGGTTTTGGGTTAGGGATTGGGGTTAGGTTTAGATTTGGGGTTAGGGGTTGGGGTTAGGGTTTGGGGTTAGGGATTGGGGTTAGGTTTAGATTTGCGGTTAGGGTTTGGGGTTAGGTTTAGATTTGGGATTAGGGGTTGGGGTTTAGGGGTTGGGGTTAGGTTTAGATTTGGGTTTAGGGGTTGGGGTTAGGGTTTGAGGTTAGGGATTGGGGTTAGGTTTAGATTTGGGGTTAGGGGTTGGGGTTTAGGGGTTGGGGTTAGGTTTAGATTTGGGGTTAGGGTTTGGGGTTAGGGATTGGGGTTAGGTTTAGATTTGCGGTTAGGTTTAGATTTGGGGTTGGGGTTTGGGGTTAGGTTTTGGGGTTAGGGATTGGGGTTAGGCTTAGATTTGGGGTTAGGTTTAGATTTGGGGTTAGGGTTTGGGGTTAGGGGTTGGGGTTAGGTTTAGATTTGGGGTTAGGGGTTGGGGTTAGGGTTTGGGGTTAGGGATTGGGGTTAGGTTTAGATTTGGAGTTAGGGGTTGGGGTTAGGTTCAGATTTGGGGTTAGGGGTTGGGGTTTAGGGGTTGGGGTTAGGTTTAGATTTGGGGTTAGGGTTTGGGGTTAGGGATTGGGGTTAGGTTTAGATTTGGGGTTAGGGGTTGGGGTTAGGTTTAGATTTGGGGTTAGGGGTTGGGGTTTAGGGGTTGGGGTTAGGATTAGATTTGGGGTTAGGGTTTGGGGTTAGGGGTTGGGGTTAGGTTTAGATTTGGGGTTAGGGGTTGGGGTTAGGGTTTGGGGTTAGGGATTGGGGTTAGGTTTAGATTTGGAGTTAGGGGTTGGGGTTAGGTTTAGATTTGGGGTTAGGGGTTGGGGTTAGGTTTAGATTTGGAGTTAGGGGTTGGGGTTTAGGGGTTGGGGTTAGGTTTAGATTTGGGTTTAGGGGTTGGGGTTAGGGTTTGGGGTTAGGGATTGGGGTTAGGTTTAGATTTGGGGTTAGGGGTTGAGGTTTAGGGGTTGGGGTTAGGTTTAGATTTGGATTTAGGGGTTGGGGTTAGGGTTTTGGGTTAGGGATTGGGGTTAGGTTTAGATTTGGGGTTAGGGGTTGGGGTTAGGTTTAGATTTGGGATTAGGGGTTGGGGTTTACGGGTTGGGGTTAGGTTTAGATTTGGGTTTAGGGTTTGGGGTTAGGGGTTGGGGTTAGGTTTAGATTTGGGGTTAGGGGTTGGGGTTAGGGGTTGGTGTTAGGGATTGGGGTTAGGTTTAGATTTGGAGTTAGGGGTTGGGGTTAGGTTTAGATTTGGGGTTAGGGGTTGGGGTTAGGGTTTGGGGTTAGGGATTGGGGTTAGGTTTAGATTTGGGGTTAGGGGTTGGGGTTTAGGGGTTGGGGTTAGGTTTAGATTTGGGGTTAGGGTTTGGGGTTAGGGGTTGGGGTTAGGTTTAGATTTGGGGTTAGGGGTTGGGGTTAGGGTTTGCGGTTAGGGTTTGGGGTTAGGTTTAGATTTGGAGTTAGGGGTTGGGGTTAGGTTTAGATTTGGGGTTAGGGGTTGGGGTTAGGTTTAGATTTGGGGTTAGGGTTTGGGGTTTAGGGGTTGGGGTTAGGTTTAGATTTGGGGTTAGGGGTTGGGGTTAGGGTTTGGGGTTAGGGATTGGGGTTAGGTTTAGATTTGGGGTTAGGGGTTGGGGTTAGGGGTTGAGGTTAGGTTTAGATTTGGGTTTAGGGGTTGGGGTTAGGGGTTGGGGTTAGGTTTAGATTTGGGGTTAGGGGTTGGGGTTTAGGGGTTGGGGTTAGGTTTAGATTTGGGGTTAGGGTTTGGGGTTAGGGATGGGGGTTAGGTTTAGATTTGGGGTTAGGGGTTGGGGTTAGGGTTTGGGGTTAGGGATTGGGGTTAGGTTTAGATTTGGGGTTAGGGGTTGGGGTTAGGTTTAGATTTGGAGTTAGGGGTTGGGGTTTAGGGGTTGGGGTTAGGTTTAGATTTGGGGTTAGGGTTTGGGGTTAGGGGTTGGGGTTAGGTTTAGATATGGGGTTAGGGGTTGGGGTTAGGTTTAGATTTGGGGTTAGGGGTTGGGGTTAGGTTTAGATTTGGGGTTAGGGTTTGGGGTTAGGGGTTGGGGTTAGGTTTAGATTTGGGGTTAGGGATTGGGGTTAGGTTTAGATTTGGAGTTAGGGGTTGGGGTTAGGTTTAGATTTGGGGTTAGGGGTTGGGGTTAGGGTTTGGGGTTAGGGATTGGGGTTAGGTTTAGATTTGGGGTTAGGGGTTGGGGTTTAGGGGTTGGGGTTAGGTTTAGATTTGGGGTTAGGGTTTGAGGTTAGGGGTTGGGGTTAGGTTTATATTTGGGGTTAGGGGTTGGGGTTAGGGTTTGGGGTTAGGGATTGGGGTTAGGTTTAGATTTGGGGTTAGGTTTAAATTTGGGGTTGGGGGTTGGGGTTAGGGTTTGGGGTTAGGGATTGGGTTTAGGCTTAGATTTGGGGTTAGGTTTAGATTTGGGGTTAGGGTTTGGGGTTAGGGGTTGGGGTTAGGTTTAGATTTGGGGTTAGGGGTTGGGGTTAGGGTTTGGGGTTAGGGATTGGGGTTAGGTTTGGATTTGGTGTTAGGGGTTGGGGTTAGGTTTAGATTTGGGGTTAGGTTTAGATTTGGGGTTAGGGGTTGGGGTTAGGGGTTGGGTTTAGGGGTTGGGATTAGGGGTTGAGGTTAGGTTTAAATTTGGGGTTAGGGGTTGGGGTTAGGGGTTGGGGTTAGCTTTAGATTTGGGGTTAGGGTTTGGGGTTTAGGGGTTGGGGTTAGGGATTGGGGTTAGGTTTAGATTTGGGGTTAGGGGTTGGGGTTAGGTTTAGATTTGGGGTTAGGGGTTGGGGTTTAGGGGTTGGGGTTAGGATTAGATTTGGGGTTAGGGTTTGGGGTTAGGGGTTGGGGTTAGGTTTAGATTTGGGGTTAGGGGTTGGGGTTAGGGTTTGGGGTTAGGGATTGGGGTTAGGTTTAGATTTGGAGTTAGGGGTTGGGGTTAGGTTTAGATTTGGGGTTAGGGGTTGGGGTTAGGGTTTTGGGTTAGGGATTGGGGTTAGGTTTAGATTTGGGGTTAGGGGTTGGGGTTTAGGGGTTGGGGTTAGGTTTAGATTTGGGGTTAGGGTTTGGGGTTAGGGGTTGGGGTTAGGTTTAGATTTGGGGTTAGGGGTTGGGGTTAGGGTTTGGGGTTAGGGATTGGGGTTAGGTTTAGATTTGGAGTTAGGGGTTGGGGTTAGGTTTAGATTTGGGGTTAGGGGTTGGGGTTAGGTTTAGATTTGGAGTTAGGGGTTGGGGTTTAGGGGTTGGGGTTAGGTTTAGATTTGGGTTTAGGGGTTGGGGTTAGGGTTTGGGGTTAGGGATTGGGGTTAGGTTTAGATTTGGGGTTAGGGGTTGAGGTTTAGGGGTTGGGGTTAGGTTTAGATTTGGGTTTAGGGGTTGGGGTTAGGGTTTTGGGTTAGGGATTGGGGTTAGGTTTAGATTTGGGGTTAGGGGTTGGGGTTAGGGTTTGGGGTTAGGGATTGTGGTTAGGTTTAGATTTGGGGTTAGGGTTTGGGGTTAGGTTTAGATTTGGGATTAGGGGTTGGGGTTTACGGGTTGGGGTTAGGTTTAGATTTGGGTTTAGGGTTTGGGGTTAGGGGTTGGGGTTAGGTTTAGATTTGGGGTTAGGGGTTGGGGTTTAGGGGTTTGGGTTAGGTTTAGATTTGGGTTTAGGGGTTGGGGTTAGGGTTTGAGGTTAGGGATTGGGGTTAGGTTTAGATTTGGGGTTGGGGGTTGGGGTTTAGGGGTTGGGGTTAGGTTTAGATTTGGGGTTGGGGTTTGGGGTTAGGTTTTGGGGTTAGGGATTGGGGTTAGGCTTAGATTTGGGGTTAGGTTTAGATTTGGGGTTAGGGTTTGGGGTTAGGGGTTGGGGTTAGGTTTAGATTTGGGGTTAGGGGTTGGGGTTAGGGTTTGGGGTTAGGGATTGGGGTTAGGTTTAGATTTGGAGTTAGGGGTTGGGGTTAGGTTCAGATTTGGGGTTAGAGGTTGGGGTTTAGGGGTTGTGGTTAGGTTTAGATTTGGGGTTAGGGTTTGGGGTTAGGGATTGGGGTTAGGTTTAGATTTGGGGTTAGGGGTTGGGGTTAGGTTTAGATTTGGGGTTAGGGGTTGGGGTTTAGGGGTTGGGGTTAGGATTATATTTGGGGTTAGGGTTTGGGGTTAGGGGTTGGGGTTAGGTTTAGATTTGGGGTTAGGGGTTGGGGTTAGGGTTTGGGGTTAGGGATTGGGGTTAGGTTTAGATTTGGAGTTAGGGGTTGGGGTTAGGTTTAGATTTGGGGTTAGGGGTTGGGGTTAGGGTTTGGAATTAGGGATTGGGGTTAGGTTTAGATTTGGGTTTAGGGGTTGGGGTTTAGGGGTTGGGGTTAGGTTTAGATTTGGGGTTAGGGTTTGGGGTTAGGGGTTGGGGTTAGGTTTACATTTGGGGTTAGGGGTTGGGGTTAGGGTTTGGGGTTAGGGATTGGGGTTAGGTTTAGATTTGGGGTTAGGGGTTGGGGTTAGGGTTTGGGGTTAGGGATTGGGGTTAGGTTTAGATTTGGGGTTAGGGTTTGGGGTTAGGTTTAGATTTGGGATTAGGGGTTGGGGTTTAGGGGTTGGGGTTAGGTTTAGATTTGGGTTTAGGGTTTGGGGTTAGGGGTTGGGGTTAGGTTTAGATTTGGGGTTAGGGGTTGGGGTTTAGGGGTTGGGGTTAGGTTTAGATTTGGGTTTAGGGGTTGGGGTTAGGGTTTGGGGTTAGGGATTGGGGTTAGGTTTAGATTTGGGGTTAGGGGTTGGGGTTTAGGGGTTGGGGTTAGGTTTAGATTTGGGCTTAGGGTTTGGGGTTAGGGATTGGGGTTAGGTTTAGATTTGCGGTTAGGTTTAGATTTGGGGTTGGGGTTTGGGGTTAGGTTTTGGGGTTAGGGATTGGGGTTAGGCTTAGATTTGGGGTTAGGTTTAGATTTGGGGTTAGGGGTTGGGGTTAGGGTTTGGGGTTAGGGATTGGGGTTAGGTTTAGATTTGAAGTTAAGGGTTGGGGTTAGGTTCAGATTTGGGGTTAGGGGTTGGGGTTAGGGTTTGGGGTTAGGTATTGGGGTTAGGTTTAGATTTGGGGTTAGGGGTTGGGGTTAGGTTTAGATTTGGGGTTAGGGTTTGGGGTTTAGGGGTTGGGGTTAGGTTTAGATTTGGGTTTAGGGGTTGGGGTTAGGGGTTGGGGTTAGGGATTGGGGTTAGGTTTAGATTTGGGGTTAGGGGTTGGGGTTAGGGGTTGAGGTTAGGTTTAGATTTGGGGTTAGGGGTTGGGGTTAGGGGTTGGGGTTAGGTTTAGATTTGGGGTTAGGGGTTGGGGTTTAGGGGTTGGGGTTAGGTTTAGATTTGGGGTTAGGGTTTGGGGTTAGGGATTGGGGTTAGGTTTAGATTTGGGGTTAGGGGTTGGGGTTAGGGTTTGGGGTTAGGGATTGGGGTTAGGTTTAGATTTGGGGTTAGGGGTTGGGGTTAGGGGTTGAGGTTAGGTTTAGATTTGGGGTTAGGGGTTGGGGTTAGGGGTTGGGGTTAGGTTTAGATTTGGGGTTAGGGGTTGGGGTTTAGGGGTTGGGGTTAGGTTTAGATTTGGGGTTAGGGTTTGGGGTTAGGGATTGGGGTTAGGTTTAGATTTGGGGTTAGGGGTTGGGGTTAGGGTTTGGGGTTAGGGATTGGGGTTAGGTTTAGATTTGGGGTTAGGGGTTGGGGTTAGGTTTAGATTTGGAGTTAGGGGTTGGGGTTTAGGGGTTGGGGTTAGGTTTAGATTTGGGGTTAGGGTTTGGGGTTAGGGGTTGGGGTTAGGTTTAGATTTGGGGTTAGGGTTTGGGGTTAGGTTTAGATTTGGGGTTAGGGTTTGGGGTTAGGGGTTGGGGTAGGTTTAGATTTGGGGTTAGGGATTGGGGTTAGGTTTAGATTTGGAGTTAGGGGTTGGGGTTAGGTTTAGATTTGGGGTTAGTGGTTGGGGTTAGGGTTTGGGGTTAGGGATTGGGGTTAGGTTTAGATTTGGGGTTAGGGGTTGGGGTTTAGGGGTTGGGGTTAGGTTTAGATTTGGGGTTAGGGTTTGGGGTTAGGGGTTGGGGTTAGGTTTAGATTTGGGGTTAGGGGTTGGGGTTAGGGTTTGGGGTTAGGGACTGGGGTTAGGTTTAGATTTGGGGTTAGGTTTAAATTTGGGGTTGGGGGTTGGGGTTAGGGTTTGGGGTTAGGGATTGGGGTTAGGCTTAGATTTGGGGTTAGGTTTAGATTTGGGGTTAGGTTTAGATTTGGGGTTAGGGGTTGGGGTTAGGGGTTGGGTTTAGGGGTTGGGGTTAGGGGTTGAGGTTAGGTTTAGATTTGGGGTTAGGGGTTGGGGTTAGGGGTTGGGGTTAGGTTTAGATTTGGGTTTAGCGTTGGGGTTAGGTTTAGATTTGGGGTTAGGGGTTGGGGTTAGGGGTTGGGGTTAGGTTTAGATTTGGGGTTAGGGGTTGGGGTTAGGGTTTGGGGTTAGGGATTGGGGTTAGGTTTAGATTTGGAGTTAGGGGTTGGGGTTAGGTTTAGATTTGGGGTTAGGGGTTGGGGTTAGGTTTAGATTTGGGGTTAGGGGTTGGGGTTTAGGGGTTGGGGTTAGGTTTAGATTTGGGTTTAGGGGTTGGGGTTAGGGTTTGGGGTTAGGGATTGGGGTTAGGTTTAGATTTGGGGTTAGGGGTTGGGGTTAGGTTTTGGGGTTAGGGATTGGGGTTAGGTTTAGATTTGGGGTTAGGGTTTGGGGTTAGGTTTAGATTTGGGATTAGGGGTTGGGGTTTAGGAGTTGGGGTTAGGTTTAGATTTGGGTTTAGGTATTGGGGTTAAGAGTTGGGGTTAGGGATTGGGGTTAGGTTTAGATTTGGGGTTAGGGGTTGAGGTTTAGGGGTTGGGGTTAGGTTTAGATTTGGGTTTAGGGGTTGGGGTTAGGGTTTTGGGTTAGGGATTGGGGTTAGGTTTAGATTTGGGGTTAGGGGTTGGGGTTAGGGTTTGGGGTTAGGGATTGGGGTTAGGTTTAGATTTGGGGTTAGGGTTTGGGGTTAGGTTTAGATTTGGGATTAGGGGTTGGGGTTTACGGGTTGGGGTTAGGTTTAGATTTGGGTTTAGGGTTTGGGGTTAGGGGTTGGGGTTAGGTTTAGATTTGGGGTTAGGGGATGGGGTTTAGGGGTTGGGGTTAGGTTTAGATTTGGGTTTAGGGGTTGGGGTTAGGGTTTGAGGTTAGGGATTGGGGTTAGGTTTAGATTTGGGGTTAGGGGTTGGGGTTTAGGGGTTGGGGTTAGGTTTAGATTTGGGGTTAGGGTTTGGGGTTAGGGATTGTGGTTAGGTTTAGATTTGCGGTTAGGTTTAGATTTGTGGTTGGGGTTTGGGGTTAGGTTTTGGGGTTAGGGATTGGCGTTAGGCTTAGATTTGGGGTTAGGTTTAGATTTGGGGTTAGGGTTTGGGGTTAGGGGTTGGGGTTAGGTTTAGATTTGAGGTTAGGGGTTGGGGTTAGGGTTTAGGGTTAGGGATTGGGGTTAGGTTTAGATTTGGAGTTAGGGGTTGGGGTTAGGTTCAGATTTGGGGTTAGGGGTTGGGGTTTAGGGGTTGGGGTTAGGTTTAGATTTGGGGTTAGGGTTTGGGGTTAGGGATTGGGGTTAGGTTTAGATTTGGGGTTAGGGGTTGGGTTTAGGTTTAGATTTGGGGTTAGGGATTGGGGTTAGGTTTAGATTTGGAGTTAGGGGTTGGGGTTCGGTTTAGATTTGGGGTTAGGGGTTGGGGTTAGGGTTTGGGGTTAGGGATTGGGGTTAGGTTTAGATTTGGGTTTAGGGGTTGGGGTTTAGGGGTTGGGGATAGGTTTAGATTTGGGGTTAGGGTTTGGGGTTAGGGATTGGGGTTAGGTTTAGATTTGGGGTTAGGGGTTGGGGTTAGGGTTTGGGGTTAGGGATTGGGGTTAGGTTTAGATTTGGGGTTAGGGGTTGGGGTTAGGGTTTGGGGTTAGGGATTGGGGTTAGGTTTAGATTTGGGGTTAGGGTTTGGGGTTAGGTTTAGATTTGGGATTAGGGGTTGGGGTTTAGGGGTTGGGGTTTAGGGGTTGGGGTTAGGTTTAGATTTGGGTTTAGGGTTTGGGGTTAGGGGTTGGGGTTAGGTTTAGATTTGGGGTTAGGGGTTGGGGTTTAGGGGTTGGGGTTAGGTTTAGATTTGGGTTTAGGGGTTGGGGTTAGGGTTTGGGGTTAGGGATTGGGGTTAGGTTTAGATTTGGGGTTAGGGGTTGGGGTTTAGGGGTTGGGGTTAGGTTTAGATTTGGGCTTAGGGTTTGGGGTTAGGGATTGGGGTTAGGTTTAGATTTGCGGTTAGGTTTAGATTTGGGGTTGGGGTTTGGGGTTAGGTTTTGGGGTTAGGGATTGGGGTTAGGCTTAGATTTGGGGTTAGGTTTAGATTTGGGGTTAGGGTTTGGGGTTAGGGGTTGGGGTTAGGTTTAGATTTGGGTTTGGGGGTTGGGGTTAGGGTTTGGGGTTAGGGATTGTGGTTAGGTTTAGATTTGGAGTTAAGGGTTGGGGTTAGGTTCAGATTTGGGGTTAGGGGTTGGGGTTTAGGGGTTGGGGTTAGGTTTAGATTTGGGTTAGGGTTTGGGGTTAGGGATTGGGGTTAGATTTAGATTTGGGGTTAGGGGTTGGGGTTAGGGTTTGGGGTTAGGGGTTGGGGTTAGGTTTAGATTTGGGGTTAGGGGTTGGGGTTAGGTTTAGATTTGGGGTTAGGGGTTGGGGTTTAGGGGTTGGGGTTAGGTTTAGATTTGGGGTTAGTGTTTGCGGTTAGGGGTTGGGGTTAGGTTTAGATTTGGGGTTAGGGGTTGGGGTTAGGGTTTGGGGTTAGGGATTGGGGTTAGGTTTAGATTTGGAGTTAGGGGTTGGGGTTAGGTTGAGATTTGGGGTTAGGGGTTGGGGTTAGGTTTTGGGGTTAGGGATTGGGGTTAGGTTTAGATTTGGGGTTATGGGTTGGGGTTTAGGGGTTGGGGTTAGGTTTAGATTTGGGGTTAGGGTTTGGGGTTAGGGGTTGGGGTTAGGTTTAGATTTGGGTTTAGGGGTTGGGGTTAGGGTTTGGGGTTAGGGATTGGGGTTAGGTTTAGATTTGGAGTTAGGGGTTGGGGTTAGGTTTAGATTTGGGGTTAGGGGTTGGGGTTAGGTTTAGATTTGGGGTTAGGGGTTGGGGTTTAGGGGTTGGGGTTAGGTTTAGATTTGGGGTTAGGGTTTGGGGTTAGGGATTGGGGTTAGGTTTAGATTTGGGGTTAGGGGTTGGGGTTAGGGTTTGGGGTTAGGGATTGGGGTTAGGTTTAGATTTGGGGTTAGGGGTTGGGGTTAGGTTTAGATTTGGGGTTAGGGGTTGGGGTTTAGGGGTTGGGGTTAGGTTTAGATTTGGGTTTAGGGGTTGGGGTTAGGGGTTGGGGTTAGGGATTGGGATTAGGTTTAGATTTGGGATTAGGGGTTGGGGTTAGGGTTTGGGCTTAGGGATTTGGGTTAGGTTTAGATTTGGGGTTAGTGGTTGGGGTTTAGGGGTTGGGGTTAGGTTTAGATTTGGGTTTAGGGGTTGGGGTTAGGGTTTGGGGTTAGGGATTGGGGTTAGGTTTAGATTTGGGTTTGGGGGTTGGGGTTAGGGTTTGGGGTTAGGGATTGGGGTTAGGCTTAGATTTGGGCTTAGGTTTAGATTTGGGGTTAGGGTTTGGGGTTAGGGGTTGGGGTTAGGTTTAGATTTGGGGTTAGGGGTTGGGGTTAGGGTTTGGGGTTAGGGATTGGGGTTAGGTTTAGATTTGGAGTTAAGGGTTGGGGTTAGGTTTAGATTTGGGGTTAGGTTTAGATTTGGGGTTAGGGGTTGGGGTTAGGGGTTGGGGTTAGGGGTTGGGGTTAGGGGTTGGGGTTAGGGGTTGGGGTTAGGGGTTGAGGTTAGGTTTAGATTTGGGGTTAGGGGTTGGGCTTAGGGGTTGGGGTTAGGTTTAGATTTGTGGTTAGGGGTTGGGGTTTAGGGGTTGGGGTTAGGGATTGGGGTTAGGTTTAGATTTGGGTTTAGAGGTTGGGGTTAGGTTTAGATTTGGGGTTAGGGTTTGGGATTAGGGGTTGGGGTTAGGTTTAGATTTGGGGTTAGGGGTTGGGGTTTAGGGGTTGAGGTTAGGTTTAGATTTGGGTTTAGGGGTTGGGGTTAGGGTTTGGGGTTAGGGATTGGGGTTAGGTTTAGATTTGGGGTTAGGGGTTGGGGTTAGGGTTTGGGGTTAGGGATTGGGGTTAGGTTTAGATTTGGGGTTAGGGGTTGGGGTTTAGGGGTTGGGGTTAGGTTTATATTTGGGGTTAGGGGTTGGGGTTTTGGTTTGGGGTTAGGTTTATATTTGGGGTTAGGGGTTGGGGTTTAGGGGTTGGGGTTAGGTTTAGATTTGGGGTTAGGGGTTGGGGTTTAGGGGTTGGGGTTAGATTTAGATTTGGGGTTAGGGTTTGGGGTTAGGGGTTGGGGTTAGGTTTAGATTTGGAGTTAGGTTTAAATTTGGGGTTGGGGGTTGGGGTTAGGGTTTGGGGTTAGGGATTGGGGTTAGGCTTAGATTTGGGGTTAGGTTTAGATTTGGGGTTAGGGTTTGGGGTTAGGGGTTGTGGTTAGGTTTAGATTTGGGGTTAGGGGTTGGGGTTAGGGTTTGGGGTTAGGGATTGGGGTTAGGTTTAGATTTGGGGTTAGGGGTTGGGGTTAGGTTTAGATTTGGGGTTAGGTTTAGATTTGGGGTTAGGGGTTGGGGTTAGGGGTTGGGGTTAGGGGTTGGGGTTAGGAATTGGGGTTAGGTTTAGATTTGGGGTTAGGGTTTGGGGTTAGGGATTGAGGTTAGGTTTAGATTTGGGGTTAGGGGTTGGGGTTAGGGTTTGAGGTTAGGGATTGGGGTTAGGTTTAGATTTGGGGTTAGGGGTTGGGGTTAGGTTTACATTTGGGGTTAGGGTTTGGGTTTAGGGGTTGGGGTTAGGTTTAGATTTGGGGTTAGGGGTTGGGGTTAGGGTTTGGGGTTAGGGATTGGGGTTAGGTTTAGATTTGGAGTTAGGGGTTGGGGTTAGGTTTAGATTTGGGGTTAGGGGTTGGGGTTAGGGTTTAGGGTTAAGGATTCGGTTAGGTTTAGATTTGGGGTTAGGGGTTGGGGTTTAGGGGTTGGGGTTAGGTTTAGATTTGGGGTTAGGGTTTGGGGTTAGGGATTGGTGTTAGGTTTAGATTTGGGGTTAGGGGTTGGGGTTAGGGTTTGGGGTTAGGGATTGGGGTTAGGTTTAGATTTGGAGTTAGGGGTTGGGGTTAGGTTTAGATTTGGGGTTAGGGGTTGGGGTTAGGTTTATATTTGGGGTTAGGGGTTGGGGTTTAGGGGTTGGGGTTAGGTTTAGATTTGGGTTTAGGGGTTGGGGTTAGGGGTTGGGTTTAGGAATAGGGGTTAGGTTTAGATTTGGGGTTAGGGGTTGGGGTTAGGGTTTGGGGTTAGGGATTGGGGTTACGTTTAGATTTGGGGTTAGGGTTTGGGGTTAGGGGTTGGGGTTAGGTTTAGATTTGGGTTTAGGGGTTGGGGTTTAGGGGTTGAGGTTAGGTTTAGATTTGGGTTTAGGGTTTGGGGTTAGGGGTTGGGGTTAGGTTTAGATTTGGGGTTAGGGGTTGGGGTTAGGGTTTGGGGTTAGGGATTGGGGTTAGGTTTAGATTTGGAGTTAGGGGTTGGGGTTAGGTTTAGATTTGGGGTTAGGGGTTGGGGTTAGGATTTGGGGTTAAGGATTGGGGTTAGGTTTAGATTTGGGGTTAGGGGTTGGGGTTTAGGGGTTGGGGTTAGGGATTGGGGTTAGGTTTAGATTTGGGGTTAGGGGTTGGGGTTTAGGGTTGGGGTTAGGGATTGGGGTTAGGTTTAGATTTGGGGTTAGGGGTTGGGGTTTAGGGGTTGGGGTTAGGTTTAGATTTGGGTTTAGGGGTTGGGGTTAGGGTTTGGGGTTAGGGATTGGTGTTAGGTTTAGATTTGGGGTTAGGGGTTGGGGTTAGGTTTAGATTTGGGTTTAGGGGTTGGGGTTAGGGTTTGGGGTTAGGGATTGGGGTTAGGTTTAGATTTGGGGTTAGGGGTTGGGGTTTAGGGGTTGGGGTTAGGTTTAGATTTGGGGTTAGGGTTTGGGATTAGGGATTGGGGTTAGTTTTAGATTTGGGGTTAGGGGTTGGGGTTAGGGTTTGGGGTTAGGGATTGGGGTTAGGTTTAGATTTGGGGTTAGGTTTTGGGGTTAGGGATTGGGGTTAGGTTTAGATTTGGGGTTAGGGGTTGGGGTTAGGGGTTGGGGTTAGGGGCTGGGGTTAGGTTTAGATTTGGGGTTAGGGGTTGGGGTTTAGGGGTTGGGGTTAGGTTTAGATTTGGGTTTAGGGGTTGGGGTTAGGGTTTGGGGTTAGGGATTGGGGTTAGGTTTAGATTTGGGGTTAGGGGTTGGGGTTAGGGTTTGGGGTTAGGGATTGGGGTTAGGTTTAGATTTGGGGTTAGGGTTTAGGGTTAGGTTTAGATTTGGGATTAGGGGTTGGGGTTTAGGGTTTGGGGTTAGGTTTAGATTTGGGTTTAGGGGTTGGGGTTAAGGGTTGGGGTTAGGGATTGGGGTTAGGTTTAGATTTGGGGTTAGGGGTTGGGGTTTAGGGGTTGGGGTTAGGTTTAGATTTGGGTTTAGGGGTTGGGGTTAGGGTTTGAGGTTAGGGATTGGGGTTAGGTTTAGATTTGGGGTTAGGGGTTGGGGTTAGGGTTTGGGGTTAGGGATTGGGGTTAGGTTTAGATTTGGGGTTAGGGTTTGGGGTTAGGTTTAGATTTGGGATTAGGGGTTGGGGTTTAGGGGTTGGGGTTAGGTTTAGATTTGGGTTTATATTTAAACCTAACCCCAATCGCTAACCCCAACCCCTAACCCCAACCCCCAACCCCAAATCTAAACCTAACCCCAAATCTAAACCTAACCCCAATCCCTAACCCCAAACCCTAACCCCAAATCTAAACCTAACCCCAACCCCTAAACCCCAACCCCTAACCCCAAATCTAAACCTAACCCCAAATCTAAACCTAACCCCAACCCCTAACTCCAAATCTAAATCTAACCCCAATCCCTAACCCCAAACCGTAACCCCAACCCCTAACCCCAAATCTAAACTTAACCCCAATCCCTAACCCCAAACCCTAACCCCAAATCTCAACCTAACCCCAACCCCTTACTCCAAATCTAAATCTAACCCCAATCCCTAACCCCAACCCCTAACCCCAACCCCCAACCCCAAATCTAAACCTAACCCCAAATCTAAACCTAACCCCAATCCCTAACCCCAAACCCTAACCCCAAATCTAAACCTAACCCCAACCCCTAAACCCCAACCCCTAACCCCAAATCTAAACCTAACCCCAAATCTAAACCTAACCCCAACCCCTAACTCCAAATCTAAATCTAACCCCAATCCCTAACCCCAAACCGTAACCCCAACCCCTAACCCCAAATCTAAACTTAACCCCAATCCCTAACCCCAACCCCTAACCCCAAATCTAAACCTAACTCCAACCCCTAACCCCAAATCTAAACTTAACCCCAATCCCTAACCCCAACCCCTAACCCCAAATCTAAACCTAACCCCAACCCCTAACCCCAAATCTAAACCGAACCCCAACCCCTAACCCCAAATCTAAATCTAACCCCAATCCCTAACCCCAACCCCTAACCCCAACCCCCAAACCCAAATCTAACCCTAACCCCAAATCTAATCCTAACCCCAATCCCTAACCCCAAACCCTAACCCCAAATCTAAACCTAACCCCAACCCCTAAACTCCAACTCCTAACCCCAAATCTAAACCTAACCCCAACCCCTAAAGCCAAATCTACACCTAACCCCAAGCCCTAACTCCAACCCCTAACCCCAAATCTAAACCTAACCCCAAATCTAAGCCTAACCCCAAATCTAAACCGAAACCCAAATCGAAACCTGACCGAAACCCCCAACCCCAAATCTAAACCTAACCCCAAATCTAAACCTAAACCCAATCCCTAACCCCAAACCCTAACCCCAAATCTAAACCTAATCCCAACCCCTAACCCCAACCCCTAACCCCAAATCTAAACCTAACCCCAATCCCTAACTCCAAACCCTAACTCCAACCCCTAAACCCAAATCTAAACCTAACCCCAACCCCTAAACCCCAACCCCTAACCCCAAATCTAAACCTAACCCCAATCCCTAACCCCAAACCCTAACCCCAACCCCTAACCCCAAATCTAAACCTAACCCCAATCCCTAACCCCAACCCCTAACCCCAACCCCTAACCCCAAATCTAAACCTAACCCCAATCCCTAACCCCAAACCCTAACCCCAAATCTAAACCTAACCCCAACCCCTAAACCCCAACCCCTAACCCCAAATCTAAACCTAACCCCAACCCCTAACCCCAAATCAAAACCAAACCCCAACCCCTAACTCCAAATCTAAACCTAACCCCAATCCCTAACCCCAAATCTAAACCTAACCCCAACTCCTAACCCCAAACCCTAACCCCAAATCTAAACGTAACCCCAACCCCAACCCCAAATCTAAACCTAACCCCAATCCCTAACCCCAAATCTAAACCTAACCCCAACTCCTAACCCGAAACCCTAACCCCAAATCTAAACCTAACCCCAACCCCTAACCCCAAATCTAAACCTAACCCCAATCCCTAACCCCAAACCCTAACCCCAACCCCTAACCCCAAATCTAAACCTAACCCCAATCCCTAACCCCAAACCCTAACCCCAAATCTAAACCTAACCCCAACCCCTAAACCCCAACCACTAACCCCAAATCTAAACCTAACCCCAACCCCTAACCCCAACCCCTAACCCCAAATCTAAACCTAACCTCAACCCCTAACCCCAACCCCTAACCCCAAATATAAACCTAACCCCAATCCCTAACCCCAAACCCTAACCCCAACCCCTAAACCCAAATCTAAACCTAACCCCAACCCCTAAACCCCAAACCCTAACCCCAAATCTAAACCTAACCCCAATCCCTAACCTCAATCCCTAACCCCAAACCCTAACCCCAACCCCCGACCCCAAATCTAAACCTAACCCCAATCCCTAACCCCAAACCCTAACACCAAATCTAAACCTAACCCCAACCCCTAAACCCCAACCCCTAACCCCAAATAAACCTAACCCCAATCCCTAACCCCAAACCCTAACCCCAACCCCTAAACCCAAATCTAAACCTAACCCCAACCCCTAAACCCCAACCCCTAACCCCAAATCTAAACCTAACCCCAATCCCTAACCCCAAACCCTAACCCCAACCCCTAACCCCAAATCTAAACCTAATCCCAATCCCTAACCCCAACCCCTAACCCTAACCCCTAAACCCAAATCTAAACCTAACCCCAACCCCTAAACCCCAACCCCTACACCCCAAATCTAAACCTAACCCCAATCCCTAACCCCAAACCCTAACCCCAACCCCTAACCCCAAATCTAAACCTAATCCCAATCCCTAACCCCAACCCCTAACCCTAACCCCTAACCCCAACCCCTAAACCCCAACCCCTAACCCCAAATCTAAACCTAACCCCAAATCTAAACCTAACCCCAACCCCTAACGCCAAATCTAAATCTAACCCCAATCCCTAACCCCAAACCGTAACCCCAACCCCTAACCCCAAATCTAAACTTAACCCCAATCCCTAACCCCAACCCCTAACCCCAAATCTAAACCTAACTCCAACCCCTAACCCCAAATCTAAACTTAACCCCAATCCCTAACCCCAACCCCTAACCCCAAATCTAAACCTAACCCCAACCCCTAACCCCAAATCTAAACCGAACCCCAACCCCTAACCCCAAATCTAAATCTAACCCCAATCCCTAACCCCAACCCCTAACCCCAACCCCCAAACCCAAATCTAAACCTAACCCCAAATCTAAACCTAACCCCAATCCCTAACCCCAAACCCTAACCCCAACCTCTAACCCCAAATCTAAACCTAACCCCAAACCCTAACCCCAAACCCTAACCCCAAATCTAAACCTAACCCCAACCCCTAAACCCCAACCCCTAACCCCAAATCTAAACCTAACCCCAACCCCTAACCCCAAATCTAAACCTAACCCCAATCCCTAACCCCAACCCCTAAACCCCAACCCCTAACCCCAAATCTAAACCTAACCCCAACCCCTAACCCCAACCCCTAACCCCAAATCTAAACCTAACCTCAACCCCTAACCCCAACCCCTAACCCCAACCCCTAACCCCAAACCCTAACCCCAAATCTAAACCTAACCCCAAATCTAAACCTAACCCCAACCCCTAACTCCAAATCTAAACCTAACCCCAATCCCTAACGCCAAACCTTAACCCCAACCCCTAACCCCAAATCTAAACCTAACCCCAACCCCTAACCCCAACCCACAACCCCAAATTTAAACCTAACCCCAAATCTAAACCTAACCCCAATCCCTAATCCCAAAACCTAACCCCAAATCTAAACCTAACCCCAACCCCTAAACCCCAACCCCTAACCCCAAATCTAAACCTAACCCCAATCCCTAACCCCAAACCCTAACCCCAACCCCTAAACCCAAATCTAAACCTAACCACAAATCTAAACCTAACCCCAACCCCTAACCCCAACCCCTAACCCCAAATATAAACCTAACCCCAATCCCTAACCCCAAACCCTAACCCCAACCCCTAACCCCAAATCTAAACCTAACCCCAAATCTGAACCTAACCCCAACCCCTAACTCCAAATCTAAACCTAACCCCAATCCCTAACCCCAAACCCTAACCCCAACCCCTAACCCCAAATCTAAACCTAACCCCAACCCCTAACCCCAACCCCTAACCCCAAATCTAAACCTAACCCCAAATCTAAGCCTAACCCCAATTCCTAACCCCAACCCCTAAACCCCAAACCCTAACCCCAAATCTAAACCTAACCCCAACCCCTAACCCCAAATCTAAACCTAACCCCAACCTCTAACTCCAAATCTAAACCTAACCCCAAACCCTAACCCCAAACCCTAACCCCAACCCCTAACCCCAAATCTAAACCTAACCCCAACCCCTAACCCCAAACCCTAACCCCAAATCTAAACTTAACCCCAACCCCTAAACCCCAACCCCTAACCCCAAATCTAAACCTAACCCCAATCCCTAACCCCAAACCCTAACCCCAACCCCTAACCCCAAATCTAAACCTAACCCCAACCCCTAACTCCAAATCTAAACCTAACCCCAATCCCTAACCCCAACCCCTAACCCCAACCCCTAACCCCAAATCTAAACCTAAACCCAACCCCTAAACCCCAACCCCTAACCCCAAATCTAAACCTAACCCCAATCCCTAACCCCAAACCCTAACCCCAAGCCCTAAACCCAAATCTAAACCTAACCCCAACCCCTAAACCCCAACCCCTAACCCCAAATCTAAACCTAACCCCAATCCCTAACCCCAAACCCTAACCCCAACCCCTAACCCCAAATCTAAACCTAACCCCAATCCCTAACCCCAAACCCTAACCCCAACCTCTAACCCCAAATCTAAACCTAACCCCAAACCCTAACCCCAAACCCTAACCCCAAATCTAAACTTAACCCCAACCCCTAAACCCCAATCCCTAACCCCAAATCTAAACCTAACCCCAACCCCTAACCCCAAATCTAAACCTAACCCCAACCCCTAACCCCCAATCTAAACCTAACCTCAACCCCTAACCCCAACCCCTAACCCCAAATCTAAACCTAACCTCAACCCCTAACCCCAACCCCTAACCCCAACCCCTAACCCCAAATCTAAACCTTACCCCAAATCTAAACCTAACCCCAACCCCTAACTCCAAATCTAAACCTAACCCCAATCCCTAACGCCAAACCTTAACCCCAACCCCTAACCCCAAATCTAAACCTAACCCCAACCCCTAACCCCAACCCCCAACCCCAAATTTAAACCTAACCCCAAATCTAAACCTAACCCCAATCCCTAATCCCAAAACCGTAACCCCAAATCTAAATCTAACCCCAACCCCTAAACCCCAACCCCTAACCCCAAATCTAAACTAAACCCCAATCCCTAACCCCAAACCCTAACCTCAACCCCTAAACCCAAATCTAAACCTAACCACAAATCTAAACCTAACCCCAACCCCTAACCCCAACCCCTAACCCCAAATATAAACCTAACCCCAATCCCTAACCCCAAACCCTAACCCCAACCCCTAACCCCAAATCTAAACCTAACTCCAAATCTAAACCTAACCCCAATCCCTAACCCCAACCCCTAACCCCAAATCTAAACCTAACCCCAACCCCTAACCCCAAACCCTAACCCCAAATCTAAACCTAACCCCAAATCTAAGCCTAACCCCAATTCCTAACCGCAACCCCTAAACCCCAAACCCTAACCCCAAATCTAAACCTAACCCCAACCCCTAACCCCAAATCTAAACCTAACCCCAACCCCTAACTCCAAATCTAAACCTAACCCCAAACCCTAACCCCAAACCCTAACCCCAACCCCTAACCCCAAATCTAAACCTAACCCCAACCCCTAACCCCAAACCCTAACCCCAAATCTAAACCTAACCCCAACCCCTAAACGCCAACCCCTAACCCCAAATCTAAACCTAACCCCAATCCCTAACCCCAAACCCTAACCCCAACCCCTAACCCCAAATCTAAACCTAACCCCAACCCCTAACTCCAAATCTAAACCTAACCCCAATCCCTAACCCCAACCCCTAACCCCAACCCCTAACCCCAAATCTAAACCTAACCCCAACCCCTAAACCCCAACCCCTAACCCCAAATCTAAACCTAACCCCAATCCCTAACCCCAAACCCTAACCCCAACCCCTAAACCCAAATCTAAACCTAACCCCAACCCCTAAACCCCAACCCCTAACCCCAAATCTAAACCTAACCCCAATCCCTAACCCCAAACCCTAACCCCAACCCCTAACCCCAAATCTAAACCTAACCCCAATCCCTAACCCCAACCACTAACCCCAACCCCTAAACCCAAATCTAAACCTAACCCCAACCCCTAAACCCCAACCCCTAACCCCAAATCTAAACCTAACCCCAACCCCTAACCGCAAATCTAAACCTAACCCCAATCCCTAACCCCAAACCCTAACCCCAAATCTAAACCTAACCCAACCCCTAAACCCCAACCCCTAACCCCAAATCTAAACCTAACCCCAACCCCTAACCCCAAATCTAAACCTAACCCCAATCCCTAACCCCAACCCCTAAACCCCAACCCCTAACCCCAAATCTAAACCTAACCCCAACCCCTAACCCCAACCCCTAACCCCAAATCTAAACCTAACCTCAACCCCTAACCCCAACCCCTAACCCCAACCCCTAACCCCAACCCCTAACCCCAAATCTAAACCTAACCCCAAATCTAAACCTAACCCCAACCCCTAACTCCAAATCTAAACCTAACCCCAATCCCTAACGCCAAACCTTAACCCCAACCCCTAACCCCAAATCTAAACCTAACCCCAACCCCTAACCCCAACCCCCAACCCCAAATTTAAACCTAACCCCAAATCTAAACCTAACCCCAATCCCTAATCCCAAAACCTAACCCCAAATCTAAACCTAACCCCAACCCCTAAAGCCCACCCCCTAACCCCAAATCTAAACCTAACCCCAATCCCTAACCCCAAACCCTAACCCCAACCCCTAAACCCAAATCTAAACCTAACCCCAAATCTAAACCTAACCCCAACCCCTAACCCCAACCCCTAACCCCAAATATAAACCTAACCGCAATCCCTAACCCCAAACCCTAACCCCAACCCCTAACCCCAAATCTAAACCTAACCTCAACCCCTAACCCCAACCCCTAACCCCAACCCCTAACCCCAACCCCTAACCCCAAATCTAAACCTAACCCCAAATCTGAACCTAACACCAACCCCTAACTCCAAATCTAAACCTAACCCCAATCCCTAACCCCAAACCCTAACCCCAACCCCTAACCCCAAATCTAAACCTAACCCCAACCCCTAACCCCAAACCCTAACCCCAAATCTAAACCTAACCCCAAATCTAAGCCTAACCCCAATTCCTAACCCCAAACCCTAACCCCAAACCCCAACCCCAAATCTAAACCTAACCGCAAATCTAAACCTAACCCCAATCCCTAACCCCAAACCCTAACCCCAAATCTAAACCTAACCCCAACCCCTAAACCCCAACCCCTAACCCCAAATCTAAACCTAACCCCAATCCCTAACCCCAAACCCTAACCCCAACCCCTAAACCCAAATCTAAACCTAACCCCAACCTTTAAACCCCAACCCCTAACCCCAAATCTAAACCTAACCCCAACCCCTAACCCCAAACCCTAAACCCAAATCTAAACCTAACCCCAACCCCTAAACCCCAACCACTAATCCCAAATCTAAACCTAACCCCAAACCCTAACCCCAAATCTAAACCTAACCCCAATTTCTAACCCCAAACCCTAACCCCAACCCCTAACCCTAAATCTAAACCTAACCCCAACCCCTAACCCCAAACCCTAACCCCAACCCCTAAACCCAAATCTAAACCTAACCCCAACCCCTAAACCTCAACCCCTAACCCCAAATCTAAACCTAACCCCAATCCCTAACCCCAACCCTTAACCCCAACCCCTAAACCCAAATCTAAACCTAACCCCAACCCCTAAACCCCAACCCCTAATCCCAAATCTAAACCTAACCCCAAACCCTAACCCCAAATCTAAACCTAACCCCAATCCCTAACCCCAAACCCTAACCCCAACCCCTAACCCCAAATCTAAAACTAACCCCAATCCCTAACCCCAAACCCTAACCCCAACCCCTAAACCCAAATCTAAACCTAACCCCAACCCCTAAACCCCAACCCCTAACCCCAAATCTAAACCTAACCCCAACCCCTAACCCCAAATCTAAACCTAACCCCAACCCCTAACTCCAAATCTAAACCTAACCCCAATCCCTAACCCCAAACCCTAACCCCAACCCCTAACCCCAAATCTAAACCTAACCCCAACCCCTAACCCCAAACCCTAACCCCAAATCTAAACCTAACCCCAACCCCTAAACCCCAACCCCTAACCCCAAATCTAAACCTAACCCCAATCCCTAACCCCAAACCCTAACCCCAACCCCTAACCCCAAATCTAAACCTAACCCCAACCCCTAACTCCAAATCTAAACCTAACCCCAATCCCTAACCCCAAACCCTAACCCCAACCCCTAACCCCAAATCTAAACCTAACCCCAACCCCTAACCCCAAACCCTAACCCCAAATCTAAACCTAACCCCAACCCCTAACCCCAAACCCTAACCCCAAATCTAAACCTAACCCCAAATCTAAGCCTAACCCCAATCCCTAACCCCAAACCCTAACCCCAAACCCCAACCCCAAATCTAAACCTAACCGCAAATCTAAACCTAACCCCAATCCCTAACCCCAAACCCTAACCCCAAATCTAAACCTAACCCCAACCCCTAAACCCCAACCCCTAACCCCAAATCTAAACCTAACCCCAATCCCTAACCCCAAACCCTAACCCCAACCCCTAAACCCAAATCTAAACCTAACCCCAACCCCTAAGCCCCAACCCCTAACCCCAAATCTAAACCTAACCCCAACCCCTAACCCCAAACCCTAAACCCAAATCTAAACCTAACCCCAACCCCTAAACCCCAACCCCTAATCCCAAATCTAAACCTAACCCCTAAACCCTAACCCCAAATCTAAACCTAACCCCAATCCCTAACCCCAAACCCTAACCCCAGCCCCTAACCCCAAATCTAAACCTAACCCAAACCCCTAAACCCCAACCCCTAACCCCAAATCTAAACCTAACCCCAATCCCTAACCCCAAACCCTAACCCCAACCCCTAAACCCAAATCTAAACCTAACCCCAACCCCTAAACCCCAACCCCTAACCCCAAATCTAAACCTAACCCCAACCCCTAACCCCAAATCTAAACCTAACCCCAACCCCTAACTCCAAATCTAAACCTAACCCCAATCCCTAACCCCAAACCCTAACCCCAACCCCTAACCCCAAATCTAAACCTAACCCCAAACCCTAACCCCAAATCTAAACCTAACCCCAACCCCTAAACCCCAACCCCTAACCCCAAATCTAAACCTAACCCCAATCCCTAACCCCAAACCCTAACCCCAACCCCTAACCCCAAATCTAAACCTTACCCCAACCCCTAACTCCAAATCTAAACCTAAACCCAATCCCTAACCCCAAACCCTAACCCCAACCCCTAACCCCAAATCTAAACCTAACCCCAACCCCTAACCCCAAACCCTAACCCCAAATCTAATCCTAACCCCAACTCCTAAACCTCAACCCCTAACCCCAAATCTAAACCTAACCCCAACCCCTAACCCCAAATCTAAACCTAACCCCAATCCCTAACCCCAACCCCTAAACCCCAAACCCTAACCCCAAATCTAAACCTAACCCCAACCCCTAACCCCAACCCCTAACCCCAAATCTAAACCTAACCTCAACCCCTAACCCTAACCCCTAAACCCAACCCCTAACCCCAACCTCTAACCCCAAATCTAAACCTAACCCCAAATCTAAACCTAACCCCAACCCCTAACTCCAAATCCAAACCTAACCACAACCAATCCCTAACCCCAACCCCTAACCCCAACCCCTAACCCCAAATCTAAAACTAACCCCAAATCTAAGCCTAACCCGAACCCCTAACCCCAAATCTAAACCTAACCCCAACCCCCAACCCCAAATTTAAACCTAACCCCAAATCTAAACCTAACCCCAATCCCTAACCCCAAACCCTAACCCCAACCCCTAACCCCAAATCTAAACCTAACCCCAATCCCTAACCCCAAACCCTAACCCCAAATCTAAACCTAACCCCAACCCCTAAATCCCAACCCCTAACCCCAAATCTAAACCTAACCCCAATCCCTAACCCCAAACCCTAACCCCAACCCCTAACCCCAAATCTAAACCTAACCCCAACCCCTAACTCCAAATCTAAACCTAACCCCAATCCCTAACCCCAAATCTAAACCTAACCCCAACCCCTAACCCCAAACCCTAACCCCAAATCTAAACCTAACCCCAACCTTTAAACCCCAACCCCTAACCCCAAATCTAAACCTAACCCCAACCCCTAACCCCAAATCTAAACCTAACCCCAATCCCTAACCCCAACCCCTAAACCCCAACCCCTAACCCCAAATCTAAACCTAACCCCAACCCCTAACCCCAACCCCTAACCCCAAATCGAAACCTAACCTCAACCCCTAACCCCAACCCCTAACCCCAACCCCTAACCCCAACCCCTAACCCCAAATCTAAACCTAACCCCAAATCTAAACCTAACCCCAACCCCTAACTCCAAATCTAAACCTAACCCCAATCCCTAACCCCAAACCTTAACCCCAACCCCTAACCCCAAATCTAAACCTAACCCCAACCCCTAACCCCAACCCCCAACCCCAAATTTAAACCTAACCCCAAATCTAAACCTAACCCCAATCCCTAACCCCAAAAACTAACCCCAAATCTAAACCTAACCCCAACCCCTAAACCCCAACCCCTAACCCCAAATCTAAACCTAACCCCAATCCCTAACCCCAAACCCTAACCCCAACCCCTAAACCCAAATCTAAACCTAACCCCAAATCTAAACCTAACTCCAACCCCTAACCCCAACCCCTAACCCCAAATCTAAACCTAACCCCAATCCCTAACCCCAAACCCTCACCCCAACCCCTAACCCCAAATCTAAACCTAACCCCAACCCCTAACCCCAAACCCTAAACCCCAACCCCTAACCCCAAATCTAAACCTAACCCCAACCCCTAACCCCAAACCCTAACCCCAAATCTAAACCTAACCTCAACCCCTAAACCCCAACCCCTAACCCCAAATCTAAACCTAACCCCAACCCCTAACCCCAAATCTAAACCTAACCCCAATCCCTAACCCCAAACCCTAACCCCAACCCCTAACCCCAAATCTAAACCTAACCCCAATCCCTAACCCCAAACCCTAACCCCAAATCTAAACCTAACCCCAACCCCTAAACCCCAACCCCTAACCCCAAATCTAAACCTAACCCCAAATCTAAACCTAACCCCAACCCCTAACTCCAAATCTTGCTACTTCTCCTCCGTTGGCAAATGCTTCACAGTCGCCCTAGGAAAGACGTTTAACAATCGATCTCCAAGAGGAACGAAACACATGATGCCATAAGGCGAAAGAATAGCAGGGCATCTCTTCACAAGCTTGTCCCTGATCTATAGCTGAGGGCAAACACTTGTGTGCTTGTGGGAGAGCGTGTGTCTTTCCTGGAAGCGTTTGGGAGTTTTGCTCAGACGCGTGTTTCCTCAAGTTCAAGAATCAAGATCTAGGATACCTGCAGACAGGTGCCTGTTTGTGTGGAGACAGTCTGTTTGAAACTGTGTTCCTCAGCGCCCGCTCTTTCTCCCCGTCGCTCCACACGCCTGGGAGTCCCTTTCTTTCTCTCCACAAGCACGTGTGTTGACTTCGTCGCACATGTGCATCTGCACAAGCGTTGAGCTCAGCAGAGCGTGTCTCTTGACACTTGATGTGCGTTGGCTGTGTCTGCCTGCTCCAGTGAAGAGAGAAACGGGAAATCATCTTGGTAGAGGCAACAAAGCAAAAGCGAGGCAGGATTGACATCTGCTCAACAGAGACGGATTCCCTGCGCTGACACAGTTCACAGTTACACGAGAAGCAATCTGAGCGGTCCGTCGACCGGAGACGTGTTTCCCAAGAGGTCGTTTAGCGAGTGAACAGCAGTGTGCGCGGCTTTCAGGAGTGTGCCTGGAAAGTGCCAGAATCACCAGAGCATCTGTGCAAAAGCTGCTGCCTCTGTGACCGCATTGAGGCACGTTCCCGTGTCTGCGAGTACATAGACGGCTCTTCGCGTTCACTCCGAGGGAAACGGTCCGCTATTGCTTCTGTGCGTACAGACGCGATTCCCTTGTCTCTTGCGAACACAGGGAACTCTGTGCATCCAAATCTACAGGCTAAGGACGCGTCTGCATATGTTTTGGTGAACAATCGAGTGTGCGTGTTCTGACAGCTGCCTCTATGCAGACGTCTCCACAGAGCCACTTCTGAATGCCCCGCAGCCCAGGACTGAAGGGATACACTAACAAGTGCACCGGTGTGAGCAACCACATATGCAGAAGGACGTCTTTCATCTCACAGAAGCGCGAACGTCTTGGCGTTCAAGCACATGGCAGAAACAAGGTGTGAACAGATGAGCTGCTGCTATTTTCTCCGTTCGGCATGCTTCGTTGTAGCTCTCTTGCCGGTCGCCGGCTTAGCGGCTTGCTTTGCGCGACTAGGTCTGCGGAGAGAAGGAGATAGCGCCGGAAACCTTGCCTTTTGCCTTCTTCGGCGCTGGAACCTGGTTGCTGCGCCTTCTCTTTGTCCATGTGCACACACACGATTCCTCAGCGAAAACCATGCAGAAACCTTTCCACGAGCACCCAGGGATGTGCACCCAGCACCACGTGCACGCACACGCAGCGAGAGAAAAGCACCTACCTTTTCACACACTGATGCCTAAGCAAACGCGTGGCCACACACACGCACACATCCGCAAGCGCGCCTACTCCCATCTATTGAGGGAAAGACGGACGAGCAACGTCCTGACAGGCTTGAGGGGAAAAACGTCCGTTGATGGTTGGCGTACTGCACGCCCGCCTACGGGGCTGCAGGGGAATCCACATTTGGAAGGTACCTGAAGATGTGTGCCTGTTCTTGGAGCTCCGCTAGTAGGGTAGCAAAGACACTCGTAGGCAGTACTGAATGCTGCTCCGTGCTACTTCTCCTCCGCTGGCAAATGCTTCACAGTCGCCCGAGGAAAGACGTTTAACAATCGATCTCCAAGAGGAACGAAACACATGATGCCATAAGGCGAAAGAATAGCAGGGCATCTCTTCACAAGCTTGTCCCTGATCTATAGCTGAGGGCAAACACTTGTGTGCTTGTGGCAGAGCGTGTGTCTTTCCTGGAAGCGTTTGGGAGTTTTGCTCAGACGCGTGTTTCCTCAAGTTCAAGAATCAAGATCTAGGATACCTGCAGACAGGTGCCTGTTTGTGTGGAGACAGTCTGTTTGAAACTGTGTTCCTCAGCGCCCGCTCTTTCTCCCCGTCGCTCCACACGCCTGGGAGTCCCTTTCTTTCTCTCCACAAGCACGTGTGTTGACTTCGTCGCACATGTGCATCTGCACAAGCGTTGAGCTCAGCAGAGCGTGTCTCTTGACACTTGATGTGCGTTGGCTGTGTCTGCGTGCTCCAGTGAAGAGAGAAACGGGAAATCATCTTGGTAGAGGCAACAAAGCAAAAGCGAGGCAGGATTGACATCTGCTCAACAGAGACGGATTCCCTGCGCTGACACAGTTCACAGTTACACGAGAAGCAATCTGAGCGGTCCATCGACCGGAGACGTGTTTCCCAAGAGGTCGTTTAGCGAGTGAACAGCAGTGTGCACGACTTTCAGGAGTGTGCCTGGAAAGTGCCAGAATCACCAGAGCATCTGTGCAAAAGCTGCTGCCTCTGTGACCGCATTGAGGCACGTTCCCGTGTCTGCGAGTACATAGACGGCTCTTCGCGTTCACTCCGAGGGAAACGGTCCGCTATTGCTTCTGTGCGTACAGACGCGATTCCCTTGTCTCTTGCGAACACAGGGAACTCTGTGCATCCAAATCTACAGGCTAAGGACGCGTCTGCATATGTTTTGGTGAACAATCGAGTGTGCGTGTTCTGACAGCTGCCTCTATGCAGACGTCTCCACAGAGCCACTTCTGAATGCCCCGCAGCCCAGGACTGAATGGATACACTAACAAGTGCACCGGTGTGAGCAAGCACATATGCAGAAGGACGTCTTTCATCTCACAGAAGCGCGAACGTCTTGGCGTTCAAGCACATGGCAGAAACAAGGTGTGAACAGATGAGCTGCTGCTATTTTCTCCGTTCGGCATGCTTCGTTGTAGCTCTCTTGCCGGTCGCTGGCTTAGCGGCTTGCTTTGCGCGACTAGGTCTGCGGAGAGAAGGAGATAGCGCCGGAAACCTTGCCTTTTGCCTTCTTCGGCGCTGGAACCTGGTTGCTGCGCCTTCTCTTTGTCCATGTGCACACACACAATTCCTCAGCGAAAACCATGCAGAAACCTTTCCACGAGCACCCAGGGATGTGCACCCAGCACCACGTGCACGCACACGCAGCGAGAGAAAAGCACCTACCTTTTCACACACTGATGCCTAAGCAAACGCGTGGCCACACACACGCACACATCCGCAAGCGCGCCTACTCCCATCTATTGAGGGAAAGACGGACGAGCAACGTCCTGACAGGCTTGAAAGGAAAAACGTCCGTTGATGGTTGGCGTACTGCACGCCCGCCTACGGGGCTGCAGGGGAATCCACATTTGGAAGGTACCTGAAGATGTGTGCCTGTTCTTGGAGCTCCGCTAGTAGGGTAGCAAAGACACTCGTAGACAGTACTGAATGCTGCTCCGTGCTACTTCTCCTCCGCTGGCAAATGCTTCACAGTCGCCTTAGGAAAGACGTTTAACAATCGATCTCCAAGAGGAACGAAACACATGATGCCATAAGGCGAAAGAATAGCAGGGCATCTCTTCACAAGCTTGTCCCTGATCTATAGCTGAGGGCAAACACTTGTGTGCTTGTGGCAGAGCGTGTGTCTTTCCTGGAAGCGTTTGGGAGTTTTGCTCAGACGCGTGTTTCCTCAAGTTCAAGAATCAAGATCTAGGATACCTGCAGACAGGTGCCTGTTTGTGTGGAGACAGTCTGTTTGAAACTGTGTTCCTCAGCGCCCGCTCTTTCTCCCCGTCGCTCCACACGCCTGGGAGTCCCTTTCTTTCTCTCCACAAGCACGTGTGTTGACTTCGTCGCACATGTGCATCTGCACAAGCGTTGAGCTCAGCAGAGCGTGTCTCTTGACACTTGATGTGCGTTGGCTGTGTCTGCGTGCTCCAGTGAAGAGAGAAACGGGAAATCATCTTGGTAGAGGCAACAAAGCAAAAGCGAGGCAGGATTGACATCTGCTCAACAGAGACGGATTCCCTGCGCTGACACAGTTCACAGTTACACGAGAAGCAATCTGAGCGGTCCATCGACCGGAGATGTGTTTCCCAAGAGGTCGTTTAGCGAGTGAACAGCAGTGTGCGCGACTTTCAGGAGTGTGCCTGGAAAGTGCCAGAATCACCAGAGCATCTGTGCAAAAGCTGCTGCCTCTGTGACCGCATTGAGGCACGTTCCCGTGCCTGCGAGTACATAGACGGCTCTTCGCGTTCACTCCGAGGGAAACGGTCCGCTATTGCTTCTGTGCGTACAGACGCGATTCCCTTGTCTCTTGCGAACACAGGGAACTCTGTGCATCCAAATCTACAGGCTAAGGACGCGTCTGCATATGTTTTGGTGAACAATCGAGTGTGCGTGTTCTGACAGCTGCCTCTATGCAGACGTCTCCACAGAGCCACTTCTGAATGCCCCGCAGCCCAGGACTGAATGGATACACTAACAAGTGCACCGGTGTGAGCAACCACATATGCAGAAGGACGTCTTTCATCTCACAGAAGCGCGAACGTCTTGGCGTTCAAGCACATGGCAGAAACAAGGTGTGAACAGATGAGCTGCTGCTATTTTCTCCGTTCGGCATGCTTCGTTGTAGCTCTCTTGCCGGTCGCCGGCTTAGCGGCTTGCTTTGCGCGACTAGGTCTGCGGAGAGAAGGAGATAGCGCCGGAAACCTTGCCTTTTGCCTTCTTCGGCGCTGGAACCTGGTTGCTGCGCCTTCTCTTTGTCCATGTGCACACACACGATTCCTCAGCGAAAACCATGCAGAAACCTTTCCACGAGCACCCAGGGATGTGCACCCAGCACCACGTGCACGCACACGCAGCTAGAGAAAAGCACCTACCTTTTCACACACTGATGCCTAAGCAAACGCGTGGCCACACACACGCACACATCCGCAAGCGCGCCTACTCCCATCTATTGAGGGAAAGACGGACGAGCAACGTCCTGACAGGCTTGAGGGGAAAAACGTCCGTTGATGGTTGGCGTACTGCACGCCCGCCTACGGGGCTGCAGGGGAATCCACATTTGGAAGGTACCTGAAGATGTGTGCCTGTTCTTGGAGCTCCGCTAGTAGGGTAGCAAAGACACTCGTAGGCAGTACTGAATGCTGCTCCGTGCTACTTCTCCTCCGCTGGCAAATGCTTCACAGTCGCCCGAGGAAAGACGTTTAACAATCGATCTCCAAGAGGAACGAAACACATGATGCCATAAGGCGAAAGAATAGCAGGGCATCTCTTCACAAGCTTGTCCCTGATCTATAGCTGAGGGCAAACACTTGTGTGCTTGTGGCAGAGCGTGTGTCTTTCCTGGAAGCGTTTGGGAGTTTTGCTCAGACGCGTGTTTCCTCAAGTTCAAGAATCAAGATCTAGGATACCTGCAGACAGGTGCCTGTTTGTGTGGAGACAGTCTGTTTGAAACTGTGTTCCTCAGCGCCCGCTCTTTCTCCCCGTCGCTCCACACGCCTGGGAGTCCCTTTCTTTCTCTCCACAAGCACGTGTGTTGACTTCGTCGCACATGTGCATCTGCACAAGCGTTGAGCTCAGCAGAGCGTGTCTCTTGACACTTGATGTGCGTTGGCTGTGTCTGCGTGCTCCAGTGAAGAGAGAAACGGGAAATCATCTTGGTAGAGGCAACAAAGCAAAAGCGAGGCAGGATTGACATCTGCTCAACAGAGACGGATTCCCTGCGCTGACACAGTTCACAGTTACACGAGAAGCAATCTGAGCGGTCCATCGACCGGAGACGTGTTTCCCAAGAGGTCGTTTAGCGAGTGAACAGCAGTGTGCGCGACTTTCAGGAGTGTGCCTGGAAAGTGCCAGAATCACCAGAGCATCTGTGCAAAAGCTGCTGCCTCTGTGACCGCATTGAGGCACGTTCCCGTGTCTGCGAGTACATAGACGGCTCTTCGCGTTCACTCCGAGGGAAACGGTCCGCTATTGCTTCTGTGCGTACAGACGCGATTCCCTTGTCTCTTGCGAACACAGGGAACTCTGTGCATCCAAATCTACAGGCTAAGGACGCGTCTGCATATGTTTTGGTGAACAATCGAGTGTGCGTGTTCTGACAGCTGCCTCTATGCAGACGTCTCCACAGAGCCACTTCTGAATGCCCCGCAGCCCAGGACTGAATGGATACACTAACAAGTGCACCGGTGTGAGCAACTACATACGCAGAAGGACGTCTTTCATCTCACAGAAGCGCGAACGTCTTGGCGTTCAAGCACATGGCAGAAACAAGGTGTGAACAGATGAGCTGCTGCTATTTTCTCCGTTCGGCATGCTTGGTTGTAGCTCTCTTGCCGGTCGCCGGCTTAGCGGCTTGCTTTGCGCGACTAGGTCTGCGGAGAGAAGGAGATAGCGCCGGAAACCTTGCCTTTTGCCTTCTTCGGCGCTGGAACCTGGTTGCTGCGCCTTCTCTTTGTCCATGTGCACACACACGATTCCTCAGCGAAAACCATGCAGAAACCTTTCCACGAGCACCCAGGGATGTGCACCCAGCACCACGTGCACGCACACGCAGCTAGAGAAAAGCACCTACCTTTTCACACACTGATGCCTAAGCAAACGCGTGGCCACACACACGCACACATCCGCAAGCGCGCCTACTCCCATCTATTGAGGGAAAGACGGACGAGCAACGTCCTGACAGTCTTGAGGGGAAATACGTCCGTTGATGGTTGGCGTACTGCACGCCCGCCTACGGGGCTGCAGGGGAATCCACATTTGGAAGGTACCTGAAGATGTGTGCCTGTTCTTGGAGCTCCGCTAGTAGGGTAGCAAAGACACTCGTAGGCAGTACTGAATGCTGCTCCGTGCTACTTCTCCTCCGCTGGCAAATGCTTCACAGTCGCCCGAGGAAAGACGTTTAACAATCGATCTCCAAGAGGAACGAAACACATGATGCCATAAGGCGAAAGAATAGCAGGGCATCTCTTCACAAGCTTGTCCCTGATCTATAGCTGAGGGCAAACACTTGTGTGCTTGTGGCAGAGCGTGTGTCTTTCCTGGAAGCGTTTGGGAGTTTTGCTCAGACGCGTGTTTCCTCAAGTTCAAGAATCAAGATCTAGGATACCTGCAGACAGGTGCCTGTTTGTGTGGAGACAGTCTGTTTGAAACTGTGTTCCTCAGCGCCCGCTCTTTCTCCCCGTCGCTCCACACGCCTGGGAGTCCCTTTCTTTCTCTCCACAAGCACGTGTGTTGACTTCGTCGCACATGTGCATCTGCACAAGCGTTGAGCTCAGCAGAGCGTGTCTCTTGACACTTGATGTGCGTTGGCTGTGTCTGCGTGCTCCAGTGAAGAGAGAAACGGGAAATCATCTTGGTAGAGGCAACAAAGCAAAAGCGAGGCAGGATTGACATCTGCTCAACAGAGACGGATTCCCTGCGCTGACACAGTTCACAGTTACACGAGAAGCAATCTGAGCGGTCCATCGACCGGAGACGTGTTTCCCAAGAGGTCGTTTAGCGAGTGAACAGCAGTGTGCGCGACTTTCAGGAGTGTGCCTGGAAAGTGCCAGAATCACCAGAGCATCTGTGCAAAAGCTGCTGCCTCTGTGACCGCATTGAGGCACGTTCCCGTGTCTGCGAGTACATAGACGGCTCTTCGCGTTCACTCCGAGGGAAACGGTCCGCTATTGCTTCTGTGCGTACAGACGCGATTCCCTTGTCTCTTGCGAACACAGGGAACTCTGTGCATCCAAATCTACAGGCTAAGGACGCGTCTGCATATGTTTTGGTGAACAATCGAGTGTGCGTGTTCTGACAGCTGCCTCTATGCAGACGTCTCCACAGAGCCACTTCTGAATGCCCCGCAGCCCAGGACTGAATGGATACACTAACAAGTGCACCGGTGTGAGCAACCACATATGCAGAAGGACGTCCTTCATCTCACAGAAGCGCGAACGTCTTGGCGTTCAAGCACATGGCAGAAACAAGGTGTGAACAGATGAGCTGCTGCTATTTTCTCCGTTCGGCATGCTTGGTTGTAGCTCTCTTGCCGGTCGCCGGCTTAGCGGCTTGCTTTGCGCGACTAGGTCTGCGGAGAGAAGGAGATAGCGCCGGAAACCTTGCCTTTTGCCTTCTTCGGCGCTGGAACCTGGTTGCTGCGCCTTCTCTTTGTCCATGTGCACACACACGATTCCTCAGCGAAAACCATGCAGAAACCTTTCCACGAGCACCCAGGGATGTGCACCCAGCACCACGTGCACGCACACGCAGCTAGAGAAAAGCACCTACCTTTTCACACACTGATGCCTAAGCAAACGCGTGGCCACACACACGCACACATCCGCAAGCGCGCCTACTCCCATCTATTGAGGGAAAGACGGACGAGCAACGTCCTGACAGGCTTGAGGGGAAAAACGTCCGTTGATGGTTGGCGTACTGCACGCCCGCCTACGGGGCTGCAGGGGAATCCACATTTGGAAGGTACCTGAAGATGTGTGCCTGTTCTTGGAGCTCCGCTAGTAGGGTAGCAAAGACACTCGTAGGCAGTACTGAATGCTGCTCCGTGCTACTTCTCCTCCGCTGGCAAATGCTTCACAGTCGCCCGAGGAAAGACGTTTAACAATCGATCTCCAAGAGGAACGAAACACATGATGCCATAAGGCGAAAGAATAGCAGGGCATCTCTTCACAAGCTTGTCCCTGATCTATAGCTGAGGGCAAACACTTGTGTGCTTGTGGCAGAGCGTGTGTCTTTCCTGGAAGCGTTTGGGAGTTTTGCTCAGACGCGTGTTTCCTCAAGTTCAAGAATCAAGATCTAGGATACCTGCAGACAGGTGCCTGTTTGTGTGGAGACAGTCTGTTTGAAACTGTGTTCCTCAGCGCCCGCTCTTTCTCCCCGTCGCTCCACACGCCTGGGAGTCCCTTTCTTTCTCTCCACAAGCACGTGTGTTGACTTCGTCGCACATGTGCATCTGCACAAGCGTTGAGCTCAGCAGAGCGTGTCTCTTGACACTTGATGTGCGTTGGCTGTGTCTGCGTGCTCCAGTGAAGAGAGAAACGGGAAATCATCTTGGTAGAGGCAACAAAGCAAAAGCGAGGCAGGATTGACATCTGCTCAACAGAGACGGATTCCCTGCGCTGACACAGTTCACAGTTACACGAGAAGCAATCTGAGCGGTCCATCGACCGGAGACGTGTTTCCCAAGAGGTCGTTTAGCGAGTGAACAGCAGTGTGCGCGACTTTCAGGAGTGTGCCTGGAAAGTGCCAGAATCACCAGAGCATCTGTGCAAAAGCTGCTGCCTCTGTGACCGCATTGAGGCACGTTCCCGTGTCTGCGAGTACATAGACGGCTCTTCGCGTTCACTCCGAGGGAAACGGTCCGCTATTGCTTCTGTGCGTACAGACGCGATTCCCTTGTCTCTTGCGAACACAGGGAACTCTGTGCATCCAAATCTACAGGCTAAGGACGCGTCTGCATATGTTTTGGTGAACAATCGAGTGTGCGTGTTCTGACAGCTGCCTCTATGCAGACGTCTCCACAGAGCCACTTCTGAATGCCCCGCAGCCCAGGACTGAATGGATACACTAACAAGTGCACCGGTGTGAGCAACCACATATGCAGAAGGACGTCTTTCATCTCACAGAAGCGCGAACGTCTTGGCGTTCAAGCACATGGCAGAAACAAGGTGTGAACAGATGAGCTGCTGCTATTTTCTCCGTTCGGCATGCTTCGTTGTAGCTCTCTTGCCGGTCGCCGGCTTAGCGGCTTGCTTTGCGCGACTAGGTCTGCGGAGAGAAGGAGATAGCGCCGGAAACCTTGCCTTTTGCCTTCTTCGGCGCTGGAACCTGGTTGCTGCGCCTTCTCTTTGTCCATGTGCACACACACGATTCCTCAGCGAAAACCATGCAGAAACCTTTCCACGAGCACCCAGGGATGTGCACCCAGCACCACGTGCACGCACACGCAGCTAGAGAAAAGCACCTACCTTTTCACACACTGATGCCTAAGCAAACGCGTGGCCACACACACGCACACATCCGCAAGCGCGCCTACTCCCATCTATTGAGGGAAAGACGGACGAGCAACGTCCTGACAGGCTTGAGGGGAAAAACGTCCGTTGATGGTTGGCGTACTGCACGCCCGCCTACGGGGCTGCAGGGGAATCCACATTTGGAAGGTACCTGAAGATGTGTGCCTGTTCTTGGAGCTCCGCTAGTAGGGTAGCAAAGACACTCGTAGGCAGTACTGAATGCTGCTCCGTGCTACTTCTCCTCCGCTGGCAAATGCTTCACAGTCGCCCGAGGAAAGACGTTTAACAATCGATCTCCAAGAGGAACGAAACACATGATGCCATAAGGCGAAAGAATAGCAGGGCATCTCTTCACAAGCTTGTCCCTGATCTATAGCTGAGGGCAAACACTTGTGTGCTTGTGGCAGAGCGTGTGTCTTTCCTGGAAGCGTTTGGGAGTTTTGCTCAGACGCGTGTTTCCTCAAGTTCAAGAATCAAGATCTAGGATACCTGCAGACAGGTGCCTGTTTGTGTGGAGACAGTCTGTTTGAAACTGTGTTCCTCAGCGCCCGCTCTTTCTCCCCGTCGCTCCACACGCCTGGGAGTCCCTTTCTTTCTCTCCACAAGCACGTGTGTTGACTTCGTCGCACATGTGCATCTGCACAAGCGTTGAGCTCAGCAGAGCGTGTCTCTTGACACTTGATGTGCGTTGGCTGTGTCTGCGTGCTCCAGTGAAGAGAGAAACGGGAAATCATCTTGGTAGAGGCAACAAAGCAAAAGCGAGGCAGGATTGACATCTGCTCAACAGAGACGGATTCCCTGCGCTGACACAGTTCACAGTTACACGAGAAGCAATCTGAGCGGTCCATCGACCGGAGACGTGTTTCCCAAGAGGTCGTTTAGCGAGTGAACAGCAGTGTGCGCGACTTTCAGGAGTGTGCCTGGAAAGTGCCAGAATCACCAGAGCATCTGTGCAAAAGCTGCTGCCTCTGTGACCGCATTGAGGCACGTTCCCGTGTCTGCGAGTACATAGACGGCTCTTCGCGTTCACTCCGAGGGAAACGGTCCGCTATTGCTTCTGTGCGTACAGACGCGATTCCCTTGTCTCTTGCGAACACAGGGAACTCTGTGCATCCAAATCTACAGGCTAAGGACGCGTCTGCATATGTTTTGGTGAACAATCGAGTGTGCGTGTTCTGACAGCTGCCTCTATGCAGACGTCTCCACAGAGCCACTTCTGAATGCCCCGCAGCCCAGGACTGAATGGATACACTAACAAGTGCACCGGTGTGAGCAACCACATATGCAGAAGGACGTCTTTCATCTCACAGAAGCGCGAACGTCTTGGCGTTCAAGCACATGGCAGAAACAAGGTGTGAACAGATGAGCTGCTGCTATTTTCTCCGTTCGGCATGCTTCGTTGTAGCTCTCTTGCCGGTCGCCGGCTTAGCGGCTTGCTTTGCGCGACTAGGTCTGCGGAGAGAAGGAGATAGCGCCGGAAACCTTGCCTTTTGCCTTCTTCGGCGCTGGAACCTGGTTGCTGCGCCTTCTCTTTGTCCATGTGCACACACACGATTCCTCAGCGAAAACCATGCAGAAACCTTTCCACGAGCACCCAGGGATGTGCACCCAGCACCACGTGCACGCACACGCAGCTAGAGAAAAGCACCTACCTTTTCACACACTGATGCCTAAGCAAACGCGTGGCCACACACACGCACACATCCGCAAGCGCGCCTACTCCCATCTATTGAGGGAAAGACGGACGAGCAACGTCCTGACAGGCTTGAGGGGAAAAACGTCCGTTGATGGTTGGCGTACTGCACGCCCGCCTACGGGGCTGCAGGGGAATCCACATTTGGAAGGTACCTGAAGATGTGTGCCTGTTCTTGGAGCTCCGCTAGTAGGGTAGCAAAGACACTCGTAGGCAGTACTGAATGCTGCTCCGTGCTACTTCTCCTCCGCTGGCAAATGCTTCACAGTCGCCCGAGGAAAGACGTTTAACAATCGATCTCCAAGAGGAACGAAACACATGATGCCATAAGGCGAAAGAATAGCAGGGCATCTCTTCACAAGCTTGTCCCTGATCTATAGCTGAGGGCAAACACTTGTGTGCTTGTGGCAGAGCGTGTGTCTTTCCTGGAAGCGTTTGGGAGTTTTGCTCAGACGCGTGTTTCCTCAAGTTCAAGAATCAAGATCTAGGATACCTGCAGACAGGTGCCTGTTTGTGTGGAGACAGTCTGTTTGAAACTGTGTTCCTCAGCGCCCGCTCTTTCTCCCCGTCGCTCCACACGCCTGGGAGTCCCTTTCTTTCTCTCCACAAGCACGTGTGTTGACTTCGTCGCACATGTGCATCTGCACAAGCGTTGAGCTCAGCAGAGCGTGTCTCTTGACACTTGATGTGCGTTGGCTGTGTCTGCGTGCTCCAGTGAAGAGAGAAACGGGAAATCATCTTGGTAGAGGCAACAAAGCAAAAGCGAGGCAGGATTGACATCTGCTCAACAGAGACGGATTCCCTGCGCTGACACAGTTCACAGTTACACGAGAAGCAATCTGAGCGGTCCATCGACCGGAGACGTGTTTCCCAAGAGGTCGTTTAGCGAGTGAACAGCAGTGTGCGCGACTTTCAGGAGTGTGCCTGGAAAGTGCCAGAATCACCAGAGCATCTGTGCAAAAGCTGCTGCCTCTGTGACCGCATTGAGGCACGTTCCCGTGTCTGCGAGTACATAGACGGCTCTTCGCGTTCACTCCGAGGGAAACGGTCCGCTATTGCTTCTGTGCGTACAGACGCGATTCCCTTGTCTCTTGCGAACACAGGGAACTCTGTGCATCCAAATCTACAGGCTAAGGACGCGTCTGCATATGTTTTGGTGAACAATCGAGTGTGCGTGTTCTGACAGCTGCCTCTATGCAGACGTCTCCACAGAGCCACTCTTGAATGCCCCGCAGCCCAGGACTGAATGGATACACTAACAAGTGCACCGGTGTGAGCAACCACATACGCAGAAGGACGTCTTTCATCTCACAGAAGCGCGAACGTCTTGGCGTTCAAGCACATGGCAGAAACAAGGTGTGAACAGATGAGCTGCTGCTATTTTCTCCGTTCGGCATGCTTCGTTGTAGCTCTCTTGCCGGTCGCCGGCTTAGCGGCTTGCTTTGCGCGACTAGGTCTGCGGAGAGAAGGAGATAGCGCCGGAAACCTTGCCTTTTGCCTTCTTCGGCGCTGGAACCTGGTTGCTGCGCCTTCTCTTTGTCCATGTGCACACACACGATTCCTCAGCGAAAACCATGCAGAAACCTTTCCACGAGCACCCAGGGATGTGCACCCAGCACCACGTGCACGCACACGCAGCTAGAGAAAAGCACCTACCTTTTCACACACTGATGCCTAAGCAAACGCGTGGCCACACACACGCACACATCCGCAAGCGCGCCTACTCCCATCTATTGAGGGAAAGACGGACGAGCAACGTCCTGACAGGCTTGAGGGGAAAAACGTCCGTTGATGGTTGGCGTACTGCACGCCCGCCTACGGGGCTGCAGGGGAATCCACATTTGGAAGGTACCTGAAGATGTGTGCCTGTTCTTGGAGCTCCGCTAGTAGGGTAGCAAAGACACTCGTAGGCAGTACTGAATGCTGCTCCGTGCTACTTCTCCTCCGCTGGCAAATGCTTCACAGTCGCCCGAGGAAAGACGTTTAACAATCGATCTCCAAGAGGAACGAAACACATGATGCCATAAGGCGAAAGAATAGCAGGGCATCTCTTCACAAGCTTGTCCCTGATCTATAGCTGAGGGCAAACACTTGTGTGCTTGTGGCAGAGCGTGTGTCTTTCCTGGAAGCGTTTGGGAGTTTTGCTCAGACGCGTGTTTCCTCAAGTTCAAGAATCAAGATCTAGGATACCTGCAGACAGGTGCCTGTTTGTGTGGAGACAGTCTGTTTGAAACTGTGTTCCTCAGCGCCCGCTCTTTCTCCCCGTCGCTCCACACGCCTGGGAGTCCCTTTCTTTCTCTCCACAAGCACGTGTGTTGACTTCGTCGCACATGTGCATCTGCACAAGCGTTGAGCTCAGCAGAGCGTGTCTCTTGACACTTGATGTGCGTTGGCTGTGTCTGCGTGCTCCAGTGAAGAGAGAAACGGGAAATCATCTTGGTAGAGGCAACAAAGCAAAAGCGAGGCAGGATTGACATCTGCTCAACAGAGACGGATTCCCTGCGCTGACACAGTTCACAGTTACACGAGAAGCAATCTGAGCGGTCCATCGACCGGAGACGTGTTTCCCAAGAGGTCGTTTAGCGAGTGAACAGCAGTGTGCGCGACTTTCAGGAGTGTGCCTGGAAAGTGCCAGAATCACCAGAGCATCTGTGCAAAAGCTGCTGCCTCTGTGACCGCATTGAGGCACGTTCCCGTGTCTGCGAGTACATAGACGGCTCTTCGCGTTCACTCCGAGGGAAACGGTCCGCTATTGCTTCTGTGCGTACAGACGCGATTCCCTTGTCTCTTGCGAACACAGGGAACTCTGTGCATCCAAATCTACAGGCTAAGGACGCGTCTGCATATGTTTTGGTGAACAATCGAGTGTGCGTGTTCTGACAGCTGCCTCTATGCAGACGTCTCCACAGAGCCACTTCTGAATGCCCCGCAGCCCAGGACTGAATGGATACACTAACAAGTGCACCGGTGTGAGCAACCACATACGCAGAAGGACGTCTTTCATCTCACAGAAGCGCGAACGTCTTGGCGTTCAAGCACATGGCAGAAACAAGGTGTGAACAGATGAGCTGCTGCTATTTTCTCCGTTCGGCATGCTTCGTTGTAGCTCTCTTGCCGGTCGCCGGCTTAGCGGCTTGCTTTGCGCGACTAGGTCTGCGGAGAGAAGGAGATAGCGCCGGAAACCTTGCCTTTTGCCTTCTTCGGCGCTGGAACCTGGTTGCTGCGCCTTCTCTTTGTCCATGTGCACACACACGATTCCTCAGCGAAAACCATGCAGAAACCTTTCCACGAGCACCCAGGGATGTGCACCCAGCACCACGTGCACGCACACGCAGCTAGAGAAAAGCACCTACCTTTTCACACACTGATGCCTAAGCAAACGCGTGGCCACACACACGCACACATCCGCAAGCGCGCCTACTCCCATCTATTGAGGGAAAGACGGACGAGCAACGTCCTGACAGGCTTGAGGGGAAAAACGTCCGTTGATGGTTGGCGTACTGCACGCCCGCCTACGGGGCTGCAGGGGAATCCACATTTGGAAGGTACCTGAAGATGTGTGCCTGTTCTTGGAGCTCCGCTAGTAGGGTAGCAAAGACACTCGTAGGCAGTACTGAATGCTGCTCCGTGCTACTTCTCCTCCGCTGGCAAATGCTTCACAGTCGCCCGAGGAAAGACGTTTAACAATCGATCTCCAAGAGGAACGAAACACATGATGCCATAAGGCGAAAGAATAGCAGGGCATCTCTTCACAAGCTTGTCCCTGATCTATAGCTGAGGGCAAACACTTGTGTGCTTGTGGCAGAGCGTGTGTCTTTCCTGGAAGCGTTTGGGAGTTTTGCTCAGACGCGTGTTTCCTCAAGTTCAAGAATCAAGATCTAGGATACCTGCAGACAGGTGCCTGTTTGTGTGGAGACAGTCTGTTTGAAACTGTGTTCCTCAGCGCCCGCTCTTTCTCCCCGTCGCTCCACACGCCTGGGAGTCCCTTTCTTTCTCTCCACAAGCACGTGTGTTGACTTCGTCGCACATGTGCATCTGCACAAGCGTTGAGCTCAGCAGAGCGTGTCTCTTGACACTTGATGTGCGTTGGCTGTGTCTGCCTGCTCCAGTGAAGAGAGAAACGGGAAATCATCTTGGTAGAGGCAACAAAGCAAAAGCGAGGCAGGATTGACATCTGCTCAACAGAGACGGATTCCCTGCGCTGACACAGTTCACAGTTACACGAGAAGCAATCTGAGCGGTCCATCGACCGGAGACGTGTTTCCCAAGAGGTCGTTTAGCGAGTGAACAGCAGTGTGCGCGACTTTCAGGAGTGTGCCTGGAAAGTGCCAGAATCACCAGAGCATCTGTGCAAAAGCTGCTGCCTCTGTGACCGCATTGAGGCACGTTCCCGTGCCTGCGAGTACATAGACGGCTCTTCGCGTTCACTCCGAGGGAAACGGTCCGCTATTGCTTCTGTGCGTACAGACGCGATTCCCTTGTCTCTTGCGAACACAGGGAACTCTGTGCATCCAAATCTACAGGCTAAGGACGCGTCTGCATATGTTTTGGTGAACAATCGAGTGTGCGTGTTCTGACAGCTGCCTCTATGCAGACGTCTCCACAGAGCCACTTCTGAATGCCCCGCAGCCCAGGACTGAATGGATACACTAACAAGTGCACCGGTGTGAGCAACCACATATGCAGAAGGACGTCTTTCATCTCACAGAAGCGCGAACGTCTTGGCGTTCAAGCACATGGCAGAAACAAGGTGTGAACAGATGAGCTGCTGCTATTTTCTCCGTTCGGCATGCTTGGTTGTAGCTCTCTTGCCGGTCGCCGGCTTAGCGGCTTGCTTTGCGCGACTAGGTCTGCGGAGAGAAGGAGATAGCGCCGGAAACCTTGCCTTTTGCCTTCTTCGGCGCTGGAACCTGGTTGCTGCGCCTTCTCTTTGTCCATGTGCACACACACGATTCCTCAGCGAAAACCATGCAGAAACCTTTCCACGAGCACCCAGGGATGTGCACCCAGCACCACGTGCACGCACACGCAGCTAGAGAAAAGCACCTACCTTTTCACACACTGATGCCTAAGCAAACGCGTGGCCACACACACGCACACATCCGCAAGCGCGCCTACTCCCATCTATTGAGGGAAAGACGGACGAGCAACGTCCTGACAGGCTTGAGGGGAAATACGTCCGTTGATGGTTGGCGTACTGCACGCCCGCCTACGGGGCTGCAGGGGAATCCACATTTGGAAGGTACCTGAAGATGTGTGCCTGTTCTTGGAGCTCCGCTAGTAGGGTAGCAAAGACACTCGTAGGCAGTACTGAATGCTGCTCCGTGCTACTTCTCCTCCGCTGGCAAATGCTTCACAGTCGCCCGAGGAAAGACGTTTAACAATCGATCTCCAAGAGGAACGAAACACATGATGCCATAAGGCGAAAGAATAGCAGGGCATCTCTTCACAAGCTTGTCCCTGATCTATAGCTGAGGGCAAACACTTGTGTGCTTGTGGCAGAGCGTGTGTCTTTCCTGGAAGCGTTTGGGAGTTTTGCTCAGACGCGTGTTTCCTCAAGTTCAAGAATCAAGATCTAGGATACCTGCAGACAGGTGCCTGTTTGTGTGGAGACAGTCTGTTTGAAACTGTGTTCCTCAGCGCCCGCTCTTTCTCCCCGTCCTCCACACGCCTGGGAGTCCCTTTCTTTCTCTCCACAAGCACGTGTGTTGACTTCGTCGCACATGTGCATCTGCACAAGCGTTGAGCTCAGCAGAGCGTGTCTCTTGACACTTGATGTGCGTTGGCTGTGTCTGCGTGCTCCAGTGAAGAGAGAAACGGGAAATCATCTTGGTAGAGGCAACAAAGCAAAAGCGAGGCAGGATTGACATCTGCTCAACAGAGACGGATTCCCTGCGCTGACACAGTTCACAGTTACACGAGAAGCAATCTGAGCGGTCCATCGACCGGAGACGTGTTTCCCAAGAGGTCGTTTAGCGAGTGAACAGCAGTGTGCGCGACTTTCAGGAGTGTGCCTGGAAAGTGCCAGAATCACCAGAGCATCTGTGCAAAAGCTGCTGCCTCTGTGACCGCATTGAGGCACGTTCCCGTGCCTGCGAGTACATAGACGGCTCTTCGCGTTCACTCCGAGGGAAACGGTCCGCTATTGCTTCTGTGCGTACAGACGCGATTCCCTTGTCTCTTGCGAACACAGGGAACTCTGTGCATCCAAATCTACAGGCTAAGGACGCGTCTGCATATGTTTTGGTGAACAATCGAGTGTGCGTGTTCTGACAGCTGCCTCTATGCAGACGTCTCCACAGAGCCACTTCTGAATGCCCCGCAGCCCAGGACTGAATGGATACACTAACAAGTGCACCGGTGTGAGCAACCACATATGCAGAAGGACGTCTTTCATCTCACAGAAGCGCGAACGTCTTGGCGTTCAAGCACATGGCAGAAACAAGGTGTGAACAGATGAGCTGCTGCTATTTTCTCCGTTCGGCATGCTTGGTTGTAGCTCTCTTGCCGGTCGCCGGCTTAGCGGCTTGCTTTGCGCGACTAGGTCTGCGGAGAGAAGGAGATAGCGCCGGAAACCTTGCCTTTTGCCTTCTTCGGCGCTGGAACCTGGTTGCTGCGCCTTCTCTTTGTCCATGTGCACACACACGATTCCTCAGCGAAAACCATGCAGAAACCTTTCCACGAGCACCCAGGGATGTGCACCCAGCACCACGTGCACGCACACGCAGCTAGAGAAAAGCACCTACCTTTTCACACACTGATGCCTAAGCAAACGCGTGGCCACACACACGCACACATCCGCAAGCGCGCCTACTCCCATCTATTGAGGGAAAGACGGACGAGCAACGTCCTGACAGGCTTGAGGGGAAAAACGTCCGTTGATGGTTGGCGTACTGCACGCCCGCCTACGGGGCTGCAGGGGAATCCACATTTGGAAGGTACCTGAAGATGTGTGCCTGTTCTTGGAGCTCCGCTAGTAGGGTAGCAAAGACACTCGTAGGCAGTACTGAATGCTGCTCCGTGCTACTTCTCCTCCGCTGGCAAATGCTTCACAGTCGCCCGAGGAAAGACGTTTAACAATCGATCTCCAAGAGGAACGAAACACATGATGCCATAAGGCGAAAGAATAGCAGGGCATCTCTTCACAAGCTTGTCCCTGATCTATAGCTGAGGGCAAACACTTGTGTGCTTGTGGCAGAGCGTGTGTCTTTCCTGGAAGCGTTTGGGAGTTTTGCTCAGACGCGTGTTTCCTCAAGTTCAAGAATCAAGATCTAGGATACCTGCAGACAGGTGCCTGTTTGTGTGGAGACAGTCTGTTTGAAACTGTGTTCCTCAGCGCCCGCTCTTTCTCCCCGTCGCTCCACACGCCTGGGAGTCCCTTTCTTTCTCTCCACAAGCACGTGTGTTGACTTCGTCGCACATGTGCATCTGCACAAGCGTTGAGCTCAGCAGAGCGTGTCTCTTGACACTTGATGTGCGTTGGCTGTGTCTGCGTGCTCCAGTGAAGAGAGAAACGGGAAATCATCTTGGTAGAGGCAACAAAGCAAAAGCGAGGCAGGATTGACATCTGCTCAACAGAGACGGATTCCCTGCGCTGACACAGTTCACAGTTACACGAGAAGCAATCTGAGCGGTCCATCGACCGGAGACGTGTTTCCCAAGAGGTCGTTTAGCGAGTGAACAGCAGTGTGCGCGACTTTCAGGAGTGTGCCTGGAAAGTGCCAGAATCACCAGAGCATCTGTGCAAAAGCTGCTGCCTCTGTGACCGCATTGAGGCACGTTCCCGTGTCTGCGAGTACATAGACGGCTCTTCGCGTTCACTCCGAGGGAAACGGTCCGCTATTGCTTCTGTGCGTACAGACGCGATTCCCTTGTCTCTTGCGAACACAGGGAACTCTGTGCATCCAAATCTACAGGCTAAGGACGCGTCTGCATATGTTTTGGTGAACAATCGAGTGTGCGTGTTCTGACAGCTGCCTCTATGCAGACGTCTCCACAGAGCCACTTCTGAATGCCCCGCAGCCCAGGACTGAATGGATACACTAACAAGTGCACCGGTGTGAGCAACCACATATGCAGAAGGACGTCCTTCATCTCACAGAAGCGCGAACGTCTTGGCGTTCAAGCACATGGCAGAAACAAGGTGTGAACAGATGAGCTGCTGCTATTTTCTCCGTTCGGCATGCTTGGTTGTAGCTCTCTTGCCGGTCGCCGGCTTAGCGGCTTGCTTTGCGCGACTAGGTCTGCGGAGAGAAGGAGATAGCGCCGGAAACCTTGCCTTTTGCCTTCTTCGGCGCTGGAACCTGGTTGCTGCGCCTTCTCTTTGTCCATGTGCACACACACGATTCCTCAGCGAAAACCATGCAGAAACCTTTCCACGAGCACCCAGGGATGTGCACCCAGCACCACGTGCACGCACACGCAGCTAGAGAAAAGCACCTACCTTTTCACACACTGATGCCTAAGCAAACGCGTGGCCACACACACGCACACATCCGCAAGCGCGCCTACTCCCATCTATTGAGGGAAAGACGGACGAGCAACGTCCTGACAGGCTTGAGGGGAAAAACGTCCGTTGATGGTTGGCGTACTGCACGCCCGCCTACGGGGCTGCAGGGGAATCCACATTTGGAAGGTACCTGAAGATGTGTGCCTGTTCTTGGAGCTCCGCTAGTAGGGTAGCAAAGACACTCGTAGGCAGTACTGAATGCTGCTCCGTGCTACTTCTCCTCCGCTGGCAAATGCTTCACAGTCGCCCTAGGAAAGACGTTTAACAATCGATCTCCAAGAGGAACGAAACACATGATGCCATAAGGCGAAAGAATAGCAGGGCATCTCTTCACAAGCTTGTCCCTGATCTATAGCTGAGGGCAAACACTTGTGTGCTTGTGGCAGAGCGTGTGTCTTTCCTGGAAGCGTTTGGGAGTTTTGCTCAGACGCGTGTTTCCTCAAGTTCAAGAATCAAGATCTAGGATACCTGCAGACAGGTGCCTGTTTGTGTGGAGACAGTCTGTTTGAAACTGTGTTCCTCAGCGCCCGCTCTTTCTCCCCGTCGCTCCACACGCCTGGGAGTCCCTTTCTTTCTCTCCACAAGCACGTGTGTTGACTTCGTCGCACATGTGCATCTGCACAAGCGTTGAGCTCAGCAGAGCGTGTCTCTTGACACTTGATGTGCGTTGGCTGTGTCTGCGTGCTCCAGTGAAGAAAGAAACGGGAAATCATCTTGGTAGAGGCAACAAAGCAAAAGCGAGGCAGGATTGACATCTGCTCAACAGAGACGGATTCCCTGCGCTGACACAGTTCACAGTTACACGAGAAGCAATCTGAGCGGTCCATCGACCGGAGACGTGTTTCCCAAGAGGTCGTTTAGCGAGTGAACAGCAGTGTGCGCGACTTTCAGGAGTGTGCCTGGAAAGTGCCAGAATCACCAGAGCATCTGTGCAAAAGCTGCTGCCTCTGTGACCGCATTGAGGCACGTTCCCGTGTCTGCGAGTACATAGACGGCTCTTCGCGTTCACTCCGAGGGAAACGGTCCGCTATTGCTTCTGTGCGTACAGACGCGATTCCCTTGTCTCTTGCGAACACAGGGAACTCTGTGCATCCAAATCTACAGGCTAAGGACGCGTCTGCATATGTTTTGGTGAACAATCGAGTGTGCGTGTTCTGACAGCTGCCTCTATGCAGACGTCTCCACAGAGCCACTTCTGAATGCCCCGCAGCCCAGGACTGAATGGATACACTAACAAGTGCACCGGTGTGAGCAACCACATATGCAGAAGGACGTCTTTCATCTCACAGAAGCGCGAACGTCTTGGCGTTCAAGCACATGGCAGAAACAAGGTGTGAACAGATGAGCTGCTGCTATTTTCTCCGTTCGGCATGCTTCGTTGTAGCTCTCTTGCCGGTCGCCGGCTTAGCGGCTTGCTTTGCGCGACTAGGTCTGCGGAGAGAAGGAGATAGCGCCGGAAACCTTGCCTTTTGCCTTCTTCGGCGCTGGAACCTGGTTGCTGCGCCTTCTCTTTGTCCATGTGCACACACACGATTCCTCAGCGAAAACCATGCAGAAACCTTTCCACGAGCACCCAGGGATGTGCACCCAGCACCACGTGCACCCAGCACACGCAGCTAGAGAAAAGCACCTACCTTTTCACACACTGATGCCTAAGCAAACGCGTGGCCACACACACGCACACATCCGCAAGCGCGCCTACTCCCATCTATTGAGGGAAAGACGGACGAGCAACGTCCTGACAGGCTTGAGGGGAAAAACGTCCGTTGATGGTTGGCGTACTGCACGCCCGCCTACGGGGCTGCAGGGGAATCCACATTTGGAAGGTACCTGAAGATGTGTGCCTGTTCTTGGAGCTCCGCTAGTAGGGTAGCAAAGACACTCGTAGGCAGTACTGAATGCTGCTCCGTGCTACTTCTCCTCCGCTGGCAAATGCTTCACAGTCGCCCTAGGAAAGACGTTTAACAATCGATCTCCAAGAGGAACGAAACACATGATGCCATAAGGCGAAAGAATAGCAGGGCATCTCTTCACAAGCTTGTCCCTGATCTATAGCTGAGGGCAAACACTTGTGTGCTTGTGGCAGAGCGTGTGTCTTTCCTGGAAGCGTTTGGGAGTTTTGCTCAGACGCGTGTTTCCTCAAGTTCAAGAATCAAGATCTAGGATACCTGCAGACAGGTGCCTGTTTGTGTGGAGACAGTCTGTTTGAAACTGTGTTCCTCAGCGCCCGCTCTTTCTCCCCGTCGCTCCACACGCCTGGGAGTCCCTTTCTTTCTCTCCACAAGCACGTGTGTTGACTTCGTCGCACATGTGCATCTGCACAAGCGTTGAGCTCAGCAGAGCGTGTCTCTTGACACTTGATGTGCGTTGGCTGTGTCTGCGTGCTCCAGTGAAGAGAGAAACGGGAAATCATCTTGGTAGAGGCAACAAAGCAAAAGCGAGGCAGGATTGACATCTGCTCAACAGAGACGGATTCCCTGCGCTGACACAGTTCACAGTTACACGAGAAGCAATCTGAGCGGTCCATCGACCGGAGACGTGTTTCCCAAGAGGTCGTTTAGCGAGTGAACAGCAGTGTGCGCGACTTTCAGGAGTGTGCCTGGAAAGTGCCAGAATCACCAGAGCATCTGTGCAAAAGCTGCTGCCTCTGTGACCGCATTGAGGCACGTTCCCGTGTCTGCGAGTACATAGACGGCTCTTCGCGTTCACTCCGAGGGAAACGGTCCGCTATTGCTTCTGTGCGTACAGACGCGATTCCCTTGTCTCTTGCGAACACAGGGAACTCTGTGCATCCAAATCTACAGGCTAAGGACGCGTCTGCATATGTTTTGGTGAACAATCGAGTGTGCGTGTTCTGACAGCTGCCTCTATGCAGACGTCTCCACAGAGCCACTTCTGAATGCCCCGCAGCCCAGGACTGAATGGATACACTAACAAGTGCACCGGTGTGAGCAACCACATATGCAGAAGGACGTCCTTCATCTCACAGAAGCGCGAACGTCTTGGCGTTCAAGCACATGGCAGAAACAAGGTGTGAACAGATGAGCTGCTGCTATTTTCTCCGTTCGGCATGCTTCGTTGTAGCTCTCTTGCCGGTCGCCGGCTTAGCGGCTTGCTTTGCGCGACTAGGTCTGCGGAGAGAAGGAGATAGCGCCGGAAACCTTGCCTTTTGCCTTCTTCGGCGCTGGAACCTGGTTGCTGCGCCTTCTCTTTGTCCATGTGCACACACACGATTCCTCAGCGAAAACCATGCAGAAACCTTTCCACGAGCACCCAGGGATGTGCACCCAGCACCACGTGCACGCACACGCAGCTAGAGAAAAGCACCTACCTTTTCACACACTGATGCCTAAGCAAACGCGTGGCCACACACACGCACACATCCGCAAGCGCGCCTACTCCCATCTATTGAGGGAAAGACGGACGAGCAACGTCCTGACAGGCTTGAGGGGAAAAACGTCCGTTGATGGTTGGCGTACTGCACGCCCGCCTACGGGGCTGCAGGGGAATCCACATTTGGAAGGTACCTGAAGATGTGTGCCTGTTCTTGGAGCTCCGCTAGTAGGGTAGCAAAGACACTCGTAGGCAGTACTGAATGCTGCTCCGTGCTACTTCTCCTCCGCTGGCAAATGCTTCACAGTCGCCCGAGGAAAGACGTTTAACAATCGATCTCCAAGAGGAACGAAACACATGATGCCATAAGGCGAAAGAATAGCAGGGCATCTCTTCACAAGCTTGTCCCTGATCTATAGCTGAGGGCAAACACTTGTGTGCTTGTGGCAGAGCGTGTGTCTTTCCTGGAAGCGTTTGGGAGTTTTGCTCAGACGCGTGTTTCCTCAAGTTCAAGAATCAAGATCTAGGATACCTGCAGACAGGTGCCTGTTTGTGTGGAGACAGTCTGTTTGAAACTGTGTTCCTCAGCGCCCGCTCTTTCTCCCCGTCGCTCCACACGCCTGGGAGTCCCTTTCTTTCTCTCCACAAGCACGTGTGTTGACTTCGTCGCACATGTGCATCTGCACAAGCGTTGAGCTCAGCAGAGCGTGTCTCTTGACACTTGATGTGCGTTGGCTGTGTCTGCCTGCTCCAGTGAAGAGAGAAACGGGAAATCATCTTGGTAGAGGCAACAAAGCAAAAGCGAGGCAGGATTGACATCTGCTCAACAGAGACGGATTCCCTGCGCTGACACAGTTCACAGTTACACGAGAAGCAATCTGAGCGGTCCATCGACCGGAGACGTGTTTCCCAAGAGGTCGTTTAGCGAGTGAACAGCAGTGTGCGCGACTTTCAGGAGTGTGCCTGGAAAGTGCCAGAATCACCAGAGCATCTGTGCAAAAGCTGCTGCCTCTGTGACCGCATTGAGGCACGTTCCCGTGTCTGCGAGTACATAGACGGCTCTTCGCGTTCACTCCGAGGGAAACGGTCCGCTATTGCTTCTGTGCGTACAGACGCGATTCCCTTGTCTCTTGCGAACACAGGGAACTCTGTGCATCCAAATCTACAGGCTAAGGACGCGTCTGCATATGTTTTGGTGAACAATCGAGTGTGCGTGTTCTGACAGCTGCCTCTATGCAGACGTCTCCACAGAGCCACTTCTGAATGCCCCGCAGCCCAGGACTGAATGGATACACTAACAAGTGCACCGGTGTGAGCAACCACATACGCAGAAGGACGTCTTTCATCTCACAGAAGCGCGAACGTCTTGGCGTTCAAGCACATGGCAGAAACAAGGTGTGAACAGATGAGCTGCTGCTATTTTCTCCGTTCGGCATGCTTCGTTGTAGCTCTCTTGCCGGTCGCCGGCTTAGCGGCTTGCTTTGCGCGACTAGGTCTGCGGAGAGAAGGAGATAGCGCCGGAAACCTTGCCTTTTGCCTTCTTCGGCGCTGGAACCTGGTTGCTGCGCCTTCTCTTTGTCCATGTGCACACACACGATTCCTCAGCGAAAACCATGCAGAAACCTTTCCACGAGCACCCAGGGATGTGCACCCAGCACCACGTGCACGCACACGCAGCTAGAGAAAAGCACCTACCTTTTCACACACTGATGCCTAAGCAAACGCGTGGCCACACACACGCACACATCCGCAAGCGCGCCTACTCCCATCTATTGAGGGAAAGACGGACGAGCAACGTCCTGACAGGCTTGAGGGGAAAAACGTCCGTTGATGGTTGGCGTACTGCACGCCCGCCTACGGGGCTGCAGGGGAATCCACATTTGGAAGGTACCTGAAGATGTGTGCCTGTTCTTGGAGCTCCGCTAGTAGGGTAGCAAAGACACTCGTAGGCAGTACTGAATGCTGCTCCGTGCTACTTCTCCTCCGCTGGCAAATGCTTCACAGTCGCCCGAGGAAAGACGTTTAACAATCGATCTCCAAGAGGAACGAAACACATGATGCCATAAGGCGAAAGAATAGCAGGGCATCTCTTCACAAGCTTGTCCCTGATCTATAGCTGAGGGCAAACACTTGTGTGCTTGTGGCAGAGCGTGTGTCTTTCCTGGAAGCGTTTGGGAGTTTTGCTCAGACGCGTGTTTCCTCAAGTTCAAGAATCAAGATCTAGGATACCTGCAGACAGGTGCCTGTTTGTGTGGAGACAGTCTGTTTGAAACTGTGTTCCTCAGCGCCCGCTCTTTCTCCCCGTCGCTCCACACGCCTGGGAGTCCCTTTCTTTCTCTCCACAAGCACGTGTGTTGACTTCGTCGCACATGTGCATCTGCACAAGCGTTGAGCTCAGCAGAGCGTGTCTCTTGACACTTGATGTGCGTTGGCTGTGTCTGCGTGCTCCAGTGAAGAGAGAAACGGGAAATCATCTTGGTAGAGGCAACAAAGCAAAAGCGAGGCAGGATTGACATCTGCTCAACAGAGACGGATTCCCTGCGCTGACACAGTTCACAGTTACACGAGAAGCAATCTGAGCGGTCCATCGACCGGAGACGTGTTTCCCAAGAGGTCGTTTAGCGAGTGAACAGCAGTGTGCGCGACTTTCAGGAGTGTGCCTGGAAAGTGCCAGAATCACCAGAGCATCTGTGCAAAAGCTGCTGCCTCTGTGACCGCATTGAGGCACGTTCCCGTGTCTGCGAGTACATAGACGGCTCTTCGCGTTCACTCCGAGGGAAACGGTCCGCTATTGCTTCTGTGCGTACAGACGCGATTCCCTTGTCTCTTGCGAACACAGGGAACTCTGTGCATCCAAATCTACAGGCTAAGGACGCGTCTGCATATGTTTTGGTGAACAAGCGAGTGTGCGTGTTCTGACAGCTGCCTCTATGCAGACGTCTCCACAGAGCCACTTCTGAATGCCCCGCAGCCCAGGACTGAATGGATACACTAACAAGTGCACCGGTGTGAGCAACCACATACGCAGAAGGACGTCTTTCATCTCACAGAAGCGCGAACGTCTTGGCGTTCAAGCACATGGCAGAAACAAGGTGTGAACAGATGAGCTGCTGCTATTTTCTCCGTTCGGCATGCTTCGTTGTAGCTCTCTTGCCGGTCGCCGGCTTAGCGGCTTGCTTTGCGCGACTAGGTCTGCGGAGAGAAGGAGATAGCGCCGGAAACCTTGCCTTTTGCCTTCTTCGGCGCTGGAACCTGGTTGCTGCGCCTTCTCTTTGTCCATGTGCACACACACGATTCCTCAGCGAAAACCATGCAGAAACCTTTCCACGAGCACCCAGGGATGTGCACCCAGCACCACGTGCACCCAGCACACGCAGCTAGAGAAAAGCACCTACCTTTTCACACACTGATGCCTAAGCAAACGCGTGGCCACACACACGCACACATCCGCAAGCGCGCCTACTCCCATCTATTGAGGGAAAGACGGACGAGCAACGTCCTGACAGGCTTGAGGGGAAAAACGTCCGTTGATGGTTGGCGTACTGCACGCCCGCCTACGGGGCTGCAGGGGAATCCACATTTGGAAGGTACCTGAAGATGTGTGCCTGTTCTTGGAGCTCCGCTAGTAGGGTAGCAAAGACACTCGTAGGCAGTACTGAATGCTGCTCCGTGCTACTTCTCCTCCGCTGGCAAATGCTTCACAGTCGCCCTAGGAAAGACGTTTAACAATCGATCTCCAAGAGGAACGAAACACATGATGCCATAAGGCGAAAGAATAGCAGGGCATCTCTTCACAAGCTTGTCCCTGATCTATAGCTGAGGGCAAACACTTGTGTGCTTGTGGCAGAGCGTGTGTCTTTCCTGGAAGCGTTTGGGAGTTTTGCTCAGACGCGTGTTTCCTCAAGTTCAAGAATCAAGATCTAGGATACCTGCAGACAGGTGCCTGTTTGTGTGGAGACAGTCTGTTTGAAACTGTGTTCCTCAGCGCCCGCTCTTTCTCCCCGTCGCTCCACACGCCTGGGAGTCCCTTTCTTTCTCTCCACAAGCACGTGTGTTGACTTCGTCGCACATGTGCATCTGCACAAGCGTTGAGCTCAGCAGAGCGTGTCTCTTGACACTTGATGTGCGTTGGCTGTGTCTGCGTGCTCCAGTGAAGAGAGAAACGGGAAATCATCTTGGTAGAGGCAACAAAGCAAAAGCGAGGCAGGATTGACATCTGCTCAACAGAGACGGATTCCCTGCGCTGACACAGTTCACAGTTACACGAGAAGCAATCTGAGCGGTCCATCGACCGGAGACGTGTTTCCCAAGAGGTCGTTTAGCGAGTGAACAGCAGTGTGCGCGACTTTCAGGAGTGTGCCTGGAAAGTGCCAGAATCACCAGAGCATCTGTGCAAAAGCTGCTGCCTCTGTGACCGCATTGAGGCACGTTCCCGTGTCTGCGAGTACATAGACGGCTCTTCGCGTTCACTCCGAGGGAAACGGTCCGCTATTGCTTCTGTGCGTACAGACGCGATTCCCTTGTCTCTTGCGAACACAGGGAACTCTGTGCATCCAAATCTACAGGCTAAGGACGCGTCTGCATATGTTTTGGTGAACAATCGAGTGTGCGTGTTCTGACAGCTGCCTCTATGCAGACGTCTCCACAGAGCCACTTCTGAATGCCCCGCAGCCCAGGACTGAATGGATACACTAACAAGTGCACCGGTGTGAGCAACCACATACGCAGAAGGACGTCTTTCATCTCACAGAAGCGCGAACGTCTTGGCGTTCAAGCACATGGCAGAAACAAGGTGTGAACAGATGAGCTGCTGCTATTTTCTCCGTTCGGCATGCTTCGTTGTAGCTCTCTTGCCGGTCGCCGGCTTAGCGGCTTGCTTTGCGCGACTAGGTCTGCGGAGAGAAGGAGATAGCGCCGGAAACCTTGCCTTTTGCCTTCATCGGCGCTGGAACCTGGTTGCTGCGCCTTCTCTTTGTCCATGTGCACACACACGATTCCTCAGCGAAAACCATGCAGAAACCTTTCCACGAGCACCCAGGGATGTGCACCCAGCACCACGTGCACGCACACGCAGCTAGAGAAAAGCACCTACCTTTTCACACACTGATGCCTAAGCAAACGCGTGGCCACACACACGCACACATCCGCAAGCGCGCCTACTCCCATCTATTGAGGGAAAGACGGACGAGCAACGTCCTGACAGGCTTGAGGGGAAAAACGTCCGTTGATGGTTGGCGTACTGCACGCCCGCCTACGGGGCTGCAGGGGAATCCACATTTGGAAGGTACCTGAAGATGTGTGCCTGTTCTTGGAGCTCCGCTAGTAGGGTAGCAAAGACACTCGTAGGCAGTACTGAATGCTGCTCCGTGCTACTTCTCCTCCGCTGGCAAATGCTTCACAGTCGCCCGAGGAAAGACGTTTAACAATCGATCTCCAAGAGGAACGAAACACATGATGCCATAAGGCGAAAGAATAGCAGGGCATCTCTTCACAAGCTTGCCCCTGATCTATAGCTGAGGGCAAACACTTGTGTGCTTGTGGCAGAGCGTGTGTCTTTCCTGGAAGCGTTTGGGAGTTTTGCTCAGACGCGTGTTTCCTCAAGTTCAAGAATCAAGATCTAGGATACCTGCAGACAGGTGCCTGTTTGTGTGGAGACAGTCTGTTTGAAACTGTGTTCCTCAGCGCCCGCTCTTTCTCCCCGTCGCTCCACACGCCTGGGAGTCCCTTTCTTTCTCTCCACAAGCACGTGTGTTGACTTCGTCGCACATGTGCATCTGCACAAGCGTTGAGCTCAGCAGAGCGTGTCTCTTGACACTTGATGTGCGTTGGCTGTGTCTGCGTGCTCCAGTGAAGAGAGAAACGGGAAATCATCTTGGTAGAGGCAACAAAGCAAAAGCGAGGCAGGATTGACATCTGCTCAACAGAGACGGATTCCCTGCGCTGACACAGTTCACAGTTACACGAGAAGCAATCTGAGCGGTCCATCGACCGGAGACGTGTTTCCCAAGAGGTCGTTTAGCGAGTGAACAGCAGTGTGCGCGACTTTCAGGAGTGTGCCTGGAAAGTGCCAGAATCACCAGAGCATCTGTGCAAAAGCTGCTGCCTCTGTGACCGCATTGAGGCACGTTCCCGTGTCTGCGAGTACATAGACGGCTCTTCGCGTTCACTCCGAGGGAAACGGTCCGCTATTGCTTCTGTGCGTACAGACGCGATTCCCTTGTCTCTTGCGAACACAGGGAACTCTGTGCATCCAAATCTACAGGCTAAGGACGCGTCTGCATATGTTTTGGTGAACAATCGAGTGTGCGTGTTCTGACAGCTGCCTCTATGCAGACGTCTCCACAGAGCCACTTCTGAATGCCCCGCAGCCCAGGACTGAAGGGATACACTAACAAGTGCACCGGTGTGAGCAACCACATACGCAGAAGGACGTCTTTCATCTCACAGAAGCGCGAACGTCTTGGCGTTCAAGCACATGGCAGAAACAAGGTGTGAACAGATGAGCTGCTGCTATTTTCTCCGTTCGGCATGCTTGGTTGTAGCTCTCTTGCCGGTCGCCGGCTTAGCGGCTTGCTTTGCGTGACTAGGTCTGCGGAGAGAAGGAGATAGCGCCGGAAACCTTGCCTTTTGCCTTCTTCGGCGCTGGAACCTGGTTGCTGCGCCTTCTCTTTGTCCATGTGCACACACACGATTCCTCAGCGAAAACCATGCAGAAACCTTTCCACGAGCACCCAGGGATGTGCACCCAGCACCACGTGCACGCACACGCAGCTAGAGAAAAGCACCTACCTTTTCACACACTGATGCCTAAGCAAACGCGTGGCCACACACACGCACACATCCGCAAGCGCGCCTACTCCCATCTATTGAGGGAAAGACGGACGAGCAACGTCCTGACAGGCTTGAGGGGAAAAACGTCCGTTGATGGTTGGCGTACTGCACGCCCGCCTACGGGGCTGCAGGGGAATCCACATTTGGAAGGTACCTGAAGATGTGTGCCTGTTCTTGGAGCTCCGCTAGTAGGGTAGCAAAGACACTCGTAGGCAGTACTGAATGCTGCTCCGTGCTACTTCTCCTCCGCTGGCAAATGCTTCACAGTCGCCCGAGGAAAGACGTTTAACAATCGATCTCCAAGAGGAACGAAACACATGATGCCATAAGGCGAAAGAATAGCAGGGCATCTCTTCACAAGCTTGCCCCTGATCTATAGCTGAGGGCAAACACTTGTGTGCTTGTGGCAGAGCGTGTGTCTTTCCTGGAAGCGTTTGGGAGTTTTGCTCAGACGCGTGTTTCCTCAAGTTCAAGAATCAAGATCTAGGATACCTGCAGACAGGTGCCTGTTTGTGTGGAGACAGTCTGTTTGAAACTGTGTTCCTCAGCGCCCGCTCTTTCTCCCCGTCGCTCCACACGCCTGGGAGTCCCTTTCTTTCTCTCCACAAGCACGTGTGTTGACTTCGTCGCACATGTGCATCTGCACAAGCGTTGAGCTCAGCAGAGCGTGTCTCTTGACACTTGATGTGCGTTGGCTGTGTCTGCGTGCTCCAGTGAAGAGAGAAACGGGAAATCATCTTGGTAGAGGCAACAAAGCAAAAGCGAGGCAGGATTGACATCTGCTCAACAGAGACGGATTCCCTGCGCTGACACAGTTCACAGTTACACGAGAAGCAATCTGAGCGGTCCATCGACCGGAGACGTGTTTCCCAAGAGGTCGTTTAGCGAGTGAACAGCAGTGTGCGCGACTTTCAGGAGTGTGCCTGGAAAGTGCCAGAATCACCAGAGCATCTGTGCAAAAGCTGCTGCCTCTGTGACCGCATTGAGGCACGTTCCCGTGTCTGCGAGTACATAGACGGCTCTTCGCGTTCACTCCGAGGGAAACGGTCCGCTATTGCTTCTGTGCGTACAGACGCGATTCCCTTGTCTCTTGCGAACACAGGGAACTCTGTGCATCCAAATCTACAGGCTAAGGACGCGTCTGCATATGTTTTGGTGAACAATCGAGTGTGCGTGTTCTGACAGCTGCCTCTATGCAGACGTCTCCACAGAGCCACTTCTGAATGCCCCGCAGCCCAGGACTGAAGGGATACACTAACAAGTGCACCGGTGTGAGCAACCACATACGCAGAAGGACGTCTTTCATCTCACAGAAGCGCGAACGTCTTGGCGTTCAAGCACATGGCAGAAACAAGGTGTGAACAGATGAGCTGCTGCTATTTTCTCCGTTCGGCATGCTTGGTTGTAGCTCTCTTGCCGGTCGCCGGCTTAGCGGCTTGCTTTGCGTGACTAGGTCTGCGGAGAGAAGGAGATAGCGCCGGAAACCTTGCCTTTTGCCTTCTTCGGCGCTGGAACCTGGTTGCTGCGCCTTCTCTTTGTCCATGTGCACACACACGATTCCTCAGCGAAAACCATGCAGAAACCTTTCCACGAGCACCCAGGGATGTGCACCCAGCACCACGTGCACGCACACGCAGCTAGAGAAAAGCACCTACCTTTTCACACACTGATGCCTAAGCAAACGCGTGGCCACACACACGCACACATCCGCAAGCGCGCCTACTCCCATCTATTGAGGGAAAGACGGACGAGCAACGTCCTGACAGGCTTGAGGGGAAAAACGTCCGTTGATGGTTGGCGTACTGCACGCCCGCCTACGGGGCTGCAGGGGAATCCACATTTGGAAGGTACCTGAAGATGTGTGCCTGTTCTTGGAGCTCCGCTAGTAGGGTAGCAAAGACACTCGTAGGCAGTACTGAATGCTGCTCCGTGCTACTTCTCCTCCGCTGGCAAATGCTTCACAGTCGCCCGAGGAAAGACGTTTAACAATCGATCTCCAAGAGGAACGAAACACATGATGCCATAAGGCGAAAGAATAGCAGGGCATCTCTTCACAAGCTTGTCCCTGATCTATAGCTGAGGGCAAACACTTGTGTGCTTGTGGCAGAGCGTGTGTCTTTCCTGGAAGCGTTTGGGAGTTTTGCTCAGACGCGTGTTTCCTCAAGTTCAAGAATCAAGATCTAGGATACCTGCAGACAGGTGCCTGTTTGTGTGGAGACAGTCTGTTTGAAACTGTGTTCCTCAGCGCCCGCTCTTTCTCCCCGTCGCTCCACACGCCTGGGAGTCCCTTTCTTTCTCTCCACAAGCACGTGTGTTGACTTCGTCGCACATGTGCATCTGCACAAGCGTTGAGCTCAGCAGAGCGTGTCTCTTGACACTTGATGTGCGTTGGCTGTGTCTGCGTGCTCCAGTGAAGAGAGAAACGGGAAATCATCTTGGTAGAGGCAACAAAGCAAAAGCGAGGCAGGATTGACATCTGCTCAACAGAGACGGATTCCCTGCGCTGACACAGTTCACAGTTACACGAGAAGCAATCTGAGCGGTCCATCGACCGGAGACGTGTTTCCCAAGAGGTCGTTTAGCGAGTGAACAGCAGTGTGCGCGACTTTCAGGAGTGTGCCTGGAAAGTGCCAGAATCACCAGAGCATCTGTGCAAAAGCTGCTGCCTCTGTGACCGCATTGAGGCACGTTCCCGTGTCTGCGAGTACATAGACGGCTCTTCGCGTTCACTCCGAGGGAAACGGTCCGCTATTGCTTCTGTGCGTACAGACGCGATTCCCTTGTCTCTTGCGAACACAGGGAACTCTGTGCATCCAAATCTACAGGCTAAGGACGCGTCTGCATATGTTTTGGTGAACAATCGAGTGTGCGTGTTCTGACAGCTGCCTCTATGCAGACGTCTCCACAGAGCCACTTCTGAATGCCCCGCAGCCCAGGACTGAATGGATACACTAACAAGTGCACCGGTGTGAGCAACCACATACGCAGAAGGACGTCTTTCATCTCACAGAAGCGCGAACGTCTTGGCGTTCAAGCACATGGCAGAAACAAGGTGTGAACAGATGAGCTGCTGCTATTTTCTCCGTTCGGCATGCTTCGTTGTAGCTCTCTTGCCGGTCGCCGGCTTAGCGGCTTGCTTTGCGCGACTAGGTCTGCGGAGAGAAGGAGATAGCGCCGGAAACCTTGCCTTTTGCCTTCTTCGGCGCTGGAACCTGGTTGCTGCGCCTTCTCTTTGTCCATGTGCACACACACGATTCCTCAGCGAAAACCATGCAGAAACCTTTCCACGAGCACCCAGGGATGTGCACCCAGCACCACGTGCACGCACACGCAGCTAGAGAAAAGCACCTACCTTTTCACACACTGATGCCTAAGCAAACGCGTGGCCACACACACGCACACATCCGCAAGCGCGCCTACTCCCATCTATTGAGGGAAAGACGGACGAGCAACGTCCTGACAGGCTTGAGGGGAAAAACGTCCGTTGATGGTTGGCGTACTGCACGCCCGCCTACGGGGCTGCAGGGGAATCCACATTTGGAAGGTACCTGAAGATGTGTGCCTGTTCTTGGAGCTCCGCTAGTAGGGTAGCAAAGACACTCGTAGGCAGTACTGAATGCTGCTCCGTGCTACTTCTCCTCCGCTGGCAAATGCTTCACAGTCGCCCTAGGAAAGACGTTTAACAATCGATCTCCAAGAGGAACGAAACACATGATGCCATAAGGCGAAAGAATAGCAGGGCATCTCTTCACAAGCTTGTCCCTGATCTATAGCTGAGGGCAAACACTTGTGTGCTTGTGGCAGAGCGTGTGTCTTTCCTGGAAGCGTTTGGGAGTTTTGCTCAGACGCGTGTTTCCTCAAGTTCAAGAATCAAGATCTAGGATACCTGCAGACAGGTGCCTGTTTGTGTGGAGACAGTCTGTTTGAAACTGTGTTCCTCAGCGCCCGCTCTTTCTCCCCGTCGCTCCACACGCCTGGGAGTCCCTTTCTTTCTCTCCACAAGCACGTGTGTTGACTTCGTCGCACATGTGCATCTGCACAAGCGTTGAGCTCAGCAGAGCGTGTCTCTTGACACTTGATGTGCGTTGGCTGTGTCTGCGTGCTCCAGTGAAGAGAGAAACGGGAAATCATCTTGGTAGAGGCAACAAAGCAAAAGCGAGGCAGGATTGACATCTGCTCAACAGAGACGGATTCCCTGCGCTGACACAGTTCACAGTTACACGAGAAGCAATCTGAGCGGTCCATCGACCGGAGACGTGTTTCCCAAGAGGTCGTTTAGCGAGTGAACAGCAGTGTGCGCGACTTTCAGGAGTGTGCCTGGAAAGTGCCAGAATCACCAGAGCATCTGTGCAAAAGCTGCTGCCTCTGTGACCGCATTGAGGCACGTTCCCGTGTCTGCGAGTACATAGACGGCTCTTCGCGTTCACTCCGAGGGAAACGGTCCGCTATTGCTTCTGTGCGTACAGACGCGATTCCCTTGTCTCTTGCGAACACAGGGAACTCTGTGCATCCAAATCTACAGGCTAAGGACGCGTCTGCATATGTTTTGGTGAACAATCGAGTGTGCGTGTTCTGACAGCTGCCTCTATGCAGACGTCTCCACAGAGCCACTTCTGAATGCCCCGCAGCCCAGGACTGAATGGATACACTAACAAGTGCACCGGTGTGAGCAACCACATACGCAGAAGGACGTCTTTCATCTCACAGAAGCGCGAACGTCTTGGCGTTCAAGCACATGGCAGAAACAAGGTGTGAACAGATGAGCTGCTGCTATTTTCTCCGTTCGGCATGCTTCGTTGTAGCTCTCTTGCCGGTCGCCGGCTTAGCGGCTTGCTTTGCGCGACTAGGTCTGCGGAGAGAAGGAGATAGCGCCGGAAACCTTGCCTTTTGCCTTCTTCGGCGCTGGAACCTGGTTGCTGCGCCTTCTCTTTGTCCATGTGCACACACACGATTCCTCAGCGAAAACCATGCAGAAACCTTTCCACGAGCACCCAGGGATGTGCACCCAGCACCACGTGCACGCACACGCAGCTAGAGAAAAGCACCTACCTTTTCACACACTGATGCCTAAGCAAACGCGTGGCCACACACACGCACACATCCGCAAGCGCGCCTACTCCCATCTATTGAGGGAAAGACGGACGAGCAACGTCCTGACAGGCTTGAGGGGAAAAACGTCCGTTGATGGTTGGCGTACTGCACGCCCGCCTACGGGGCTGCAGGGGAATCCACATTTGGAAGGTACCTGAAGATGTGTGCCTGTTCTTGGAGCTCCGCTAGTAGGGTAGCAAAGACACTCGTAGGCAGTACTGAATGCTGCTCCGTGCTACTTCTCCTCCGCTGGCAAATGCTTCACAGTCGCCCGAGGAAAGACGTTTAACAATCGATCTCCAAGAGGAACGAAACACATGATGCCATAAGGCGAAAGAATAGCAGGGCATCTCTTCACAAGCTTGTCCCTGATCTATAGCTGAGGGCAAACACTTGTGTGCTTGTGGCAGAGCGTGTGTCTTTCCTGGAAGCGTTTGGGAGTTTTGCTCAGACGCGTGTTTCCTCAAGTTCAAGAATCAAGATCTAGGATACCTGCAGACAGGTGCCTGTTTGTGTGGAGACAGTCTGTTTGAAACTGTGTTCCTCAGCGCCCGCTCTTTCTCCCCGTCGCTCCACACGCCTGGGAGTCCCTTTCTTTCTCTCCACAAGCACGTGTGTTGACTTCGTCGCACATGTGCATCTGCACAAGCGTTGAGCTCAGCAGAGCGTGTCTCTTGACACTTGATGTGCGTTGGCTGTGTCTGCCTGCTCCAGTGAAGAGAGAAACGGGAAATCATCTTGGTAGAGGCAACAAAGCAAAAGCGAGGCAGGATTGACATCTGCTCAACAGAGACGGATTCCCTGCGCTGACACAGTTCACAGTTACACGAGAAGCAATCTGAGCGGTCCATCGACCGGAGACGTGTTTCCCAAGAGGTCGTTTAGCGAGTGAACAGCAGTGTGCGCGACTTTCAGGAGTGTGCCTGGAAAGTGCCAGAATCACCAGAGCATCTGTGCAAAAGCTGCTGCCTCTGTGACCGCATTGAGGCACGTTCCCGTGTCTGCGAGTACATAGACGGCTCTTCGCGTTCACTCCGAGGGAAACGGTCCGCTATTGCTTCTGTGCGTACAGACGCGATTCCCTTGTCTCTTGCGAACACAGGGAACTCTGTGCATCCAAATCTACAGGCTAAGGACGCGTCTGCATATGTTTTGGTGAACAAGCGAGTGTGCGTGTTCTGACAGCTGCCTCTATGCAGACGTCTCCACAGAGCCACTTCTGAATGCCCCGCAGCCCAGGACTGAATGGATACACTAACAAGTGCACCGGTGTGAGCAACCACATACGCAGAAGGACGTCTTTCATCTCACAGAAGCGCGAACGTCTTGGCGTTCAAGCACATGGCAGAAACAAGGTGTGAACAGATGAGCTGCTGCTATTTTCTCCGTTCGGCATGCTTCGTTGTAGCTCTCTTGCCGGTCGCCGGCTTAGCGGCTTGCTTTGCGCGACTAGGTCTGCGGAGAGAAGGAGATAGCGCCGGAAACCTTGCCTTTTGCCTTCTTCGGCGCTGGAACCTGGTTGCTGCGCCTTCTCTTTGTCCATGTGCACACACACGATTCCTCAGCGAAAACCATGCAGAAACCTTTCCACGAGCACCCAGGGATGTGCACCCAGCACCACGTGCACGCACACGCAGCTAGAGAAAAGCACCTACCTTTTCACACACTGATGCCTAAGCAAACGCGTGGCCACACACACGCACACATCCGCAAGCGCGCCTACTCCCATCTATTGAGGGAAAGACGGACGAGCAACGTCCTGACAGGCTTGAGGGGAAATACGTCCGTTGATGGTTGGCGTACTGCACGCCCGCCTACGGGGCTGCAGGGGAATCCACATTTGGAAGGTACCTGAAGATGTGTGCCTGTTCTTGGAGCTCCGCTAGTAGGGTAGCAAAGACACTCGTAGGCAGTACTGAATGCTGCTCCGTGCTACTTCTCCTCCGCTGGCAAATGCTTCACAGTCGCCCGAGGAAAGACGTTTAACAATCGATCTCCAAGAGGAACGAAACACATGATGCCATAAGGCGAAAGAATAGCAGGGCATCTCTTCACAAGCTTGTCCCTGATCTATAGCTGAGGGCAAACACTTGTGTGCTTGTGGCAGAGCGTGTGTCTTTCCTGGAAGCGTTTGGGAGTTTTGCTCAGACGCGTGTTTCCTCAAGTTCAAGAATCAAGATCTAGGATACCTGCAGACAGGTGCCTGTTTGTGTGGAGACAGTCTGTTTGAAACTGTGTTCCTCAGCGCCCGCTCTTTCTCCCCGTCGCTCCACACGCCTGGGAGTCCCTTTCTTTCTCTCCACAAGCACGTGTGTTGACTTCGTCGCACATGTGCATCTGCACAAGCGTTGAGCTCAGCAGAGCGTGTCTCTTGACACTTGATGTGCGTTGGCTGTGTCTGCGTGCTCCAGTGAAGAGAGAAACGGGAAATCATCTTGGTAGAGGCAACAAAGCAAAAGCGAGGCAGGATTGACATCTGCTCAACAGAGACGGATTCCCTGCGCTGACACAGTTCACAGTTACACGAGAAGCAATCTGAGCGGTCCATCGACCGGAGACGTGTTTCCCAAGAGGTCGTTTAGCGAGTGAACAGCAGTGTGCGCGACTTTCAGGAGTGTGCCTGGAAAGTGCCAGAATCACCAGAGCATCTGTGCAAAAGCTGCTGCCTCTGTGACCGCATTGAGGCACGTTCCCGTGTCTGCGAGTACATAGACGGCTCTTCGCGTTCACTCCGAGGGAAACGGTCCGCTATTGCTTCTGTGCGTACAGACGCGATTCCCTTGTCTCTTGCGAACACAGGGAACTCTGTGCATCCAAATCTACAGGCTAAGGACGCGTCTGCATATGTTTTGGTGAACAAGCGAGTGTGCGTGTTCTGACAGCTGCCTCTATGCAGACGTCTCCACAGAGCCACTTCTGAATGCCCCGCAGCCCAGGACTGAAGGGATACACTAACAAGTGCACCGGTGTGAGCAACCACATATGCAGAAGGACGTCTTTCATCTCACAGAAGCGCGAACGTCTTGGCGTTCAAGCACATGGCAGAAACAAGGTGTGAACAGATGAGCTGCTGCTATTTTCTCCGTTCGGCATGCTTCGTTGTAGCTCTCTTGCCGGTCGCCGGCTTAGCGGCTTGCTTTGCGCGACTAGGTCTGCGGAGAGAAGGAGATAGCGCCGGAAACCTTGCCTTTTGCCTTCTTCGGCGCTGGAACCCGGTTGCTGCGCCTTCTCTTTGTCCATGTGCACACACACGATTCCTCAGCGAAAACCATGCAGAAACCTTTCCACGAGCACCCAGGGATGTGCACCCAGCACTACGTGCACGCACACGCAGCTAGAGAAAAGCACCTACCTTTTCACACACTGATGCCTAAGCAAACGCGTGGCCACACACACGCACACATCCGCAAGCGCGCCTACTCCCATCTATTGAGGGAAAGACGGACGAGCAACGTCCTGACAGGCTTGAGGGGAAATACGTCCGTTGATGGTTGGCGTACTGCACGCCCGCCTACGGGGCTGCAGGGGAATCCACATTTGGAAGGTACCTGAAGATGTGTGCCTGTTCTTGGAGCTCCGCTAGTAGGGTAGCAAAGACACTCGTAGGCAGTACTGAATGCTGCTCCGTGCTACTTCTCCTCCGCTGGCAAATGCTTCACAGTCGCCCGAGGAAAGACGTTTAACAATCGATCTCCAAGAGGAACGAAACACATGATGCCATAAGGCGAAAGAATAGCAGGGCATCTCTTCACAAGCTTGTCCCTGATCTATAGCTGAGGGCAAACACTTGTGTGCTTGTGGGAGAGCGTGTGTCTTTCCTGGAAGTGTTTGGGAGTTTTGCTCAGACGCGTGTTTCCTCAAGTTCAAGAATCAAGATCTAGGATACCTGCAGACAGGTGCCTGTTTGTGTGGAGACAGTCTGTTTGAAACTGTGTTCCTCAGCGCCCGCTCTTTCTCCCCGTCGCTCCACACGCCTGGGAGTCCCTTTCTTTCTCTCCACAAGCACGTGTGTTGACTTCGTCGCACATGTGCATCTGCACAAGCGTTGAGCTCAGCAGAGCGTGTCTCTTGACACTTGATGTGCGTTGGCTGTGTCTGCCTGCTCCAGTGAAGAGAGAAACGGGAAATCATCTTGGTAGAGGCAACAAAGCAAAAGCGAGGCAGGATTGACATCTGCTCAACAGAGACGGATTCCCTGCGCTGACACAGTTCACAGTTACACGAGAAGCAATCTGAGCGGTCCATCGACCGGAGACGTGTTTCCCAAGAGGTCGTTTAGCGAGTGAACAGCAGTGTGCGCGACTTTCAGGAGTGTGCCTGGAAAGTGCCAGAATCACCAGAGCATCTGTGCAAAAGCTGCTGCCTCTGTGACCGCATTGAGGCACGTTCCCGTGTCTGCGAGTACATAGACGGCTCTTCGCGTTCACTCCGAGGGAAACGGTCCGCTATTGCTTCTGTGCGTACAGACGCGATTCCCTTGTCTCTTGCGAACACAGGGAACTCTGTGCATCCAAATCTACAGGCTAAGGACGCGTCTGCATATGTTTTGGTGAACAAGCGAGTGTGCGTGTTCTGACAGCTGCCTCTATGCAGACGTCTCCACAGAGCCACTTCTGAATGCCCCGCAGCCCAGGACTGAAGGGATACACTAACAAGTGCACCGGTGTGAGCAACCACATATGCAGAAGGACGTCTTTCATCTCACAGAAGCGCGAACGTCTTGGCGTTCAAGCACATGGCAGAAACAAGGTGTGAACAGATGAGCTGCTGCTATTTTCTCCGTTCGGCATGCTTCGTTGTAGCTCTCTTGCCGGTCGCCGGCTTAGCGGCTTGCTTTGCGCGACTAGGTCTGCGGAGAGAAGGAGATAGCGCCGGAAACCTTGCCTTTTGCCTTCTTCGGCGCTGGAACCCGGTTGCTGCGCCTTCTCTTTGTCCATGTGCACACACACGATTCCTCAGCGAAAACCATGCAGAAACCTTTCCACGAGCACCCAGGGATGTGCACCCAGCACTACGTGCACGCACACGCAGCTAGAGAAAAGCACCTACCTTTTCACACACTGATGCCTAAGCAAACGCGTGGCCACACACACGCACACATCCGCAAGCGCGCCTACTCCCATCTATTGAGGGAAAGACGGACGAGCAACGTCCTGACAGGCTTGAGGGGAAATACGTCCGTTGATGGTTGGCGTACTGCACGCCCGCCTACGGGGCTGCAGGGGAATCCACATTTGGAAGGTACCTGAAGATGTGTGCCTGTTCTTGGAGCTCCGCTAGTAGGGTAGCAAAGACACTCGTAGGCAGTACTGAATGCTGCTCCGTGCTACTTCTCCTCCGCTGGCAAATGCTTCACAGTCGCCCGAGGAAAGACGTTTAACAATCGATCTCCAAGAGGAACGAAACACATGATGCCATAAGGCGAAAGAATAGCAGGGCATCTCTTCACAAGCTTGTCCCTGATCTATAGCTGAGGGCAAACACTTGTGTGCTTGTGGGAGAGCGTGTGTCTTTCCTGGAAGTGTTTGGGAGTTTTGCTCAGACGCGTGTTTCCTCAAGTTCAAGAATCAAGATCTAGGATACCTGCAGACAGGTGCCTGTTTGTGTGGAGACAGTCTGTTTGAAACTGTGTTCCTCAGCGCCCGCTCTTTCTCCCCGTCGCTCCACACGCCTGGGAGTCCCTTTCTTTCTCTCCACAAGCACGTGTGTTGACTTCGTCGCACATGTGCATCTGCACAAGCGTTGAGCTCAGCAGAGCGTGTCTCTTGACACTTGATGTGCGTTGGCTGTGTCTGCCTGCTCCAGTGAAGAGAGAAACGGGAAATCATCTTGGTAGAGGCAACAAAGCAAAAGCGAGGCAGGATTGACATCTGCTCAACAGAGACGGATTCCCTGCGCTGACACAGTTCACAGTTACACGAGAAGCAATCTGAGCGGTCCATCGACCGGAGACGTGTTTCCCAAGAGGTCGTTTAGCGAGTGAACAGCAGTGTGCGCGACTTTCAGGAGTGTGCCTGGAAAGTGCCAGAATCACCAGAGCATCTGTGCAAAAGCTGCTGCCTCTGTGACCGCATTGAGGCACGTTCCCGTGTCTGCGAGTACATAGACGGCTCTTCGCGTTCACTCCGAGGGAAACGGTCCGCTATTGCTTCTGTGCGTACAGACGCGATTCCCTTGTCTCTTGCGAACACAGGGAACTCTGTGCATCCAAATCTACAGGCTAAGGACGCGTCTGCATATGTTTTGGTGAACAAGCGAGTGTGCGTGTTCTGACAGCTGCCTCTATGCAGACGTCTCCACAGAGCCACTTCTGAATGCCCCGCAGCCCAGGACTGAAGGGATACACTAACAAGTGCACCGGTGTGAGCAACCACATATGCAGAAGGACGTCTTTCATCTCACAGAAGCGCGAACGTCTTGGCGTTCAAGCACATGGCAGAAACAAGGTGTGAACAGATGAGCTGCTGCTATTTTCTCCGTTCGGCATGCTTCGTTGTAGCTCTCTTGCCGGTCGCCGGCTTAGCGGCTTGCTTTGCGCGACTAGGTCTGCGGAGAGAAGGAGATAGCGCCGGAAACCTTGCCTTTTGCCTTCTTCGGCGCTGGAACCCGGTTGCTGCGCCTTCTCTTTGTCCATGTGCACACACACGATTCCTCAGCGAAAACCATGCAGAAACCTTTCCACGAGCACCCAGGGATGTGCACCCAGCACTACGTGCACGCACACGCAGCTAGAGAAAAGCACCTACCTTTTCACACACTGATGCCTAAGCAAACGCGTGGCCACACACACGCACACATCCGCAAGCGCGCCTACTCCCATCTATTGAGGGAAAGACGGACGAGCAACGTCCTGACAGGCTTGAGGGGAAATACGTCCGTTGATGGTTGGCGTACTGCACGCCCGCCTACGGGGCTGCAGGGGAATCCACATTTGGAAGGTACCTGAAGATGTGTGCCTGTTCTTGGAGCTCCGCTAGTAGGGTAGCAAAGACACTCGTAGGCAGTACTGAATGCTGCTCCGTGCTACTTCTCCTCCGCTGGCAAATGCTTCACAGTCGCCCGAGGAAAGACGTTTAACAATCGATCTCCAAGAGGAACGAAACACATGATGCCATAAGGCGAAAGAATAGCAGGGCATCTCTTCACAAGCTTGTCCCTGATCTATAGCTGAGGGCAAACACTTGTGTGCTTGTGGGAGAGCGTGTGTCTTTCCTGGAAGCGTTTGGGAGTTTTGCTCAGACGCGTGTTTCCTCAAGTTCAAGAATCAAGATCTAGGATACCTGCAGACAGGTGCCTGTTTGTGTGGAGACAGTCTGTTTGAAACTGTGTTCCTCAGCGCCCGCTCTTTCTCCCCGTCGCTCCACACGCCTGGGAGTCCCTTTCTTTCTCTCCACAAGCACGTGTGTTGACTTCGTCGCACATGTGCATCTGCACAAGCGTTGAGCTCAGCAGAGCGTGTCTCTTGACACTTGATGTGCGTTGGCTGTGTCTGCGTGCTCCAGTGAAGAGAGAAACGGGAAATCATCTTGGTAGAGGCAACAAAGCAAAAGCGAGGCAGGATTGACATCTGCTCAACAGAGACGGATTCCCTGCGCTGACACAGTTCACAGTTACACGAGAAGCAATCTGAGCGGTCCATCGACCGGAGACGTGTTTCCCAAGAGGTCGTTTAGCGAGTGAACAGCAGTGTGCGCGACTTTCAGGAGTGTGCCTGGAAAGTGCCAGAATCACCAGAGCATCTGTGCAAAAGCTGCTGCCTCTGTGACCGCATTGAGGCACGTTCCCGTGTCTGCGAGTACATAGACGGCTCTTCGCGTTCACTCCGAGGGAAACGGTCCGCTATTGCTTCTGTGCGTACAGACGCGATTCCCTTGTCTCTTGCGAACACAGGGAACTCTGTGCATCCAAATCTACAGGCTAAGGACGCGTCTGCATATGTTTTGGTGAACAAGCGAGTGTGCGTGTTCTGACAGCTGCCTCTATGCAGACGTCTCCACAGAGCCACTTCTGAATGCCCCGCAGCCCAGGACTGAAGGGATACACTAACAAGTGCACCGGTGTGAGCAACCACATATGCAGAAGGACGTCTTTCATCTCACAGAAGCGCGAACGTCTTGGCGTTCAAGCACATGGCAGAAACAAGGTGTGAACAGATGAGCTGCTGCTATTTTCTCCGTTCGGCATGCTTCGTTGTAGCTCTCTTGCCGGTCGCCGGCTTAGCGGCTTGCTTTGCGCGACTAGGTCTGCGGAGAGAAGGAGATAGCGCCGGAAACCTTGCCTTTTGCCTTCTTCGGCGCTGGAACCCGGTTGCTGCGCCTTCTCTTTGTCCATGTGCACACACACGATTCCTCAGCGAAAACCATGCAGAAACCTTTCCACGAGCACCCAGGGATGTGCACCCAGCACCACGTGCACGCACACGCAGCGAGAGAAAAGCACCTACCTTTTCACACACTGATGCCTAAGCAAACGCGTGGCCACACACACGCACACATCCGCAAGCGCGCCTACTCCCATCTATTGAGGGAAAGACGGACGAGCAACGTCCTGACAGGCTTGAGGGGAAAAACGTCCGTTGATGGTTGGCGTACTGCACGCCCGCCTACGGGACTGCAGGAGAATCCACATTTGGAAGGTACCTGAAGATGTGTGCCTGTTCTTGGAGCTCCGCTAGTAGGGTAGCAAAGACACTCGTAGGCAGTACTGAATGCTGCTCCGTGCTACTTCTCCTCCGCTGGCAAATGCTTCACAGTCGCCCTAGGAAAGACGTTTAACAATCGATCTCCAAGAGGAACGAAACACATGATGCCATAAGGCGAAAGAATAGCAGGGCATCTCTTCACAAGCTTGTCCCTGATCTATAGCTGAGGGCAAACACTTGTGTGCTTGTGGGAGAGCGTGTGTCTTTCCTGGAAGCGTTTGGGAGTTTTGCTCAGACGCGTGTTTCCTCAAGTTCAAGAATCAAGATCTAGGATACCTGCAGACAGGTGCCTGTTTGTGTGGAGACAGTCTGTTTGAAACTGTGTTCCTCAGCGCCCGCTCTTTCTCCCCGTCGCTCCACACGCCTGGGAGTCCCTTTCTTTCTCTCCACAAGCACGTGTGTTGACTTCGTCGCACATGTGCATCTGCACAAGCGTTGAGCTCAGCAGAGCGTGTCTCTTGACACTTGATGTGCGTTGGCTGTGTCTGCGTGCTCCAGTGAAGAGAGAAACGGGAAATCATCTTGGTAGAGGCAACAAAGCAAAAGCGAGGCAGGATTGACATCTGCTCAACAGAGACGGATTCCCTGCGCTGACACAGTTCACAGTTACACGAGAAGCAATCTGAGCGGTCCATCGACCGGAGACGTGTTTCCCAAGAGGTCGTTTAGCGAGTGAACAGCAGTGTGCGCGACTTTCAGGAGTGTGCCTGGAAAGTGCCAGAATCACCAGAGCATCTGTGCAAAAGCTGCTGCCTCTGTGACCGCATTGAGGCACGTTCCCGTGTCTGCGAGTACATAGACGGCTCTTCGCGTTCACTCCGAGGGAAACGGTCCGCTATTGCTTCTGTGCGTACAGACGCGATTCCCTTGTCTCTTGCGAACACAGGGAACTCTGTGCATCCAAATCTACAGGCTAAGGACGCGTCTGCATATGTTTTGGTGAACAATCGAGTGTGCGTGTTCTGACAGCTGCCTCTATGCAGACGTCTCCACAGAGCCACTTCTGAATGCCCCGCAGCCCAGGACTGAAGGGATACACTAACAAGTGCACCGGTGTGAGCAACCACATATGCAGAAGGACGTCTTTCATCTCACAGAAGCGCGAACGTCTTGGCGTTCAAGCACATGGCAGAAACAAGGTGTGAACAGATGAGCTGCTGCTATTTTCTCCGTTCGGCATGCTTCGTTGTAGCTCTCTTGCCGGTCGCCGGCTTAGCGGCTTGCTTTGCGCGACTAGGTCTGCGGAGAGAAGGAGATAGCGCCGGAAACCTTGCCTTTTGCCTTCTTCGGCGCTGGAACCCGGTTGCTGCGCCTTCTCTTTGTCCATGTGCACACACACGATTCCTCAGCGAAAACCATGCAGAAACCTTTCCACGAGCACCCAGGGATGTGCACCCAGCACCACGTGCACGCACACGCAGCGAGAGAAAAGCACCTACCTTTTCACACACTGATGCCTAAGCAAACGCGTGGCCACACACACGCACACATCCGCAAGCGCGCCTACTCCCATCTATTGAGGGAAAGACGGACGAGCAACGTCCTGACAGGCTTGAGGGGAAAAACGTCCGTTGATGGTTGGCGTACTGCACGCCCGCCTACGGGACTGCAGGAGAATCCACATTTGGAAGGTACCTGAAGATGTGTGCCTGTTCTTGGAGCTCCGCTAGTAGGGTAGCAAAGACACTCGTAGGCAGTACTGAATGCTGCTCCGTGCTACTTCTCCTCCGCTGGCAAATGCTTCACAGTCGCCCTAGGAAAGACGTTTAACAATCGATCTCCAAGAGGAACGAAACACATGATGCCATAAGGCGAAAGAATAGCAGGGCATCTCTTCACAAGCTTGTCCCTGATCTATAGCTGAGGGCAAACACTTGTGTGCTTGTGGGAGAGCGTGTGTCTTTCCTGGAAGTGTTTGGGAGTTTTGCTCAGACGCGTGTTTCCTCAAGTTCAAGAATCAAGATCTAGGATACCTGCAGACAGGTGCCTGTTTGTGTGGAGACAGTCTGTTTGAAACTGTGTTCCTCAGCGCCCGCTCTTTCTCCCCGTCGCTCCACACGCCTGGGAGTCCCTTTCTTTCTCTCCACAAGCACGTGTGTTGACTTCGTCGCACATGTGCATCTGCACAAGCGTTGAGCTCAGCAGAGCGTGTCTCTTGACACTTGATGTGCGTTGGCTGTGTCTGCCTGCTCCAGTGAAGAGAGAAACGGGAAATCATCTTGGTAGAGGCAACAAAGCAAAAGCGAGGCAGGATTGACATCTGCTCAACAGAGACGGATTCCCTGCGCTGACACAGTTCACAGTTACACGAGAAGCAATCTGAGCGGTCCATCGACCGGAGACGTGTTTCCCAAGAGGTCGTTTAGCGAGTGAACAGCAGTGTGCGCGACTTTCAGGAGTGTGCCTGGAAAGTGCCAGAATCACCAGAGCATCTGTGCAAAAGCTGCTGCCTCTGTGACCGCATTGAGGCACGTTCCCGTGTCTGCGAGTACATAGACGGCTCTTCGCGTTCACTCCGAGGGAAACGGTCCGCTATTGCTTCTGTGCGTACAGACGCGATTCCCTTGTCTCTTGCGAACACAGGGAACTCTGTGCATCCAAATCTACAGGCTAAGGACGCGTCTGCATATGTTTTGGTGAACAAGCGAGTGTGCGTGTTCTGACAGCTGCCTCTATGCAGACGTCTCCACAGAGCCACTTCTGAATGCCCCGCAGCCCAGGACTGAAGGGATACACTAACAAGTGCACCGGTGTGAGCAACCACATATGCAGAAGGACGTCTTTCATCTCACAGAAGCGCGAACGTCTTGGCGTTCAAGCACATGGCAGAAACAAGGTGTGAACAGATGAGCTGCTGCTATTTTCTCCGTTCGGCATGCTTCGTTGTAGCTCTCTTGCCGGTCGCCGGCTTAGCGGCTTGCTTTGCGCGACTAGGTCTGCGGAGAGAAGGAGATAGCGCCGGAAACCTTGCCTTTTGCCTTCTTCGGCGCTGGAACCCGGTTGCTGCGCCTTCTCTTTGTCCATGTGCACACACACGATTCCTCAGCGAAAACCATGCAGAAACCTTTCCACGAGCACCCAGGGATGTGCACCCAGCACCACGTGCACGCACACGCAGCGAGAGAAAAGCACCTACCTTTTCACACACTGATGCCTAAGCAAACGCGTGGCCACACACACGCACACATCCGCAAGCGCGCCTACTCCCATCTATTGAGGGAAAGACGGACGAGCAACGTCCTGACAGGCTTGAGGGGAAAAACGTCCGTTGATGGTTGGCGTACTGCACGCCCGCCTACGGGACTGCAGGAGAATCCACATTTGGAAGGTACCTGAAGATGTGTGCCTGTTCTTGGAGCTCCGCTAGTAGGGTAGCAAAGACACTCGTAGGCAGTACTGAATGCTGCTCCGTGCTACTTCTCCTCCGCTGGCAAATGCTTCACAGTCGCCCGAGGAAAGACGTTTAACAATCGATCTCCAAGAGGAACGAAACACATGATGCCATAAGGCGAAAGAATAGCAGGGCATCTCTTCACAAGCTTGTCCCTGATCTATAGCTGAGGGCAAACACTTGTGTGCTTGTGGCAGAGCGTGTGTCTTTCCTGGAAGCGTTTGGGAGTTTTGCTCAGACGCGTGTTTCCTCAAGTTCAAGAATCAAGATCTAGGATACCTGCAGACAGGTGCCTGTTTGTGTGGAGACAGTCTGTTTGAAACTGTGTTCCTCAGCGCCCGCTCTTTCTCCCCGTCGCTCCACACGCCTGGGAGTCCCTTTCTTTCTCTCCACAAGCACGTGTGTTGACTTCGTCGCACATGTGCATCTGCACAAGCGTTGAGCTCAGCAGAGCGTGTCTCTTGACACTTGATGTGCGTTGGCTGTGTCTGCCTGCTCCAGTGAAGAGAGAAACGGGAAATCATCTTGGTAGAGGCAACAAAGCAAAAGCGAGGCAGGATTGACATCTGCTCAACAGAGACGGATTCCCTGCGCTGACACAGTTCACAGTTACACGAGAAGCAATCTGAGCGGTCCATCGACCGGAGACGTGTTTCCCAAGAGGTCGTTTAGCGAGTGAACAGCAGTGTGCGCGACTTTCAGGAGTGTGCCTGGAAAGTGCCAGAATCACCAGAGCATCTGTGCAAAAGCTGCTGCCTCTGTGACCGCATTGAGGCACGTTCCCGTGTCTGCGAGTACATAGACGGCTCTTCGCGTTCACTCCGAGGGAAACGGTCCGCTATTGCTTCTGTGCGTACAGACGCGATTCCCTTGTCTCTTGCGAACACAGGGAACTCTGTGCATCCAAATCTACAGGCTAAGGACGCGTCTGCATATGTTTTGGTGAACAATCGAGTGTGCGTGTTCTGACAGCTGCCTCTATGCAGACGTCTCCACAGAGCCACTTCTGAATGCCCCGCAGCCCAGGACTGAAGGGATACACTAACAAGTGCACCGGTGTGAGCAACCACATATGCAGAAGGACGTCTTTCATCTCACAGAAGCGCGAACGTCTTGGCGTTCAAGCACATGGCAGAAACAAGGTGTGAACAGATGAGCTGCTGCTATTTTCTCCGTTCGGCATGCTTCGTTGTAGCTCTCTTGCCGGTCGCCGGCTTAGCGGCTTGCTTTGCGCGACTAGGTCTGCGGAGAGAAGGAGATAGCGCCGGAAACCTTGCCTTTTGCCTTCTTCGGCGCTGGAACCCGGTTGCTGCGCCTTCTCTTTGTCCATGTGCACACACACGATTCCTCAGCGAAAACCATGCAGAAACCTTTCCACGAGCACCCAGGGATGTGCACCCAGCACCACGTGCATGCACACGCAGCGAGAGAAAAGCACCTACCTTTTCACACACTGATGCCTAAGCAAACGCGTGGCCACACACACGCACACATCCGCAAGCGCGCCTACTCCCATCTATTGAGGGAAAGACGGACGAGCAACGTCCTGACAGGCTTGAGGGGAAAAACGTCCGTTGATGGTTGGCGTACTGCACGCCCGCCTACGGGACTGCAGGAGAATCCACATTTGGAAGGTACCTGAAGATGTGTGCCTGTTCTTGGAGCTCCGCTAGTAGGGTAGCAAAGACACTCGTAGGCAGTACTGAATGCTGCTCCGTGCTACTTCTCCTCCGCTGGCAAATGCTTCACAGTCGCCCTAGGAAAGACGTTTAACAATCGATCTCCAAGAGGAACGAAACACATGATGCCATAAGGCGAAAGAATAGCAGGGCATCTCTTCACAAGCTTGTCCCTGATCTATAGCTGAGGGGAAACACTTGTGTGCTTGTGGCTTAGATTTGGGGTTAGGTTTAGATTTGGGGTTAGGGTTTGGGGTTAGGGGTTGGGGTTAGGTTTAGATATGGGGTTAGGGGTTGGGGTTTAGGGGTTGGGGTTAGGGATTGGGGTTAGGTTTAGATTTGGAGTTAGGGGTTGGGGTTAGGTTTAGATTTGGGGTTAGGGGTTGGGGTTAGGTTTAGATTTGGGGTTAGGGTTTGGGGTTAGGGATTGGGGTTAGGTTTAGATTTCGGGTTAGGGGTTGGGGTTCGGTTTAGATTTGGGGTTAGGTTTAGATTTGGGGTTAGGGTTTGGGGTTAGGGGTTGGGGTTAGGGGTTGGGGTTAGGGGTTGAGGTTAGTTTTAGATTTGGGGTTAGGGTTTGGGGTTAGGGATTGGGGTTAGGTTTAGATTTGGGGTTAGGTTTAGATTTGGGGTTGGGGGTTGGGGTTAGGGGTTGGGGTTAGGTTTAGATTTGGGGTTGTTAGTTGGGGTTTAGGGGTTGGGGTTAGGTTTAGATTTGGGGTTAGGGTTTGGGGTTAGGGATTGGGGTTAGGTTTAGATTTGGGGTTAGATTTAGATTTGGGGTTGGGGGTTGGGGTTAGGGTTTGGGGTTAGGGATTGGGGTTCGGTTTAGATTTGGGGTTAGGTTTAGATTTGGGGTTAGGGTTTGGGGTTAGGGGTTGGGGTTAGGTTTAGATTTGGGGTTAGGGGCTGGGGTTAGGGGTTGGGGTTAGGTGTAGATTTGGGTTTAGGGTTTGGGGTTAGGTTTAGATTTGGGGTTAGGAGTTGGGGTTTAGGGGTTGGGGTTAGGTTTACATTTGGGTTTAGGGGTTGGGGTTAGGGACTGGGGTTAGGTTTAGATTTGGGGTTAGGGGTTGGGGTTAGGGGTTGGGGTTAGGTTTAGATTTGGGGTTAGGAGTTGGGGTTAGGGTTTGGGGTTAGGGATTGGGGTTAGGTTTAGATTTGGGGTTAGGGGTTGGGGTTCGGTTTAGATTTGGGGTTAGGCTTAGATTTGGGGTTAGGTTTAGATTTGGGGTTAGGGGTTGGGGTTAGGCGTTGGGGTTAGGTGTAGATTTGGGTTTAGGGGTTGGGGTTAGGTTTAGATTTGGGGTTGTTAGTTGGGGTTTAGGGGTTGGGGTTAGGTTTAGATTTGGGGTTAGGGTTTGGGGTTAGGGATTGGGGTTAGGTTTAGATTTGGGGTTAGGTTTAGATTTGGGGTTGAGGGTTGGGGTTAGTGTTTGGGGTTAGGGATTGGGGTTAGGCTTAGATTTGGGGTTAGGTTTAGATTTGGGGTTAGGGTTTGGGGTTAGGGGTTGGGGTTAGGTTTAGATTTGGGGTTAGGGGTTGGGGTTTAGGGGTTGGGGTTAGGTTTAGATTTGGGATTAGGGCTTGGGGTTCGGTTTAGATTTGGGGTTAGGTTTAGATCTATGTACTCGCAGACACGGGAACGTACCTCAATGCGGTCACAGAGGCAGCAGCTTTTGCACAGATGCTCTGGTGATTCTGGCACTTTCCAGGCACACTCCTGAAAGTCGCGCACACTGCTGTTCACTCGCTAAACGACCTCTTGGGAAACACGTCTCCGGTCGACGGACCGCTCAGATTGCTTCTCGTGTAACTGTGAACTGTGTCAGCGCAGGGAATCCGTCTCTGTTGAGCAGATGTCAATCCTGCCTCGCTTTTGCTTTGTTACCTCTACCAAGATGATTTCCCGTTTCTCTCTTCACTGGAGCAGGCAGACACAGCCAACGCACATCAAGTGTCAAGAGACACGCTCTGCTGAGCTCAACGCTTGTGCAGATGCACATGTGCGACGAAGTCAACACACGTGCTTGTGGAGAGAAAGAAAGGGACTCCCAGGCGTGTGGAGCGACGGGGAGAAAGAGCGGGCGCTGAGGAACACAGTTTCAAACAGACTGTCTCCACACAAACAGGCACCTGTCTGCAGGTATCCTAGATCTTGATTCTTGAACTTGAGGAAACACGCGTCTGAGCAAAACTCCCAAACGCTTCCAGGAAAGACACACGCTCTCCCAGAAGCACACAAGTGTTTGCCCTCAGCTATAGATCAGGGACAAGCTTGTGAAGAGATGCCCTGCTATTCTTTCGCCTTATGGCATCATGTGTTTCGTTCCTCTTGGAGATCGATTGTTAAACGTCTTTCCTAGGGCGACTGTGAAGCATTTGCCAGCGGAGGAGAAGTAGCACGGAGCAGCATTCAGTACTGCCTACGAGTGTCTTTGCTACCCTACTAGCAGAGCTCCAAGAACAGGCACACATCTTCAGGTACCTTCCAAATGTGGATTCCCCTGCAGCCCCGTAGGCGGGCGTGCAGTACGCCAACCACCAACGGACGTTTTTCCCCTCAAGCCTGTCAGGACGTTGCTCGTCCGTCTTTCCCTCAATAGATGGGAGTAGGCGCGCTTGCGGATGTGTGCGTGTGTGTGGCCACGCGTTTGCTTAGGCATCAGTGTGTGAAAAGGTAGGTGCTTTTCTCTAGCTGCGTGTGCGTGCACGTGGTGCTGGGTGCACATCCCTGGGTGCTCGTGGAAACGTTTCTGCATGGTTTTCGCTGAGGAATCGTGTGTGTGCACATGGACAAAGAGAAGGCGCAGCAACCAGGTTCCAGCGCCGAAGAAGGCAAAAGGCAAGGTTTCCGGCGCTATCTCCTTCTCTCCGCAGACCTAGTCGCGCAAAGCAAGCCGCTAAGCCGGCGACCGGCAAGAGAGCTACAACGAAGCATGCCGAACGGAGAAAATAGCAGCAGCTCATCTGTTCACACCTTGTTTCTGCCATGTGCTTGAACGCCAAGACGTTCGCGCTTCTGTGAGATGAAAGACGTCCTTCTGCGTATGTGGTTGCTCACACCGGTGCACTTGTTAGTGTATCCATTCAGTCCTGGGCTGCGGGGCATTCAGAAGTGGCTCTGTGGAGACGTCTGCATAGAGGCAGCTGTCAGAACACGCACACTCGATTGTTCACCAAAACATATGCAGACGCGTCCTTAGCCTGTAGATTTGGATGCACAGAGTTCCCTGTGTTCGCAAGAGACAAGGGAATCGCGTCTGTACGCACAGAAGCAATAGCGGACCGTTTCCCTCGGAGTGAACGCGAAGAGCCGTCTATGTACTCGCAGACACGGGAACGTGCCTCAATGCGGTCACAGAGGCAGCAGCTTTTGCACAGATGCTCTGGTGATTCTGGCACTTTCCAGGCACACTCCTGAAAGTCGCGCACACTGCTGTTCACTCGCTAAACGACCTCTTGGGAAACACGTCTCCGGTCGACGGACCGCTCAGATTGCTTCTCGTGTAACTGTGAACTGTGTCAGCGCAGGGAATCCGTCTCTGTTGAGCAGATGTCAATCCTGCCTCGCTTTTGCTTTGTTGCCTCTACCAAGATGATTTCCCGTTTCTCTCTTCACTGGAGCACGCAGACACAGCCAACGCACATCAAGTGTCAAGAGACACGCTCTGCTGAGCTCAACGCTTGTGCAGATGCACATGTGCGACGAAGTCAACACACGTGCTTGTGGAGAGAAAGAAAGGGACTCCCAGGCGTGTGGAGCGACGGGGAGAAAGAGCGGGCGCTGAGGAACACAGTTTCAAACAGACTGTCTCCACACAAACAGGCACCTGTCTGCAGGTATCCTAGATCTTGATTCTTGAACTTGAGGAAACACGCGTCTGAGCAAAACTCCCAAACGCTTCCAGGAAAGACACAGGCTCTCCCAGAAGCACACAAGTGTTTGCCCTCAGCTATAGATCAGGGACAAGCTTGTGAAGAGATGCCCTGCTATTCTTTCGCCTTATGGCATCATGTGTTTCGTTCCTCTTGGAGATCGATTGTTAAACGTCTTTCCTAGGGCGACTGTGAAGCATTTGCCAGCGGAGGAGAAGTAGCACGGAGCAGCATTCAGTACTGCCTACGAGTGTCTTTGCTACCCTACTAGCGGAGCTCCAAGAACAGGCACACATCTTCAGGTACCTTCCAAATGTGGATTCCCCTGCAGCCCCGTAGGCGGGCGTGCAGTACGCCAACCACCAACGGACGTTTTTCCCCTCAAGCCTGTCAGGACGTTGCTCGTCCGTCTTTCCCTCAATAGATGGGAGTAGGCGCGCTTGCGGATGTGTGCGTGTGTGTGGCCACGCGTTTGCTTAGGCATCAGTGTGTGAAAAGGTAGGTGCTTTTCTCTAGCTGCGTGTGCGTGCACGTGGTGCTGGGTGCACATCCCTGGGTGCTCGTGGAAAGGTTTCTGCATGGTTTTCGCTGAGGAATCGTGTGTGTGCACATGGACAAAGAGAAGGCGCAGCAACCAGGTTCCAGCGCCGAAGAAGGCAAAAGGCAAGGTTTCCGGCGCTATCTCCTTCTCTCCGCAGACCTAGTCGCGCAAAGCAAGCCGCTAAGCCGGCGACCGGCAAGAGAGCTACAACGAAGCATGCCGAACGGAGAAAATAGCAGCAGCTCATCTGTTCACACCTTGTTTCTGCCATGTGCTTGAACGCCAAGACGTTCGCGCTTCTGTGAGATGAAAGACGTCCTTCTGCATATGCGGTTGCTCACACCGGTGCACTTGTTAGTGTATCCCTTCAGTCCTGGGCTGCGGGGCATTCAGAAGTGGCTCTGTGGAGACGTCTGCATAGAGGCAGCTGTCAGAACACGCACACTCGATTGTTCACCAAAACATATGCAGACGCGTCCTTAGCCTGTAGATTTGGATGCACAGAGTTCCCTGTGTTCGCAAGAGACAAGGGAATCGCGTCTGTACGCACAGAAGCAATAGCGGACCGTTTCCCTCGGAGTGAACGCGAAGAGCCGTCTATGTACTCGCAGACACGGGAACGTGCCTCAATGCGGTCACAGAGGCAGCAGCTTTTGCACAGATGCTCTGGTGATTCTGGCACTTTCCAGGCACACTCCTGAAAGTCGCGCACACTGCTGTTCACTCGCTAAACGACCTCTTGGGAAACACGTCTCCGGTCGATGGACCGCTCAGATTGCTTCTCGTGTAACTGTGAACTGTGTCAGCGCAGGGAATCCGTCTCTGTTGAGCAGATGTCAATCCTGCCTCGCTTTTGCTTTGTTGCCTCTACCAAGATGATTTCCCGTTTCTCTCTTCACTGGAGCACGCAGACACAGCCAACGCACATCAAGTGTCAAGAGACACGCTCTGCTGAGCTCAACGCTTGTGCAGATGCACATGTGCGACGAAGTCAACACACGTGCTTGTGGAGAGAAAGAAAGGGACTCCCAGGCGTGTGGAGCGACGGGGAGAAAGAGCGGGCGCTGAGGAACACAGTTTCAAACAGACTGTCTCCACACAAACAGGCACCTGTCTGCAGGTATCCTAGATCTTGATTCTTGAACTTGAGGAAACACGCGTCTGAGCAAAACTCCCAAACGCTTCCAGGAAAGACACACGCTCTCCCACAAGCACACAAGTGTTTGCCCTCAGCTATAGATCAGGGACAAGCTTGTGAAGAGATGCCCTGCTATTCTTTCGCCTTATGGCATCATGTGTTTCGTTCCTCTTGGAGATCGATTGTTAAACGTCTTTCCTAGGGCGACTGTGAAGCATTTGCCAGCGGAGGAGAAGTAGCACGGAGCAGCATTCAGTACTGCCTACGAGTGTCTTTGCTACCCTACTAGCGGAGCTCCAAGAACAGGCACACATCTTCAGGTACCTTCCAAATGTGGATTCCCCTGCAGCCCCGTAGGCGGGCGTGCAGTACGCCAACCATCAACGGACGTTTTTCCCCTCAAGCCTGTCAGGACGTTGCTCGTCCGTCTTTCCCTCAATAGATGGGAGTAGGCGCGCTTGCGGATGTGTGCGTGTGTGTGGCCACGCGTTTGCTTAGGCATCAGTGTGTGAAAAGGTAGGTGCTTTTCTCTAGCTGCGTGTGCTGGGTGCACGTGGTGCTGGGTGCACATCCCTGGGTGCTCGTGGAAAGGTTTCTGCATGGTTTTCGCTGAGGAATCGTGTGTGTGCACATGGACAAAGAGAAGGCGCAGCAACCAGGTTCCAGCGCCGAAGAAGGCAAAAGGCAAGGTTTCCGGCGCTATCTCCTTCTCTCCGCAGACCCAGTCGCGCAAAGCAAGCCGCTAAGCCGGCGACCGGCAAGAGAGCTACAACGAAGCATGCCGAACGGAGAAAATAGCAGCAGCTCATCTGTTCACACCTTGTTTCTGCCATGTGCTTGAACGCCAAGACGTTCGCGCTTCTGTGAGATGAAAGACGTCCTTCTGCATATGTGGTTGCTCACACCGGTGCACTTGTTAGTGTATCCCTTCAGTCCTGGGCTGCGGGGCATTCAGAAGTGGCTCTGTGGAGACGTCTGCATAGAGGCAGCTGTCAGAACACGCACACTCGATTGTTCACCAAAACATATGCAGACGCGTCCTTAGCCTGTAGATTTGGATGCACAGAGTTCCCTGTGTTCGCAAGAGACAAGGGAATCGCGTCTGTACGCACAGAAGCAATAGCGGACCGTTTCCCTCGGAGTGAACGCGAAGAGCCGTCTATGTACTCGCAGACACGGGAACGTGCCTCAATGCGGTCACAGAGGCAGCAGCTTTTGCACAGATGCTCTGGTGATTCTGGCACTTTCCAGGCACACTCCTGAAAGTCGCGCACACTGCTGTTCACTCGCTAAACGACCTCTTGGGAAACACGTGTCCGGTCGATGGACCGCTCAGATTGCTTCTCGTGTAACTGTGAACTGTGTCAGCGCAGGGAATCCGTCTCTGTTGAGCAGATGTCAATCCTGCCTCGCTTTTGCTTTGTTGCCTCTACCAAGATGATTTCCCGTTTCTCTCTTCACTGGAGCACGCAGACACAGCCAACGCACATCAAGTGTCAAGAGACACGCTCTGCTGAGCTCAACGCTTGTGCAGATGCACATGTGCGACGAAGTCAACACACGTGCTTGTGGAGAGAAAGAAAGGGACTCCCAGGCGTGTGGAGCGACGGGGAGAAAGAGCGGGCGCTGAGGAACACAGTTTCAAACAGACTGTCTCCACACAAACAGGCACCTGTCTGCAGGTATCCTAGATCTTGATTCTTGAACTTGAGGAAACACGCGTCTGAGCAAAACTCCCAAACGCTTCCAGGAAAGACACACGCTCTCCCACAAGCACACAAGTGTTTGCCCTCAGCTATAGATCAGGGACAAGCTTGTGAAGAGATGCCCTGCTATTCTTTCGCCTTATGGCATCATGTGTTTCGTTCCTCTTGGAGATCGATTGTTAAACGTCTTTCCTAGGGCGACTGTGAAGCATTTGCCAGCGGAGGAGAAGTAGCACGGAGCAGCATTCAGTACTGCCTACGAGTGTCTTTGCTACCCTACTAGCGGAGCTCCAAGAACAGGCACACATCTTCAGGTACCTTCCAAATGTGGATTCCCCTGCAGCCCCGTAGGCGGGCGTGCAGTACGCCAACCATCAACGGACGTTTTTCCCCTCAAGCCTGTCAGGACGTTGCTCGTCCGTCTTTCCCTCAATAGATGGGAGTAGGCGCGCTTGCGGATGTGTGCGTGTGTGTGGCCACGCGTTTGCTTAGGCATCAGTGTGTGAAAAGGTAGGTGCTTTTCTCTAGCTGCGTGTGCTGGGTGCACGTGGTGCTGGGTGCACATCCCTGGGTGCTCGTGGAAAGGTTTCTGCATGGTTTTCGCTGAGGAATCGTGTGTGTGCACATGGACAAAGAGAAGGCGCAGCAACCAGGTTCCAGCGCCGAAGAAGGCAAAAGGCAAGGTTTCCGGCGCTATCTCCTTCTCTCCGCAGACCCAGTCGCGCAAAGCAAGCCGCTAAGCCGGCGACCGGCAAGAGAGCTACAACGAAGCATGCCGAACGGAGAAAATAGCAGCAGCTCATCTGTTCACACCTTGTTTCTGCCATGTGCTTGAACGCCAAGACGTTCGCGCTTCTGTGAGATGAAAGACGTCCTTCTGCATATGTGGTTGCTCACACCGGTGCACTTGTTAGTGTATCCCTTCAGTCCTGGGCTGCGGGGCATTCAGAAGTGGCTCTGTGGAGACGTCTGCATAGAGGCAGCTGTCAGAACACGCACACTCGATTGTTCACCAAAACATATGCAGACGCGTCCTTAGCCTGTAGATTTGGATGCACAGAGTTCCCTGTGTTCGCAAGAGACAAGGGAATCGCGTCTGTACGCACAGAAGCAATAGCGGACCGTTTCCCTCGGAGTGAACGCGAAGAGCCGTCTATGTACTCGCAGACACGGGAACGTGCCTCAATGCGGTCACAGAGGCAGCAGCTTTTGCACAGATGCTCTGGTGATTCTGGCACTTTCCAGGCACACTCCTGAAAGTCGCGCACACTGCTGTTCACTCGCTAAACGACCTCTTGGGAAACACGTCTCCGGTCGATGGACCGCTCAGATTGCTTCTCGTGTAACTGTGAACTGTGTCAGCGCAGGGAATCCGTCTCTGTTGAGCAGATGTCAATCCTGCCTCGCTTTTGCTTTGTTGCCTCTACCAAGATGATTTCCCGTTTCTCTCTTCACTGGAGCACGCAGACACAGCCAACGCACATCAAGTGTCAAGAGACACGCTCTGCTGAGCTCAACGCTTGTGCAGATGCACATGTGCGACGAAGTCAACACACGTGCTTGTGGAGAGAAAGAAAGGGACTCCCAGGCGTGTGGAGCGACGGGGAGAAAGAGCGGGCGCTGAGGAACACAGTTTCAAACAGACTGTCTCCACACAAACAGGCACCTGTCTGCAGGTATCCTAGATCTTGATTCTTGAACTTGAGGAAACACGCGTCTGAGCAAAACTCCCAAACGCTTCCAGGAAAGACACACGCTCTCCCACAAGCACACAAGTGTTTGCCCTCAGCTATAGATCAGGGACAAGCTTGTGAAGAGATGCCCTGCTATTCTTTCGCCTTATGGCATCATGTGTTTCGTTCCTCTTGGAGATCGATTGTTAAACGTCTTTCCTAGGGCGACTGTGAAGCATTTGCCAGCGGAGGAGAAGTAGCACGGAGCAGCATTCAGTACTGCCTACGAGTGTCTTTGCTACCCTACTAGCGGAGCTCCAAGAACAGGCACACATCTTCAGGTACCTTCCAAATGTGGATTCCCCTGCAGCCCCGTAGGCGGGCGTGCAGTACGCCAACCATCAACGGACGTTTTTCCCCTCAAGCCTGTCAGGACGTTGCTCGTCCGTCTTTCCCTCAATAGATGGGAGTAGGCGCGCTTGCGGATGTGTGCGTGTGTGTGGCCACGCGTTTGCTTAGGCATCAGTGTGTGAAAAGGTAGGTGCTTTTCTCTAGCTGCGTGTGCTGGGTGCACGTGGTGCTGGGTGCACATCCCTGGGTGCTCGTGGAAAGGTTTCTGCATGGTTTTCGCTGAGGAATCGTGTGTGTGCACATGGACAAAGAGAAGGCGCAGCAACCAGGTTCCAGCGCCGAAGAAGGCAAAAGGCAAGGTTTCCGGCGCTATCTCCTTCTCTCCGCAGACCCAGTCGCGCAAAGCAAGCCGCTAAGCCGGCGACCGGCAAGAGAGCTACAACGAAGCATGCCGAACGGAGAAAATAGCAGCAGCTCATCTGTTCACACCTTGTTTCTGCCATGTGCTTGAACGCCAAGACGTTCGCGCTTCTGTGAGATGAAAGACGTCCTTCTGCATATGTGGTTGCTCACACCGGTGCACTTGTTAGTGTATCCCTTCAGTCCTGGGCTGCGGGGCATTCAGAAGTGGCTCTGTGGAGACGTCTGCATAGAGGCAGCTGTCAGAACACGCACACTCGATTGTTCACCAAAACATATGCAGACGCGTCCTTAGCCTGTAGATTTGGATGCACAGAGTTCCCTGTGTTCGCAAGAGACAAGGGAATCGCGTCTGTACGCACAGAAGCAATAGCGGACCGTTTCCCTCGGAGTGAACGCGAAGAGCCGTCTATGTACTCGCAGACACGGGAACGTGCCTCAATGCGGTCACAGAGGCAGCAGCTTTTGCACAGATGCTCTGGTGATTCTGGCACTTTCCAGGCACACTCCTGAAAGTCGCGCACACTGCTGTTCACTCGCTAAACGACCTCTTGGGAAACACGTGTCCGGTCGATGGACCGCTCAGATTGCTTCTCGTGTAACTGTGAACTGTGTCAGCGCAGGGAATCCGTCTCTGTTGAGCAGATGTCAATCCTGCCTCGCTTTTGCTTTGTTGCCTCTACCAAGATGATTTCCCGTTTCTCTCTTCACTGGAGCACGCAGACACAGCCAACGCACATCAAGTGTCAAGAGACACGCTCTGCTGAGCTCAACGCTTGTGCAGATGCACATGTGCGACGAAGTCAACACACGTGCTTGTGGAGAGAAAGAAAGGGACTCCCAGGCGTGTGGAGCGACGGGGAGAAAGAGCGGGCGCTGAGGAACACAGTTTCAAACAGACTGTCTCCACACAAACAGGCACCTGTCTGCAGGTATCCTAGATCTTGATTCTTGAACTTGAGGAAACACGCGTCTGAGCAAAACTCCCAAACGCTTCCAGGAAAGACACACGCTCTCCCACAAGCACACAAGTGTTTGCCCTCAGCTATAGATCAGGGACAAGCTTGTGAAGAGATGCCCTGCTATTCTTTCGCCTTATGGCATCATGTGTTTCGTTCCTCTTGGAGATCGATTGTTAAACGTCTTTCCTAGGGCGACTGTGAAGCATTTGCCAGCGGAGGAGAAGTAGCACGGAGCAGCATTCAGTACTGCCTACGAGTGTCTTTGCTACCCTACTAGCGGAGCTCCAAGAACAGGCACACATCTTCAGGTACCTTCCAAATGTGGATTCCCCTGCAGCCCCGTAGGCGGGCGTGCAGTACGCCAACCATCAACGGACGTTTTTCCCCTCAAGCCTGTCAGGACGTTGCTCGTCCGTCTTTCCCTCAATAGATGGGAGTAGGCGCGCTTGCGGATGTGTGCGTGTGTGTGGCCACGCGTTTGCTTAGGCATCAGTGTGTGAAAAGGTAGGTGCTTTTCTCTAGCTGCGTGTGCTGGGTGCACGTGGTGCTGGGTGCACATCCCTGGGTGCTCGTGGAAAGGTTTCTGCATGGTTTTCGCTGAGGAATCGTGTGTGTGCACATGGACAAAGAGAAGGCGCAGCAACCAGGTTCCAGCGCCGAAGAAGGCAAAAGGCAAGGTTTCCGGCGCTATCTCCTTCTCTCCGCAGACCCAGTCGCGCAAAGCAAGCCGCTAAGCCGGCGACCGGCAAGAGAGCTACAACGAAGCATGCCGAACGGAGAAAATAGCAGCAGCTCATCTGTTCACACCTTGTTTCTGCCATGTGCTTGAACGCCAAGACGTTCGCGCTCCTGTGAGATGAAAGACGTCCTTCTGCATATGTGGTTGCTCACACCGGTGCACTTGTTAGTGTATCCCTTCAGTCCTGGGCTGCGGGGCATTCAGAAGTGGCTCTGTGGAGACGTCTGCATAGAGGCAGCTGTCAGAACACGCACACTCGATTGTTCACCAAAACATATGCAGACGCGTCCTTAGCCTGTAGATTTGGATGCACAGAGTTCCCTGTGTTCGCAAGAGACAAGGGAATCGCGTCTGTACGCACAGAAGCAATAGCGGACCGTTTCCCTCGGAGTGAACGCGAAGAGCCGTCTATGTACTCGCAGACACGGGAACGTGCCTCAATGCGGTCACAGAGGCAGCAGCTTTTGCACAGATGCTCTGGTGATTCTGGCACTTTCCAGGCACACTCCTGAAAGTCGCGCACACTGCTGTTCACTCGCTAAACGACCTCTTGGGAAACACGTGTCCGGTCGATGGACCGCTCAGATTGCTTCTCGTGTAACTGTGAACTGTGTCAGCGCAGGGAATCCGTCTCTGTTGAGCAGATGTCAATCCTGCCTCGCTTTTGCTTTGTTGCCTCTACCAAGATGATTTCCCGTTTCTCTCTTCACTGGAGCACGCAGACACAGCCAACGCACATCAAGTGTCAAGAGACACGCTCTGCTGAGCTCAACGCTTGTGCAGATGCACATGTGCGACGAAGTCAACACACGTGCTTGTGGAGAGAAAGAAAGGGACTCCCAGGCGTGTGGAGCGACGGGGAGAAAGAGCGGGCGCTGAGGAACACAGTTTCAAACAGACTGTCTCCACACAAACAGGCACCTGTCTGCAGGTATCCTAGATCTTGATTCTTGAACTTGAGGAAACACGCGTCTGAGCAAAACTCCCAAACGCTTCCAGGAAAGACACACGCTCTCCCACAAGCACACAAGTGTTTGCCCTCAGCTATAGATCAGGGACAAGCTTGTGAAGAGATGCCCTGCTATTCTTTCGCCTTATGGCATCATGTGTTTCGTTCCTCTTGGAGATCGATTGTTAAACGTCTTTCCTAGGGCGACTGTGAAGCATTTGCCAGCGGAGGAGAAGTAGCACGGAGCAGCATTCAGTACTGCCTACGAGTGTCTTTGCTACCCTACTAGCGGAGCTCCAAGAACAGGCACACATCTTCAGGTACCTTCCAAATGTGGATTCCCCTGCAGCCCCGTAGGCGGGCGTGCAGTACGCCAACCATCAACGGACGTTTTTTCCCCTCAAGCCTGTCAGGACGTTGCTCGTCCGTCTTTCCCTCAATAGATGGGAGTAGGCGCGCTTGCGGATGTGTGCGTGTGTAGGCATCAGTGTGTGAAAAGGTAGGTGCTTTTCTCTAGCTGCGTGTGCTGGGTGCACGTGGTGCTGGGTGCACATCCCTGGGTGCTCGTGGAAAGGTTTCTGCATGGTTTTCGCTGAGGAATCGTGTGTGTGCACATGGACAAAGAGAAGGCGCAGCAACCAGGTTCCAGCGCCGAAGAAGGCAAAAGGCAAGGTTTCCGGCGCTATCTCCTTCTCTCCGCAGACCTAGTCGCGCAAAGCAAGCCGCTAAGCCGGCGACCGGCAAGAGAGCTACAACGAAGCATGCCGAACGGAGAAAATAGCAGCAGCTCATCTGTTCACACCTTGTTTCTGCCATGTGCTTGAACGCCAAGACGTTCGCGCTTCTGTGAGATGAAAGACGTCCTTCTGCATATGTGCTTGCTCACACCGGTGCACTTGTTAGTGTATCCCTTCAGTCCTGGGCTGCGGGGCATTCAGAAGTGGCTCTGTGGAGACGTCTGCATAGAGGCAGCTGTCAGAACACGCACACTCGATTGTTCACCAAAACATATGCAGACGCGTCCTTAGCCTGTAGATTTGGATGCACAGAGTTCCCTGTGTTCGCAAGAGACAAGGGAATCGCGTCTGTACGCACAGAAGCAATAGCGGACCGTTTCCCTCGGAGTGAACGCGAAGAGCCGTCTATGTACTCGCAGACACGGGAACGTGCCTCAATGCGGTCACAGAGGCAGCAGCTTTTGCACAGATGCTCTGGTGATTCTGGCACTTTCCAGGCACACTCCTGAAAGTCGCGCACACTGCTGTTCACTCGCTAAACGACCTCTTGGGAAACACGTGTCCGGTCGATGGACCGCTCAGATTGCTTCTCGTGTAACTGTGAACTGTGTCAGCGCAGGGAATCCGTCTCTGTTGAGCAGATGTCAATCCTGCCTCGCTTTTGCTTTGTTGCCTCTACCAAGATGATTTCCCGTTTCTCTCTTCACTGGAGCACGCAGACACAGCCATCGCACATCAAGTGTCAAGAGACACGCTCTGCTGAGCTCAACGCTTGTGCAGATGCACATGTGCGACGAAGTCAACACACGTGCTTGTGGAGAGAAAGAAAGGGACTCCCAGGCGTGTGGAGCGACGGGGAGAAAGAGCGGGCGCTGAGGAACACAGTTTCAAACAGACTGTCTCCACACAAACAGGCACCTGTCTGCAGGTATCCTAGATCTTGATTCTTGAACTTGAGGAAACACGCGTCTGAGCAAAACTCCCAAACGCTTCCAGGAAAGACACACGCTCTCCCACAAGCACACAAGTGTTTGCCCTCAGCTATAGATCAGGGACAAGCTTGTGAAGAGATGCCCTGCTATTCTTTCGCCTTATGGCATCATGTGTTTCGTTCCTCTTGGAGATCGATTGTTAAACGTCTTTCCTAGGGCGACTGTGAAGCATTTGCCAGCGGAGGAGAAGTAGCACGGAGCAGCATTCAGTACTGCCTACGAGTGTCTTTGCTACCCTACTAGCGGAGCTCCAAGAACAGGCACACATCTTCAGGTACCTTCCAAATGTGGATTCCCCTGCAGCCCCGTAGGCGGGCGTGCAGTACGCCAACCATCAACGGACGTTTTTCCCCTCAAGCCTGTCAGGACGTTGCTCGTCCGTCTTTCCCTCAATAGATGGGAGTAGGCGCGCTTGCGGATGTGTGCGTGTGTGTGGCCACGCGTTTGCTTAGGCATCAGTGTGTGAAAAGGTAGGTGCTTTTCTCTAGCTGCGTGTGCTGGGTGCACGTGGTGCTGGGTGCACATCCCTGGGTGCTCGTGGAAAGGTTTCTGCATGGTTTTCGCTGAGGAATCGTGTGTGTGCACATGGACAAAGAGAAGGCGCAGCAACCAGGTTCCAGCGCCGAAGAAGGCAAAAGGCAAGGTTTCCGGCGCTATCTCCTTCTCTCCGCAGACCTAGTCGCGCAAAGCAAGCCGCTAAGCCGGCGACCGGCAAGAGAGCTACAACGAAGCATGCCGAACGGAGAAAATAGCAGCAGCTCATCTGTTCACACCTTGTTTCTGCCATGTGCTTGAACGCCAAGACGTTCGCGCTTCTGTGAGATGAAAGACGTCCTTCTGCATATGTGGTTGCTCACACCGGTGCACTTGTTAGTGTATCCCTTCAGTCCTGGGCTGCGGGGCATTCAGAAGTGGCTCTGTGGAGACGTCTGCATAGAGGCAGCTGTCAGAACACGCACACTCGATTGTTCACCAAAACATATGCAGACGCGTCCTTAGCCTGTAGATTTGGATGCACAGAGTTCCCTGTGTTCGCAAGAGACAAGGGAATCGCGTCTGTACGCACAGAAGCAATAGCGGACCGTTTCCCTCGGAGTGAACGCGAAGAGCCGTCTATGTACTCGCAGACACGGGAACGTGCCTCAATGCGGTCACAGAGGCAGCAGCTTTTGCACAGATGCTCTGGTGATTCTGGCACTTTCCAGGCACACTCCTGAAAGTCGCGCACACTGCTGTTCACTCGCTAAACGACCTCTTGGGAAACACGTGTCCGGTCGATGGACCGCTCAGATTGCTTCTCGTGTAACTGTGAACTGTGTCAGCGCAGGGAATCCGTCTCTGTTGAGCAGATGTCAATCCTGCCTCGCTTTTGCTTTGTTGCCTCTACCAAGATGATTTCCCGTTTCTCTCTTCACTGGAGCACGCAGACACAGCCAACGCACATCAAGTGTCAAGAGACACGCTCTGCTGAGCTCAACGCTTGTGCAGATGCACATGTGCGACGAAGTCAACACACGTGCTTGTGGAGAGAAAGAAAGGGACTCCCAGGCGTGTGGAGCGACGGGGAGAAAGAGCGGGCGCTGAGGAACACAGTTTCAAACAGACTGTCTCCACACAAACAGGCACCTGTCTGCAGGTATCCTAGATCTTGATTCTTGAACTTGAGGAAACACGCGTCTGAGCAAAACTCCCAAACGCTTCCAGGAAAGACACACGCTCTCCCACAAGCACACAAGTGTTTGCCCTCAGCTATAGATCAGGGACAAGCTTGTGAAGAGATGCCCTGCTATTCTTTCGCCTTATGGCATCATGTGTTTCGTTCCTCTTGGAGATCGATTGTTAAACGTCTTTCCTAGGGCGACTGTGAAGCATTTGCCAGCGGAGGAGAAGTAGCACGGAGCAGCATTCAGTACTGCCTACGAGTGTCTTTGCTACCCTACTAGCGGAGCTCCAAGAACAGGCACACATCTTCAGGTACCTTCCAAATGTGGATTCCCCTGCAGCCCCGTAGGCGGGCGTGCAGTACGCCAACCATCAACGGACGTTTTTTCCCCTCAAGCCTGTCAGGACGTTGCTCGTCCGTCTTTCCCTCAATAGATGGGAGTAGGCGCGCTTGCGGATGTGTGCGTGTGTAGGCATCAGTGTGTGAAAAGGTAGGTGCTTTTCTCTAGCTGCGTGTGCTGGGTGCACGTGGTGCTGGGTGCACATCCCTGGGTGCTCGTGGAAAGGTTTCTGCATGGTTTTCGCTGAGGAATCGTGTGTGTGCACATGGACAAAGAGAAGGCGCAGCAACCAGGTTCCAGCGCCGAAGAAGGCAAAAGGCAAGGTTTCCGGCGCTATCTCCTTCTCTCCGCAGACCTAGTCGCGCAAAGCAAGCCGCTAAGCCGGCGACCGGCAAGAGAGCTACAACGAAGCATGCCGAACGGAGAAAATAGCAGCAGCTCATCTGTTCACACCTTGTTTCTGCCATGTGCTTGAACGCCAAGACGTTCGCGCTTCTGTGAGATGAAAGACGTCCTTCTGCGTATGTGGTTGCTCACACCGGTGCACTTGTTAGTGTATCCCTTCAGTCCTGGGCTGCGGGGCATTCAGAAGTGGCTCTGTGGAGACGTCTGCATAGAGGCAGCTGTCAGAACACGCACACTCGATTGTTCACCAAAACATATGCAGACGCGTCCTTAGCCTGTAGATTTGGATGCACAGAGTTCCCTGTGTTCGCAAGAGACAAGGGAATCGCGTCTGTACGCACAGAAGCAATAGCGGACCGTTTCCCTCGGAGTGAACGCGAAGAGCCGTCTATGTACTCGCAGACACGGGAACGTGCCTCAATGCGGTCACAGAGGCAGCAGCTTTTGCACAGATGCTCTGGTGATTCTGGCACTTTCCAGGCACACTCCTGAAAGTCGCGCACACTGCTGTTCACTCGCTAAACGACCTCTTGGGAAACACGTCTCCGGTCGATGGACCGCTCAGATTGCTTCTCGTGTAACTGTGAACTGTGTCAGCGCAGGGAATCCGTCTCTGTTGAGCAGATGTCAATCCTGCCTCGCTTTTGCTTTGTTGCCTCTACCAAGATGATTTCCCGTTTCTCTCTTCACTGGAGCACGCAGACACAGCCATCGCACATCAAGTGTCAAGAGACACGCTCTGCTGAGCTCAACGCTTGTGCAGATGCACATGTGCGACGAAGTCAACACACGTGCTTGTGGAGAGAAAGAAAGGGACTCCCAGGCGTGTGGAGCGACGGGGAGAAAGAGCGGGCGCTGAGGAACACAGTTTCAAACAGACTGTCTCCACACAAACAGGCACCTGTCTGCAGGTATCCTAGATCTTGATTCTTGAACTTGAGGAAACACGCGTCTGAGCAAAACTCCCAAACGCTTCCAGGAAAGACACACGCTCTCCCACAAGCACACAAGTGTTTGCCCTCAGCTATAGATCAGGGACAAGCTTGTGAAGAGATGCCCTGCTATTCTTTCGCCTTATGGCATCATGTGTTTCGTTCCTCTTGGAGATCGATTGTTAAACGTCTTTCCTAGGGCGACTGTGAAGCATTTGCCAGCGGAGGAGAAGTAGCACGGAGCAGCATTCAGTACTGCCTACGAGTGTCTTTGCTACCCTACTAGCGGAGCTCCAAGAACAGGCACACATCTTCAGGTACCTTCCAAATGTGGATTCCCCTGCAGCCCCGTAGGCGGGCGTGCAGTACGCCAACCATCAACGGACGTTTTTCCCCTCAAGCCTGTCAGGACGTTGCTCGTCCGTCTTTCCCTCAATAGATGGGAGTAGGCGCGCTTGCGGATGTGTGCGTGTGTGTGGCCACGCGTTTGCTTAGGCATCAGTGTGTGAAAAGGTAGGTGCTTTTCTCTAGCTGCGTGTGCTGGGTGCACGTGGTGCTGGGTGCACATCCCTGGGTGCTCGTGGAAAGGTTTCTGCATGGTTTTCGCTGAGGAATCGTGTGTGTGCACATGGACAAAGAGAAGGCGCAGCAACCAGGTTCCAGCGCCGAAGAAGGCAAAAGGCAAGGTTTCCGGCGCTATCTCCTTCTCTCCGCAGACCCAGTCGCGCAAAGCAAGCCGCTAAGCCGGCGACCGGCAAGAGAGCTACAACGAAGCATGCCGAACGGAGAAAATAGCAGCAGCTCATCTGTTCACACCTTGTTTCTGCCATGTGCTTGAACGCCAAGACGTTCGCGCTTCTGTGAGATGAAAGACGTCCTTCTGCATATGTGGTTGCTCACACCGGTGCACTTGTTAGTGTATCCCTTCAGTCCTGGGCTGCGGGGCATTCAGAAGTGGCTCTGTGGAGACGTCTGCATAGAGGCAGCTGTCAGAACACGCACACTCGATTGTTCACCAAAACATATGCAGACGCGTCCTTAGCCTGTAGATTTGGATGCACAGAGTTCCCTGTGTTCGCAAGAGACAAGGGAATCGCGTCTGTACGCACAGAAGCAATAGCGGACCGTTTCCCTCGGAGTGAACGCGAAGAGCCGTCTATGTACTCGCAGACACGGGAACGTGCCTCAATGCGGTCACAGAGGCAGCAGCTTTTGCACAGATGCTCTGGTGATTCTGGCACTTTCCAGGCACACTCCTGAAAGTCGCGCACACTGCTGTTCACTCGCTAAACGACCTCTTGGGAAACACGTGTCCGGTCGATGGACCGCTCAGATTGCTTCTCGTGTAACTGTGAACTGTGTCAGCGCAGGGAATCCGTCTCTGTTGAGCAGATGTCAATCCTGCCTCGCTTTTGCTTTGTTGCCTCTACCAAGATGATTTCCCGTTTCTCTCTTCACTGGAGCACGCAGACACAGCCAACGCACATCAAGTGTCAAGAGACACGCTCTGCTGAGCTCAACGCTTGTGCAGATGCACATGTGCGACGAAGTCAACACACGTGCTTGTGGAGAGAAAGAAAGGGACTCCCAGGCGTGTGGAGCGACGGGGAGAAAGAGCGGGCGCTGAGGAACACAGTTTCAAACAGACTGTCTCCACACAAACAGGCACCTGTCTGCAGGTATCCTAGATCTTGATTCTTGAACTTGAGGAAACACGCGTCTGAGCAAAACTCCCAAACGCTTCCAGGAAAGACACACGCTCTCCCACAAGCACACAAGTGTTTGCCCTCAGCTATAGATCAGGGACAAGCTTGTGAAGAGATGCCCTGCTATTCTTTCGCCTTATGGCATCATGTGTTTCGTTCCTCTTGGAGATCGATTGTTAAACGTCTTTCCTAGGGCGACTGTGAAGCATTTGCCAGCGGAGGAGAAGTAGCACGGAGCAGCATTCAGTACTGCCTACGAGTGTCTTTGCTACCCTACTAGCGGAGCTCCAAGAACAGGCACACATCTTCAGGTACCTTCCAAATGTGGATTCCCCTGCAGCCCCGTAGGCGGGCGTGCAGTACGCCAACCATCAACGGACGTTTTTTCCCCTCAAGCCTGTCAGGACGTTGCTCGTCCGTCTTTCCCTCAATAGATGGGAGTAGGCGCGCTTGCGGATGTGTGCGTGTGTAGGCATCAGTGTGTGAAAAGGTAGGTGCTTTTCTCTAGCTGCGTGTGCTGGGTGCACGTGGTGCTGGGTGCACATCCCTGGGTGCTCGTGGAAAGGTTTCTGCATGGTTTTCGCTGAGGAATCGTGTGTGTGCACATGGACAAAGAGAAGGCGCAGCAACCAGGTTCCAGCGCCGAAGAAGGCAAAAGGCAAGGTTTCCGGCGCTATCTCCTTCTCTCCGCAGACCTAGTCGCGCAAAGCAAGCCGCTAAGCCGGCGACCGGCAAGAGAGCTACAACGAAGCATGCCGAACGGAGAAAATAGCAGCAGCTCATCTGTTCACACCTTGTTTCTGCCATGTGCTTGAACGCCAAGACGTTCGCGCTTCTGTGAGATGAAAGACGTCCTTCTGCGTATGTGGTTGCTCACACCGGTGCACTTGTTAGTGTATCCCTTCAGTCCTGGGCTGCGGGGCATTCAGAAGTGGCTCTGTGGAGACGTCTGCATAGAGGCAGCTGTCAGAACACGCACACTCGATTGTTCACCAAAACATATGCAGACGCGTCCTTAGCCTGTAGATTTGGATGCACAGAGTTCCCTGTGTTCGCAAGAGACAAGGGAATCGCGTCTGTACGCACAGAAGCAATAGCGGACCGTTTCCCTCGGAGTGAACGCGAAGAGCCGTCTATGTACTCGCAGACACGGGAACGTGCCTCAATGCGGTCACAGAGGCAGCAGCTTTTGCACAGATGCTCTGGTGATTCTGGCACTTTCCAGGCACACTCCTGAAAGTCGCGCACACTGCTGTTCACTCGCTAAACGACCTCTTGGGAAACACGTCTCCGGTCGATGGACCGCTCAGATTGCTTCTCGTGTAACTGTGAACTGTGTCAGCGCAGGGAATCCGTCTCTGTTGAGCAGATGTCAATCCTGCCTCGCTTTTGCTTTGTTGCCTCTACCAAGATGATTTCCCGTTTCTCTCTTCACTGGAGCACGCAGACACAGCCAACGCACATCAAGTGTCAAGAGACACGCTCTGCTGAGCTCAACGCTTGTGCAGATGCACATGTGCGACGAAGTCAACACACGTGCTTGTGGAGAGAAAGAAAGGGACTCCCAGGCGTGTGGAGCGACGGGGAGAAAGAGCGGGCGCTGAGGAACACAGTTTCAAACAGACTGTCTCCACACAAACAGGCACCTGTCTGCAGGTATCCTAGATCTTGATTCTTGAACTTGAGGAAACACGCGTCTGAGCAAAACTCCCAAACGCTTCCAGGAAAGACACACGCTCTCCCACAAGCACACAAGTGTTTGCCCTCAGCTATAGATCAGGGACAAGCTTGTGAAGAGATGCCCTGCTATTCTTTCGCCTTATGGCATCATGTGTTTCGTTCCTCTTGGAGATCGATTGTTAAACGTCTTTCCTAGGGCGACTGTGAAGCATTTGCCAGCGGAGGAGAAGTAGCACGGAGCAGCATTCAGTACTGCCTACGAGTGTCTTTGCTACCCTACTAGCGGAGCTCCAAGAACAGGCACACATCTTCAGGTACCTTCCAAATGTGGATTCCCCTGCAGCCCCGTAGGCGGGCGTGCAGTACGCCAACCATCAACGGACGTTTTTCCCCTCAAGCCTGTCAGGACGTTGCTCGTCCGTCTTTCCCTCAATAGATGGGAGTAGGCGCGCTTGCGGATGTGTGCGTGTGTAGGCATCAGTGTGTGAAAAGGTAGGTGCTTTTCTCTAGCTGCGTGTGCTGGGTGCACGTGGTGCTGGGTGCACATCCCTGGGTGCTCGTGGAAAGGTTTCTGCATGGTTTTCGCTGAGGAATCGTGTGTGTGCACATGGACAAAGAGAAGGCGCAGCAACCAGGTTCCAGCGCCGAAGAAGGCAAAAGGCAAGGTTTCCGGCGCTATCTCCTTCTCTCCGCAGACCTAGTCGCGCAAAGCAAGCCGCTAAGCCGGCGACCGGCAAGAGAGCTACAACGAAGCATGCCGAACGGAGAAAATAGCAGCAGCTCATCTGTTCACACCTTGTTTCTGCCATGTGCTTGAACGCCAAGACGTTCGCGCTTCTGTGAGATGAAAGACGTCCTTCTGCATATGTGGTTGCTCACACCGGTGCACTTGTTAGTGTATCCCTTCAGTCCTGGGCTGCGGGGCATTCAGAAGTGGCTCTGTGGAGACGTCTGCATAGAGGCAGCTGTCAGAACACGCACACCCGTTGTTCACCAAAACATATGCAGACGCGTCCTTAGCCTGTAGATTTGGATGCACAGAGTTCCCTGTGTTCGCAAGAGACAAGGGAATCGCGTCTGTACGCACAGAAGCAATAGCGGACCGTTTCCCTCGGAGTGAAAGCGAAGAGCCGTCTATGTACTCGCAGACACGGGAACGTGCCTCAATGCGGTCACAGAGGCAGCAGCTTTTGCACAGATGCTCTGGTGATTCTGGCACTTTCCAGGCACACTCCTGAAAGTCGCGCACACTGCTGTTCACTCGCTAAACGACCTCTTGGGAAACACGTCTCCGGTCGATGGACCGCTCAGATTGCTTCTCGTGTAACTGTGAACTGTGTCAGCGCAGGGAATCCGTCTCTGTTGAGCAGATGTCAATCCTGCCTCGCTTTTGCTTTGTTGCCTCTACCAAGATGATTTCCCGTTTCTCTCTTCACTGGAGCACGCAGACACAGCCAACGCACATCAAGTGTCAAGAGACACGCTCTGCTGAGCTCAACGCTTGTGCAGATGCACATGTGCGACGAAGTCAACACACGTGCTTGTGGAGAGAAAGAAAGGGACTCCCAGGCGTGTGGAGCGACGGGGAGAAAGAGCGGGCGCTGAGGAACACAGTTTCAAACAGACTGTCTCCACACAAACAGGCACCTGTCTGCAGGTATCCTAGATCTTGATTCTTGAACTTGAGGAAACACGCGTCTGAGCAAAACTCCCAAACGCTTCCAGGAAAGACACACGCTCTCCCACAAGCACACAAGTGTTTGCCCTCAGCTATAGATCAGGGACAAGCTTGTGAAGAGATGCCCTGCTATTCTTTCGCCTTATGGCATCATGTGTTTCGTTCCTCTTGGAGATCGATTGTTAAACGTCTTTCCTAGGGCGACTGTGAAGCATTTGCCAGCGGAGGAGAAGTAGCACGGAGCAGCATTCAGTACTGCCTACGAGTGTCTTTGCTACCCTACTAGCGGAGCTCCAAGAACAGGCACACATCTTCAGGTACCTTCCAAATGTGGATTCCCCTGCAGCCCCGTAGGCGGGCGTGCAGTACGCCAACCATCAACGGACGTTTTTCCCCTCAAGCCTGTCAGGACGTTGCTCGTCCGTCTTTCCCTCAATAGATGGGAGTAGGCGCGCTTGCGGATGTGTGCGTGTGTGTGGCCACGCGTTTGCTTAGGCATCAGTGTGTGAAAAGGTAGGTGCTTTTCTCTCGCTGCGTGTGCTGGGTGCACGTGGTGCTGGGTGCACATCCCTGGGTGCTCGTGGAAAGGTTTCTGCATGGTTTTCGCTGAGGAATCGTGTGTGTGCACATGGACAAAGAGAAGGCGCAGCAACCAGGTTCCAGCGCCGAAGAAGGCAAAAGGCAAGGTTTCCGGCGCTATCTCCTTCTCTCCGCAGACCTAGTCGCGCAAAGCAAGCCGCTAAGCCGGCGACCGGCAAGAGAGCTACAACGAAGCATGCCGAACGGAGAAAATAGCAGCAGCTCATCTGTTCACACCTTGTTTCTGCCATGTGCTTGAACGCCAAGACGTTCGCGCTTCTGTGAGATGAAAGACGTCCTTCTGCATATGTGGTTGCTCACACCGGTGCACTTGTTAGTGTATCCATTCAGTCCTGGGCTGCGGGGCATTCAGAAGTGGCTCTGTGGAGACGTCTGCATAGAGGCAGCTGTCAGAACACGCACACTCGATTGTTCACCAAAACATATGCAGACGCGTCCTTAGCCTGTAGATTTGGATGCACAGAGTTCCCTGTGTTCGCAAGAGACAAGGGAATCGCGTCTGTACGCACAGAAGCAATAGCGGACCGTTTCCCTCGGAGTGAACGCGAAGAGCCGTCTATGTACTCGCAGACACGGGAACGTGCCTCAATGCGGTCACAGAGGCAGCAGCTTTTGCACAGATGCTCTGGTGATTCTGGCACTTTCCAGGCACACTCCTGAAAGTCGCGCACACTGCTGTTCACTCGCTAAACGACCTCTTGGGAAACACGTCTCCGGTCGATGGACCGCTCAGATTGCTTCTCGTGTAACTGTGAACTGTGTCAGCGCAGGGAATCCGTCTCTGTTGAGCAGATGTCAATCCTGCCTCGCTTTTGCTTTGTTGCCTCTACCAAGATGATTTCCCGTTTCTCTCTTCACTGGAGCACGCAGACACAGCCAACGCACATCAAGTGTCAAGAGACACGCTCTGCTGAGCTCAACGCTTGTGCAGATGCACATGTGCGACGAAGTCAACACACGTGCTTGTGGAGAGAAAGAAAGGGACTCCCAGGCGTGTGGAGCGACGGGGAGAAAGAGCGGGCGCTGAGGAACACAGTTTCAAACAGACTGTCTCCACACAAACAGGCACCTGTCTGCAGGTATCCTAGATCTTGATTCTTGAACTTGAGGAAACACGCGTCTGAGCAAAACTCCCAAACGCTTCCAGGAAAGACACAGGCTCTCCCACAAGCACACAAGTGTTTGCCCTCAGCTATAGATCAGGGACAAGCTTGTGAAGAGATGCCCTGCTATTCTTTCGCCTTATGGCATCATGTGTTTCGTTCCTCTTGGAGATCGATTGTTAAACGTCTTTCCTAGGGCGACTGTGAAGCATTTGCCAGCGGAGGAGAAGTAGCACGGAGCAGCATTCAGTACTGCCTACGAGTGTCTTTGCTACCCTACTAGCGGAGCTCCAAGAACAGGCACACATCTTCAGGTACCTTCCAAATGTGGATTCCCCTGCAGCCCCGTAGGCGGGCGTGCAGTACGCCAACCATCAACGGACGTTTTTCCCCTCAAGCCTGTCAGGACGTTGCTCGTCCGTCTTTCCCTCAATAGATGGGAGTAGGCGCGCTTGCGGATGTGTGCGTGTGTGTGGCCACGCGTTTGCTTAGGCATCAGTGTGTGAAAAGGTAGGTGCTTTTCTCTAGCTGCGTGTGCTGGGTGCACGTGGTGCTGGGTGCACATCCCTGGGTGCTCGTGGAAAGGTTTCTGCATGGTTTTCGCTGAGGAATCGTGTGTGTGCACACGGACAAAGAGAAGGCGCAGCAACCAGGTTCCAGCGCCGAAGAAGGCAAAAGGCAAGGTTTCCGGCGCTATCTCCTTCTCTCCGCAGACCTAGTCGCGCAAAGCAAGCCGCTAAGCCGGCGACCGGCAAGAGAGCTACAACGAAGCATGCCGAACGGAGAAAATAGCAGCAGCTCATCTGTTCACACCTTGTTTCTGCCATGTGCTTGAACGCCAAGACGTTCGCGCTTCTGTGAGATGAAAGACGTCCTTCTGCATATGTGGTTGCTCACACCGGTGCACTTGTTAGTGTATCCATTCAGTCCTGGGCTGCGGGGCATTCAGAAGTGGCTCTGTGGAGACGTCTGCATAGAGGCAGCTGTCAGAACACGCACACTCGATTGTTCACCAAAACATATGCAGACGCGTCCTTAGCCTGTAGATTTGGATGCACAGAGTTCCCTGTGTTCGCAAGAGACAAGGGAATCGCGTCTGTACGCACAGAAGCAATAGCGGACCGTTTCCCTCGGAGTGAACGCGAAGAGCCGTCTATGTACTCGCAGACACGGGAACGTGCCTCAATGCGGTCACAGAGGCAGCAGCTTTTGCACAGATGCTCTGGTGATTCTGGCACTTTCCAGGCACACTCCTGAAAGTCGCGCACACTGCTGTTCACTCGCTAAACGACCTCTTGGGAAACACGTCTCCGGTCGATGGACCGCTCAGATTGCTTCTCGTGTAACTGTGAACTGTGTCAGCGCAGGGAATCCGTCTCTGTTGAGCAGATGTCAATCCTGCCTCGCTTTTGCTTTGTTGCCTCTACCAAGATGATTTCCCGTTTCTCTCTTCACTGGAGCACGCAGACACAGCCAACGCACATCAAGTGTCAAGAGACACGCTCTGCTGAGCTCAACGCTTGTGCAGATGCACATGTGCGACGAAGTCAACACACGTGCTTGTGGAGAGAAAGAAAGGGACTCCCAGGCGTGTGGAGCGACGGGGAGAAAGAGCGGGCGCTGAGGAACACAGTTTCAAACAGACTGTCTCCACACAAACAGGCACCTGTCTGCAGGTATCCTAGATCTTGATTCTTGAACTTGAGGAAACACGCGTCTGAGCAAAACTCCCAAACGCTTCCAGGAAAGACACACGCTCTCCCACAAGCACACAAGTGTTTGCCCTCAGCTATAGATCAGGGACAAGCTTGTGAAGAGATGCCCTGCTATTCTTTCGCCTTATGGCATCATGTGTTTCGTTCCTCTTGGAGATCGATTGTTAAACGTCTTTCCTAGGGCGACTGTGAAGCATTTGCCAGCGGAGGAGAAGTAGCACGGAGCAGCATTCAGTACTGCCTACGAGTGTCTTTGCTACCCTACTAGCGGAGCTCCAAGAACAGGCACACATCTTCAGGTACCTTCCAAATGTGGATTCCCCTGCAGCCCCGTAGGCGGGCGTGCAGTACGCCAACCATCAACGGACGTTTTTCCCCTCAAGCCTGTCAGGACGTTGCTCGTCCGTCTTTCCCTCAATAGATGGGAGTAGGCGCGCTTGCGGATGTGTGCGTGTGTGTGGCCACGCGTTTGCTTAGGCATCAGTGTGTGAAAAGGTAGGTGCTTTTCTCTAGCTGCGTGTGCTGGGTGCACGTGGTGCTGGGTGCACATCCCTGGGTGCTCGTGGAAAGGTTTCTGCATGGTTTTCGCTGAGGAATCGTGTGTGTGCACATGGACAAAGAGAAGGCGCAGCAACCAGGTTCCAGCGCCGAAGAAGGCAAAAGGCAAGGTTTCCGGCGCTATCTCCTTCTCTCCGCAGACCCAGTCGCGCAAAGCAAGCCGCTAAGCCGGCGACCGGCAAGAGAGCTACAACGAAGCATGCCGAACGGAGAAAATAGCAGCAGCTCATCTGTTCACACCTTGTTTCTGCCATGTGCTTGAACGCCAAGACGTTCGCGCTTCTGTGAGATGAAAGACGTCCTTCTGCATATGTGGTTGCTCACACCGGTGCACTTGTTAGTGTATCCCTTCAGTCCTGGGCTGCGGGGCATTCAGAAGTGGCTCTGTGGAGACGTCTGCATAGAGGCAGCTGTCAGAACACGCACACTCGATTGTTCACCAAAACATATGCAGACGCGTCCTTAGCCTGTAGATTTGGATGCACAGAGTTCCCTGTGTTCGCAAGAGACAAGGGAATCGCGTCTGTACGCACAGAAGCAATAGCGGACCGTTTCCCTCGGAGTGAACGCGAAGAGCCGTCTATGTACTCGCAGACACGGGAACGTGCCTCAATGCGGTCACAGAGGCAGCAGCTTTTGCACAGATGCTCTGGTGATTCTGGCACTTTCCAGGCACACTCCTGAAAGTCGCGCACACTGCTGTTCACTCGCTAAACGACCTCTTGGGAAACACGTGTCCGGTCGATGGACCGCTCAGATTGCTTCTCGTGTAACTGTGAACTGTGTCAGCGCAGGGAATCCGTCTCTGTTGAGCAGATGTCAATCCTGCCTCGCTTTTGCTTTGTTGCCTCTACCAAGATGATTTCCCGTTTCTCTCTTCACTGGAGCACGCAGACACAGCCAACGCACATCAAGTGTCAAGAGACACGCTCTGCTGAGCTCAACGCTTGTGCAGATGCACATGTGCGACGAAGTCAACACACGTGCTTGTGGAGAGAAAGAAAGGGACTCCCAGGCGTGTGGAGCGACGGGGAGAAAGAGCGGGCGCTGAGGAACACAGTTTCAAACAGACTGTCTCCACACAAACAGGCACCTGTCTGCAGGTATCCTAGATCTTGATTCTTGAACTTGAGGAAACACGCGTCTGAGCAAAACTCCCAAACGCTTCCAGGAAAGACACACGCTCTCCCACAAGCACACAAGTGTTTGCCCTCAGCTATAGATCAGGGACAAGCTTGTGAAGAGATGCCCTGCTATTCTTTCGCCTTATGGCATCATGTGTTTCGTTCCTCTTGGAGATCGATTGTTAAACGTCTTTCCTAGGGCGACTGTGAAGCATTTGCCAGCGGAGGAGAAGTAGCACGGAGCAGCATTCAGTACTGCCTACGAGTGTCTTTGCTACCCTACTAGCGGAGCTCCAAGAACAGGCACACATCTTCAGGTACCTTCCAAATGTGGATTCCCCTGCAGCCCCGTAGGCGGGCGTGCAGTACGCCAACCATCAACGGACGTTTTTTCCCCTCAAGCCTGTCAGGACGTTGCTCGTCCGTCTTTCCCTCAATAGATGGGAGTAGGCGCGCTTGCGGATGTGTGCGTGTGTAGGCATCAGTGTGTGAAAAGGTAGGTGCTTTTCTCTAGCTGCGTGTGCTGGGTGCACGTGGTGCTGGGTGCACATCCCTGGGTGCTCGTGGAAAGGTTTCTGCATGGTTTTCGCTGAGGAATCGTGTGTGTGCACATGGACAAAGAGAAGGCGCAGCAACCAGGTTCCAGCGCCGAAGAAGGCAAAAGGCAAGGTTTCCGGCGCTATCTCCTTCTCTCCGCAGACCTAGTCGCGCAAAGCAAGCCGCTAAGCCGGCGACCGGCAAGAGAGCTACAACGAAGCATGCCGAACGGAGAAAATAGCAGCAGCTCATCTGTTCACACCTTGTTTCTGCCATGTGCTTGAACGCCAAGACGTTCGCGCTTCTGTGAGATGAAAGACGTCCTTCTGCGTATGTGGTTGCTCACACCGGTGCACTTGTTAGTGTATCCCTTCAGTCCTGGGCTGCGGGGCATTCAGAAGTGGCTCTGTGGAGACGTCTGCATAGAGGCAGCTGTCAGAACACGCACACTCGATTGTTCACCAAAACATATGCAGACGCGTCCTTAGCCTGTAGATTTGGATGCACAGAGTTCCCTGTGTTCGCAAGAGACAAGGGAATCGCGTCTGTACGCACAGAAGCAATAGCGGACCGTTTCCCTCGGAGTGAACGCGAAGAGCCGTCTATGTACTCGCAGACACGGGAACGTGCCTCAATGCGGTCACAGAGGCAGCAGCTTTTGCACAGATGCTCTGGTGATTCTGGCACTTTCCAGGCACACTCCTGAAAGTCGCGCACACTGCTGTTCACTCGCTAAACGACCTCTTGGGAAACACGTGTCCGGTCGATGGACCGCTCAGATTGCTTCTCGTGTAACTGTGAACTGTGTCAGCGCAGGGAATCCGTCTCTGTTGAGCAGATGTCAATCCTGCCTCGCTTTTGCTTTGTTGCCTCTACCAAGATGATTTCCCGTTTCTCTCTTCACTGGAGCACGCAGACACAGCCAACGCACATCAAGTGTCAAGAGACACGCTCTGCTGAGCTCAACGCTTGTGCAGATGCACATGTGCGACGAAGTCAACACACGTGCTTGTGGAGAGAAAGAAAGGGACTCCCAGGCGTGTGGAGCGACGGGGAGAAAGAGCGGGCGCTGAGGAACACAGTTTCAAACAGACTGTCTCCACACAAACAGGCACCTGTCTGCAGGTATCCTAGATCTTGATTCTTGAACTTGAGGAAACACGCGTCTGAGCAAAACTCCCAAACGCTTCCAGGAAAGACACACGCTCTCCCACAAGCACACAAGTGTTTGCCCTCAGCTATAGATCAGGGACAAGCTTGTGAAGAGATGCCCTGCTATTCTTTCGCCTTATGGCATCATGTGTTTCGTTCCTCTTGGAGATCGATTGTTAAACGTCTTTCCTAGGGCGACTGTGAAGCATTTGCCAGCGGAGGAGAAGTAGCACGGAGCAGCATTCAGTACTGCCTACGAGTGTCTTTGCTACCCTACTAGCGGAGCTCCAAGAACAGGCACACATCTTCAGGTACCTTCCAAATGTGGATTCCCCTGCAGCCCCGTAGGCGGGCGTGCAGTACGCCAACCATCAACGGACGTTTTTTCCCCTCAAGCCTGTCAGGACGTTGCTCGTCCGTCTTTCCCTCAATAGATGGGAGTAGGCGCGCTTGCGGATGTGTGCGTGTGTAGGCATCAGTGTGTGAAAAGGTAGGTGCTTTTCTCTAGCTGCGTGTGCTGGGTGCACGTGGTGCTGGGTGCACATCCCTGGGTGCTCGTGGAAAGGTTTCTGCATGGTTTTCGCTGAGGAATCGTGTGTGTGCACATGGACAAAGAGAAGGCGCAGCAACCAGGTTCCAGCGCCGAAGAAGGCAAAAGGCAAGGTTTCCGGCGCTATCTCCTTCTCTCCGCAGACCTAGTCGCGCAAAGCAAGCCGCTAAGCCGGCGACCGGCAAGAGAGCTACAACCAAGCATGCCGAACGGAGAAAATAGCAGCAGCTCATCTGTTCACACCTTGTTTCTGCCATGTGCTTGAACGCCAAGACGTTCGCGCTTCTGTGAGATGAAAGACGTCCTTCTGCGTATGTGGTTGCTCACACCGGTGCACTTGTTAGTGTATCCCTTCAGTCCTGGGCTGCGGGGCATTCAGAAGTGGCTCTGTGGAGACGTCTGCATAGAGGCAGCTGTCAGAACACGCACACTCGATTGTTCACCAAAACATATGCAGACGCGTCCTTAGCCTGTAGATTTGGATGCACAGAGTTCCCTGTGTTCGCAAGAGACAAGGGAATCGCGTCTGTACGCACAGAAGCAATAGCGGACCGTTTCCCTCGGAGTGAACGCGAAGAGCCGTCTATGTACTCGCAGACACGGGAACGTGCCTCAATGCGGTCACAGAGGCAGCAGCTTTTGCACAGATGCTCTGGTGATTCTGGCACTTTCCAGGCACACTCCTGAAAGTCGCGCACACTGCTGTTCACTCGCTAAACGACCTCTTGGGAAACACGTGTCCGGTCGATGGACCGCTCAGATTGCTTCTCGTGTAACTGTGAACTGTGTCAGCGCAGGGAATCCGTCTCTGTTGAGCAGATGTCAATCCTGCCTCGCTTTTGCTTTGTTGCCTCTACCAAGATGATTTCCCGTTTCTCTCTTCACTGGAGCACGCAGACACAGCCAACGCACATCAAGTGTCAAGAGACACGCTCTGCTGAGCTCAACGCTTGTGCAGATGCACATGTGCGACGAAGTCAACACACGTGCTTGTGGAGAGAAAGAAAGGGACTCCCAGGCGTGTGGAGCGACGGGGAGAAAGAGCGGGCGCTGAGGAACACAGTTTCAAACAGACTGTCTCCACACAAACAGGCACCTGTCTGCAGGTATCCTAGATCTTGATTCTTGAACTTGAGGAAACACGCGTCTGAGCAAAACTCCCAAACGCTTCCAGGAAAGACACACGCTCTCCCACAAGCACACAAGTGTTTGCCCTCAGCTATAGATCAGGGACAAGCTTGTGAAGAGATGCCCTGCTATTCTTTCGCCTTATGGCATCATGTGTTTCGTTCCTCTTGGAGATCGATTGTTAAACGTCTTTCCTAGGGCGACTGTGAAGCATTTGCCAGCGGAGGAGAAGTAGCACGGAGCAGCATTCAGTACTGCCTACGAGTGTCTTTGCTACCCTACTAGCGGAGCTCCAAGAACAGGCACACATCTTCAGGTACCTTCCAAATGTGGATTCCCCTGCAGCCCCGTAGGCGGGCGTGCAGTACGCCAACCATCAACGGACGTTTTTTCCCCTCAAGCCTGTCAGGACGTTGCTCGTCCGTCTTTCCCTCAATAGATGGGAGTAGGCGCGCTTGCGGATGTGTGCGTGTGTAGGCATCAGTGTGTGAAAAGGTAGGTGCTTTTCTCTAGCTGCGTGTGCTGGGTGCACGTGGTGCTGGGTGCACATCCCTGGGTGCTCGTGGAAAGGTTTCTGCATGGTTTTCGCTGAGGAATCGTGTGTGTGCACATGGACAAAGAGAAGGCGCAGCAACCAGGTTCCAGCGCCGAAGAAGGCAAAAGGCAAGGTTTCCGGCGCTATCTCCTTCTCTCCGCAGACCTAGTCGCGCAAAGCAAGCCGCTAAGCCGGCGACCGGCAAGAGAGCTACAACGAAGCATGCCGAACGGAGAAAATAGCAGCAGCTCATCTGTTCACACCTTGTTTCTGCCATGTGCTTGAACGCCAAGACGTTCGCGCTTCTGTGAGATGAAAGACGTCCTTCTGCATATGTGGTTGCTCACACCGGTGCACTTGTTAGTGTATCCATTCAGTCCTGGGCTGCGGGGCATTCAGAAGTGGCTCTGTGGAGACGTCTGCATAGAGGCAGCTGTCAGAACACGCACACCCGTTGTTCACCAAAACATATGCAGACGCGTCCTTAGCCTGTAGATTTGGATGCACAGAGTTCCCTGTGTTCGCAAGAGACAAGGGAATCGCGTCTGTACGCACAGAAGCAATAGCGGACCGTTTCCCTCGGAGTGAAAGCGAAGAGCCGTCTATGTACTCGCAGACACGGGAACGTGCCTCAATGCGGTCACAGAGGCAGCAGCTTTTGCACAGATGCTCTGGTGATTCTGGCACTTTCCAGGCACACTCCTGAAAGTCGCGCACACTGCTGTTCACTCGCTAAACGACCTCTTGGGAAACACGTCTCCGGTCGATGGACCGCTCAGATTGCTTCTCGTGTAACTGTGAACTGTGTCAGCGCAGGGAATCCGTCTCTGTTGAGCAGATGTCAATCCTGCCTCGCTTTTGCTTTGTTGCCTCTACCAAGATGATTTCCCGTTTCTCTCTTCACTGGAGCACGCAGACACAGCCAACGCACATCAAGTGTCAAGAGACACGCTCTGCTGAGCTCAACGCTTGTGCAGATGCACATGTGCGACGAAGTCAACACACGTGCTTGTGGAGAGAAAGAAAGGGACTCCCAGGCGTGTGGAGCGACGGGGAGAAAGAGCGGGCGCTGAGGAACACAGTTTCAAACAGACTGTCTCCACACAAACAGGCACCTGTCTGCAGGTATCCTAGATCTTGATTCTTGAACTTGAGGAAACACGCGTCTGAGCAAAACTCCCAAACGCTTCCAGGAAAGACACACGCTCTCCCACAAGCACACAAGTGTTTGCCCTCAGCTATAGATCAGGGACAAGCTTGTGAAGAGATGCCCTGCTATTCTTTCGCCTTATGGCATCATGTGTTTCGTTCCTCTTGGAGATCGATTGTTAAACGTCTTTCCTAGGGCGACTGTGAAGCATTTGCCAGCGGAGGAGAAGTAGCACGGAGCAGCATTCAGTACTGCCTACGAGTGTCTTTGCTACCCTACTAGCGGAGCTCCAAGAACAGGCACACATCTTCAGGTACCTTCCAAATGTGGATTCCCCTGCAGCCCCGTAGGCGGGCGTGCAGTACGCCAACCATCAACGGACGTTTTTCCCCTCAAGCCTGTCAGGACGTTGCTCGTCCGTCTTTCCCTCAATAGATGGGAGTAGGCGCGCTTGCGGATGTGTGCGTGTGTGTGGCCACGCGTTTGCTTAGGCATCAGTGTGTGAAAAGGTAGGTGCTTTTCTCTCGCTGCGTGTGCTGGGTGCACGTGGTGCTGGGTGCACATCCCTGGGTGCTCGTGGAAAGGTTTCTGCATGGTTTTCGCTGAGGAATCGTGTGTGTGCACATGGACAAAGAGAAGGCGCAGCAACCAGGTTCCAGCGCCGAAGAAGGCAAAAGGCAAGGTTTCCGGCGCTATCTCCTTCTCTCCGCAGACCTAGTCGCGCAAAGCAAGCCGCTAAGCCGGCGACCGGCAAGAGAGCTACAACGAAGCATGCCGAACGGAGAAAATAGCAGCAGCTCATCTGTTCACACCTTGTTTCTGCCATGTGCTTGAACGCCAAGACGTTCGCGCTTCTGTGAGATGAAAGACGTCCTTCTGCATATGTGGTTGCTCACACCGGTGCACTTGTTAGTGTATCCATTCAGTCCTGGGCTGCGGGGCATTCAGAAGTGGCTCTGTGGAGACGTCTGCATAGAGGCAGCTGTCAGAACACGCACACTCGATTGTTCACCAAAACATATGCAGACGCGTCCTTAGCCTGTAGATTTGGATGCACAGAGTTCCCTGTGTTCGCAAGAGACAAGGGAATCGCGTCTGTACGCACAGAAGCAATAGCGGACCGTTTCCCTCGGAGTGAACGCGAAGAGCCGTCTATGTACTCGCAGACACGGGAACGTGCCTCAATGCGGTCACAGAGGCAGCAGCTTTTGCACAGATGCTCTGGTGATTCTGGCACTTTCCAGGCACACTCCTGAAAGTCGCGCACACTGCTGTTCACTCGCTAAACGACCTCTTGGGAAACACGTCTCCGGTCGATGGACCGCTCAGATTGCTTCTCGTGTAACTGTGAACTGTGTCAGCGCAGGGAATCCGTCTCTGTTGAGCAGATGTCAATCCTGCCTCGCTTTTGCTTTGTTGCCTCTACCAAGATGATTTCCCGTTTCTCTCTTCACTGGAGCACGCAGACACAGCCAACGCACATCAAGTGTCAAGAGACACGCTCTGCTGAGCTCAACGCTTGTGCAGATGCACATGTGCGACGAAGTCAACACACGTGCTTGTGGAGAGAAAGAAAGGGACTCCCAGGCGTGTGGAGCGACGGGGAGAAAGAGCGGGCGCTGAGGAACACAGTTTCAAACAGACTGTCTCCACACAAACAGGCACCTGTCTGCAGGTATCCTAGATCTTGATTCTTGAACTTGAGGAAACACGCGTCTGAGCAAAACTCCCAAACGCTTCCAGGAAAGACACACGCTCTCCCACAAGCACACAAGTGTTTGCCCTCAGCTATAGATCAGGGACAAGCTTGTGAAGAGATGCCCTGCTATTCTTTCGCCTTATGGCATCATGTGTTTCGTTCCTCTTGGAGATCGATTGTTAAACGTCTTTCCTAGGGCGACTGTGAAGCATTTGCCAGCGGAGGAGAAGTAGCACGGAGCAGCATTCAGTACTGCCTACGAGTGTCTTTGCTACCCTACTAGCGGAGCTCCAAGAACAGGCACACATCTTCAGGTACCTTCCAAATGTGGATTCCCCTGCAGCCCCGTAGGCGGGCGTGCAGTACGCCAACCATCAACGGACGTTTTTTCCCCTCAAGCCTGTCAGGACGTTGCTCGTCCGTCTTTCCCTCAATAGATGGGAGTAGGCGCGCTTGCGGATGTGTGCGTGTGTAGGCATCAGTGTGTGAAAAGGTAGGTGCTTTTCTCTAGCTGCGTGTGCTGGGTGCACGTGGTGCTGGGTGCACATCCCTGGGTGCTCGTGGAAAGGTTTCTGCATGGTTTTCGCTGAGGAATCGTGTGTGTGCACATGGACAAAGAGAAGGCGCAGCAACCAGGTTCCAGCGCCGAAGAAGGCAAAAGGCAAGGTTTCCGGCGCTATCTCCTTCTCTCCGCAGACCTAGTCGCGCAAAGCAAGCCGCTAAGCCGGCGACCGGCAAGAGAGCTACAACCAAGCATGCCGAACGGAGAAAATAGCAGCAGCTCATCTGTTCACACCTTGTTTCTGCCATGTGCTTGAACGCCAAGACGTTCGCGCTTCTGTGAGATGAAAGACGTCCTTCTGCGTATGTGGTTGCTCACACCGGTGCACTTGTTAGTGTATCCCTTCAGTCCTGGGCTGCGGGGCATTCAGAAGTGGCTCTGTGGAGACGTCTGCATAGAGGCAGCTGTCAGAACACGCACACTCGATTGTTCACCAAAACATATGCAGACGCGTCCTTAGCCTGTAGATTTGGATGCACAGAGTTCCCTGTGTTCGCAAGAGACAAGGGAATCGCGTCTGTACGCACAGAAGCAATAGCGGACCGTTTCCCTCGGAGTGAACGCGAAGAGCCGTCTATGTACTCGCAGACACGGGAACGTGCCTCAATGCGGTCACAGAGGCAGCAGCTTTTGCACAGATGCTCTGGTGATTCTGGCACTTTCCAGGCACACTCCTGAAAGTCGCGCACACTGCTGTTCACTCGCTAAACGACCTCTTGGGAAACACGTCTCCGGTCGATGGACCGCTCAGATTGCTTCTCGTGTAACTGTGAACTGTGTCAGCGCAGGGAATCCGTCTCTGTTGAGCAGATGTCAATCCTGCCTCGCTTTTGCTTTGTTGCCTCTACCAAGATGATTTCCCGTTTCTCTCTTCACTGGAGCACGCAGACACAGCCAACGCACATCAAGTGTCAAGAGACACGCTCTGCTGAGCTCAACGCTTGTGCAGATGCACATGTGCGACGAAGTCAACACACGTGCTTGTGGAGAGAAAGAAAGGGACTCCCAGGCGTGTGGAGCGACGGGGAGAAAGAGCGGGCGCTGAGGAACACAGTTTCAAACAGACTGTCTCCACACAAACAGGCACCTGTCTGCAGGTATCCTAGATCTTGATTCTTGAACTTGAGGAAACACGCGTCTGAGCAAAACTCCCAAACGCTTCCAGGAAAGACACACGCTCTGCCACAAGCACACAAGTGTTTGCCCTCAGCTATAGATCAGGGACAAGCTTGTGAAGAGATGCCCTGCTATTCTTTCGCCTTATGGCATCATGTGTTTCGTTCCTCTTGGAGATCGATTGTTAAACGTCTTTCCTAGGGCGACTGTGAAGCATTTGCCAGCGGAGGAGAAGTAGCACGGAGCAGCATTCAGTACTGCCTACGAGTGTCTTTGCTACCCTACTAGCGGAGCTCCAAGAACAGGCACACATCTTCAGGTACCTTCCAAATGTGGATTCCCCTGCAGCCCCGTAGGCGGGCGTGCAGTACGCCAACCATCAACGGACGTTTTTCCCCTCAAGCCTGTCAGGACGTTGCTCGTCCGTCTTTCCCTCAATAGATGGGAGTAGGCGCGCTTGCGGATGTGTGCGTGTGTGTGGCCACGCGTTTGCTTAGGCATCAGTGTGTGAAAAGGTAGGTGCTTTTCTCTCGCTGCGTGTGCGTGCACGTGGTGCTGGGTGCACATCCCTGGGTGCTCGTGGAAAGGTTTCTGCATGGTTTTCGCTGAGGAATCGTGTGTGTGCACATGGACAAAGAGAAGGCGCAGCAACCAGGTTCCAGCGCCGAAGAAGGCAAAAGGCAAGGTTTCCGGCGCTATCTCCTTCTCTCCGCAGACCTAGTCGCGCAAAGCAAGCCGCTAAGCCGGCGACCGGCAAGAGAGCTACAACGAAGCATGCCGAACGGAGAAAATAGCAGCAGCTCATCTGTTCACACCTTGTTTCTGCCATGTGCTTGAACGCCAAGACGTTCGCGCTTCTGTGAGATGAAAGACGTCCTTCTGCATATGTGGTTGCTCACACCGGTGCACTTGTTAGTGTATCCATTCAGTCCTGGGCTGCGGGGCATTCAGAAGTGGCTCTGTGGAGACGTCTGCATAGAGGCAGCTGTCAGAACACGCACACTCGATTGTTCACCAAAACATATGCAGACGCGTCCTTAGCCTGTAGATTTGGATGCACAGAGTTCCCTGTGTTCGCAAGAGACAAGGGAATCGCGTCTGTACGCACAGAAGCAATAGCGGACCGTTTCCCTCGGAGTGAACGCGAAGAGCCGTCTATGTACTCGCAGACACGGGAACGTGCCTCAATGCGGTCACAGAGGCAGCAGCTTTTGCACAGATGCTCTGGTGATTCTGGCACTTTCCAGGCACACTCCTGAAAGTCGCGCACACTGCTGTTCACTCGCTAAACGACCTCTTGGGAAACACGTCTCCGGTCGATGGACCGCTCAGATTGCTTCTCGTGTAACTGTGAACTGTGTCAGCGCAGGGAATCCGTCTCTGTTGAGCAGATGTCAATCCTGCCTCGCTTTTGCTTTGTTGCCTCTACCAAGATGATTTCCCGTTTCTCTCTTCACTGGAGCACGCAGACACAGCCAACGCACATCAAGTGTCAAGAGACACGCTCTGCTGAGCTCAACGCTTGTGCAGATGCACATGTGCGACGAAGTCAACACACGTGCTTGTGGAGAGAAAGAAAGGGACTCCCAGGCGTGTGGAGCGACGGGGAGAAAGAGCGGGCGCTGAGGAACACAGTTTCAAACAGACTGTCTCCACACAAACAGGCACCTGTCTGCAGGTATCCTAGATCTTGATTCTTGAACTTGAGGAAACACGCGTCTGAGCAAAACTCCCAAACGCTTCCAGGAAAGACACACGCTCTCCCACAAGCACACAAGTGTTTGCCCTCAGCTATAGATCAGGGACAAGCTTGTGAAGAGATGCCCTGCTATTCTTTCGCCTTATGGCATCATGTGTTTCGTTCCTCTTGGAGATCGATTGTTAAACGTCTTTCCTAGGGCGACTGTGAAGCATTTGCCAGCGGAGGAGAAGTAGCACGGAGCAGCATTCAGTACTGCCTACGAGTGTCTTTGCTACCCTACTAGCGGAGCTCCAAGAACAGGCACACATCTTCAGGTACCTTCCAAATGTGGATTCCCCTGCAGCCCCGTAGGCGGGCGTGCAGTACGCCAACCATCAACGGACGTTTTTCCCCTCAAGCCTGTCAGGACGTTGCTCGTCCGTCTTTCCCTCAATAGATGGGAGTAGGCGCGCTTGCGGATGTGTGCGTGTGTGTGGCCACGCGTTTGCTTAGGCATCAGTGTGTGAAAAGGTAGGTGCTTTTCTCTAGCTGCGTGTGCTGGGTGCACGTGGTGCTGGGTGCACATCCCTGGGTGCTCGTGGAAAGGTTTCTGCATGGTTTTCGCTGAGGAATCGTGTGTGTGCACACGGACAAAGAGAAGGCGCAGCAACCAGGTTCCAGCGCCGAAGAAGGCAAAAGGCAAGGTTTCCGGCGCTATCTCCTTCTCTCCGCAGACCTAGTCGCGCAAAGCAAGCCGCTAAGCCGGCGACCGGCAAGAGAGCTACAACCAAGCATGCCGAACGGAGAAAATAGCAGCAGCTCATCTGTTCACACCTTGTTTCTGCCATGTGCTTGAACGCCAAGACGTTCGCGCTTCTGTGAGATGAAAGACGTCCTTCTGCATATGTGCTTGCTCACACCGGTGCACTTGTTAGTGTATCCCTTCAGTCCTGGGCTGCGGGGCATTCAGAAGTGGCTCTGTGGAGACGTCTGCATAGAGGCAGCTGTCAGAACACGCACACTCGATTGTTCACCAAAACATATGCAGACGCGTCCTTAGCCTGTAGATTTGGATGCACAGAGTTCCCTGTGTTCGCAAGAGACAAGGGAATCGCGTCTGTACGCACAGAAGCAATAGCGGACCGTTTCCCTCGGAGTGAACGCGAAGAGCCGTCTATGTACTCGCAGACACGGGAACGTGCCTCAATGCGGTCACAGAGGCAGCAGCTTTTGCACAGATGCTCTGGTGATTCTGGCACTTTCCAGGCACACTCCTGAAAGTCGCGCACACTGCTGTTCACTCGCTAAACGACCTCTTGGGAAACACGTCTCCGGTCGATGGACCGCTCAGATTGTTTCTCGTGTAACTGTGAACTGTGTCAGCGCAGGGAATCCGTCTCTGTTGAGCAGATGTCAATCCTGCCTCGCTTTTGCTTTGTTGCCTCTACCAAGATGATTTCCCGTTTCTCTCTTCACTGGAGCACGCAGACACAGCCATCGCACATCAAGTGTCAAGAGACACGCTCTGCTGAGCTCAACGCTTGTGCAGATGCACATGTGCGACGAAGTCAACACACGTGCTTGTGGAGAGAAAGAAAGGGACTCCCAGGCGTGTGGAGCGACGGGGAGAAAGAGCGGGCGCTGAGGAACACAGTTTCAAACAGACTGTCTCCACACAAACAGGCACCTGTCTGCAGGTATCCTAGATCTTGATTCTTGAACTTGAGGAAACACGCGTCTGAGCAAAACTCCCAAACGCTTCCAGGAAAGACACACGCTCTCCCACAAGCACACAAGTGTTTGCCCTCAGCTATAGATCAGGGACAAGCTTGTGAAGAGATGCCCTGCTATTCTTTCGCCTTATGGCATCATGTGTTTCGTTCCTCTTGGAGATCGATTGTTAAACGTCTTTCCTAGGGCGACTGTGAAGCATTTGCCAGCGGAGGAGAAGTAGCACGGAGCAGCATTCAGTACTGCCTACGAGTGTCTTTGCTACCCTACTAGCGGAGCTCCAAGAACAGGCACACATCTTCAGGTACCTTCCAAATGTGGATTCCCCTGCAGCCCCGTAGGCGGGCGTGCAGTACGCCAACCATCAACGGACGTTTTTCCCCTCAAGCCTGTCAGGACGTTGCTCGTCCGTCTTTCCCTCAATAGATGGGAGTAGGCGCGCTTGCGGATGTGTGCGTGTGTGTGGCCACGCGTTTGCTTAGGCATCAGTGTGTGAAAAGGTAGGTGCTTTTCTCTAGCTGCGTGTGCTGGGTGCACGTGGTGCTGGGTGCACATCCCTGGGTGCTCGTGGAAAGGTTTCTGCATGGTTTTCGCTGAGGAATCGTGTGTGTGCACACGGACAAAGAGAAGGCGCAGCAACCAGGTTCCAGCGCCGAAGAAGGCAAAAGGCAAGGTTTCCGGCGCTATCTCCTTCTCTCCGCAGACCTAGTCGCGCAAAGCAAGCCGCTAAGCCGGCGACCGGCAAGAGAGCTACAACGAAGCATGCCGAACGGAGAAAATAGCAGCAGCTCATCTGTTCACACCTTGTTTCTGCCATGTGCTTGAACGCCAAGACGTTCGCGCTTCTGTGAGATGAAAGACGTCCTTCTGCATATGTGCTTGCTCACACCGGTGCACTTGTTAGTGTATCCCTTCAGTCCTGGGCTGCGGGGCATTCAGAAGTGGCTCTGTGGAGACGTCTGCATAGAGGCAGCTGTCAGAACACGCACACTCGATTGTTCACCAAAACATATGCAGACGCGTCCTTAGCCTGTAGATTTGGATGCACAGAGTTCCCTGTGTTCGCAAGAGACAAGGGAATCGCGTCTGTACGCACAGAAGCAATAGCGGACCGTTTCCCTCGGAGTGAACGCGAAGAGCCGTCTATGTACTCGCAGACACGGGAACGTGCCTCAATGCGGTCACAGAGGCAGCAGCTTTTGCACAGATGCTCTGGTGATTCTGGCACTTTCCAGGCACACTCCTGAAAGTCGCGCACACTGCTGTTCACTCGCTAAACGACCTCTTGGGAAACACGTCTCCGGTCGATGGACCGCTCAGATTGTTTCTCGTGTAACTGTGAACTGTGTCAGCGCAGGGAATCCGTCTCTGTTGAGCAGATGTCAATCCTGCCTCGCTTTTGCTTTGTTGCCTCTACCAAGATGATTTCCCGTTTCTCTCTTCACTGGAGCACGCAGACACAGCCATCGCACATCAAGTGTCAAGAGACACGCTCTGCTGAGCTCAACGCTTGTGCAGATGCACATGTGCGACGAAGTCAACACACGTGCTTGTGGAGAGAAAGAAAGGGACTCCCAGGCGTGTGGAGCGACGGGGAGAAAGAGCGGGCGCTGAGGAACACAGTTTCAAACAGACTGTCTCCACACAAACAGGCACCTGTCTGCAGGTATCCTAGATCTTGATTCTTGAACTTGAGGAAACACGCGTCTGAGCAAAACTCCCAAACGCTTCCAGGAAAGACACACGCTCTCCCACAAGCACACAAGTGTTTGCCCTCAGCTATAGATCAGGGACAAGCTTGTGAAGAGATGCCCTGCTATTCTTTCGCCTTATGGCATCATGTGTTTCGTTCCTCTTGGAGATCGATTGTTAAACGTCTTTCCTAGGGCGACTGTGAAGCATTTGCCAGCGGAGGAGAAGTAGCACGGAGCAGCATTCAGTACTGCCTACGAGTGTCTTTGCTACCCTACTAGCGGAGCTCCAAGAACAGGCACACATCTTCAGGTACCTTCCAAATGTGGATTCCCCTGCAGCCCCGTAGGCGGGCGTGCAGTACGCCAACCATCAACGGACGTTTTTCCCCTCAAGCCTGTCAGGACGTTGCTCGTCCGTCTTTCCCTCAATAGATGGGAGTAGGCGCGCTTGCGGATGTGTGCGTGTGTGTGGCCACGCGTTTGCTTAGGCATCAGTGTGTGAAAAGGTAGGTGCTTTTCTCTAGCTGCGTGTGCTGGGTGCACGTGGTGCTGGGTGCACATCCCTGGGTGCTCGTGGAAAGGTTTCTGCATGGTTTTCGCTGAGGAATCGTGTGTGTGCACATGGACAAAGAGAAGGCGCAGCAACCAGGTTCCAGCGCCGAAGAAGGCAAAAGGCAAGGTTTCCGGCGCTATCTCCTTCTCTCCGCAGACCTAGTCGCGCAAAGCAAGCCGCTAAGCCGGCGACCGGCAAGAGAGCTACAACGAAGCATGCCGAACGGAGAAAATAGCAGCAGCTCATCTGTTCACACCTTGTTTCTGCCATGTGCTTGAACGCCAAGACGTTCGCGCTTCTGTGAGATGAAAGACGTCCTTCTGCATATGTGGTTGCTCACACCGGTGCACTTGTTAGTGTATCCCTTCAGTCCTGGGCTGCGGGGCATTCAGAAGTGGCTCTGTGGAGACGTCTGCATAGAGGCAGCTGTCAGAACACGCACACTCGATTGTTCACCAAAACATATGCAGACGCGTCCTTAGCCTGTAGATTTGGATGCACAGAGTTCCCTGTGTTCGCAAGAGACAAGGGAATCGCGTCTGTACGCACAGAAGCAATAGCGGACCGTTTCCCTCGGAGTGAACGCGAAGAGCCGTCTATGTACTCGCAGACACGGGAACGTGCCTCAATGCGGTCACAGAGGCAGCAGCTTTTGCACAGATGCTCTGGTGATTCTGGCACTTTCCAGGCACACTCCTGAAAGTCGCGCACACTGCTGTTCACTCGCTAAACGACCTCTTGGGAAACACGTCTCCGGTCGATGGACCGCTCAGATTGCTTCTCGTGTAACTGTGAACTGTGTCAGCGCAGGGAATCCGTCTCTGTTGAGCAGATGTCAATCCTGCCTCGCTTTTGCTTTGTTGCCTCTACCAAGATGATTTCCCGTTTCTCTCTTCACTGGAGCACGCAGACACAGCCAACGCACATCAAGTGTCAAGAGACACGCTCTGCTGAGCTCAACGCTTGTGCAGATGCACATGTGCGACGAAGTCAACACACGTGCTTGTGGAGAGAAAGAAAGGGACTCCCAGGCGTGTGGAGCGACGGGGAGAAAGAGCGGGCGCTGAGGAACACAGTTTCAAACAGACTGTCTCCACACAAACAGGCACCTGTCTGCAGGTATCCTAGATCTTGATTCTTGAACTTGAGGAAACACGCGTCTGAGCAAAACTCCCAAACGCTTCCAGGAAAGACACACGCTCTCCCACAAGCACACAAGTGTTTGCCCTCAGCTATAGATCAGGGACAAGCTTGTGAAGAGATGCCCTGCTATTCTTTCGCCTTATGGCATCATGTGTTTCGTTCCTCTTGGAGATCGATTGTTAAACGTCTTTCCTAGGGCGACTGTGAAGCATTTGCCAGCGGAGGAGAAGTAGCACGGAGCAGCATTCAGTACTGCCTACGAGTGTCTTTGCTACCCTACTAGCGGAGCTCCAAGAACAGGCACACATCTTCAGGTACCTTCCAAATGTGGATTCCCCTGCAGCCCCGTAGGCGGGCGTGCAGTACGCCAACCATCAACGGACGTTTTTCCCCTCAAGCCTGTCAGGACGTTGCTCGTCCGTCTTTCCCTCAATAGATGGGAGTAGGCGCGCTTGCGGATGTGTGCGTGTGTGTGGCCACGCGTTTGCTTAGGCATCAGTGTGTGAAAAGGTAGGTGCTTTTCTCTAGCTGCGTGTGCTGGGTGCACGTGGTGCTGGGTGCACATCCCTGGGTGCTCGTGGAAAGGTTTCTGCATGGTTTTCGCTGAGGAATCGTGTGTGTGCACATGGACAAAGAGAAGGCGCAGCAACCAGGTTCCAGCGCCGAAGAAGGCAAAAGGCAAGGTTTCCGGCGCTATCTCCTTCTCTCCGCAGACCTAGTCGCGCAAAGCAAGCCGCTAAGCCGGCGACCGGCAAGAGAGCTACAACGAAGCATGCCGAACGGAGAAAATAGCAGCAGCTCATCTGTTCACACCTTGTTTCTGCCATGTGCTTGAACGCCAAGACGTTCGCGCTTCTGTGAGATGAAAGACGTCCTTCTGCATATGTGGTTGCTCACACCGGTGCACTTGTTAGTGTATCCCTTCAGTCCTGGGCTGCGGGGCATTCAGAAGTGGCTCTGTGGAGACGTCTGCATAGAGGCAGCTGTCAGAACACGCACACTCGATTGTTCACCAAAACATATGCAGACGCGTCCTTAGCCTGTAGATTTGGATGCACAGAGTTCCCTGTGTTCGCAAGAGACAAGGGAATCGCGTCTGTACGCACAGAAGCAATAGCGGACCGTTTCCCTCGGAGTGAACGCGAAGAGCCGTCTATGTACTCGCAGACACGGGAACGTGCCTCAATGCGGTCACAGAGGCAGCAGCTTTTGCACAGATGCTCTGGTGATTCTGGCACTTTCCAGGCACACTCCTGAAAGTCGCGCACACTGCTGTTCACTCGCTAAACGACCTCTTGGGAAACACGTCTCCGGTCGATGGACCGCTCAGATTGCTTCTCGTGTAACTGTGAACTGTGTCAGCGCAGGGAATCCGTCTCTGTTGAGCAGATGTCAATCCTGCCTCGCTTTTGCTTTGTTGCCTCTACCAAGATGATTTCCCGTTTCTCTCTTCACTGGAGCACGCAGACACAGCCAACGCACATCAAGTGTCAAGAGACACGCTCTGCTGAGCTCAACGCTTGTGCAGATGCACATGTGCGACGAAGTCAACACACGTGCTTGTGGAGAGAAAGAAAGGGACTCCCAGGCGTGTGGAGCGACGGGGAGAAAGAGCGGGCGCTGAGGAACACAGTTTCAAACAGACTGTCTCCACACAAACAGGCACCTGTCTGCAGGTATCCTAGATCTTGATTCTTGAACTTGAGGAAACACGCGTCTGAGCAAAACTCCCAAACGCTTCCAGGAAAGACACACGCTCTCCCACAAGCACACAAGTGTTTGCCCTCAGCTATAGATCAGGGACAAGCTTGTGAAGAGATGCCCTGCTATTCTTTCGCCTTATGGCATCATGTGTTTCGTTCCTCTTGGAGATCGATTGTTAAACGTCTTTCCTAGGGCGACTGTGAAGCATTTGCCAGCGGAGGAGAAGTAGCACGGAGCAGCATTCAGTACTGCCTACGAGTGTCTTTGCTACCCTACTAGCGGAGCTCCAAGAACAGGCACACATCTTCAGGTACCTTCCAAATGTGGATTCCCCTGCAGCCCCGTAGGCGGGCGTGCAGTACGCCAACCATCAACGGACGTTTTTCCCCTCAAGCCTGTCAGGACGTTGCTCGTCCGTCTTTCCCTCAATAGATGGGAGTAGGCGCGCTTGCGGATGTGTGCGTGTGTGTGGCCACGCGTTTGCTTAGGCATCAGTGTGTGAAAAGGTAGGTGCTTTTCTCTAGCTGCGTGTGCTGGGTGCACGTGGTGCTGGGTGCACATCCCTGGGTGCTCGTGGAAAGGTTTCTGCATGGTTTTCGCTGAGGAATCGTGTGTGTGCACACGGACAAAGAGAAGGCGCAGCAACCAGGTTCCAGCGCCGAAGAAGGCAAAAGGCAAGGTTTCCGGCGCTATCTCCTTCTCTCCGCAGACCTAGTCGCGCAAAGCAAGCCGCTAAGCCGGCGACCGGCAAGAGAGCTACAACGAAGCATGCCGAACGGAGAAAATAGCAGCAGCTCATCTGTTCACACCTTGTTTCTGCCATGTGCTTGAACGCCAAGACGTTCGCGCTTCTGTGAGATGAAAGACGTCCTTCTGCATATGTGCTTGCTCACACCGGTGCACTTGTTAGTGTATCCCTTCAGTCCTGGGCTGCGGGGCATTCAGAAGTGGCTCTGTGGAGACGTCTGCATAGAGGCAGCTGTCAGAACACGCACACTCGATTGTTCACCAAAACATATGCAGACGCGTCCTTAGCCTGTAGATTTGGATGCACAGAGTTCCCTGTGTTCGCAAGAGACAAGGGAATCGCGTCTGTACGCACAGAAGCAATAGCGGACCGTTTCCCTCGGAGTGAACGCGAAGAGCCGTCTATGTACTCGCAGACACGGGAACGTGCCTCAATGCGGTCACAGAGGCAGCAGCTTTTGCACAGATGCTCTGGTGATTCTGGCACTTTCCAGGCACACTCCTGAAAGTCGCGCACACTGCTGTTCACTCGCTAAACGACCTCTTGGGAAACACGTCTCCGGTCGATGGACCGCTCAGATTGTTTCTCGTGTAACTGTGAACTGTGTCAGCGCAGGGAATCCGTCTCTGTTGAGCAGATGTCAATCCTGCCTCGCTTTTGCTTTGTTGCCTCTACCAAGATGATTTCCCGTTTCTCTCTTCACTGGAGCACGCAGACACAGCCATCGCACATCAAGTGTCAAGAGACACGCTCTGCTGAGCTCAACGCTTGTGCAGATGCACATGTGCGACGAAGTCAACACACGTGCTTGTGGAGAGAAAGAAAGGGACTCCCAGGCGTGTGGAGCGACGGGGAGAAAGAGCGGGCGCTGAGGAACACAGTTTCAAACAGACTGTCTCCACACAAACAGGCACCTGTCTGCAGGTATCCTAGATCTTGATTCTTGAACTTGAGGAAACACGCGTCTGAGCAAAACTCCCAAACGCTTCCAGGAAAGACACACGCTCTCCCACAAGCACACAAGTGTTTGCCCTCAGCTATAGATCAGGGACAAGCTTGTGAAGAGATGCCCTGCTATTCTTTCGCCTTATGGCATCATGTGTTTCGTTCCTCTTGGAGATCGATTGTTAAACGTCTTTCCTAGGGCGACTGTGAAGCATTTGCCAGCGGAGGAGAAGTAGCACGGAGCAGCATTCAGTACTGCCTACGAGTGTCTTTGCTACCCTACTAGCGGAGCTCCAAGAACAGGCACACATCTTCAGGTACCTTCCAAATGTGGATTCCCCTGCAGCCCCGTAGGCGGGCGTGCAGTACGCCAACCATCAACGGACGTTTTTCCCCTCAAGCCTGTCAGGACGTTGCTCGTCCGTCTTTCCCTCAATAGATGGGAGTAGGCGCGCTTGCGGATGTGTGCGTGTGTGTGGCCACGCGTTTGCTTAGGCATCAGTGTGTGAAAAGGTAGGTGCTTTTCTCTAGCTGCGTGTGCTGGGTGCACGTGGTGCTGGGTGCACATCCCTGGGTGCTCGTGGAAAGGTTTCTGCATGGTTTTCGCTGAGGAATCGTGTGTGTGCACATGGACAAAGAGAAGGCGCAGCAACCAGGTTCCAGCGCCGAAGAAGGCAAAAGGCAAGGTTTCCGGCGCTATCTCCTTCTCTCCGCAGACCTAGTCGCGCAAAGCAAGCCGCTAAGCCGGCGACCGGCAAGAGAGCTACAACGAAGCATGCCGAACGGAGAAAATAGCAGCAGCTCATCTGTTCACACCTTGTTTCTGTCATGTGCTTGAACGCCAAGACGTTCGCGCTTCTGTGAGATGAAAGACGTCCTTCTGCATATGTGGTTGCTCACACCGGTGCACTTGTTAGTGTATCCCTTCAGTCCTGGGCTGCGGGGCATTCAGAAGTGGCTCTGTGGAGACGTCTGCATAGAGGCAGCTGTCAGAACACGCACACTCGATTGTTCACCAAAACATATGCAGACGCGTCCTTAGCCTGTAGATTTGGATGCACAGAGTTCCCTGTGTTCGCAAGAGACAAGGGAATCGCGTCTGTACGCACAGAAGCAATAGCGGACCGTTTCCCTCGGAGTGAACGCGAAGAGCCGTCTATGTACTCGCAGACACGGGAACGTGCCTCAATGCGGTCACAGAGGCAGCAGCTTTTGCACAGATGCTCTGGTGATTCTGGCACTTTCCAGGCACACTCCTGAAAGTCGCGCACACTGCTGTTCACTCGCTAAACGACCTCTTGGGAAACACGTCTCCGGTCGATGGACCGCTCAGATTGCTTCTCGTGTAACTGTGAACTGTGTCAGCGCAGGGAATCCGTCTCTGTTGAGCAGATGTCAATCCTGCCTCGCTTTTGCTTTGTTGCCTCTACCAAGATGATTTCCCGTTTCTCTCTTCACTGGAGCACGCAGACACAGCCAACGCACATCAAGTGTCAAGAGACACGCTCTGCTGAGCTCAACGCTTGTGCAGATGCACATGTGCGACGAAGTCAACACACGTGCTTGTGGAGAGAAAGAAAGGGACTCCCAGGCGTGTGGAGCGACGGGGAGAAAGAGCGGGCGCTGAGGAACACAGTTTCAAACAGACTGTCTCCACACAAACAGGCACCTGTCTGCAGGTATCCTAGATCTTGATTCTTGAACTTGAGGAAACACGCGTCTGAGCAAAACTCCCAAACGCTTCCAGGAAAGACACACGCTCTCCCACAAGCACACAAGTGTTTGCCCTCAGCTATAGATCAGGGACAAGCTTGTGAAGAGATGCCCTGCTATTCTTTCGCCTTATGGCATCATGTGTTTCGTTCCTCTTGGAGATCGATTGTTAAACGTCTTTCCTAGGGCGACTGTGAAGCATTTGCCAGCGGAGGAGAAGTAGCACGGAGCAGCATTCAGTACTGCCTACGAGTGTCTTTGCTACCCTACTAGCGGAGCTCCAAGAACAGGCACACATCTTCAGGTACCTTCCAAATGTGGATTCCCCTGCAGCCCCGTAGGCGGGCGTGCAGTACGCCAACCATCAACGGACGTTTTTCCCCTCAAGCCTGTCAGGACGTTGCTCGTCCGTCTTTCCCTCAATAGATGGGAGTAGGCGCGCTTGCGGATGTGTGCGTGTGTGTGGCCACGCGTTTGCTTAGGCATCAGTGTGTGAAAAGGTAGGTGCTTTTCTCTAGCTGCGTGTGCTGGGTGCACGTGGTGCTGGGTGCACATCCCTGGGTGCTCGTGGAAAGGTTTCTGCATGGTTTTCGCTGAGGAATCGTGTGTGTGCACATGGACAAAGAGAAGGCGCAGCAACCAAGTTCCAGCGCCGAAGAAGGCAAAAGGCAAGGTTTCCGGCGCTATCTCCTTCTCTCCGCAGACCTAGTCGCGCAAAGCAAGCCGCTAAGCCGGCGACCGGCAAGAGAGCTACAACGAAGCATGCCGAACGGAGAAAATAGCAGCAGCTCATCTGTTCACACCTTGTTTCTGCCATGTGCTTGAACGCCAAGACGTTCGCGCTTCTGTGAGATGAAAGACGTCCTTCTGCATATGTGGTTGCTCACACCGGTGCACTTGTTAGTGTATCCCTTCAGTCCTGGGCTGCGGGGCATTCAGAAGTGGCTCTGTGGAGACGTCTGCATAGAGGCAGCTGTCAGAACACGCACACTCGATTGTTCACCAAAACATATGCAGACGCGTCCTTAGCCTGTAGATTTGGATGCACAGAGTTCCCTGTGTTCGCAAGAGACAAGGGAATCGCGTCTGTACGCACAGAAGCAATAGCGGACCGTTTCCCTCGGAGTGAACGCGAAGAGCCGTCTATGTACTCGCAGACACGGGAACGTGCCTCAATGCGGTCACAGAGGCAGCAGCTTTTGCACAGATGCTCTGGTGATTCTGGCACTTTCCAGGCACACTCCTGAAAGTCGCGCACACTGCTGTTCACTCGCTAAACGACCTCTTGGGAAACACGTCTCCGGTCGATGGACCGCTCAGATTGCTTCTCGTGTAACTGTGAACTGTGTCAGCGCAGGGAATCCGTCTCTGTTGAGCAGATGTCAATCCTGCCTCGCTTTTGCTTTGTTGCCTCTACCAAGATGATTTCCCGTTTCTCTCTTCACTGGAGCACGCAGACACAGCCAACGCACATCAAGTGTCAAGAGACACGCTCTGCTGAGCTCAACGCTTGTGCAGATGCACATGTGCGACGAAGTCAACACACGTGCTTGTGGAGAGAAAGAAAGGGACTCCCAGGCGTGTGGAGCGACGGGGAGAAAGAGCGGGCGCTGAGGAACACAGTTTCAAACAGACTGTCTCCACACAAACAGGCACCTGTCTGCAGGTATCCTAGATCTTGATTCTTGAACTTGAGGAAACACGCGTCTGAGCAAAACTCCCAAACGCTTCCAGGAAAGACACACGCTCTGCCACAAGCACACAAGTGTTTGCCCTCAGCTATAGATCAGGGACAAGCTTGTGAAGAGATGCCCTGCTATTCTTTCGCCTTATGGCATCATGTGTTTCGTTCCTCTTGGAGATCGATTGTTAAACGTCTTTCCTAGGGCGACTGTGAAGCATTTGCCAGCGGAGGAGAAGTAGCACGGAGCAGCATTCAGTACTGCCTACGAGTGTCTTTGCTACCCTACTAGCGGAGCTCCAAGAACAGGCACACATCTTCAGGTACCTTCCAAATGTGGATTCCCCTGCAGCCCCGTAGGCGGGCGTGCAGTACGCCAACCATCAACGGACGTTTTTCCCCTCAAGCCTGTCAGGACGTTGCTCGTCCGTCTTTCCCTCAATAGATGGGAGTAGGCGCGCTTGCGGATGTGTGCGTGTGTGTGGCCACGCGTTTGCTTAGGCATCAGTGTGTGAAAAGGTAGGTGCTTTTTTCTAGCTGCGTGTGCGTGCACGTGGTGCTGGGTGCACATCCCTGGGTGCTCGTGGAAAGGTTTCTGCATGGTTTTCGCTGAGGAATCGTGTGTGTGCACATGGACAAAGAGAAGGCGCAGCAACCAGGTTCCAGCGCCGAAGAAGGCAAAAGGCAAGGTTTCCGGCGCTATCTCCTTCTCTCCGCAGACCTAGTCGCGCAAAGCAAGCCGCTAAGCCGGCGACCGGCAAGAGAGCTACAACGAAGCATGCCGAACGGAGAAAATAGCAGCAGCTCATCTGTTCACACCTTGTTTCTGCCATGTGCTTGAACGCCAAGACGTTCGCGCTTCTGTGAGATGAAAGACGTCCTTCTGCGTATGTGGTTGCTCACACCGGTGCACTTGTTAGTGTATCCATTCAGTCCTGGGCTGCGGGGCATTCAGAAGTGGCTCTGTGGAGACGTCTGCATAGAGGCAGCTGTCAGAACACGCACACCCGTTGTTCACCAAAACATATGCAGACGCGTCCTTAGCCTGTAGATTTGGATGCACAGAGTTCCCTGTGTTCGCAAGAGACAAGGGAATCGCGTCTGTACGCACAGAAGCAATAGCGGACCGTTTCCCTCGGAGTGAAAGCGAAGAGCCGTCTATGTACTCGCAGACACGGGAACGTGCCTCAATGCGGTCACAGAGGCAGCAGCTTTTGCACAGATGCTCTGGTGATTCTGGCACTTTCCAGGCACACTCCTGAAAGTCGCGCACACTGCTGTTCACTCGCTAAACGACCTCTTGGGAAACACGTCTCCGGTCGATGGACCGCTCAGATTGCTTCTCGTGTAACTGTGAACTGTGTCAGCGCAGGGAATCCGTCTCTGTTGAGCAGATGTCAATCCTGCCTCGCTTTTGCTTTGTTGCCTCTACCAAGATGATTTCCCGTTTCTCTCTTCACTGGAGCACGCAGACACAGCCAACGCACATCAAGTGTCAAGAGACACGCTCTGCTGAGCTCAACGCTTGTGCAGATGCACATGTGCGACGAAGTCAACACACGTGCTTGTGGAGAGAAAGAAAGGGACTCCCAGGCGTGTGGAGCGACGGGGAGAAAGAGCGGGCGCTGAGGAACACAGTTTCAAACAGACTGTCTCCACACAAACAGGCACCTGTCTGCAGGTATCCTAGATCTTGATTCTTGAACTTGAGGAAACACGCGTCTGAGCAAAACTCCCAAACGCTTCCAGGAAAGACACACGCTCTCCCACAAGCACACAAGTGTTTGCCCTCAGCTATAGATCAGGGACAAGCTTGTGAAGAGATGCCCTGCTATTCTTTCGCCTTATGGCATCATGTGTTTCGTTCCTCTTGGAGATCGATTGTTAAACGTCTTTCCTAGGGCGACTGTGAAGCATTTGCCAGCGGAGGAGAAGTAGCACGGAGCAGCATTCAGTACTGCCTACGAGTGTCTTTGCTACCCTACTAGCGGAGCTCCAAGAACAGGCACACATCTTCAGGTACCTTCCAAATGTGGATTCCCCTGCAGCCCCGTAGGCGGGCGTGCAGTACGCCAACCATCAACGGACGTTTTTCCCCTCAAGCCTGTCAGGACGTTGCTCGTCCGTCTTTCCCTCAATAGATGGGAGTAGGCGCGCTTGCGGATGTGTGCGTGTGTGTGGCCACGCGTTTGCTTAGGCATCAGTGTGTGAAAAGGTAGGTGCTTTTCTCTAGCTGCGTGTGCTGGGTGCACGTGGTGCTGGGTGCACATCCCTGGGTGCTCGTGGAAAGGTTTCTGCATGGTTTTCGCTGAGGAATCGTGTGTGTGCACATGGACAAAGAGAAGGCGCAGCAACCAGGTTCCAGCGTCGAAGAAGGCAAAAGGCAAGGTTTCCGGCGCTATCTCCTTCTCTCCGCAGACCTAGTCGCGCAAAGCAAGCCGCTAAGCCGGCGACCGGCAAGAGAGCTACAACCAAGCATGCCGAACGGAGAAAATAGCAGCAGCTCATCTGTTCACACCTTGTTTCTGCCATGTGCTTGAACGCCAAGACGTTCGCGCTTCTGTGAGATGAAAGACGTCCTTCTGCATATGTGGTTGCTCACACCGGTGCACTTGTTAGTGTATCCCTTCAGTCCTGGGCTGCGGGGCATTCAGAAGTGGCTCTGTGGAGACGTCTGCATAGAGGCAGCTGTCAGAACACGCACACTCGATTGTTCACCAAAACATATGCAGACGCGTCCTTAGCCTGTAGATTTGGATGCACAGAGTTCCCTGTGTTCGCAAGAGACAAGGGAATCGCGTCTGTACGCACAGAAGCAATAGCGGACCGTTTCCCTCGGAGTGAAAGCGAAGAGCCGTCTATGTACTCGCAGACACGGGAACGTGCCTCAATGCGGTCACAGAGGCAGCAGCTTTTGCACAGATGCTCTGGTGATTCTGGCACTTTCCAGGCACACTCCTGAAAGTCGCGCACACTGCTGTTCACTCGCTAAACGACCTCTTGGGAAACACGTCTCCGGTCGATGGACCGCTCAGATTGCTTCTCGTGTAACTGTGAACTGTGTCAGCGCAGGGAATCCGTCTCTGTTGAGCAGATGTCAATCCTGCCTCGCTTTTGCTTTGTTGCCTCTACCAAGATGATTTCCCGTTTCTCTCTTCACTGGAGCACGCAGACACAGCCAACGCACATCAAGTGTCAAGAGACACGCTCTGCTGAGCTCAACGCTTGTGCAGATGCACATGTGCGACGAAGTCAACACACGTGCTTGTGGAGAGAAAGAAAGGGACTCCCAGGCGTGTGGAGCGACGGGGAGAAAGAGCGGGCGCTGAGGAACACAGTTTCAAACAGACTGTCTCCACACAAACAGGCACCTGTCTGCAGGTATCCTAGATCTTGATTCTTGAACTTGAGGAAACACGCGTCTGAGCAAAACTCCCAAACGCTTCCAGGAAAGACACACGCTCTGCCACAAGCACACAAGTGTTTGCCCTCAGCTATAGATCAGGGACAAGCTTGTGAAGAGATGCCCTGCTATTCTTTCGCCTTATGGCATCATGTGTTTCGTTCCTCTTGGAGATCGATTGTTAAACGTCTTTCCTAGGGCGACTGTGAAGCATTTGCCAGCGGAGGAGAAGTAGCACGGAGCAGCATTCAGTACTGCCTACGAGTGTCTTTGCTACCCTACTAGCGGAGCTCCAAGAACAGGCACACATCTTCAGGTACCTTCCAAATGTGGATTCCCCTGCAGCCCCGTAGGCGGGCGTGCAGTACGCCAACCATCAACGGACGTTTTTCCCCTCAAGCCTGTCAGGACGTTGCTCGTCCGTCTTTCCCTCAATAGATGGGAGTAGGCGCGCTTGCGGATGTGTGCGTGTGTGTGGCCACGCGTTTGCTTAGGCATCAGTGTGTGAAAAGGTAGGTGCTTTTCTCTAGCTGCGTGTGCTGGGTGCACGTGGTGCTGGGTGCACATCCCTGGGTGCTCGTGGAAAGGTTTCTGCATGGTTTTCGCTGAGGAATCGTGTGTGTGCACATGGACAAAGAGAAGGCGCAGCAACCAGGTTCCAGCGCCGAAGAAGGCAAAAGGCAAGGTTTCCGGCGCTATCTCCTTCTCTCCGCAGACCTAGTCGCGCAAAGCAAGCCGCTAAGCCGGCGACCGGCAAGAGAGCTACAACCAAGCATGCCGAACGGAGAAAATAGCAGCAGCTCATCTGTTCACACCTTGTTTCTGCCATGTGCTTGAACGCCAAGACGTTCGCGCTTCTGTGAGATGAAAGACGTCCTTCTGCATATGTGCTTGCTCACACCGGTGCACTTGTTAGTGTATCCCTTCAGTCCTGGGCTGCGGGGCATTCAGAAGTGGCTCTGTGGAGACGTCTGCATAGAGGCAGCTGTCAGAACACGCACACTCGATTGTTCACCAAAACATATGCAGACGCGTCCTTAGCCTGTAGATTTGGATGCACAGAGTTCCCTGTGTTCGCAAGAGACAAGGGAATCGCGTCTGTACGCACAGAAGCAATAGCGGACCGTTTCCCTCGGAGTGAACGCGAAGAGCCGTCTATGTACTCGCAGACACGGGAACGTGCCTCAATGCGGTCACAGAGGCAGCAGCTTTTGCACAGATGCTCTGGTGATTCTGGCACTTTCCAGGCACACTCCTGAAAGTCGCGCACACTGCTGTTCACTCGCTAAACGACCTCTTGGGAAACACGTCTCCGGTCGATGGACCGCTCAGATTGCTTCTCGTGTAACTGTGAACTGTGTCAGCGCAGGGAATCCGTCTCTGTTGAGCAGATGTCAATCCTGCCTCGCTTTTGCTTTGTTGCCTCTACCAAGATGATTTCCCGTTTCTCTCTTCACTGGAGCACGCAGACACAGCCAACGCACATCAAGTGTCAAGAGACACGCTCTGCTGAGCTCAACGCTTGTGCAGATGCACATGTGCGACGAAGTCAACACACGTGCTTGTGGAGAGAAAGAAAGGGACTCCCAGGCGTGTGGAGCGACGGGGAGAAAGAGCGGGCGCTGAGGAACACAGTTTCAAACAGACTGTCTCCACACAAACAGGCACCTGTCTGCAGGTATCCTAGATCTTGATTCTTGAACTTGAGGAAACACGCGTCTGAGCAAAACTCCCAAACGCTTCCAGGAAAGACACACGCTCTCCCACAAGCACACAAGTGTTTGCCCTCAGCTATAGATCAGGGACAAGCTTGTGAAGAGATGCCCTGCTATTCTTTCGCCTTATGGCATCATGTGTTTCGTTCCTCTTGGAGATCGATTGTTAAACGTCTTTCCTAGGGCGACTGTGAAGCATTTGCCAGCGGAGGAGAAGTAGCACGGAGCAGCATTCAGTACTGCCTACGAGTGTCTTTGCTACCCTACTAGCGGAGCTCCAAGAACAGGCACACATCTTCAGGTACCTTCCAAATGTGGATTCCCCTGCAGCCCCGTAGGCGGGCGTGCAGTACGCCAACCATCAACGGACGTTTTTCCCCTCAAGCCTGTCAGGACGTTGCTCGTCCGTCTTTCCCTCAATAGATGGGAGTAGGCGCGCTTGCGGATGTGTGCGTGTGTGTGGCCACGCGTTTGCTTAGGCATCAGTGTGTGAAAAGGTAGGTGCTTTTCTCTAGCTGCGTGTGCTGGGTGCACGTGGTGCTGGGTGCACATCCCTGGGTGCTCGTGGAAAGGTTTCTGCATGGTTTTCGCTGAGGAATCGTGTGTGTGCACATGGACAAAGAGAAGGCGCAGCAACCAGGTTCCAGCGCCGAAGAAGTCAAAAGGCAAGGTTTCCGGCGCTATCTCCTTCTCTCCGCAGACCTAGTCGCGCAAAGCAAGCCGCTAAGCCGGCGACCGGCAAGAGAGCTACAACGAAGCATGCCGAACGGAGAAAATAGCAGCAGCTCATCTGTTCACACCTTGTTTCTGCCATGTGCTTGAACGCCAAGACGTTCGCGCTTCTGTGAGATGAAAGACGTCCTTCTGCATATGTGGTTGCTCACACCGGTGCACTTGTTAGTGTATCCCTTCAGTCCTGGGCTGCGGGGCATTCAGAAGTGGCTCTGTGGAGACGTCTGCATAGAGGCAGCTGTCAGAACACGCACACTCGATTGTTCACCAAAACATATGCAGACGCGTCCTTAGCCTGTAGATTTGGATGCACAGAGTTCCCTGTGTTCGCAAGAGACAAGGGAATCGCGTCTGTACGCACAGAAGCAATAGCGGACCGTTTCCCTCGGAGTGAACGCGAAGAGCCGTCTATGTACTCGCAGACACGGGAACGTGCCTCAATGCGGTCACAGAGGCAGCAGCTTTTGCACAGATGCTCTGGTGATTCTGGCACTTTCCAGGCACACTCCTGAAAGTCGCGCACACTGCTGTTCACTCGCTAAACGACCTCTTGGGAAACACGTCTCCGGTCGATGGACCGCTCAGATTGCTTCTCGTGTAACTGTGAACTGTGTCAGCGCAGGGAATCCGTCTCTGTTGAGCAGATGTCAATCCTGCCTCGCTTTTGCTTTGTTGCCTCTACCAAGATGATTTCCCGTTTCTCTCTTCACTGGAGCACGCAGACACAGCCAACGCACATCAAGTGTCAAGAGACACGCTCTGCTGAGCTCAACGCTTGTGCAGATGCACATGTGCGACCAAGTCAACACACGTGCTTGTGGAGAGAAAGAAAGGGACTCCCAGGCGTGTGGAGCGACGGGGAGAAAGAGCGGGCGCTGAGGAACACAGTTTCAAACAGACTGTCTCCACACAAACAGGCACCTGTCTGCAGGTATCCTAGATCTTGATTCTTGAACTTGAGGAAACACGCGTCTGAGCAAAACTCCCAAACGCTTCCAGGAAAGACACACGCTCTCCCACAAGCACACAAGTGTTTGCCCTCAGCTATAGATCAGGGACAAGCTTGTGAAGAGATGCCCTGCTATTCTTTCGCCTTATGGCATCATGTGTTTCGTTCCTCTTGGAGATCGATTGTTAAACGTCTTTCCTAGGGCGACTGTGAAGCATTTGCCAGCGGAGGAGAAGTAGCACGGAGCAGCATTCAGTACTGCCTACGAGTGTCTTTGCTACCCTACTAGCGGAGCTCCAAGAACAGGCACACATCTTCAGGTACCTTCCAAATGTGGATTCCCCTGCAGCCCCGTAGGCGGGCGTGCAGTACGCCAACCATCAACGGACGTTTTTCCCCTCAAGCCTGTCAGGACGTTGCTCGTCCGTCTTTCCCTCAATAGATGGGAGTAGGCGCGCTTGCGGATGTGTGCGTGTGTGTGGCCACGCGTTTGCTTAGGCATCAGTGTGTGAAAAGGTAGGTGCTTTTCTCTAGCTGCGTGTGCTGGGTGCACGTGGTGCTGGGTGCACATCCCTGGGTGCTCGTGGAAAGGTTTCTGCATGGTTTTCGCTGAGGAATCGTGTGTGTGCACATGGACAAAGAGAAGGCGCAGCAACCAGGTTCCAGCGCCGAAGAAGGCAAAATGCAAGGTTTCCGGCGCTATCTCCTTCTCTCCGCAGACCTAGTCGCGCAAAGCAAGCCGCTAAGCCGGCGACCGGCAAGAGAGCTACAACGAAGCATGCCGAACGGAGAAAATAGCAGCAGCTCATCTGTTCACACCTTGTTTCTGCCATGTGCTTGAACGCCAAGACGTTCGCGCTTCTGTGAGATGAAAGACGTCCTTCTGCATATGTGGTTGCTCACACCGGTGCACTTGTTAGTGTATCCCTTCAGTCCTGGGCTGCGGGGCATTCAGAAGTGGCTCTGTGGAGACGTCTGCATAGAGGCAGCTGTCAGAACACGCACACTCGATTGTTCACCAAAACATATGCAGACGCGTCCTTAGCCTGTAGATTTGGATGCACAGAGTTCCCTGTGTTCGCAAGAGACAAGGGAATCGCGTCTGTACGCACAGAAGCAATAGCGGACCGTTTCCCTCGGAGTGAACGCGAAGAGCCGTCTATGTACTCGCAGACACGGGAACGTGCCTCAATGCGGTCACAGAGGCAGCAGCTTTTGCACAGATGCTCTGGTGATTCTGGCACTTTCCAGGCACACTCCTGAAAGTCGCGCACACTGCTGTTCACTCGCTAAACGACCTCTTGGGAAACACGTCTCCGGTCGATGGACCGCTCAGATTGCTTCTCGTGTAACTGTGAACTGTGTCAGCGCAGGGAATCCGTCTCTGTTGAGCAGATGTCAATCCTGCCTCGCTTTTGCTTTGTTGCCTCTACCAAGATGATTTCCCGTTTCTCTCTTCACTGGAGCACGCAGACACAGCCAACGCACATCAAGTGTCAAGAGACACGCTCTGCTGAGCTCAACGCTTGTGCAGATGCACATGTGCGACGAAGTCAACACACGTGCTTGTGGAGAGAAAGAAAGGGACTCCCAGGCGTGTGGAGCGACGGGGAGAAAGAGCGGGCGCTGAGGAACACAGTTTCAAACAGACTGTCTCCACACAAACAGGCACCTGTCTGCAGGTATCCTAGATCTTGATTCTTGAACTTGAGGAAACACGCGTCTGAGCAAAACTCCCAAACGCTTCCAGGAAAGACACACGCTCTGCCACAAGCACACAAGTGTTTGCCCTCAGCTATAGATCAGGGACAAGCTTGTGAAGAGATGCCCTGCTATTCTTTCGCCTTATGGCATCATGTGTTTCGTTCCTCTTGGAGATCGATTGTTAAACGTCTTTCCTAGGGCGACTGTGAAGCATTTGCCAGCGGAGGAGAAGTAGCACGGAGCAGCATTCAGTACTGCCTACGAGTGTCTTTGCTACCCTACTAGCGGAGCTCCAAGAACAGGCACACATCTTCAGGTACCTTCCAAATGTGGATTCCCCTGCAGCCCCGTAGGCGGGCGTGCAGTACGCCAACCATCAACGGACGTTTTTCCCCTCAAGCCTGTCAGGACGTTGCTCGTCCGTCTTTCCCTCAATAGATGGGAGTAGGCGCGCTTGCGGATGTGTGCGTGTGTGTGGCCACGCGTTTGCTTAGGCATCAGTGTGTGAAAAGGTAGGTGCTTTTCTCTAGCTGCGTGTGCTGGGTGCACGTGGTGCTGGGTGCACATCCCTGGGTGCTCGTGGAAAGGTTTCTGCATGGTTTTCGCTGAGGAATCGTGTGTGTGCACATGGACAAAGAGAAGGCGCAGCAACCAGGTTCCAGCGCCGAAGAAGGCAAAAGGCAAGGTTTCCGGCGCTATCTCCTTCTCTCCGCAGACCTAGTCGCGCAAAGCAAGCCGCTAAGCCGGCGACCGGCAAGAGAGCTACAACGAAGCATGCCGAACGGAGAAAATAGCAGCAGCTCATCTGTTCACACCTTGTTTCTGCCATGTGCTTGAACGCCAAGACGTTCGCGCTTCTGTGAGATGAAAGACGTCCTTCTGCATATGTGGTTGCTCACACCGGTGCACTTGTTAGTTTATCCCTTCAGTCCTGGGCTGCGGGGCATTCAGAAGTGGCTCTGTGGAGACGTCTGCATAGAGGCAGCTGTCAGAACACGCACACTCGATTGTTCACCAAAACATATGCAGACGCGTCCTTAGCCTGTAGATTTGGATGCACAGAGTTCCCTGTGTTCGCAAGAGACAAGGGAATCGCGTCTGTACGCACAGAAGCAATAGCGGACCGTTTCCCTCGGAGTGAACGCGAAGAGCCGTCTATGTACTCGCAGACACGGGAACGTGCCTCAATGCGGTCACAGAGGCAGCAGCTTTTGCACAGATGCTGTGGTGATTCTGGCACTTTCCAGGCACACTCCTGAAAGTCGCGCACACTGCTGTTCACTCGCTAAACGACCTCTTGGGAAACACGTCTCCGGTCGATGGACCGCTCAGATTGCTTCTCGTGTAACTGTGAACTGTGTCAGCGCAGGGAATCCGTCTCTGTTGAGCAGATGTCAATCCTGCCTCGCTTTTGCTTTGTTGCCTCTACCAAGATGATTTCCCGTTTCTCTCTTCACTGGAGCACGCAGACACAGCCAACGCACATCAAGTGTCAAGAGACACGCTCTGCTGAGCTCAACGCTTGTGCAGATGCACATGTGCGACGAAGTCAACACACGTGCTTGTGGAGAGAAAGAAAGGGACTCCCAGGCGTGTGGAGCGACGGGGAGAAAGAGCGGGCGCTGAGGAACACAGTTTCAAACAGACTGTCTCCACACAAACAGGCACCTGTCTGCAGGTATCCTAGATCTTGATTCTTGAACTTGAGGAAACACGCGTCTGAGCAAAACTCCCAAACGCTTCCAGGAAAGACACACGCTCTCCCACAAGCACACAAGTGTTTGCCCTCAGCTATAGATCAGGGACAAGCTTGTGAAGAGATGCCCTGCTATTCTTTCGCCTTATGGCATCATGTGTTTCGTTCCTCTTGGAGATCGATTGTTAAACGTCTTTCCTAGGGCGACTGTGAAGCATTTGCCAGCGGAGGAGAAGTAGCACGGAGCAGCATTCAGTACTGCCTACGAGTGTCTTTGCTACCCTACTAGCGGAGCTCCAAGAACAGGCACACATCTTCAGGTACCTTCCAAATGTGGATTCCCCTGCAGCCCCGTAGGCGGGCGTGCAGTACGCCAACCATCAACGGACGTTTTTCCCCTCAAGCCTGTCAGGACGTTGCTCGTCCGTCTTTCCCTCAATAGATGGGAGTAGGCGCGCTTGCGGATGTGTGCGTGTGTGTGGCCACGCGTTTGCTTAGGCATCAGTGTGTGAAAAGGTAGGTGCTTTTCTCTAGCTGCGTGTGCTGGGTGCACGTGGTGCTGGGTGCGCATCCCTGGGTGCTCGTGGAAAGGTTTCTGCATGGTTTTCGCTGAGGAATCGTGTGTGTGCACATGGACAAAGAGAAGGCGCAGCAACCAGGTTCCAGCGCCGAAGAAGGCAAAAGGCAAGGTTTCCGGCGCTATCTCCTTCTCTCCGCAGACCTAGTCGCGCAAAGCAAGCCGCTAAGCCGGCGACCGGCAAGAGAGCTACAACCAAGCATGCCGAACGGAGAAAATAGCAGCAGCTCATCTGTTCACACCTTGTTTCTGCCATGTGCTTGAACGCCAAGACGTTCGCGCTTCTGTGAGATGAAAGACGTCCTTCTGCATATGTGCTTGCTCACACCGGTGCACTTGTTAGTGTATCCCTTCAGTCCTGGGCTGCGGGGCATTCAGAAGTGGCTCTGTGGAGACGTCTGCATAGAGGCAGCTGTCAGAACACGCACACTCGATTGTTCACCAAAACATATGCAGACGCGTCCTTAGCCTGTAGATTTGGATGCACAGAGTTCCCTGTGTTCGCAAGAGACAAGGGAATCGCGTCTGTACGCACAGAAGCAATAGCGGACCGTTTCCCTCGGAGTGAACGCGAAGAGCCGTCTATGTACTCGCAGACACGGGAACGTGCCTCAATGCGGTCACAGAGGCAGCAGCTTTTGCACAGATGCTCTGGTGATTCTGGCACTTTCCAGGCACACTCCTGAAAGTCGCGCACACTGCTGTTCACTCGCTAAACGACCTCTTGGGAAACACGTCTCCGGTCGATGGACCGCTCAGATTGCTTCTCGTGTAACTGTGAACTGTGTCAGCGCAGGGAATCCGTCTCTGTTGAGCAGATGTCAATCCTGCCTCGCTTTTGCTTTGTTGCCTCTACCAAGATGATTTCCCGTTTCTCTCTTCACTGGAGCACGCAGACACAGCCAACGCACATCAAGTGTCAAGAGACACGCTCTGCTGAGCTCAACGCTTGTGCAGATGCACATGTGCGACGAAGTCAACACACGTGCTTGTGGAGAGAAAGAAAGGGACTCCCAGGCGTGTGGAGCGACGGGGAGAAAGAGCGGGCGCTGAGGAACACAGTTTCAAACAGACTGTCTCCACACAAACAGGCACCTGTCTGCAGGTATCCTAGATCTTGATTCTTGAACTTGAGGAAACACGCGTCTGAGCAAAACTCCCAAACGCTTCCAGGAAAGACACACGCTCTCCCACAAGCACACAAGTGTTTGCCCTCAGCTATAGATCAGGGACAAGCTTGTGAAGAGATGCCCTGCTATTCTTTCGCCTTATGGCATCATGTGTTTCGTTCCTCTTGGAGATCGATTGTTAAACGTCTTTCCTAGGGCGACTGTGAAGCATTTGCCAGCGGAGGAGAAGTAGCACGGAGCAGCATTCAGTACTGCCTACGAGTGTCTTTGCTACCCTACTAGCGGAGCTCCAAGAACAGGCACACATCTTCAGGTACCTTCCAAATGTGGATTCCCCTGCAGCCCCGTAGGCGGGCGTGCAGTACGCCAACCATCAACGGACGTTTTTCCCCTCAAGCCTGTCAGGACGTTGCTCGTCCGTCTTTCCCTCAATAGATGGGAGTAGGCGCGCTTGCGGATGTGTGCGTGTGTGTGGCCACGCGTTTGCTTAGGCATCAGTGTGTGAAAAGGTAGGTGCTTTTCTCTAGCTGCGTGTGCTGGGTGCACGTGGTGCTGGGTGCACATCCCTGGGTGCTCGTGGAAAGGTTTCTGCATGGTTTTCGCTGAGGAATCGTGTGTGTGCACATGGACAAAGAGAAGGCGCAGCAACCAGGTTCCAGCGCCGAAGAAGGCAAAAGGCAAGGTTTCCGGCGCTATCTCCTTCTCTCCGCAGACCCAGTCGCGCAAAGCAAGCCGCTAAGCCGGCGACCGGCAAGAGAGCTACAACCAAGCATGCCGAACGGAGAAAATAGCAGCAGCTCATCTGTTCACACCTTGTTTCTGCCATGTGCTTGAACGCCAAGACGTTCGCGCTTCTGTGAGATGAAAGACGTCCTTCTGCATATGTGGTTGCTCACACCGGTGCACTTGTTAGTGTATCCCTTCAGTCCTGGGCTGCGGGGCATTCAGAAGTGGCTCTGTGGAGACGTCTGCATAGAGGCAGCTGTCAGAACACGCACACTCGATTGTTCACCAAAACATATGCAGACGCGTCCTTAGCCTGTAGATTTGGATGCACAGAGTTCCCTGTGTTCGCAAGAGACAAGGGAATCGCGTCTGTACGCACAGAAGCAATAGCGGACCGTTTCCCTCGGAGTGAACGCGAAGAGCCGTCTATGTACTCGCAGACACGGGAACGTGCCTCAATGCGGTCACAGAGGCAGCAGCTTTTGCACAGATGCTCTGGTGATTCTGGCACTTTCCAGGCACACTCCTGAAAGTCGCGCACACTGCTGTTCACTCGCTAAACGACCTCTTGGGAAACACGTGTCCGGTCGATGGACCGCTCAGATTGCTTCTCGTGTAACTGTGAACTGTGTCAGCGCAGGGAATCCGTCTCTGTTGAGCAGATGTCAATCCTGCCTCGCTTTTGCTTTGTTGCCTCTACCAAGATGATTTCCCGTTTCTCTCTTCACTGGAGCACGCAGACACAGCCAACGCACATCAAGTGTCAAGAGACACGCTCTGCTGAGCTCAACGCTTGTGCAGATGCACATGTGCGACGAAGTCAACACACGTGCTTGTGGAGAGAAAGAAAGGGACTCCCAGGCGTGTGGAGCGACGGGGAGAAAGAGCGGGCGCTGAGGAACACAGTTTCAAACAGACTGTCTCCACACAAACAGGCACCTGTCTGCAGGTATCCTAGATCTTGATTCTTGAACTTGAGGAAACACGCGTCTGAGCAAAACTCCCAAACGCTTCCAGGAAAGACACACGCTCTGCCACAAGCACACAAGTGTTTGCCCTCAGCTATAGATCAGGGACAAGCTTGTGAAGAGATGCCCTGCTATTCTTTCGCCTTATGGCATCATGTGTTTCGTTCCTCTTGGAGATCGATTGTTAAACGTCTTTCCTAGGGCGACTGTGAAGCATTTGCCAGCGGAGGAGAAGTAGCACGGAGCAGCATTCAGTACTGCCTACGAGTGTCTTTGCTACCCTACTAGCGGAGCTCCAAGAACAGGCACACATCTTCAGGTACCTTCCAAATGTGGATTCCCCTGCAGCCCCGTAGGCGGGCGTGCAGTACGCCAACCATCAACGGACGTTTTTCCCCTCAAGCCTGTCAGGACGTTGCTCGTCCGTCTTTCCCTCAATAGATGGGAGTAGGCGCGCTTGCGGATGTGTGCGTGTGTGTGGCCACGCGTTTGCTTAGGCATCAGTGTGTGAAAAGGTAGGTGCTTTTCTCTAGCTGCGTGTGCTGGGTGCACGTGGTGCTGGGTGCACATCCCTGGGTGCTCGTGGAAAGGTTTCTGCATGGTTTTCGCTGAGGAATCGTGTGTGTGCACATGGACAAAGAGAAGGCGCAGCAACCAGGTTCCAGCGCCGAAGAAGGCAAAAGGCAAGGTTTCCGGCGCTATCTCCTTCTCTCCGCAGACCTAGTCGCGCAAAGCAAGCCGCTAAGCCGGCGACCGGCAAGAGAGCTACAACCAAGCATGCCGAACGGAGAAAATAGCAGCAGCTCATCTGTTCACACCTTGTTTCTGCCATGTGCTTGAACGCCAAGACGTTCGCGCTTCTGTGAGATGAAAGACGTCCTTCTGCATATGTGGTTGCTCACACCGGTGCACTTGTTAGTGTATCCCTTCAGTCCTGGGCTGCGGGGCATTCAGAAGTGGCTCTGTGGAGACGTCTGCATAGAGGCAGCTGTCAGAACACGCACACTCGATTGTTCACCAAAACATATGCAGACGCGTCCTTAGCCTGTAGATTTGGATGCACAGAGTTCCCTGTGTTCGCAAGAGACAAGGGAATCGCGTCTGTACGCACAGAAGCAATAGCGGACCGTTTCCCTCGGAGTGAACGCGAAGAGCCGTCTATGTACTCGCAGACACGGGAACGTGCCTCAATGCGGTCACAGAGGCAGCAGCTTTTGCACAGATGCTCTGGTGATTCTGGCACTTTCCAGGCACACTCCTGAAAGTCGCGCACACTGCTGTTCACTCGCTAAACGACCTCTTGGGAAACACGTCTCCGGTCGATGGACCGCTCAGATTGCTTCTCGTGTAACTGTGAACTGTGTCAGCGCAGGGAATCCGTCTCTGTTGAGCAGATGTCAATCCTGCCTCGCTTTTGCTTTGTTGCCTCTACCAAGATGATTTCCCGTTTCTCTCTTCACTGGAGCACGCAGACACAGCCAACGCACATCAAGTGTCAAGAGACACGCTCTGCTGAGCTCAACGCTTGTGCAGATGCACATGTGCGACGAAGTCAACACACGTGCTTGTGGAGAGAAAGAAAGGGACTCCCAGGCGTGTGGAGCGACGGGGAGAAAGAGCGGGCGCTGAGGAACACAGTTTCAAACAGACTGTCTCCACACAAACAGGCACCTGTCTGCAGGTATCCTAGATCTTGATTCTTGAACTTGAGGAAACACGCGTCTGAGCAAAACTCCCAAACGCTTCCAGGAAAGACACACGCTCTCCCACAAGCACACAAGTGTTTGCCCTCAGCTATAGATCAGGGACAAGCTTGTGAAGAGATGCCCTGCTATTCTTTCGCCTTATGGCATCATGTGTTTCGTTCCTCTTGGAGATCGATTGTTAAACGTCTTTCCTAGGGCGACTGTGAAGCATTTGCCAGCGGAGGAGAAGTAGCACGGAGCAGCATTCAGTACTGCCTACGAGTGTCTTTGCTACCCTACTAGCGGAGCTCCAAGAACAGGCACACATCTTCAGGTACCTTCCAAATGTGGATTCCCCTGCAGCCCCGTAGGCGGGCGTGCAGTACGCCAACCATCAACGGACGTTTTTCCCCTCAAGCCTGTCAGGACGTTGCTCGTCCGTCTTTCCCTCAATAGATGGGAGTAGGCGCGCTTGCGGATGTGTGCGTGTGTGTGGCCACGCGTTTGCTTAGGCATCAGTGTGTGAAAAGGTAGGTGCTTTTCTCTAGCTGCGTGTGCTGGGTGCACGTGGTGCTGGGTGCACATCCCTGGGTGCTCGTGGAAAGGTTTCTGCATGGTTTTCGCTGAGGAATCGTGTGTGTGCACATGGACAAAGAGAAGGCGCAGCAACCAGGTTCCAGCGCCGAAGAAGGCAAAAGGCAAGGTTTCCGGCGCTATCTCCTTCTCTCCGCAGACCCAGTCGCGCAAAGCAAGCCGCTAAGCCGGCGACCGGCAAGAGAGCTACAACGAAGCATGCCGAACGGAGAAAATAGCAGCAGCTCATCTGTTCACACCTTGTTTCTGCCATGTGCTTGAACGCCAAGACGTTCGCGCTTCTGTGAGATGAAAGACGTCCTTCTGCATATGTGGTTGCTCACACCGGTGCACTTGTTAGTGTATCCCTTCAGTCCTGGGCTGCGGGGCATTCAGAAGTGGCTCTGTGGAGACGTCTGCATAGAGGCAGCTGTCAGAACACGCACACTCGATTGTTCACCAAAACATATGCAGACGCGTCCTTAGCCTGTAGATTTGGATGCACAGAGTTCCCTGTGTTCGCAAGAGACAAGGGAATCGCGTCTGTACGCACAGAAGCAATAGCGGACCGTTTCCCTCGGAGTGAACGCGAAGAGCCGTCTATGTACTCGCAGACACGGGAACGTGCCTCAATGCGGTCACAGAGGCAGCAGCTTTTGCACAGATGCTCTGGTGATTCTGGCACTTTCCAGGCACACTCCTGAAAGTCGCGCACACTGCTGTTCACTCGCTAAACGACCTCTTGGGAAACACGTCTCCGGTCGATGGACCGCTCAGATTGCTTCTCGTGTAACTGTGAACTGTGTCAGCGCAGGGAATCCGTCTCTGTTGAGCAGATGTCAATCCTGCCTCGCTTTTGCTTTGTTGCCTCTACCAAGATGATTTCCCGTTTCTCTCTTCACTGGAGCACGCAGACACAGCCAACGCACATCAAGTGTCAAGAGACACGCTCTGCTGAGCTCAACGCTTGTGCAGATGCACATGTGCGACGAAGTCAACACACGTGCTTGTGGAGAGAAAGAAAGGGACTCCCAGGCGTGTGGAGCGACGGGGAGAAAGAGCGGGCGCTGAGGAACACAGTTTCAAACAGACTGTCTCCACACAAACAGGCACCTGTCTGCAGGTATCCTAGATCTTGATTCTTGAACTTGAGGAAACACGCGTCTGAGCAAAACTCCCAAACGCTTCCAGGAAAGACACACGCTCTCCCACAAGCACACAAGTGTTTGCCCTCAGCTATAGATCAGGGACAAGCTTGTGAAGAGATGCCCTGCTATTCTTTCGCCTTATGGCATCATGTGTTTCGTTCCTCTTGGAGATCGATTGTTAAACGTCTTTCCTAGGGCGACTGTGAAGCATTTGCCAGCGGAGGAGAAGTAGCACGGAGCAGCATTCAGTACTGCCTACGAGTGTCTTTGCTACCCTACTAGCGGAGCTCCAAGAACAGGCACACATCTTCAGGTACCTTCCAAATGTGGATTCCCCTGCAGCCCCGTAGGCGGGCGTGCAGTACGCCAACCATCAACGGGCGTTTTTTCCCCTCAAGCCTGTCAGGACGTTGCTCGTCCGTCTTTCCCTCAATAGATGGGAGTAGGCGCGCTTGCGGATGTGTGCGTGTGTAGGCATCAGTGTGTGAAAAGGTAGGTGCTTTTCTCTAGCTGCGTGTGCGTGCACGTGGTGCTGGGTGCACATCCCTGGGTGCTCGTGGAAAGGTTTCTGCATGGTTTTCGCTGAGGAATCGTGTGTGTGCACATGGACAAAGAGAAGGCGCAGCAACCAGGTTCCAGCGCCGAAGAAGGCAAAAGGCAAGGTTTCCGGCGCTATCTCCTTCTCTCCGCAGACCTAGTCGCGCAAAGCAAGCCGCTAAGCCGGCGACCGGCAAGAGAGCTACAACCAAGCATGCCGAACGGAGAAAATAGCAGCAGCTCATCTGTTCACACCTTGTTTCTGCCATGTGCTTGAACGCCAAGACGTTCACGCTTCTGTGAGATGAAAGACGTCCTTCTGCATATGTGGTTGCTCACACCGGTGCACTTGTTAGTGTATCCCTTCAGTCCTGGGCTGCGGGGCATTCAGAAGTGGCTCTGTGGAGACGTCTGCATAGAGGCAGCTGTCAGAACACGCACACTCGATTGTTCACCAAAACATATGCAGACGCGTCCTTAGCCTGTAGATTTGGATGCACAGAGTTCCCTGTGTTCGCAAGAGACAAGGGAATCGCGTCTGTACGCACAGAAGCAATAGCGGACCGTTTCCCTCGGAGTGAACGCGAAGAGCCGTCTATGTACTCGCAGACACGGGAACGTGCCTCAATGCGGTCACAGAGGCAGCAGCTTTTGCACAGATGCTCTGGTGATTCTGGCACTTTCCAGGCACACTCCTGAAAGTCGCGCACACTGCTGTTCACTCGCTAAACGACCTCTTGGGAAACACGTCTCCGGTCGATGGACCGCTCAGATTGCTTCTCGTGTAACTGTGAACTGTGTCAGCGCAGGGAATCCGTCTCTGTTGAGCAGATGTCAATCCTGCCTCGCTTTTGCTTTGTTGCCTCTACCAAGATGATTTCCCGTTTCTCTCTTCACTGGAGCACGCAGACACAGCCAACGCACATCAAGTGTCAAGAGACACGCTCTGCTGAGCTCAACGCTTGTGCAGATGCACATGTGCGACGAAGTCAACACACGTGCTTGTGGAGAGAAAGAAAGGGACTCCCAGGCGTGTGGAGCGACGGGGAGAAAGAGCGGGCGCTGAGGAACACAGTTTCAAACAGACTGTCTCCACACAAACAGGCACCTGTCTGCAGGTATCCTAGATCTTGATTCTTGAACTTGAGGAAACACGCGTCTGAGCAAAACTCCCAAACGCTTCCAGGAAAGACACACGCTCTCCCACAAGCACACAAGTGTTTGCCCTCAGCTATAGATCAGGGACAAGCTTGTGAAGAGATGCCCTGCTATTCTTTCGCCTTATGGCATCATGTGTTTCGTTCCTCTTGGAGATCGATTGTTAAACGTCTTTCCTAGGGCGACTGTGAAGCATTTGCCAGCGGAGGAGAAGTAGCACGGAGCAGCATTCAGTACTGCCTACGAGTGTCTTTGCTACCCTACTAGCGGAGCTCCAAGAACAGGCACACATCTTCAGGTACCTTCCAAATGTGGATTCCCCTGCAGCCCCGTAGGCGGGCGTGCAGTACGCCAACCATCAACGGGCGTTTTTTCCCCTCAAGCCTGTCAGGACGTTGCTCGTCCGTCTTTCCCTCAATAGATGGGAGTAGGCGCGCTTGCGGATGTGTGCGTGTGTAGGCATCAGTGTGTGAAAAGGTAGGTGCTTTTCTCTAGCTGCGTGTGCGTGCACGTGGTGCTGGGTGCACATCCCTGGGTGCTCGTGGAAAGGTTTCTGCATGGTTTTCGCTGAGGAATCGTGTGTGTGCACATGGACAAAGAGAAGGCGCAGCAACCAGGTTCCAGCGCCGAAGAAGGCAAAAGGCAAGGTTTCCGGCGCTATCTCCTTCTCTCCGCAGACCTAGTCGCGCAAAGCAAGCCGCTAAGCCGGCGACCGGCAAGAGAGCTACAACCAAGCATGCCGAACGGAGAAAATAGCAGCAGCTCATCTGTTCACACCTTGTTTCTGCCATGTGCTTGAACGCCAAGACGTTCACGCTTCTGTGAGATGAAAGACGTCCTTCTGCATATGTGGTTGCTCACACCGGTGCACTTGTTAGTGTATCCCTTCAGTCCTGGGCTGCGGGGCATTCAGAAGTGGCTCTGTGGAGACGTCTGCATAGAGGCAGCTGTCAGAACACGCACACTCGATTGTTCACCAAAACATATGCAGACGCGTCCTTAGCCTGTAGATTTGGATGCACAGAGTTCCCTGTGTTCGCAAGAGACAAGGGAATCGCGTCTGTACGCACAGAAGCAATAGCGGACCGTTTCCCTCGGAGTGAACGCGAAGAGCCGTCTATGTACTCGCAGACACGGGAACGTGCCTCAATGCGGTCACAGAGGCAGCAGCTTTTGCACAGATGCTCTGGTGATTCTGGCACTTTCCAGGCACACTCCTGAAAGTCGCGCACACTGCTGTTCACTCGCTAAACGACCTCTTGGGAAACACGTCTCCGGTCGATGGACCGCTCAGATTGCTTCTCGTGTAACTGTGAACTGTGTCAGCGCAGGGAATCCGTCTCTGTTGAGCAGATGTCAATCCTGCCTCGCTTTTGCTTTGTTGCCTCTACCAAGATGATTTCCCGTTTCTCTCTTCACTGGAGCACGCAGACACAGCCAACGCACATCAAGTGTCAAGAGACACGCTCTGCTGAGCTCAACGCTTGTGCAGATGCACATGTGCGACGAAGTCAACACACGTGCTTGTGGAGAGAAAGAAAGGGACTCCCAGGCGTGTGGAGCGACGGGGAGAAAGAGCGGGCGCTGAGGAACACAGTTTCAAACAGACTGTCTCCACACAAACAGGCACCTGTCTGCAGGTATCCTAGATCTTGATTCTTGAACTTGAGGAAACACGCGTCTGAGCAAAACTCCCAAACGCTTCCAGGAAAGACACACGCTCTCCCACAAGCACACAAGTGTTTGCCCTCAGCTATAGATCAGGGACAAGCTTGTGAAGAGATGCCCTGCTATTCTTTCGCCTTATGGCATCATGTGTTTCGTTCCTCTTGGAGATCGATTGTTAAACGTCTTTCCTAGGGCGACTGTGAAGCATTTGCCAGCGGAGGAGAAGTAGCACGGAGCAGCATTCAGTACTGCCTACGAGTGTCTTTGCTACCCTACTAGCGGAGCTCCAAGAACAGGCACACATCTTCAGGTACCTTCCAAATGTGGATTCCCCTGCAGCCCCGTAGGCGGGCGTGCAGTACGCCAACCATCAACGGGCGTTTTTTCCCCTCAAGCCTGTCAGGACGTTGCTCGTCCGTCTTTCCCTCAATAGATGGGAGTAGGCGCGCTTGCGGATGTGTGCGTGTGTAGGCATCAGTGTGTGAAAAGGTAGGTGCTTTTCTCTAGCTGCGTGTGCGTGCACGTGGTGCTGGGTGCACATCCCTGGGTGCTCGTGGAAAGGTTTCTGCATGGTTTTCGCTGAGGAATCGTGTGTGTGCACATGGACAAAGAGAAGGCGCAGCAACCAGGTTCCAGCGCCGAAGAAGGCAAAAGGCAAGGTTTCCGGCGCTATCTCCTTCTCTCCGCAGACCTAGTCGCGCAAAGCAAGCCGCTAAGCCGGCGACCGGCAAGAGAGCTACAACCAAGCATGCCGAACGGAGAAAATAGCAGCAGCTCATCTGTTCACACCTTGTTTCTGCCATGTGCTTGAACGCCAAGACGTTCGCGCTTCTGTGAGATGAAAGACGTCCTTCTGCGTATGTGGTTGCTCACACCGGTGCACTTGTTAGTGTATCCCTTCAGTCCTGGGCTGCGGGGCATTCAGAAGTGGCTCTGTGGAGACGTCTGCATAGAGGCAGCTGTCAGAACACGCACACTCGATTGTTCACCAAAACATATGCAGACGCGTCCTTAGCCTGTAGATTTGGATGCACAGAGTTCCCTGTGTTCGCAAGAGACAAGGGAATCGCGTCTGTACGCACAGAAGCAATAGCGGACCGTTTCCCTCGGAGTGAACGCGAAGAGCCGTCTATGTACTCGCAGACACGGGAACGTGCCTCAATGCGGTCACAGAGGCAGCAGCTTTTGCACAGATGCTCTGGTGATTCTGGCACTTTCCAGGCACACTCCTGAAAGTCGCGCACACTGCTGTTCACTCGCTAAACGACCTCTTGGGAAACACGTCTCCGGTCGATGGACCGCTCAGATTGCTTCTCGTGTAACTGTGAACTGTGTCAGCGCAGGGAATCCGTCTCTGTTGAGCAGATGTCAATCCTGCCTCGCTTTTGCTTTGTTGCCTCTACCAAGATGATTTCCCGTTTCTCTCTTCACTGGAGCACGCAGACACAGCCAACGCACATCAAGTGTCAAGAGACACGCTCTGCTGAGCTCAACGCTTGTGCAGATGCACATGTGCGACGAAGTCAACACACGTGCTTGTGGAGAGAAAGAAAGGGACTCCCAGGCGTGTGGAGCGACGGGGAGAAAGAGCGGGCGCTGAGGAACACAGTTTCAAACAGACTGTCTCCACACAAACAGGCACCTGTCTGCAGGTATCCTAGATCTTGATTCTTGAACTTGAGGAAACACGCGTCTGAGCAAAACTCCCAAACGCTTCCAGGAAAGACACACGCTCTCCCACAAGCACACAAGTGTTTGCCCTCAGCTATAGATCAGGGACAAGCTTGTGAAGAGATGCCCTGCTATTCTTTCGCCTTATGGCATCATGTGTTTCGTTCCTCTTGGAGATCGATTGTTAAACGTCTTTCCTAGGGCGACTGTGAAGCATTTGCCAGCGGAGGAGAAGTAGCACGGAGCAGCATTCAGTACTGCCTACGAGTGTCTTTGCTACCCTACTAGCGGAGCTCCAAGAACAGGCACACATCTTCAGGTACCTTCCAAATGTGGATTCCCCTGCAGCCCCGTAGGCGGGCGTGCAGTACGCCAACCATCAACGGACGTTTTTTCCCCTCAAGCCTGTCAGGACGTTGCTCGTCCGTCTTTCCCTCAATAGATGGGAGTAGGCGCGCTTGCGGATGTGTGCGTGTGTGTGGCCACGCGTTTGCTTAGGCATCAGTGTGTGAAAAGGTAGGTGCTTTTCTCTAGCTGCGTGTGCGTGCACGTGGTGCTGGGTGCACATCCCTGGGTGCTCGTGGAAAGGTTTCTGCATGGTTTTCGCTGAGGAATCGTGTGTGTGCACATGGACAAAGAGAAGGCGCAGCAACCAGGTTCCAACGCCGAAGAAGGCAAAAGGCAAGGTTTCCGGCGCTATCTCCTTCTCTCCGCAGACCTAGTCGCGCAAAGCAAGCCGCTAAGCCGGCGACCGGCAAGAGAGCTACAACGAAGCATGCCGAACGGAGAAAATAGCAGCAGCTCATCTGTTCACACCTTGTTTCTGCCATGTGCTTGAACGCCAAGACGTTCGCGCTTCTGTGAGATGAAAGACGTCCTTCTGCATATGTGGTTGCTCACACCGGTGCACTTGTTAGTGTATCCCTTCAGTCCTGGGCTGCGGGGCATTCAGAAGTGGCTCTGTGGAGACGTCTGCATAGAGGCAGCTGTCAGAACACGCACACTCGATTGTTCACCAAAACATATGCAGACGCGTCCTTAGCCTGTAGATTTGGATGCACAGAGTTCCCTGTGTTCGCAAGAGACAAGGGAATCGCGTCTGTACGCACAGAAGCAATAGCGGACCGTTTCCCTCGGAGTGAACGCGAAGAGCCGTCTATGTACTCGCAGACACGGGAACGTGCCTCAATGCGGTCACAGAGGCAGCAGCTTTTGCACAGATGCTCTGGTGATTCTGGCACTTTCCAGGCACACTCCTGAAAGTCGCGCACACTGCTGTTCACTCGCTAAACGACCTCTTGGGAAACACGTCTCCGGTCGATGGACCGCTCAGATTGCTTCTCGTGTAACTGTGAACTGTGTCAGCGCAGGGAATCCGTCTCTGTTGAGCAGATGTCAATCCTGCCTCGCTTTTGCTTTGTTGCCTCTACCAAGATGATTTCCCGTTTCTCTCTTCACTGGAGCACGCAGACACAGCCAACGCACATCAAGTGTCAAGAGACACGCTCTGCTGAGCTCAACGCTTGTGCAGATGCACATGTGCGACGAAGTCAACACACGTGCTTGTGGAGAGAAAGAAAGGGACTCCCAGGCATGTGGAGCGACGGGGAGAAAGAGCGGGCGCTGAGGAACACAGTTTCAAACAGACTGTCTCCACACAAACAGGCACCTGTCTGCAGGTATCCTAGATCTTGATTCTTGAACTTGAGGAAACACGCGTCTGAGCAAAACTCCCAAACGCTTCCAGGAAAGACACACGCTCTCCCACAAGCACACAAGTGTTTGCCCTCAGCTATAGATCAGGGACAAGCTTGTGAAGAGATGCCCTGCTATTCTTTCGCCTTATGGCATCATGTGTTTCGTTCCTCTTGGAGATCGATTGTTAAACGTCTTTCCTAGGGCGACTGTGAAGCATTTGCCAGCGGAGGAGAAGTAGCACGGAGCAGGATTCAGTACTGCCTACGAGTGTCTTTGCTACCCTACTAGCGGAGCTCCAAGAACAGGCACACATCTTCAGGTACCTTCCAAATGTGGATTCCCCTGCAGCCCCGTAGGCGGGCGTGCAGTACGCCAACCATCAACGGGCGTTTTTTCCCCTCAAGCCTGTCAGGACGTTGCTCGTCCGTCTTTCCCTCAATAGATGGGAGTAGGCGCGCTTGCGGATGTGTGCGTGTGTAGGCATCAGTGTGTGAAAAGGTAGGTGCTTTTCTCTAGCTGCGTGTGCGTGCACGTGGTGCTGGGTGCACATCCCTGGGTGCTCGTGGAAAGGTTTCTGCATGGTTTTCGCTGAGGAATCGTGTGTGTGCACATGGACAAAGAGAAGGCGCAGCAACCAGGTTCCAACGCCGAAGAAGGCAAAAGGCAAGGTTTCCGGCGCTATCTCCTTCTCTCCGCAGACCTAGTCGCGCAAAGCAAGCCGCTAAGCCGGCGACCGGCAAGAGAGCTACAACGAAGCATGCCGAACGGAGAAAATAGCAGCAGCTCATCTGTTCACACCTTGTTTCTGCCATGTGCTTGAACGCCAAGACGTTCGCGCTTCTGTGAGATGAAAGACGTCCTTCTGCATATGTGCTTGCTCACACCGGTGCACTTGTTAGTGTATCCCTTCAGTCCTGGGCTGCGGGGCATTCAGAAGTGGCTCTGTGGAGACGTCTGCATAGAGGCAGCTGTCAGAACACGCACACTCGATTGTTCACCAAAACATATGCAGACGCGTCCTTAGCCTGTAGATTTGGATGCACAGAGTTCCCTGTGTTCGCAAGAGACAAGGGAATCGCGTCTGTACGCACAGAAGCAATAGCGGACCGTTTCCCTCGGAGTGAACGCGAAGAGCCGTCTATGTACTCGCAGACACGGGAACGTGCCTCAATGCGGTCACAGAGGCAGCAGCTTTTGCACAGATGCTCTGGTGATTCTGGCACTTTCCAGGCACACTCCTGAAAGTCGCGCACACTGCTGTTCACTCGCTAAACGACCTCTTGGGAAACACGTGTCCGGTCGATGGACCGCTCAGATTGCTTCTCGTGTAACTGTGAACTGTGTCAGCGCAGGGAATCCGTCTCTGTTGAGCAGATGTCAATCCTGCCTCGCTTTTGCTTTGTTGCCTCTACCAAGATGATTTCCCGTTTCTCTCTTCACTGGAGCACGCAGACACAGCCAACGCACATCAAGTGTCAAGAGACACGCTCTGCTGAGCTCAACGCTTGTGCAGATGCACATGTGCGATGAAGTCAACACACGTGCTTGTGGAGAGAAAGAAAGGGACTCCCAGGCGTGTGGAGCGACGGGGAGAAAGAGCGGGCGCTGAGGAACACAGTTTCAAACAGACTGTCTCCACACAAACAGGCACCTGTCTGCAGGTATCCTAGATCTTGATTCTTGAACTTGAGGAAACACGCGTCTGAGCAAAACTCCCAAACGCTTCCAGGAAAGACACACGCTCTCCCACAAGCACACAAGTGTTTGCCCTCAGCTATAGATCAGGGACAAGCTTGTGAAGAGATGCCCTGCTATTCTTTCGCCTTATGGCATCATGTGTTTCGTTCCTCTTGGAGATCGATTGTTAAACGTCTTTCCTAGGGCGACTGTGAAGCATTTGCCAGCGGAGGAGAAGTAGCACGGAGCAGCATTCAGTACTGCCTACGAGTGTCTTTGCTACCCTACTAGCGGAGCTCCAAGAACAGGCACACATCTTCAGGTACCTTCCAAATGTGGATTCCCCTGCAGCCCCGTAGGCGGGCGTGCAGTACGCCAACCATCAACGGGCGTTTTTTCCACTCAAGCCTGTCAGGACGTTGCTCGTCCGTCTTTCCCTCAATAGATGGGATTAAGCGCGCTTGCGGATGTGTGCGTGTGTGTGGCCACGCGTTTGCTTAGGCATCAGTGTGTGAAAAGGTAGGTGCTTTTCTCTAGCTGCGTGTGCGTGCACGTGGTGCTGGGTGCACATCCCTGGGTGCTCGTGGAAAGGTTTCTGCATGGTTTTCGCTGAGGAATCGTGTGTGTGCACATGGACAAAGAGAAGGCGCAGCAACCAGGTTCCAGCGCCGAAGAAGGCAAAAGGCAAGGTTTCCGGCGCTATCTCCTTCTCTCCGCAGACCCAGTCGCGCAAAGCAAGCCGCTAAGCCGGCGACCGGCAAGAGAGCTACAACGAAGCATGCCGAACGGAGAAAATAGCAGCAGCTCATCTGTTCACACCTTGTTTCTGCCATGTGCTTGAACGCCGAGACGTTCGCGCTTCTGTGAGATGAAAGACGTCCTTCTGCATATGTGGTTGCTCACACCGGTGCACTTGTTAGTGTATCCCTTCAGTCCTGGGCTGCGGGGCATTCAGAAGTGGCTCTGTGGAGACGTCTGCATAGAGGCAGCTGTCAGAACACGCACACTCGATTGTTCACCAAAACATATGCAGACGCGTCCTTAGCCTGTAGATTTGGATGCACAGAGTTCCCTGTGTTCGCAAGAGACAAGGGAATCGCGTCTGTACGCACAGAAGCAATAGCGGACCGTTTCCCTCGGAGTGAACGCGAAGAGCCGTCTATGTACTCGCAGACACGGGAACGTGCCTCAATGCGGTCACAGAGGCAGCAGCTTTTGCACAGATGCTCTGGTGATTCTGGCACTTTCCAGGCACACTCCTGAAAGTCGCGCACACTGCTGTTCACTCGCTAAACGACCTCTTGGGAAACACGTCTCCGGTCGATGGACCGCTCAGATTGCTTCTCGTGTAACTGTGAACTGTGTCAGCGCAGGGAATCCGTCTCTGTTGAGCAGATGTCAATCCTGCCTCGCTTTTGCTTTGTTGCCTCTACCAAGATGATTTCCCGTTTCTCTCTTCACTGGAGCACGCAGACACAGCCAACGCACATCAAGTGTCAAGAGACACGCTCTGCTGAGCTCAACGCTTGTGCAGATGCACATGTGCGACGAAGTCAACACACGTGCTTGTGGAGAGAAAGAAAGGGACTCCCAGGCGTGTGGAGCGACGGGGAGAAAGAGCGGGCGCTGAGGAACACAGTTTCAAACAGACTGTCTCCACACAAACAGGCACCTGTCTGCAGGTATCCTAGATCTTGATTCTTGAACTTGAGGAAACACGCGTCTGAGCAAAACTCCCAAACGCTTCCAGGAAAGACACACGCTCTCCCACAAGCACACAAGTGTTTGCCCTCAGCTATAGATCAGGGACAAGCTTGTGAAGAGATGCCCTGCTATTCTTTCGCCTTATGGCATCACGTGTTTCGTTCCTCTTGGAGATCGATTGTTAAACGTCTTTCCTAGGGCGACTGTGAAGCATTTGCCAGCGGAGGAGAAGTAGCACGGAGCAGCATTCAGTACTGCCTACGAGTGTCTTTGCTACCCTACTAGCGGAGCTCCAAGAACAGGCACACATCTTCAGGTACCTTCCAAATGTGGATTCCCCTGCAGCCCCGTAGGCGGGCGTGCAGTACGCCAACCATCAACGGACGTTTTTTCCCCTCAAGCCTGTCAGGACGTTGCTCGTCCGTCTTTCCCTCAATAGATGGGAGTAGGCGCGCTTGCGGATGTGTGCGTGTGTAGGCATCAGTGTGTGAAAAGGTAGGTGCTTTTCTCTAGCTGCGTGTGCGTGCACGTGGTGCTGGGTGCACATCCCTGGGTGCTCGTGGAAAGGTTTCTGCATGGTTTTCGCTGAGGAATCGTGTGTGTGCACATGGACAAAGAGAAGGCGCAGCAACCAGGTTCCAACGCCGAAGAAGGCAAAAGGCAAGGTTTCCGGCGCTATCTCCTTCTCTCCGCAGACCTAGTCGCGCAAAGCAAGCCGCTAAGCCGGCGACCGGCAAGAGAGCTACAACGAAGCATGCCGAACGGAGAAAATAGCAGCAGCTCATCTGTTCACACCTTGTTTCTGCCATGTGCTTGAACGCCAAGACGTTCGCGCTTCTGTGAGATGAAAGACGTCCTTCTGCATATGTGCTTGCTCACACCGGTGCACTTGTTAGTGTATCCCTTCAGTCCTGGGCTGCGGGGCATTCAGAAGTGGCTCTGTGGAGACGTCTGCATAGAGGCAGCTGTCAGAACACGCACACTCGATTGTTCACCAAAACATATGCAGACGCGTCCTTAGCCTGTAGATTTGGATGCACAGAGTTCCCTGTGTTCGCAAGAGACAAGGGAATCGCGTCTGTACGCACAGAAGCAATAGCGGACCGTTTCCCTCGGAGTGAACGCGAAGAGCCGTCTATGTACTCGCAGACACGGGAACGTGCCTCAATGCGGTCACAGAGGCAGCAGCTTTTGCACAGATGCTCTGGTGATTCTGGCACTTTCCAGGCACACTCCTGAAAGTCGCGCACACTGCTGTTCACTCGCTAAACGACCTCTTGGGAAACACGTGTCCGGTCGATGGACCGCTCAGATTGCTTCTCGTGTAACTGTGAACTGTGTCAGCGCAGGGAATCCGTCTCTGTTGAGCAGATGTCAATCCTGCCTCGCTTTTGCTTTGTTGCCTCTACCAAGATGATTTCCCGTTTCTCTCTTCACTGGAGCACGCAGACACAGCCAACGCACATCAAGTGTCAAGAGACACGCTCTGCTGAGCTCAACGCTTGTGCAGATGCACATGTGCGACGAAGTCAACACACGTGCTTGTGGAGAGAAAGAAAGGGACTCCCAGGCGTGTGGAGCGACGGGGAGAAAGAGCGGGCGCTGAGGAACACAGTTTCAAACAGACTGTCTCCACACAAACAGGCACCTGTCTGCAGGTATCCTAGATCTTGATTCTTGAACTTGAGGAAACACGCGTCTGAGCAAAACTCCCAAACGCTTCCAGGAAAGACACACGCTCTCCCACAAGCACACAAGTGTTTGCCCTCAGCTATAGATCAGGGACAAGCTTGTGAAGAGATGCCCTGCTATTCTTTCGCCTTATGGCATCATGTGTTTCGTTCCTCTTGGAGATCGATTGTTAAACGTCTTTCCTAGGGCGACTGTGAAGCATTTGCCAGCGGAGGAGAAGTAGCACGGAGCAGCATTCAGTACTGCCTACGAGTGTCTTTGCTACCCTACTAGCGGAGCTCCAAGAACAGGCACACATCTTCAGGTACCTTCCAAATGTGGATTCCCCTGCAGCCCCGTAGGCGGGCGTGCAGTACGCCAACCATCAACGGGCGTTTTTTCCCCTCAAGCCTGTCAGGACGTTGCTCGTCCGTCTTTCCCTCAATAGATGGGATTAGGCGCGCTTGCGGATGTGTGCGTGTGTGTGGCCACGCGTTTGCTTAGGCATCAGTGTGTGAAAAGGTAGGTGCTTTTCTCTAGCTGCGTGTGCGTGCACGTGGTGCTGGGTGCACATCCCTGGGTGCTCGTGGAAAGGTTTCTGCATGGTTTTCGCTGAGGAATCGTGTGTGTGCACATGGACAAAGAGAAGGCGCAGCAACCAGGTTCCAGCGCCGAAGAAGGCAAAAGGCAAGGTTTCCGGCGCTATCTCCTTCTCTCCGCAGACCCAGTCGCGCAAAGCAAGCCGCTAAGCCGGCGACCGGCAAGAGAGCTACAACGAAGCATGCCGAACGGAGAAAATAGCAGCAGCTCATCTGTTCACACCTTGTTTCTGCCATGTGCTTGAACGCCAAGACGTTCGCGCTTCTGTGAGATGAAAGACGTCCTTCTGCATATGTGGTTGCTCACACCGGTGCACTTGTTAGTGTATCCCTTCAGTCCTGGGCTGCGGGGCATTCAGAAGTGGCTCTGTGGAGACGTCTGCATAGAGGCAGCTGTCAGAACACGCACACTCGATTGTTCACCAAAACATATGCAGACGCGTCCTTAGCCTGTAGATTTGGATGCACAGAGTTCCCTGTGTTCGCAAGAGACAAGGGAATCGCGTCTGTACGCACAGAAGCAATAGCGGACCGTTTCCCTCGGAGTGAACGCGAAGAGCCGTCTATGTACTCGCAGACACGGGAACGTGCCTCAATGCGGTCACAGAGGCAGCAGCTTTTGCACAGATGCTCTGGTGATTCTGGCACTTTCCAGGCACACTCCTGAAAGTCGCGCACACTGCTGTTCACTCGCTAAACGACCTCTTGGGAAACACGTCTCCGGTCGATGGACCGCTCAGATTGCTTCTCGTGTAACTGTGAACTGTGTCAGCGCAGGGAATCCGTCTCTGTTGAGCAGATGTCAATCCTGCCTCGCTTTTGCTTTGTTGCCTCTACCAAGATGATTTCCCGTTTCTCTCTTCACTGGAGCACGCAGACACAGCCAACGCACATCAAGTGTCAAGAGACACGCTCTGCTGAGCTCAACGCTTGTGCAGATGCACATGTGCGACGAAGTCAACACACGTGCTTGTGGAGAGAAAGAAAGGGACTCCCAGGCGTGTGGAGCGACGGGGAGAAAGAGCGGGCGCTGAGGAACACAGTTTCAAACAGACTGTCTCCACACAAACAGGCACCTGTCTGCAGGTATCCTAGATCTTGATTCTTGAACTTGAGGAAACACGCGTCTGAGCAAAACTCCCAAACGCTTCCAGGAAAGACACACGCTCTCCCACAAGCACACAAGTGTTTGCCCTCAGCTATAGATCAGGGACAAGCTTGTGAAGAGATGCCCTGCTATTCTTTCGCCTTATGGCATCACGTGTTTCGTTCCTCTTGGAGATCGATTGTTAAACGTCTTTCCTAGGGCGACTGTGAAGCATTTGCCAGCGGAGGAGAAGTAGCACGGAGCAGCATTCAGTACTGCCTACGAGTGTCTTTGCTACCCTACTAGCGGAGCTCCAAGAACAGGCACACATCTTCAGGTACCTTCCAAATGTGGATTCCCCTGCAGCCCCGTAGGCGGGCGTGCAGTACGCCAACCATCAACGGACGTTTTTTCCCCTCAAGCCTGTCAGGACGTTGCTCGTCCGTCTTTCCCTCAATAGATGGGATTAGGCGCGCTTGCGGATGTGTGCGTGTGTAGGCATCAGTGTGTGAAAAGGTAGGTGCTTTTCTCTAGCTGCGTGTGCGTGCACGTGGTGCTGGGTGCACATCCCTGGGTGCTCGTGGAAAGGTTTCTGCATGGTTTTCGCTGAGGAATCGTGTGTGTGCACATGGACAAAGAGAAGGCGCAGCAACCAGGTTCCAGCGCCGAAGAAGGCAAAAGGCAAGGTTTCCGGCGCTATCTCCTTCTCTCCGCAGACCTAGTCGCGCAAAGCAAGCCGCTAAGCCGGCGACCGGCAAGAGAGCTACAACGAAGCATGCCGAACGGAGAAAATAGCAGCAGCTCATCTGTTCACACCTTGTTTCTGCCATGTGCTTGAACGCCAAGACGTTCGCGCTTCTGTGAGATGAAAGACGTCCTTCTGCATATGTGCTTGCTCACACCGGTGCACTTGTTAGTGTATCCCTTCAGTCCTGGGCTGCGGGGCATTCAGAAGTGGCTCTGTGGAGACGTCTGCATAGAGGCAGCTGTCAGAACACGCACACTCGATTGTTCACCAAAACATATGCAGACGCGTCCTTAGCCTGTAGATTTGGATGCACAGAGTTCCCTGTGTTCGCAAGAGACAAGGGAATCGCGTCTGTACGCACAGAAGCAATAGCGGACCGTTTCCCTCGGAGTGAACGCGAAGAGCCGTCTATGTACTCGCAGACACGGGAACGTGCCTCAATGCGGTCACAGAGGCAGCAGCTTTTGCACAGATGCTCTGGTGATTCTGGCACTTTCCAGGCACACTCCTGAAAGTCGCGCACACTGCTGTTCACTCGCTAAACGACCTCTTGGGAAACACGTCTCCGGTCGATGGACCGCTCAGATTGCTTCTCGTGTAACTGTGAACTGTGTCAGCGCAGGGAATCCGTCTCTGTTGAGCAGATGTCAATCCTGCCTCGCTTTTGCTTTGTTGCCTCTACCAAGATGATTTCCCGTTTCTCTCTTCACTGGAGCACGCAGACACAGCCAACGCACATCAAGTGTCAAGAGACACGCTCTGCTGAGCTCAACGCTTGTGCAGATGCACATGTGCGACGAAGTCAACACACGTGCTTGTGGAGAGAAAGAAAGGGACTCCCAGGCGTGTGGAGCGACGGGGAGAAAGAGCGGGCGCTGAGGAACACAGTTTCAAACAGACTGTCTCCACACAAACAGGCACCTGTCTGCAGGTATCCTAGATCTTGATTCTTGAACTTGAGGAAACACGCGTCTGAGCAAAACTCCCAAACACTTCCAGGAAAGACACACGCTCTCCCACAAGCACACAAGTGTTTGCCCTCAGCTATAGATCAGGGACAAGCTTGTGAAGAGATGCCCTGCTATTCTTTCGCCTTATGGCATCATGTGTTTCGTTCCTCTTGGACATCGATTGTTAAACGTCTTTCCTAGGGCGACTGTGAAGCATTTGCCAGCGGAGGAGAAGTAGCACGGAGCAGCATTCAGTACTGCCTACGAGTGTCTTTGCTACCCTACTAGCGGAGCTCCAAGAACAGGCACACATCTTCAGGTACCTTCCAAATGTGGATTCTCCTGCAGTCCCGTAGGCGGGCGTGCAAGTACGCCAACCAACAACGGACGTTTTTCCCCTCAAGCCTGTCAGGACGTTGCTCGTCCGTCTTTCCCTCAATAGATGGGAGTAGGCGCGCTTGCGGATGTGTGCGTGTGTGTGGCCACGCGTTTGCTTAGGCATCAGTGTGTGAAAAGGTAGGTGCTTTTCTCTAGCTGCGTGTGCGTGCACGTGGTGCTGGGTGCACATCCCTGGGTGCTCGTGGAAAGGTTTCTGCATGGTTTTCGCTGAGGAATCGTGTGTGTGCACATGGACAAAGAGAAGGCGCAGCAACCAGGTTCCAGCGCCGAAGAAGGCAAAAGGCAAGGTTTCCGGCGCTATCTCCTTCTCTCCGCAGACCTAGTCGCGCAAAGCAAGCCGCTAAGCTGGCGACCGGCAAGAGAGCTACAACGAAGCATGCCGAACGGAGAAAATAGCAGCAGCTCATCTGTTCACACCTTGTTTCTGCCATGTGCTTGAACGCCAAGACGTTCGCGCTTCTGTGAGATGAAAGACGTCCTTCTGCATATGTGGTTGCTCACACCGGTGCACTTGTTAGTGTATCCCTTCAGTCCTGGGCTGCGGGGCATTCAGAAGTGGCTCTGTGGAGACGTCTGCATAGAGGCAGCTGTCAGAACACGCACACTCGATTGTTCACCAAAACATATGCAGACGCGTCCTTAGCCTGTAGATTTGGATGCACAGAGTTCCCTGTGTTCGCAAGAGACAAGGGAATCGCGTCTGTACGCACAGAAGCAATAGCGGACCGTTTCCCTCGGAGTGAACGCGAAGAGCCGTCTATGTACTCGCAGACACGGGAACGTGCCTCAATGCGGTCACAGAGGCAGCAGCTTTTGCACAGATGCTCTGGTGATTCTGGCACTTTCCAGGCACACTCCTGAAAGTCGCGCACACTGCTGTTCACTCGCTAAACGACCTCTTGGGAAACACGTCTCCGGTCGATGGACCGCTCAGATTGCTTCTCGTGTAACTGTGAACTGTGTCAGCGCAGGGAATCCGTCTCTGTTGAGCAGATGTCAATCCTGCCTCGCTTTTGCTTTGTTGCCTCTACCAAGATGATTTCCCGTTTCTCTCTTCACTGGAGCACGCAGACACAGCCAACGCACATCAAGTGTCAAGAGACACGCTCTGCTGAGCTCAACGCTTGTGCAGATGCACATGTGCGACGAAGTCAACACACGTGCTTGTGGAGAGAAAGAAAGGGACTTCCAGGCGTGTGGAGTGACGGGGAGAAAGAGCGGGCGCTGAGGAACACAGTTTCAAACAGACTGTCTCCACACAAACAGGCACCTGTCTGCAGGTATCCTAGATCTTGATTCTTGAACTTGAGGAAACACGCGTCTGAGCAAAACTCCCAAACGCTTCCAGGAAAGACACACGCTCTCCCACAGGCACACAAGTGTTTGCCCTCAGCTATAGATCAGGGACAAGCTTGTGAAGAGATGCCCTGCTATTCTTTCGCCTTATGGCATCATGTGTTTCGTTCCTCTTGGACATCGATTGTTAAACGTCTTTCCTAGGGCGACTGTGAAGCATTTGCCAGCGGAGGAGAAGTAGCACGGAGCAGCATTCAGTACTGCCTACGAGTGTCTTTGCTACCCTACTAGCGGAGCTCCAAGAACAGGCACACATCTTCAGGTACCTTCCAAATGTGGATTCCCCTGCAGCCCCGTAGGCGGGCGTGCAGTACGCCAACCATCAACGGACGTTTTTCCCCTCAAGCCTGTCAGGACGTTGCTCGTCCGTCTTTCCCTCAATAGATGGGAGTAGGCGCGCTTGCGGATGTGTGCGTGTGTGTGGCCACGCGTTTGCTTAGGCATCAGTGTGTGAAAAGGTAGGTGCTTTTCTCTAGCTGCGTGTGCGTGCACGTGGTGCTGGGTGCACATCCCTGGGTGCTCGTGGAAAGGTTTCTGCATGGTTTTCGCTGAGGAATCGTGTGTGTGCACATGGACAAAGAGAAGGCGCAGCAACCAGGTTCCAGCGCCGAAGAAGGCAAAAGGCAAGGTTTCCGGCGCTATCTCCTTCTCTCCGCAGACCTAGTCGCGCAAAGCAAGCCGCTAAGCCGGCGACCGGCAAGAGAGCTACAACGAAGCATGCCGAACGGAGAAAATAGCAGCAGCTCATCTGTTCACACCTTGTTTCTGCCATGTGCTTGAACGCCAAGACGTTCGCGCTTCTGTGAGATGAAAGACGTCCTTCTGCATATGTGCTTGCTCACACCGGTGCACTTGTTAGTGTATCCCTTCAGTCCTGGGCTGCGGGGCATTCAGAAGTGGCTCTGTGGAGACGTCTGCATAGAGGCAGCTGTCAGAACACGCACACTCGATTGTTCACCAAAACATATGCAGACGCGTCCTTAGCCTGTAGATTTGGATGCACAGAGTTCCCTGTGTTCGCAAGAGACAAGGGAATCGCGTCTGTACGCACAGAAGCAATAGCGGACCGTTTCCCTCGGAGTGAACGCGAAGAGCCGTCTATGTACTCGCAGACACGGGAACGTGCCTCAATGCGGTCACAGAGGCAGCAGCTTTTGCACAGATGCTCTGGTGATTCTGGCACTTTCCAGGCACACTCCTGAAAGTCGCGCACACTGCTGTTCACTCGCTAAACGACCTCTTGGGAAACACGTCTCCGGTCGATGGACCGCTCAGATTGCTTCTCGTGTAACTGTGAACTGTGTCAGCGCAGGGAATCCGTCTCTGTTGAGCAGATGTCAATCCTGCCTCGCTTTTGCTTTGTTGCCTCTACCAAGATGATTTCCCGTTTCTCTCTTCACTGGAGCACGCAGACACAGCCAACGCACATCAAGTGTCAAGAGACACGCTCTGCTGAGCTCAACGCTTGTGCAGATGCACATGTGCGACCAAGTCAACACACGTGCTTGTGGAGAGAAAGAAAGGGACTCCCAGGCGTGTGGAGCGACGGGGAGAAAGAGCGGGCGCTGAGGAACACAGTTTCAAACAGACTGTCTCCACACAAACAGGCACCTGTCTGCAGGTATCCTAGATCTTGATTCTTGAACTTGAGGAAACACGCGTCTGAGCAAAACTCCCAAACACTTCCAGGAAAGACACACGCTCTCCCACAAGCACACAAGTGTTTGCCCTCAGCTATAGATCAGGGACAAGCTTGTGAAGAGATGCCCTGCTATTCTTTCGCCTTATGGCATCATGTGTTTCGTTCCTCTTGGAGATCGATTGTTAAACGTCTTTCCTAGGGCGACTGTGAAGCATTTGCCAGCGGAGGAGAAGTAGCACGGAGCAGCATTCAGTACTGCCTACGAGTGTCTTTGCTACCCTACTAGCGGAGCTCCAAGAACAGGCACACATCTTCAGGTACCTTCCAAATGTGGATTCTCCTGCAGTCCCGTAGGCGGGCGTGCAAGTACGCCAACCAACAACGGACGTTTTTCCCCTCAAGCCTGTCAGGACGTTGCTCGTCCGTCTTTCCCTCAATAGATGGGAGTAGGCGCGCTTGCGGATGTGTGCGTGTGTGTGGCCACGCGTTTGCTTAGGCATCAGTGTGTGAAAAGGTAGGTGCTTTTCTCTAGCTGCGTGTGCGTGCACGTGGTGCTGGGTGCACATCCCTGGGTGCTCGTGGAAAGGTTTCTGCATGGTTTTCGCTGAGGAATCGTGTGTGTGCACATGGACAAAGAGAAGGCGCAGCAACCAGGTTCCAGCGCCGAAGAAGGCAAAAGGCAAGGTTTCCGGCGCTATCTCCTTCTCTCCGCAGACCTAGTCGCGCAAAGCAAGCCGCTAAGCTGGCGACCGGCAAGAGAGCTACAACGAAGCATGCCGAACGGAGAAAATAGCAGCAGCTCATCTGTTCACACCTTGTTTCTGCCATGTGCTTGAACGCCAAGACGTTCGCGCTTCTGTGAGATGAAAGACGTCCTTCTGCATATGTGGTTGCTCACACCGGTGCACTTGTTAGTGTATCCCTTCAGTCCTGGGCTGCGGGGCATTCAGAAGTGGCTCTGTGGAGACGTCTGCATAGAGGCAGCTGTCAGAACACGCACACTCGATTGTTCACCAAAACATATGCAGACGCGTCCTTAGCCTGTAGATTTGGATGCACAGAGTTCCCTGTGTTCGCAAGAGACAAGGGAATCGCGTCTGTACGCACAGAAGCAATAGCGGACCGTTTCCCTCGGAGTGAACGCGAAGAGCCGTCTATGTACTCGCAGACACGGGAACGTGCCTCAATGCGGTCACAGAGGCAGCAGCTTTTGCACAGATGCTCTGGTGATTCTGGCACTTTCCAGGCACACTCCTGAAAGTCGCGCACACTGCTGTTCACTCGCTAAACGACCTCTTGGGAAACACGTCTCCGGTCGATGGACCGCTCAGATTGCTTCTCGTGTAACTGTGAACTGTGTCAGCGCAGGGAATCCGTCTCTGTTGAGCAGATGTCAATCCTGCCTCGCTTTTGCTTTGTTGCCTCTACCAAGATGATTTCCCGTTTCTCTCTTCACTGGAGCAGGCAGACACAGCCAACGCACATCAAGTGTCAAGAGACACGCTCTGCTGAGCTCAACGCTTGTGCAGATGCACATGTGCGACGAAGTCAACACACGTGCTTGTGGAGAGAAAGAAAGGGACTTCCAGGCGTGTGGAGTGACGGGGAGAAAGAGCGGGCGCTGAGGAACACAGTTTCAAACAGACTGTCTCCACACAAACAGGCACCTGTCTGCAGGTATCCTAGATCTTGATTCTTGAACTTGAGGAAACACGCGTCTGAGCAAAACTCCCAAACGCTTCCAGGAAAGACACACGCTCTCCCACAGGCACACAAGTGTTTGCCCTCAGCTATAGATCAGGGACAAGCTTGTGAAGAGATGCCCTGCTATTCTTTCGCCTTATGGCATCATGTGTTTCGTTCCTCTTGGACATCGATTGTTAAACGTCTTTCCTAGGGCGACTGTGAAGCATTTGCCAGCGGAGGAGAAGTAGCACGGAGCAGCATTCAGTACTGCCTACGAGTGTCTTTGCTACCCTACTAGCGGAGCTCCAAGAACAGGCACACATCTTCAGGTACCTTCCAAATGTGGATTCCCCTGCAGCCCCGTAGGCGGGCGTGCAGTACGCCAACCATCAACGGACGTTTTTCCCCTCAAGCCTGTCAGGACGTTGCTCGTCCGTCTTTCCCTCAATAGATGGGAGTAGGCGCGCTTGCGGATGTGTGCGTGTGTGTGGCCACGCGTTTGCTTAGGCATCAGTGTGTGAAAAGCTAGGTGCTTTTCTCTAGCTGCGTGTGCGTGCACGTGGTGCTGGGTGCACATCCCTGGGTGCTCGTGGAAAGGTTTCTGCATGGTTTTCGCTGAGGAATCGTGTGTGTGCACATGGACAAAGAGAAGGCGCAGCAACCAGGTTCCAGCGCCGAAGAAGGCAAAAGGCAAGGTTTCCGGCGCTATCTCCTTCTCTCCGCAGACCTAGTCGCGCAAAGCAAGCCGCTAAGCCGGCGACCGGCAAGAGAGCTACAACGAAGCATGCCGAACGGAGAAAATAGCAGCAGCTCATCTGTTCACACCTTGTTTCTGCCATGTGCTTGAACGCCAAGACGTTCGCGCTTCTGTGAGATGAAAGACGTCCTTCTGCATATGTGCTTGCTCACACCGGTGCACTTGTTAGTGTATCCCTTCAGTCCTGGGCTGCGGGGCATTCAGAAGTGGCTCTGTGGAGACGTCTGCATAGAGGCAGCTGTCAGAACACGCACACTCGATTGTTCACCAAAACATATGCAGACGCGTCCTTAGCCTGTAGATTTGGATGCACAGAGTTCCCTGTGTTCGCAAGAGACAAGGGAATCGCGTCTGTACGCACAGAAGCAATAGCGGACCGTTTCCCTCGGAGTGAACGCGAAGAGCCGTCTATGTACTCGCAGACACGGGAACGTGCCTCAATGCGGTCACAGAGGCAGCAGCTTTTGCACAGATGCTCTGGTGATTCTGGCACTTTCCAGGCACACTCCTGAAAGTCGCGCACACTGCTGTTCACTCGCTAAACGACCTCTTGGGAAACACGTCTCCGGTCGATGGACCGCTCAGATTGCTTCTCGTGTAACTGTGAACTGTGTCAGCGCAGGGAATCCGTCTCTGTTGAGCAGATGTCAATCCTGCCTCGCTTTTGCTTTGTTGCCTCTACCAAGATGATTTCCCGTTTCTCTCTTCACTGGAGCACGCAGACACAGCCAACGCACATCAAGTGTCAAGAGACACGCTCTGCTGAGCTCAACGCTTGTGCAGATGCACATGTGCGACGAAGTCAACACACGTGCTTGTGGAGAGAAAGAAAGGGACTCCCAGGCGTGTGGAGCGACGGGGAGAAAGAGCGGGCGCTGAGGAACACAGTTTCAAACAGACTGTCTCCACACAAACAGGCACCTGTCTGCAGGTATCCTAGATCTTGATTCTTGAACTTGAGGAAACACGCGTCTGAGCAAAACTCCCAAACGCTTCCAGGAAAGACACACGCTCTCCCACAAGCACACAAGTGTTTGCCCTCAGCTATAGATCAGGGACAAGCTTGTGAAGAGATGCCCTGCTATTCTTTCGCCTTATGGCATCACGTGTTTCGTTCCTCTTGGAGATCGATTGTTAAACGTCTTTCCTAGGGCGACTGTGAAGCATTTGCCAGCGGAGGAGAAGTAGCACGGAGCAGCATTCAGTACTGCCTACGAGTGTCTTTGCTACCCTACTAGCGGAGCTCCAAGAACAGGCACACATCTTCAGGTACCTTCCAAATGTGGATTCCCCTGCAGCCCCGTAGGCGGGCGTGCAGTACGCCAACCATCAACGGACGTTTTTTCCCCTCAAGCCTGTCAGGACGTTGCTCGTCCGTCTTTCCCTCAATAGATGGGATTAGGCGCGCTTGCGGATGTGTGCGTGTGTAGGCATCAGTGTGTGAAAAGGTAGGTGCTTTTCTCTAGCTGCGTGTGCGTGCACGTGGTGCTGGGTGCACATCCCTGGGTGCTCGTGGAAAGGTTTCTGCATGGTTTTCGCTGAGGAATCGTGTGTGTGCACATGGACAAAGAGAAGGCGCAGCAACCAGGTTCCAGCGCCGAAGAAGGCAAAAGGCAAGGTTTCCGGCGCTATCTCCTTCTCTCCGCAGACCTAGTCGCGCAAAGCAAGCCGCTAAGCCGGCGACCGGCAAGAGAGCTACAACGAAGCATGCCGAACGGAGAAAATAGCAGCAGCTCATCTGTTCACACCTTGTTTCTGCCATGTGCTTGAACGCCAAGACGTTCGCGCTTCTGTGAGATGAAAGACGTCCTTCTGCATATGTGCTTGCTCACACCGGGGCACTTGTTAGTGTATCCCTTCAGTCCTGGGCTGCGGGGCATTCAGAAGTGGCTCTGTGGAGACGTCTGCATAGAGGCAGCTGTCAGAACACGCACACTCGATTGTTCACCAAAACATATGCAGACGCGTCCTTAGCCTGTAGATTTCGATGCACAGAGTTCCCTGTGTTCGCAAGAGACAAGGGAATCGCGTCTGTACGCACAGAAGCAATAGCGGACCGTTTCCCTCGGAGTGAACGCGAAGAGCCGTCTATGTACTCGCAGACACGGGAACGTGCCTCAATGCGGTCACAGAGGCAGCAGCTTTTGCACAGATGCTCTGGTGATTCTGGCACTTTCCAGGCACACTCCTGAAAGTCGCGCACACTGCTGTTCACTCGCTAAACGACCTCTTGGGAAACACGTCTCCGGTCGATGGACCGCTCAGATTGCTTCTCGTGTAACTGTGAACTGTGTCAGCGCAGGGAATCCGTCTCTGTTGAGCAGATGTCAATCCTGCCTCGCTTTTGCTTTGTTGCCTCTACCAAGATGATTTCCCGTTTCTCTCTTCACTGGAGCAGGCAGACACAGCCAACGCACATCAAGTGTCAAGAGACACGCTCTGCTGAGCTCAACGCTTGTGCAGATGCACATGTGCGACGAAGTCAACACACGTGCTTGTGGAGAGAAAGAAAGGGACTTCCAGGCGTGTGGAGTGACGGGGAGAAAGAGCGGGCGCTGAGGAACACAGTTTCAAACAGACTGTCTCCACACAAACAGGCACCTGTCTGCAGGTATCCTAGATCTTGATTCTTGAACTTGAGGAAACACGCGTCTGAGCAAAACTCCCAAACGCTTCCAGGAAAGACACACGCTCTCCCACAGGCACACAAGTGTTTGCCCTCAGCTATAGATCAGGGACAAGCTTGTGAAGAGATGCCCTGCTATTCTTTCGCCTTATGGCATCATGTGTTTCGTTCCTCTTGGACATCGATTGTTAAACGTCTTTCCTAGGGCGACTGTGAAGCATTTGCCAGCGGAGGAGAAGTAGCACGGAGCAGCATTCAGTACTGCCTACGAGTGTCTTTGCTACCCTACTAGCGGAGCTCCAAGAACAGGCACACATCTTCAGGTACCTTCCAAATGTGGATTCCCCTGCAGCCCCGTAGGCGGGCGTGCAGTACGCCAACCATCAACGGACGTTTTTCCCCTCAAGCCTGTCAGGACGTTGCTCGTCCGTCTTTCCCTCAATAGATGGGAGTAGGCGCGCTTGCGGATGTGTGCGTGTGTGTGGCCACGCGTTTGCTTAGGCATCAGTGTGTGAAAAGCTAGGTGCTTTTCTCTAGCTGCGTGTGCGTGCACGTGGTGCTGGGTGCACATCCCTGGGTGCTCGTGGAAAGGTTTCTGCATGGTTTTCGCTGAGGAATCGTGTGTGTGCACATGGACAAAGAGAAGGCGCAGCAACCAGGTTCCAGCGCCGAAGAAGGCAAAAGGCAAGGTTTCCGGCGCTATCTCCTTCTCTCCGCAGACCTAGTCGCGCAAAGCAAGCCGCTAAGCCGGCGACCGGCAAGAGAGCTACAACGAAGCATGCCGAACGGAGAAAATAGCAGCAGCTCATCTGTTCACACCTTGTTTCTGCCATGTGCTTGAACGCCAAGACGTTCGCGCTTCTGTGAGATGAAAGACGTCCTTCTGCATATGTGGTTGCTCACACCGGTGCACTTGTTAGTGTATCCCTTCAGTCCTGGGCTGCGGGGCATTCAGAAGTGGCTCTGTGGAGACGTCTGCATAGAGGCAGCTGTCAGAACACGCACACTCGATTGTTCACCAAAACATATGCAGACGCGTCCTTAGCCTGTAGATTTGGATGCACAGAGTTCCCTGTGTTCGCAAGAGACAAGGGAATCGCGTCTGTACGCACAGAAGCAATAGCGGACCGTTTCCCTCGGAGTGAACGCGAAGAGCCGTCTATGTACTCGCAGACACGGGAACGTGCCTCAATGCGGTCACAGAGGCAGCAGCTTTTGCACAGATGCTCTGGTGATTCTGGCACTTTCCAGGCACACTCCTGAAAGTCGCGCACACTGCTGTTCACTCGCTAAACGACCTCTTGGGAAACACGTCTCCGGTCGATGGACCGCTCAGATTGCTTCTCGTGTAACTGTGAACTGTGTCAGCGCAGGGAATCCGTCTCTGTTGAGCAGATGTCAATCCTGCCTCGCTTTTGCTTTGTTGCCTCTACCAAGATGATTTCCCGTTTCTCTCTTCACTGGAGCACGCAGACACAGCCAACGCACATCAAGTGTCAAGAGACACGCTCTGCTGAGCTCAACGCTTGTGCAGATGCACATGTGCGACCAAGTCAACACACGTGCTTGTGGAGAGAAAGAAAGGGACTCCCAGGCGTGTGGAGCGACGGGGAGAAAGAGCGGGCGCTGAGGAACACAGTTTCAAACAGACTGTCTCCACACAAACAGGCACCTGTCTGCAGGTATCCTAGATCTTGATTCTTGAACTTGAGGAAACACGCGTCTGAGCAAAACTCCCAAACACTTCCAGGAAAGACACACGCTCTCCCACAAGCACACAAGTGTTTGCCCTCAGCTATAGATCAGGGACAAGCTTGTGAAGAGATGCCCTGCTATTCTTTCGCCTTATGGCATCATGTGTTTCGTTCCTCTTGGAGATCGATTGTTAAACGTCTTTCCTAGGGCGACTGTGAAGCATTTGCCAGCGGAGGAGAAGTAGCACGGAGCAGCATTCAGTACTGCCTACGAGTGTCTTTGCTACCCTACTAGCGGAGCTCCAAGAACAGGCACACATCTTCAGGTACCTTCCAAATGTGGATTCTCCTGCAGTCCCGTAGGCGGGCGTGCAAGTACGCCAACCAACAACGGACGTTTTTCCCCTCAAGCCTGTCAGGACGTTGCTCGTCCGTCTTTCCCTCAATAGATGGGAGTAGGCGCGCTTGCGGATGTGTGCGTGTGTGTGGCCACGCGTTTGCTTAGGCATCAGTGTGTGAAAAGGTAGGTGCTTTTCTCTAGCTGCGTGTGCGTGCACGTGGTGCTGGGTGCACATCCCTGGGTGCTCGTGGAAAGGTTTCTGCATGGTTTTCGCTGAGGAATCGTGTGTGTGCACATGGACAAAGAGAAGGCGCAGCAACCAGGTTCCAGCGCCGAAGAAGGCAAAAGGCAAGGTTTCCGGCGCTATCTCCTTCTCTCCGCAGACCTAGTCGCGCAAAGCAAGCCGCTAAGCTGGCGACCGGCAAGAGAGCTACAACGAAGCATGCCGAACGGAGAAAATAGCAGCAGCTCATCTGTTCACACCTTGTTTCTGCCATGTGCTTGAACGCCAAGACGTTCGCGCTTCTGTGAGATGAAAGACGTCCTTCTGCATATGTGGTTGCTCACACCGGTGCACTTGTTAGTGTATCCCTTCAGTCCTGGGCTGCGGGGCATTCAGAAGTGGCTCTGTGGAGACGTCTGCATAGAGGCAGCTGTCAGAACACGCACACTCGATTGTTCACCAAAACATATGCAGACGCGTCCTTAGCCTGTAGATTTGGATGCACAGAGTTCCCTGTGTTCGCAAGAGACAAGGGAATCGCGTCTGTACGCACAGAAGCAATAGCGGACCGTTTCCCTCGGAGTGAACGCGAAGAGCCGTCTATGTACTCGCAGACACGGGAACGTGCCTCAATGCGGTCACAGAGGCAGCAGCTTTTGCACAGATGCTCTGGTGATTCTGGCACTTTCCAGGCACACTCCTGAAAGTCGCGCACACTGCTGTTCACTCGCTAAACGACCTCTTGGGAAACACGTCTCCGGTCGATGGACCGCTCAGATTGCTTCTCGTGTAACTGTGAACTGTGTCAGCGCAGGGAATCCGTCTCTGTTGAGCAGATGTCAATCCTGCCTCGCTTTTGCTTTGTTGCCTCTACCAAGATGATTTCCCGTTTCTCTCTTCACTGGAGCACGCAGACACAGCCAACGCACATCAAGTGTCAAGAGACACGCTCTGCTGAGCTCAACGCTTGTGCAGATGCACATGTGCGACCAAGTCAACACACGTGCTTGTGGAGAGAAAGAAAGGGACTCCCAGGCGTGTGGAGCGACGGGGAGAAAGAGCGGGCGCTGAGGAACACAGTTTCAAACAGACTGTCTCCACACAAACAGGCACCTGTCTGCAGGTATCCTAGATCTTGATTCTTGAACTTGAGGAAACACGCGTCTGAGCAAAACTCCCAAACACTTCCAGGAAAGACACACGCTCTCCCACAAGCACACAAGTGTTTGCCCTCAGCTATAGATCAGGGACAAGCTTGTGAAGAGATGCCCTGCTATTCTTTCGCCTTATGGCATCATGTGTTTCGTTCCTCTTGGAGATCGATTGTTAAACGTCTTTCCTAGGGCGACTGTGAAGCATTTGCCAGCGGAGGAGAAGTAGCACGGAGCAGCATTCAGTACTGCCTACGAGTGTCTTTGCTACCCTACTAGCGGAGCTCCAAGAACAGGCACACATCTTCAGGTACCTTCCAAATGTGGATTCTCCTGCAGTCCCGTAGGCGGGCGTGCAAGTACGCCAACCAACAACGGACGTTTTTCCCCTCAAGCCTGTCAGGACGTTGCTCGTCCGTCTTTCCCTCAATAGATGGGAGTAGGCGCGCTTGCGGATGTGTGCGTGTGTGTGGCCACGCGTTTGCTTAGGCATCAGTGTGTGAAAAGGTAGGTGCTTTTCTCTAGCTGCGTGTGCGTGCACGTGGTGCTGGGTGCACATCCCTGGGTGCTCGTGGAAAGGTTTCTGCATGGTTTTCGCTGAGGAATCGTGTGTGTGCACATGGACAAAGAGAAGGCGCAGCAACCAGGTTCCAGCGCCGAAGAAGGCAAAAGGCAAGGTTTCCGGCGCTATCTCCTTCTCTCCGCAGACCTAGTCGCGCAAAGCAAGCCGCTAAGCTGGCGACCGGCAAGAGAGCTACAACGAAGCATGCCGAACGGAGAAAATAGCAGCAGCTCATCTGTTCACACCTTGTTTCTGCCATGTGCTTGAACGCCAAGACGTTCGCGCTTCTGTGAGATGAAAGACGTCCTTCTGCGTATGTGGTTGCTCACACCGGTGCACTTGTTAGTGTATCCCTTCAGTCCTGGGCTGCGGGGCATTCAGAAGTGGCTCTGTGGAGACGTCTGCATAGAGGCAGCTGTCAGAACACGCACACTCGATTGTTCACCAAAACATATGCAGACGCGTCCTTAGCCTGTAGATTTGGATGCACAGAGTTCCCTGTGTTCGCAAGAGACAAGGGAATCGCGTCTGTACGCACAGAAGCAATAGCGGACCGTTTCCCTCGGAGTGAACGCGAAGAGCCGTCTATGTACTCGCAGACACGGGAACGTGCCTCAATGCGGTCACAGAGGCAGCAGCTTTTGCACAGATGCTGTGGTGATTCTGGCACTTTCCAGGCACACTCCTGAAAGTCGCGCACACTGCTGTTCACTCGCTAAACGACCTCTTGGGAAACACGTCTCCGGTCGATGGACCGCTCAGATTGCTTCTCGTGTAACTGTGAACTGTGTCAGCGCAGGGAATCCGTCTCTGTTGAGCAGATGTCAATCCTGCCTCGCTTTTGCTTTGTTGCCTCTACCAAGATGATTTCCCGTTTCTCTCTTCACTGGAGCACGCAGACACAGCCAACGCACATCAAGTGTCAAGAGACACGCTCTGCTGAGCTCAACGCTTGTGCAGATGCACATGTGCGACGAAGTCAACACACGTGCTTGTGGAGAGAAAGAAAGGGACTCCCAGGCGTGTGGAGCGACGGGGAGAAAGAGCGGGCGCTGAGGAACACAGTTTCAAACAGACTGTCTCCACACAAACAGGCACCTGTCTGCAGGTATCCTAGATCTTGATTCTTGAACTTGAGGAAACACGCGTCTGAGCAAAACTCCCAAACGCTTCCAGGAAAGACACACGCTCTCCCACAAGCACACAAGTGTTTGCCCTCAGCTATAGATCAGGGACAAGCTTGTGAAGAGATGCCCTGCTATTCTTTCGCCTTATGGCATCACGTGTTTCGTTCCTCTTGGAGATCGATTGTTAAACGTCTTTCCTAGGGCGACTGTGAAGCATTTGCCAGCGGAGGAGAAGTAGCACGGAGCAGCATTCAGTACTGCCTACGAGTGTCTTTGCTACCCTACTAGCGGAGCTCCAAGAACAGGCACACATCTTCAGGTACCTTCCAAATGTGGATTCCCCTGCAGCCCCGTAGGCGGGCGTGCAGTACGCCAACCATCAACGGACGTTTTTCCCCTCAAGCCTGTCAGGACGTTGCTCGTCCGTCTTTCCCTCAATAGATGGGAGTAGGCGCGCTTGCGGATGTGTGCGTGTGTGTGGCCACGCGTTTGCTTAGGCATCAGTGTGTGAAAAGGTAGGTGCTTTTCTCTAGCTGCGTGTGCTGGGTGCACGTGGTGCTGGGTGCACATCCCTGGGTGCTCGTGGAAAGGTTTCTGCATGGTTTTCGCTGAGGAATCGTGTGTGTGCACATGGACAAAGAGAAGGCGCAGCAACCAGGTTCCAGCGCCGAAGAAGGCAAAAGGCAAGGTTTCCGGCGCTATCTCCTTCTCTCCGCAGACCTAGTCGCGCAAAGCAAGCCGCTAAGCTGGCGACCGGCAAGAGAGCTACAACGAAGCATGCCGAACGGAGAAAATAGCAGCAGCTCATCTGTTCACACCTTGTTTCTGCCATGTGCTTGAACGCCAAGACGTTCGCGCTTCTGTGAGATGAAAGACGTCCTTCTGCGTATGTGGTTGCTCACACCGGTGCACTTGTTAGTGTATCCCTTCAGTCCTGGGCTGCGGGGCATTCAGAAGTGGCTCTGTGGAGACGTCTGCATAGAGGCAGCTGTCAGAACACGCACACTCGATTGTTCACCAAAACATATGCAGACGCGTCCTTAGCCTGTAGATTTGGATGCACAGAGTTCCCTGTGTTCGCAAGAGACAAGGGAATCGCGTCTGTACGCACAGAAGCAATAGCGGACCGTTTCCCTCGGAGTGAACGCGAAGAGCCGTCTATGTACTCGCAGACACGGGAACGTGCCTCAATGCGGTCACAGAGGCAGCAGCTTTTGCACAGATGCTGTGGTGATTCTGGCACTTTCCAGGCACACTCCTGAAAGTCGCGCACACTGCTGTTCACTCGCTAAACGACCTCTTGGGAAACACGTCTCCGGTCGATGGACCGCTCAGATTGCTTCTCGTGTAACTGTGAACTGTGTCAGCGCAGGGAATCCGTCTCTGTTGAGCAGATGTCAATCCTGCCTCGCTTTTGCTTTGTTGCCTCTACCAAGATGATTTCCCGTTTCTCTCTTCACTGGAGCACGCAGACACAGCCAACGCACATCAAGTGTCAAGAGACACGCTCTGCTGAGCTCAACGCTTGTGCAGATGCACATGTGCGACGAAGTCAACACACGTGCTTGTGGAGAGAAAGAAAGGGACTCCCAGGCGTGTGGAGCGACGGGGAGAAAGAGCGGGCGCTGAGGAACACAGTTTCAAACAGACTGTCTCCACACAAACAGGCACCTGTCTGCAGGTATCCTAGATCTTGATTCTTGAACTTGAGGAAACACGCGTCTGAGCAAAACTCCCAAACGCTTCCAGGAAAGACACACGCTCTCCCACAAGCACACAAGTGTTTGCCCTCAGCTATAGATCAGGGACAAGCTTGTGAAGAGATGCCCTGCTATTCTTTCGCCTTATGGCATCACGTGTTTCGTTCCTCTTGGAGATCGATTGTTAAACGTCTTTCCTAGGGCGACTGTGAAGCATTTGCCAGCGGAGGAGAAGTAGCACGGAGCAGCATTCAGTACTGCCTACGAGTGTCTTTGCTACCCTACTAGCGGAGCTCCAAGAACAGGCACACATCTTCAGGTACCTTCCAAATGTGGATTCCCCTGCAGCCCCGTAGGCGGGCGTGCAGTACGCCAACCATCAACGGACGTTTTTCCCCTCAAGCCTGTCAGGACGTTGCTCGTCCGTCTTTCCCTCAATAGATGGGAGTAGGCGCGCTTGCGGATGTGTGCGTGTGTGTGGCCACGCGTTTGCTTAGGCATCAGTGTGTGAAAAGGTAGGTGCTTTTCTCTAGCTGCGTGTGCTGGGTGCACGTGGTGCTGGGTGCACATCCCTGGGTGCTCGTGGAAAGGTTTCTGCATGGTTTTCGCTGAGGAATCGTGTGTGTGCACATGGACAAAGAGAAGGCGCAGCAACCAGGTTCCAGCGCCGAAGAAGGCAAAAGGCAAGGTTTCCGGCGCTATCTCCTTCTCTCCGCAGACCTAGTCGCGCAAAGCAAGCCGCTAAGCCGGCGACCGGCAAGAGAGCTACAACGAAGCATGCCGAACGGAGAAAATAGCAGCAGCTCATCTGTTCACACCTTGTTTCTGCCATGTGCTTGAACGCCAAGACGTTCGCGCTTCTGTGAGATGAAAGACGTCCTTCTGCGTATGTAGTTGCTCACACCGGTGCACTTGTTAGTGTATCCCTTCAGTCCTGGGCTGCGGGGCATTCAGAAGTGGCTCTGTGGAGACGTCTGCATAGAGGCAGCTGTCAGAACACGCACACTCGATTGTTCACCAAAACATATGCAGACGCGTCCTTAGCCTGTAGATTTGGATGCACAGAGTTCCCTGTGTTCGCAAGAGACAAGGGAATCGCGTCTGTACGCACAGAAGCAATAGCGGACCGTTTCCCTCGGAGTGAACGCGAAGAGCCGTCTATGTACTCGCAGACACGGGAACGTGCCTCAATGCGGTCACAGAGGCAGCAGCTTTTGCACAGATGCTGTGGTGATTCTGGCACTTTCCAGGCACACTCCTGAAAGCCGCGCACACTGCTGTTCACTCGCTAAACGACCTCTTGGGAAACACGTCTCCGGTCGATGGACCGCTCAGATTGCTTCTCGTGTAACTGTGAACTGTGTCAGCGCAGGGAATCCGTCTCTGTTGAGCAGATGTCAATCCTGCCTCGCTTTTGCTTTGTTGCCTCTACCAAGATGATTTCCCGTTTCTCTCTTCACTGGAGCACGCAGACACAGCCAACGCACATCAAGTGTCAAGAGACACGCTCTGCTGAGCTCAACGCTTGTGCAGATGCACATGTGCGACCAAGTCAACACACGTGCTTGTGGAGAGAAAGAAAGGGACTCCCAGGCGTGTGGAGCGACGGGGAGAAAGAGCGGGCGCTGAGGAACAGTTTCAAACAGACTGTCTCCACACAAACAGGCACCTGTCTGCAGGTATCCTAGATCTTGATTCTTGAACTTGAGGAAACACGCGTCTGAGCAAAACTCCCAAACGCTTCCAGGAAAGACACACGCTCTGCCACAAGCACACAAGTGTTTGCCCTCAGCTATAGATCAGGGACAAGCTTGTGAAGAGATGCCCTGCTATTCTTTCGCCTTATGGCATCATGTGTTTCGTTCCTCTTGGAGATCGATTGTTAAACGTCTTTCCTAGGGCGACTGTGAAGCATTTGCCAGCGGAGGAGAAGTAGCACGGAGCAGCATTCAGTACTGCCTACGAGTGTCTTTGCTACCCTACTAGCGGAGCTCCAAGAACAGGCACACATCTTCAGGTACCTTCCAAATGTGGATTCCCCTGCAGCCCCGTAGGCGGGCGTGCAGTACGCCAACCATCAACGGACATTTTTCCCCTCAAGCCTGTCAGGACGTTGCTCGTCCGTCTTTCCCTCAATAGATGGGAGTAGGCGCGCTTGCGGATGTGTGCGTGTGTGTGGCCACGCGTTTGCTTAGGCATCAGTGTGTGAAAAGGTAGGTGCTTTTCTCTAGCTGCGTGTGCGTGCACGTGGTGCTGGGTGCACATCCCTGGGTGCTCGTGGAAAGGTTTCTGCATGGTTTTCGCTGAGGAATCGTGTGTGTGCACATGGACAAAGAGAAGGCGCAGCAACCAGGTTCCAGCGCCGAAGAAGGCAAAAGGCAAGGTTTCCGGCGCTATCTCCTTCTCTCCGCAGACCTAGTCGCGCAAAGCAAGCCGCTAAGCCGGCGACCGGCAAGAGAGCTACAACCAAGCATGCCGAACGGAGAAAATAGCAGCAGCTCATCTGTTCACACCTTGTTTCTGCCATGTGCTTGAACGCCAAGACGTTCGCGCTTCTGTGAGATGAAAGACGTCCTTCTGCGTATGTGGTTGCTCACACCGGTGCACTTGTTAGTGTATCCCTTCAGTCCTGGGCTGCGGGGCATTCAGAAGTGGCTCTGTGGAGACGTCTGCATAGAGGCAGCTGTCAGAACACGCACACTCGATTGTTCACCAAAACATATGCAGACGCGTCCTTAGCCTGTAGATTTGGATGCACAGAGTTCCCTGTGTTCGCAAGAGACAAGGGAATCGCGTCTGTACGCACAGAAGCAATAGCGGACCGTTTCCCTCGGAGTGAACGCGAAGAGCCGTCTATGTACTCGCAGACACGGGAACGTGCCTCAATGCGGTCACAGAGGCAGCAGCTTTTGCACAGATGCTCTGGTGATTCTGGCACTTTCCAGGCACACTCCTGAAAGCCGCGCACACTGCTGTTCACTCGCTAAACGACCTCTTGGGAAACACGTCTCCGGTCGATGGACCGCTCAGATTGCTTCTCGTGTAACTGTGAACTGTGTCAGCGCAGGGAATCCGTCTCTGTTGAGCAGATGTCAATCCTGCCTCGCTTTTGCTTTGTTGCCTCTACCAAGATGATTTCCCGTTTCTCTCTTCACTGGAGCACGCAGACACAGCCAACGCACATCAAGTGTCAAGAGACACGCTCTGCTGAGCTCAACGCTTGTGCAGATGCACATGTGCGACGAAGTCAACACACGTGCTTGTGGAGAGAAAGAAAGGGACTCCCAGGCGTGTGGAGCGACGGGGAGAAAGAGCGGGCGCTGAGGAACACAGTTTCAAACAGACTGTCTCCACACAAACAGGCACCTGTCTGCAGGTATCCTAGATCTTGATTCTTGAACTTGAGGAAACACGCGTCTGAGCAAAACTCCCAAACGCTTCCAGGAAAGACACACGCTCTGCCACAAGCACACAAGTGTTTGCCCTCAGCTATAGATCAGGGACAAGCTTGTGAAGAGATGCCCTGCTATTCTTTCGCCTTATGGCATCATGTGTTTCGTTCCTCTTGGAGATCGATTGTTAAACGTCTTTCCTAGGGCGACTGTGAAGCATTTGCCAGCGGAGGAGAAGTAGCACGGAGCAGCATTCAGTACTGCCTACGAGTGTCTTTGCTACCCTACTAGCGGAGCTCCAAGAACAGGCACACATCTTCAGGTACCTTCCAAATGTGGATTCCCCTGCAGCCCCGTAGGCGGGCGTGCAGTACGCCAACCACCAACGGACGTTTTTCCCCTCAAGCCTGTCAGGACGTTGCTCGTCCGTCTTTCCCTCAATAGATGGGAGTAGGCGCGCTTGCGGATGTGTGCGTGTGTGTGGCCACGCGTTTGCTTAGGCATCAGTGTGTGAAGAGGTAGGTGCTTTTCTCTAGCTGCGTGTGCTGGGTGCACGTGGTGCTGGGTGCACATCCCTGGGTGCTCGTGGAAAGGTTTCTGCATGGTTTTCGCTGAGGAATCGTGTGTGTGCACATGGACAAAGAGAAGGCGCAGCAACCAGGTTCCAGCGCCGAAGAAGGCAAAAGGCAAGGTTTCCGGCGCTATCTCCTTCTCTCCGCAGACCTAGTCGCGCAAAGCAAGCCGCTAAGCCGGCGACCGGCAAGAGAGCTACAACGAAGCATGCCGAACGGAGAAAATAGCAGCAGCTCATCTGTTCACACCTTGTTTCTGCCATGTGCTTGAACGCCAAGACGTTCGCGCTTCTGTGAGATGAAAGACGTCCTTCTGCGTATGTAGTTGCTCACACCGGTGCACTTGTTAGTGTATCCCTTCAGTCCTGGGCTGCGGGGCATTCAGAAGTGGCTCTGTGGAGACGTCTGCATAGAGGCAGCTGTCAGAACACGCACACTCGATTGTTCACCAAAACATATGCAGACGCGTCCTTAGCCTGTAGATTTGGATGCACAGAGTTCCCTGTGTTCGCAAGAGACAAGGGAATCGCGTCTGTACGCACAGAAGCAATAGCGGACCGTTTCCCTCGGAGTGAACGCGAAGAGCCGTCTATGTACTCGCAGACACGGGAACGTGCCTCAATGCGGTCACAGAGGCAGCAGCTTTTGCACAGATGCTCTGGTGATTCTGGCACTTTCCAGGCACACTCCTGAAAGCCGCGCACACTGCTGTTCACTCGCTAAACGACCTCTTGGGAAACACGTCTCCGGTCGATGGACCGCTCAGATTGCTTCTCGTGTAACTGTGAACTGTGTCAGCGCAGGGAATCCGTCTCTGTTGAGCAGATGTCAATCCTGCCTCGCTTTTGCTTTGTTGCCTCTACCAAGATGATTTCCCGTTTCTCTCTTCACTGGAGCACGCAGACACAGCCAACGCACATCAAGTGTCAAGAGACACGCTCTGCTGAGCTCAACGCTTGTGCAGATGCACATGTGCGACCAAGTCAACACACGTGCTTGTGGAGAGAAAGAAAGGGACTCCCAGGCGTGTGGAGCGACGGGGAGAAAGAGCGGGCGCTGAGGAACACAGTTTCAAACAGACTGTCTCCACACAAACAGGCACCTGTCTGCAGGTATCCTAGATCTTGATTCTTGAACTTGAGGAAACACGCGTCTGAGCAAAACTCCCAAACGCTTCCAGGAAAGACACACGCTCTGCCACAAGCACACAAGTGTTTGCCCTCAGCTATAGATCAGGGACAAGCTTGTGAAGAGATGCCCTGCTATTCTTTCGCCTTATGGCATCATGTGTTTCGTTCCTCTTGGAGATCGATTGTTAAACGTCTTTCCTAGGGCGACTGTGAAGCATTTGCCAGCGGAGGAGAAGTAGCACGGAGCAGCATTCAGTACTGCCTACGAGTGTCTTTGCTACCCTACTAGCGGAGCTCCAAGAACAGGCACACATCTTCAGGTACCTTCCAAATGTGGATTCCCCTGCAGCCCCGTAGGCGGGCGTGCAGTACGCCAACCATCAACGGACGTATTTCCCCTCAAGCCTGTCAGGACGTTGCTCGTCCGTCTTTCCCTCAATAGATGGGAGTAGGCGCGCTTGCGGATGTGTGCGTGTGTGTGGCCACGCGTTTGCTTAGGCATCAGTGTGTGAAAAGGTAGGTGCTTTTCTCTAGCTGCGTGTGCGTGCACGTGGTGCTGGGTGCACATCCCTGGGTGCTCGTGGAAAGGTTTCTGCATGGTTTTCGCTGAGGAATCGTGTGTGTGCACATGGACAAAGAGAAGGCGCAGCAACCAGGTTCCAGCGCCGAAGAAGGCAAAAGGCAAGGTTTCCGGCGCTATCTCCTTCTCTCCGCAGACCTAGTCGCGCAAAGCAAGCCGCTAAGCCGGCGACCGGCAAGAGAGCTACAACCAAGCATGCCGAACGGAGAAAATAGCAGCAGCTCATCTGTTCACACCTTGTTTCTGCCATGTGCTTGAACGCCAAGACGTTCGCGCTTCTGTGAGATGAAAGACGTCCTTCTGCGTATGTGGTTGCTCACACCGGTGCACTTGTTAGTGTATCCCTTCAGTCCTGGGCTGCGGGGCATTCAGAAGTGGCTCTGTGGAGACGTCTGCATAGAGGCAGCTGTCAGAACACGCACACTCGATTGTTCACCAAAACATATGCAGACGCGTCCTTAGCCTGTAGATTTGGATGCACAGAGTTCCCTGTGTTCGCAAGAGACAAGGGAATCGCGTCTGTACGCACAGAAGCAATAGCGGACCGTTTCCCTCGGAGTGAACGCGAAGAGCCGTCTATGTACTCGCAGACACGGGAACGTGCCTCAATGCGGTCACAGAGGCAGCAGCTTTTGCACAGATGCTGTGGTGATTCTGGCACTTTCCAGGCACACTCCTGAAAGCCGCGCACACTGCTGTTCACTCGCTAAACGACCTCTTGGGAAACACGTCTCCGGTCGATGGACCGCTCAGATTGCTTCTCGTGTAACTGTGAACTGTGTCAGCGCAGGGAATCCGTCTCTGTTGAGCAGATGTCAATCCTGCCTCGCTTTTGCTTTGTTGCCTCTACCAAGATGATTTCCCGTTTCTCTCTTCACTGGAGCACGCAGACACAGCCAACGCACATCAAGTGTCAAGAGACACGCTCTGCTGAGCTCAACGCTTGTGCAGATGCACATGTGCGACGAAGTCAACACACGTGCTTGTGGAGAGAAAGAAAGGGACTCCCAGGCGTGTGGAGCGACGGGGAGAAAGAGCGGGCGCTGAGGAACACAGTTTCAAACAGACTGTCTCCACACAAACAGGCACCTGTCTGCAGGTATCCTAGATCTTGATTCTTGAACTTGAGGAAACACGCGTCTGAGCAAAACTCCCAAACGCTTCCAGGAAAGACACACGCTCTGCCACAAGCACACAAGTGTTTGCCCTCAGCTATAGATCAGGGACAAGCTTGTGAAGAGATGCCCTGCTATTCTTTCGCCTTATGGCATCATGTGTTTCGTTCCTCTTGGAGATCGATTGTTAAACGTCTTTCCTAGGGCGACTGTGAAGCATTTGCCAGCGGAGGAGAAGTAGCACGGAGCAGCATTCAGTACTGCCTACGAGTGTCTTTGCTACCCTACTAGCGGAGCTCCAAGAACAGGCACACATCTTCAGGTACCTTCCAAATGTGGATTCCCCTGCAGCCCCGTAGGCGGGCGTGCAGTACGCCAACCACCAACGGACGTTTTTCCCCTCAAGCCTGTCAGGACGTTGCTCGTCCGTCTTTCCCTCAATAGATGGGAGTAGGCGCGCTTGCGGATGTGTGCGTGTGTGTGGCCACGCGTTTGCTTAGGCATCAGTGTGTGAAAAGGTAGGTGCTTTTCTCTAGCTGCGTGTGCGTGCACGTGGTGCTGGGTGCACATCCCTGGGTGCTCGTGGAAAGGTTTCTGCATGGTTTTCGCTGAGGAATCGTGTGTGTGCACATGGACAAAGAGAAGGCGCAGCAACCAGGTTCCAGCGCCGAAGAAGGCAAAAGGCAAGGTTTCCGGCGCTATCTCCTTCTCTCCGCAGACCTAGTCGCGCAAAGCAAGCCGCTAAGCCGGCGACCGGCAAGAGAGCTACAACCAAGCATGCCGAACGGAGAAAATAGCAGCAGCTCATCTGTTCACACCTTGTTTCTGCCATGTGCTTGAACGCCAAGACGTTCGCGCTTCTGTGAGATGAAAGACGTCCTTCTGCGTATGTAGTTGCTCACACCGGTGCACTTGTTAGTGTATCCCTTCAGTCCTGGGCTGCGGGGCATTCAGAAGTGGCTCTGTGGAGACGTCTGCATAGAGGCAGCTGTCAGAACACGCACACTCGATTGTTCACCAAAACATATGCAGACGCGTCCTTAGCCTGTAGATTTGGATGCACAGAGTTCCCTGTGTTCGCAAGAGACAAGGGAATCGCGTCTGTACGCACAGAAGCAATAGCGGACCGTTTCCCTCGGAGTGAACGCGAAGAGCCGTCTATGTACTCGCAGACACGGGAACGTGCCTCAATGCGGTCACAGAGGCAGCAGCTTTTGCACAGATGCTCTGGTGATTCTGGCACTTTCCAGGCACACTCCTGAAAGTCGCGCACACTGCTGTTCACTCGCTAAACGACCTCTTGGGAAACACGTGTCCGGTCGATGGACCGCTCAGATTGCTTCTCGTGTAACTGTGAACTGTGTCAGCGCAGGGAATCCGTCTCTGTTGAGCAGATGTCAATCCTGCCTCGCTTTTGCTTTGTTGCCTCTACCAAGATGATTTCCCGTTTCTCTCTTCACTGGAGCAGGCAGACACAGCCAACGCACATCAAGTGTCAAGAGACACGCTCTGCTGAGCTCAACGCTTGTGCAGATGCACATGTGCGACGAAGTCAACACACGTGCTTGTGGAGAGAAAGAAAGGGACTCCCAGGCGTGTGGAGCGACGGGGAGAAAGAGCGGGCGCTGAGGAACACAGTTTCAAACAGACTGTCTCCACACAAACAGGCACCTGTCTGCAGGTATCCTAGATCTTGATTCTTGAACTTGAGGAAACACGCGTCTGAGCAAAACTCCCAAACACTTCCAGGAAAGACACACGCTCTGCCACAAGCACACAAGTGTTTGCCCTCAGCTATAGATCAGGGACAAGCTTGTGAAGAGATGCCCTGCTATTCTTTCGCCTTATGGCATCATGTGTTTCGTTCCTCTTGGAGATCGATTGTTAAACGTCTTTCCTAGGGCGACTGTGAAGCATTTGCCAGCGGAGGAGAAGTAGCACGGAGCAGCATTCAGTACTGCCTACGAGTGTCTTTGCTACCCTACTAGCGGAGCTCCAAGAACAGGCACACATCTTCAGGTACCTTCCAAATGTGGATTCTCCTGCAGTCCCGTAGGCGGGCGTGCAGTACGCCAACCATCAACGGACGTTTTTCCCCTCAAGCCTGTCAGGACGTTGCTCGTCCGTCTTTCCCTCAATAGATGGGAGTAGGCGCGCTTGCGGATGTGTGCGTGTGTGTGGCCACGCGTTTGCTTAGGCATCAGTGTGTGAAAAGGTAGGTGCTTTTCTCTAGCTGCGTGTGCGTGCACGTGGTGCTGGGTGCACATCCCTGGGTGCTCGTGGAAAGGTTTCTGCATGGTTTTCGCTGAGGAATCGTGTGTGTGCACATGGACAAAGAGAAGGCGCAGCAACCAGGTTCCAGCGCCGAAGAAGGCAAAAGGCAAGGTTTCCGGCGCTATCTCCTTCTCTCCGCAGACCTAGTCGCGCAAAGCAAGCCGCTAAGCTGGCGACCGGCAAGAGAGCTACAACGAAGCATGCCGAACGGAGAAAATAGCAGCAGCTCATCTGTTCACACCTTGTTTCTGCCATGTGCTTGAACGCCAAGACGTTCGCGCTTCTGTGAGATGAAAGACGTCCTTCTGCATATGTGGTTGCTCACACCGGTGCACTTGTTAGTGTATCCCTTCAGTCCTGGGCTGCGGGGCATTCAGAAGTGGCTCTGTGGAGACGTCTGCATAGAGGCAGCTGTCAGAACACGCACACTCGATTGTTCACCAAAACATATGCAGACGCGTCCTTAGCCTGTAGATTTGGATGCACAGAGTTCCCTGTGTTCGCAAGAGACAAGGGAATCGCGTCTGTACGCACAGAAGCAATAGCGGACCGTTTCCCTCGGAGTGAACGCGAAGAGCCATCTATGTACTCGCAGACACGGGAACGTGCCTCAATGCGGTCACAGAGGCAGCAGCTTTTGCACAGATGCTCTGGTGATTCTGGCACTTTCCAGGCACACTCCTGAAAGCCGCGCACACTGCTGTTCACTCGCTAAACGACCTCTTGGGAAACACGTCTCCGGTCGATGGACCGCTCAGATTGCTTCTCGTGTAACTGTGAACTGTGTCAGCGCAGGGAATCCGTCTCTGTTGAGCAGATGTCAATCCTGCCTCGCTTTTGCTTTGTTGCCTCTACCAAGATGATTTCCCGTTTCTCTCTTCACTGGAGCACGCAGACACAGCCAACGCACATCAAGTGTCAAGAGACACGCTCTGCTGAGCTCAACGCTTGTGCAGATGCACATGTGCGACGAAGTCAACACACGTGCTTGTGGAGAGAAAGAAAGGGACTCCCAGGCGTGTGGAGCGACGGGGAGAAAGAGCGGGCGCTGAGGAACACAGTTTCAAACAGACTGTCTCCACACAAACAGGCACCTGTCTGCAGGTATCCTAGATCTTGATTCTTGAACTTGAGGAAACACGCGTCTGAGCAAAACTCCCAAACACTTCCAGGAAAGACACACGCTCTCCCACAAGCACACAAGTGTTTGCCCTCAGCTATAGATCAGGGACAAGCTTGTGAAGAGATGCCCTGCTATTCTTTCGCCTTATGGCATCATGTGTTTCGTTCCTCTTGGAGATCGATTGTTAAACGTCTTTCCTAGGGCGACTGTGAAGCATTTGCCAGCGGAGGAGAAGTAGCACGGAGCAGCATTCAGTACTGCCTACGAGTGTCTTTGCTACCCTACTAGCGGAGCTCCAAGAACAGGCACACATCTTCAGGTACCTTCCAAATGTGGATTCCCCTGCAGCCCCGTAGGCGGGCGTGCAGTACGCCAACCATCAACGGACGTTTTTCCCCTCAAGCCTGTCAGGACGTTGCTCGTCCGTCTTTCCCTCAATAGATGGGAGTAGGCGCGCTTGCGGATGTGTGCGTGTGTGTGGCCACGCGTTTGCTTAGGCATCAGTGTGTGAAAAGGTAGGTGCTTTTCTCTAGCTGCGTGTGCGTGCACGTGGTGCTGGGTGCACATCCCTGGGTGCTCGTGGAAAGGTTTCTGCATGGTTTTCGCTGAGGAATCGTGTGTGTGCACATGGACAAAGAGAAGGCGCAGCAACCAGGTTCCAGCGCCGAAGAAGGCAAAAGGCAAGGTTTCCGGCGCTATCTCCTTCTCTCCGCAGACCTAGTCGCGCAAAGCAAGCCGCTAAGCCGGCGACCGGCAAGAGAGCTACAACCAAGCATGCCGAACGGAGAAAATAGCAGCAGCTCATCTGTTCACACCTTGTTTCTGCCATGTGCTTGAACGCCAAGACGTTCGCGCTTCTGTGAGATGAAAGACGTCCTTCTGCATATGTGGTTGCTCACACCGGTGCACTTGTTAGTGTATCCATTCAGTCCTGGGCTGCGGGGCATTCAGAAGTGGCTCTGTGGAGACGTCTGCATAGAGGCAGCTGTCAGAACACGCACACTCGATTGTTCACCAAAACATATGCAGACGCGTCCTTAGCCTGTAGATTTGGATGCACAGAGTTCCCTGTGTTCGCAAGAGACAAGGGAATCGCGTCTGTACGCACAGAAGCAATAGCGGACCGTTTCCCTCGGAGTGAACGCGAAGAGCCGTCTATGTACTCGCAGACACGGGAACGTGCCTCAATGCGGTCACAGAGGCAGCAGCTTTTGCACAGATGCTCTGGTGATTCTGGCACTTTCCAGGCACACTCCTGAAAGTCGCGCACACTGCTGTTCACTCGCTAAACGACCTCTTGGGAAACACGTCTCCGGTCGACGGACCGCTCAGATTGCTTCTCGTGTAACTGTGAACTGTGTCAGCGCAGGGAATCCGTCTCTGTTGAGCAGATGTCAATCCTGCCTCGCTTTTGCTTTGTTGCCTCTACCAAGATGATTTCCCGTTTCTCTCTTCACTGGAGCACGCAGACACAGCCAACGCACATCAAGTGTCAAGAGACACGCTCTGCTGAGCTCAACGCTTGTGCAGATGCACATGTGCGACGAAGTCAACACACGTGCTTGTGGAGAGAAAGAAAGGGACTCCCAGGCGTGTGGAGCGACGGGGAGAAAGAGCGGGCGCTGAGGAACACAGTTTCAAACAGACTGTCTCCACACAAACAGGCACCTGTCTGCAGGTATCCTAGATCTTGATTCTTGAACTTGAGGAAACACGCGTCTGAGCAAAACTCCCAAACGCTTCCAGGAAAGACACACGCTCTCCCACAAGCACACAAGTGTTTGCCCTCAGCTATAGATCAGGGACAAGCTTGTGAAGAGATGCCCTGCTATTCTTTCGCCTTATGGCATCATGTGTTTCGTTCCTCTTGGAGATCGATTGTTAAACGTCTTTCCTAGGGCGACTGTGAAGCATTTGCCAGCGGAGGAGAAGTAGCACGGAGCAGCATTCAGTACTGCCTACGAGTGTCTTTGCTACCCTACTAGCGGAGCTCCAAGAACAGGCACACATCTTCAGGTACCTTCCAAATGTGGATTCCCCTGCAGCCCCGTAGGCGGGCGTGCAGTACGCCAACCATCAACGGACGTTTTTCCCCTCAAGCCTGTCAGGACGTTGCTCGTCCGTCTTTCCCTCAATAGATGGGAGTAGGCGCGCTTGCGGATGTGTGCGTGTGTGTGGCCACGCGTTTGCTTAGGCATCAGTGTGTGAAAAGGTAGGTGCTTTTCTCTAGCTGCGTGTGCGTGCACGTGGTGCTGGGTGCACATCCCTGGGTGCTCGTGGAAAGGTTTCTGCATGGTTTTCGCTGAGGAATCGTGTGTGTGCACATGGACAAAGAGAAGGCGCAGCAACCAGGTTCCAGCGCCGAAGAAGGCAAAAGGCAAGGTTTCCGGCGCTATCTCCTTCTCTCCGCAGACCTAGTCGCGCAAAGCAAGCCGCTAAGCCGGCGACCGGCAAGAGAGCTACAACCAAGCATGCCGAACGGAGAAAATAGCAGCAGCTCATCTGTTCACACCTTGTTTCTGCCATGTGCTTGAACGCCAAGACGTTCGCGCTTCTGTGAGATGAAAGACGTCCTTCTGCGTATGTGGTTGCTCACACCGGTGCACTTGTTAGTGTATCCCTTCAGTCCTGGGCTGCGGGGCATTCAGAAGTGGCTCTGTGGAGACGTCTGCATAGAGGCAGCTGTCAGAACACGCACACTCGATTGTTCACCAAAACATATGCAGACGCGTCCTTAGCCTGTAGATTTGGATGCACAGAGTTCCCTGTGTTCGCAAGAGACAAGGGAATCGCGTCTGTACGCACAGAAGCAATAGCGGACCGTTTCCCTCGGAGTGAACGCGAAGAGCCGTCTATGTACTCGCAGACACGGGAACGTGCCTCAATGCGGTCACAGAGGCAGCAGCTTTTGCACAGATGCTCTGGTGATTCTGGCACTTTCCAGGCACACTCCTGAAAGTCGCGCACACTGCTGTTCACTCGCTAAACGACCTCTTGGGAAACACGTCTCCGGTCGACGGACCGCTCAGATTGCTTCTCGTGTAACTGTGAACTGTGTCAGCGCAGGGAATCCGTCTCTGTTGAGCAGATGTCAATCCTGCCTCGCTTTTGCTTTGTTGCCTCTACCAAGATGATTTCCCGTTTCTCTCTTCACTGGAGCACGCAGACACAGCCAACGCACATCAAGTGTCAAGAGACACGCTCTGCTGAGCTCAACGCTTGTGCAGATGCACATGTGCGACGAAGTCAACACACGTGCTTGTGGAGAGAAAGAAAGGGACTCCCAGGCGTGTGGAGCGACGGGGAGAAAGAGCGGGCGCTGAGGAACACAGTTTCAAACAGACTGTCTCCACACAAACAGGCACCTGTCTGCAGGTATCCTAGATCTTGATTCTTGAACTTGAGGAAACACGTGTCTGAGCAAAACTCCCAAACGCTTCCAGGAAAGACACACGCTCTGCCACAAGCACACAAGTGTTTGCCCTCAGCTATAGATCAGGGACAAGCTTGTGAAGAGATGCCCTGCTATTCTTTCGCCTTATGGCATCATGTGTTTCGTTCCTCTTGGAGATCGATTGTTAAATGTCTTTCCTCGGGCGACTGTGAAGCATTTGCCAGCGGAGGAGAAGTAGCACGGAGCAGCATTCAGTACTGCCTACGAGTGTCTTTGCTACCCTACTAGCGGAGCTCCAAGAACAGGCACACATCTTCAGGTACCTTCCAAATGTGGATTCCCCTGCAGCCCCGTAGGCGGGCGTGCAGTACGCCAACCATCAACGGACGTTTTTCCCCTCAAGCCTGTCAGGACGTTGCTCGTCCGTCTTTCCCTCAATAGATGGGAGTAGGCGCGCTTGCGGATGTGTGCGTGTGTGTGGCCACGCGTTTGCTTAGGCATCAGTGTGTGAAAAGGTAGGTGCTTTTCTCTAGCTGCGTGTGCGTGCAGGTGGTGCTGGGTGCACATCCCTGGGTACTCGTGGAAAGGTTTCTGCATGGTTTTCGCTGAGGAATCGTGTGTGTGCACATGGACAAAGAGAAGGCGCAGCAACCAGGTTCCAGCGCCGAAGAAGGCAAAAGGCAAGGTTTCCGGCGCTATCTCCTTCTCTCCGCAGACCTAGTCGCGCAAAGCAAGCCGCTAAGCCGGCGACCGGCAAGAGAGCTACAACGAAGCATGCCGAACGGAGAAAATAGCAGCAGCTCATCTGTTCACACCTTGTTTCTGCCATGTGCTTGAACGCCAAGACGTTCGCGCTTCTGTGAGATGAAAGACGTCCTTCTGCATATGTGCTTGCTCACACCGGTGCACTTGTTAGTGTATCCATTCAGTCCTGGGCTGCGGGGCATTCAGAAGTGGCTCTGTGGAGACGTCTGCATAGAGGCAGCTGTCAGAACACGCACACTCGATTGTTCACCAAAACATATGCAGACGCGTCCTTAGCCTGTAGATTTGGATGCACAGAGTTCCCTGTGTTCGCAAGAGACAAGGGAATCGCGTCTGTACGCACAGAAGCAATAGCGGACCGTTTCCCTCGGAGTGAACGCGAAGAGCCGTCTATGTACTCGCAGACACGGGAACGTGCCTCAATGCGGTCACAGAGGCAGCAGCTTTTGCACAGATGCTCTGGTGATTCTGGCACTTTCCAGGCACACTCCTGAAAGTCGCGCACACTGCTGTTCACTCGCTAAACGACCTCTTGGGAAACACGTCTCCGGTCGATGGACCGCTCAGATTGCTTCTCGTGTAACTGTGAACTGTGTCAGCGCAGGGAATCCGTCTCTGTTGAGCAGATGTCAATCCTGCCTCGCTTTTGCTTTGTTGCCTCTACCAAGATGATTTCCCGTTTCTCTCTTCACTGGAGCACGCAGACACAGCCAACGCACATCAAGTGTCAAGAGACACGCTCTGCTGAGCTCAACGCTTGTGCAGATGCACATGTGCGACGAAGTCAACACACGTGCTTGTGGAGAGAAAGAAAGGGACTCCCAGGCGTGTGGAGCGACGGGGAGAAAGAGCGGGCGCTGAGGAACACAGTTTCAAACAGACTGTCTCCACACAAACAGGCACCTGTCTGCAGGTATCCTAGATCTTGATTCTTGAACTTGAGGAAACACGCGTCTGAGCAAAACTCCCAAACGCTTCCAGGAAAGACACACGCTCTGCCACAAGCACACAAGTGTTTGCCCTCAGCTATAGATCAGGGACAAGCTTGTGAAGAGATGCCCTGCTATTCTTTCGCCTTATGGCATCATGTGTTTCGTTCCTCTTGGAGATCGATTGTTAAACGTCTTTCCTAGGGCGACTGTGAAGCATTTGCCAACGGAGGAGAAGTAGCAAGATTTGGAGTTAGGGGTTGGGGTTAGGTTTAGATTTGGGGTTAGGTTTAGATTTGGGGTTAGGGGTTGGGGTTTAGGGGTTGGGGTTAGGTTTAGATTTGGGGTTAGGGTTTGGGGTTAGGGATTGGGGTTAGGTTTAGATTTGGGGTTAGGGGTTGGGGTTAGGGTTTGGGGTTAGGGATTGGGGTTAGGTTTAGATTTGGGGTTAGGGGTTGGGGTTAGGTTTAGATTTGGGGTTAGGGGTTTGGGTTTAGGGATTGGGGTTAGGTTTAGATTTGGGGTTAGGGGTTGGGGTTAGGGGTTGGGGTTAGGCTTAGATTTGGGGTTAGGGGTTGGGGTTTAGGGTTTGGGGTTAGGGGTTGGGGTTAGGTTTAGATTTGGGGTTAGGGGTTAGGGTTAGGGTTTGGGGTTAGGGATTAGGGTTAGGTTTAGATTTGGGGTTAGGGGTTGGGGTTAGGGGTTGGGGTTAGGTTTAGATTTGGGGTTAGGTTTAGATTTGGGTTTAGGGGTTGGGGTTAGGGTTTGGGGTTAGGGATTGGGGTTAGGTTTAGATTTGGGGTTAGGGGTTGGGGTTAGGGATTGGGGTTAGGTTTAGATTTGGGGTTTGGTTTAAATTTGGGGTTGGGGCTTGGGGTTAGGGGTTGGGGTTAGGTTTAGATTTGGGGTTAGGGGTTGGGGTTAAGGTTTGGGGTTAGGGATTGGGGTTAGGTTTAGATTTGGAGTTAGGGGTTGGGGTTAGGTTTAGATTTGGGGATAGGTTTAGATTTGGGGTTAGGGGTTGGGGTTAGGGGTTGGTGTTAGGGGTTGGGGTTAGGGGTTGAGGTTAGGTTTAGATTTGGGGTTAGGGGTTGGGGTTAGGGGTTGGGGTTAGGTTTAGATTTGGGGTTAGGGGTTGGGGTTTAGGGGTTGGGGTTAGGGATTGGGGTTAGGTTTAGATTTGGGGTTGGGGGTTGGGGTTAGGTTTAGATTTGGGTTTAGGGGTTGGGGTTTAAAGGTTGGGGTTAGGTTTAGATTTGGGGTTAGGGTTTGGGGTTAGGGGTTGGGGTTAGGTTTAGATTTGGGGTTAGGGATTGGGGTTAGGTTTAGATTTGGAGTTAGGGGTTGGGGTTAGGTTTAGATTTGGGGTTAGGGATTGGGGTTTAGGGGTTGGGGTTAGGTTTAGATTTGGGGTTAGGGTTTGGGGTTAGGGATTGGGGTTAGGTTTAGATTTGGAGTTAGGGGTTGGGGTTTAGGGGTTGAGGTTAGGTTTAGATTTGGAGTTAGGGATTGGGGTTAGGTTTAGATTTGGGGTTAGGGGTTGGGGTTTAGGGGTTGGGGTTAGGTTTAGATTTGGGGTTAGGGTTTGGGGTTAGGGATTGGGGTTAGGTTTAGATTTGGGGTTAGGGGTTGGGGTTAGGGTTTGGGGTTAGGGATTGGGGTTAGGTTTAGATTTGGGGTTAGGTTTAAATTTGGGGTTGGGGGTTGGGGTTAGGTTTAGATTTGGGGTTAGGGGTTGGGGTTAGGCTTAGATTTGGGGTTAGGTTTAGATTTGGTGTTAGGCGTTGGGGTTAGGGGTTGGGGTTAGGGATTGGGGTTAGGTATGGATTTGGAGTTAGGGGTTGGGGTTAGGTTTTGATTTGGGGTTAGGTTTAGATTTGCGGTTAGGGGTTGGGGTTAGGGGTTGGGTTTAGGGGTTAAGGTTAGGGGTTGAGGTTAGGTTTAGATTTGGGGTTAGGGGTTGGGGTTAGGGGTTGGGGTTAGGTTTAGATTTGGGGTTAGGGTTTGGGGTTTAGGGGTTGGGGTTAGGTATTGGGGTTAGGTTTAGATTTGGGGTTAGGGGTTGGGGTTAGGTTTAGATTTGGGGTTAGGGGTTGGGGTTTAGGGGTTGGGGTTAGGATTAGATTTGGGGTTAGGGTTTGGGGTTAGGGGTTGGGGTTAGGTTTAGATTTGGGGTTAGGGGTTGGGGTTAGGGTTTGGGGTTAGGGATTGGGGTTAGGTTTAGATTTGGAGTTAGGGGTTGGGGTTAGGGTTTGGGGTTAGGGATTGGGGTTAGGTTTAGATTTGGGGTTAGGGTTTGGGGTTAGGTTTAGATTTGGGATTAGGGGTTGGGGTTTAGGGGTTGGGGTTAGGTTTAGATTTGGGTTTAGGGGTTGGGGTTAAGGGTTGGGGTTAGGGATTGGGGTTAGGTTTAGATTTGGGGTTAGGGGTTGAGGTTTAGGGGTTGGGGTTAGGTTTAGATTTGGGTTTAGGGGTTGGGGTTAGGGTTTGGGGTTAGGGATTGGGGTTAGGTTTAGATTTGGGGTTTGGGGTTGGGGTTAGGGTTTGGGGTTAGGGATTGGGGTTAGGTTTAGATTTGGGGTTAGGGTTTGGGGTTAGGTTTAGATTTGGGGTTAGGGGTTGGGGTTTAGGGGTTGGGGTTAGGTTTAGATTTGGGTTTAGGGTTTGGGGTTAGGGGTTGGGGTTAGGTTTAGATTTGGGGTTAGGGGTTGGGGTTAGGTTTAGATTTGGGTTGAGGGGTTGGGGTTAGGGTTTGGGGTTAGGGATTGGGGTTAGGTTTAGATTTAGGGTTAGGGGTTGGGGTTTAGGGGTTGGGGTTAGGTTTAGATTTGGGGTTAGGGTTTGGGGTTAGGGATTGGGGTTAGGTTTAGATTTGCGGTTAGGTTTAGATTTGGGGTTGGGGTTTGGGGTTAGGGTTTGGGGTTAGGAATTGGGGTTAGGCTTAGATTTGGGGTTAGGTTTAAATTTGGGGTTAGGGTTTGGGGTTAGGGGTTGGGGTTAGGTTTAGATTTGGGGTTAGGGGTTGGGGTTAGGGTTTGGGGTTAGGGATTGGGGTTAGGTTTAGATTTGGAGTTAGGGGTTGGGGTTAGGTTTAGATTTGGGGTTAGGGGTTGGGGTTAGGTTTAGATTTGGAGTTAGGGGTTGGGGTTTAGGGGTTGGGGTTAGGTTTAGATTTGGGTTTAGGGGTTGGGGTTAGGGTTTGGGGTTAGGGATTGGGGTTAGGTTTAGATTTGGGGTTAGGGGTTGGGGTTAGGGTTTGGGGTTAGGGATTGGGGTTAGGTTTAGATTTGGGGTTAGGGTTTGGGGTTAGGTTTAGATTTGGGATTAGGGGTTGGGGTTTAGGGGTTGGGGTTAGGTTTAGATTTGGGTTTAGGGGTTGGGGTTAAGGGTTGGGGTTAGGGATTGGGGTTAGGTTTAGATTTGGGGTTAGGGGTTGAGGTTTAGGGGTTGGGGTTAGGTTTAGATTTGGGTTTAGGGGTTGGGGTTAGGGTTTGGGATTAGGGATTGGGGTTAGGTTTAGATTTGGGGTTAGGGGTTGGGGTTAGGGTTTGGGGTTAGGGATTGGGGTTAGGTTTAGATTTGGGGTTAGGGTTTGGGGTTAGGTTTAGATTTGGGATTAGGGGTTGGGGTTAGGGGTTGGGGTTAGGTTTAGATTTGGGTTTAGGGTTTGGGGTTAGGGGTTGGGGTTAGGTTTAGATTTGGGGTTAGGGGTTGGGGTTTAGGGGTTGGGGTTAGGTTTAGATTTGGGTTTAGGGGTTGGGGTTAGGGTTTGGGGTTAGGGATTGGGGTTAGGTTTAGATTTGGGGTTAGGGGTTGGGGTTTAGGGGTTGGGGTTAGGTTTAGATTTGGGGTTAGGGTTTGGGGTTAGGGATTGGGGTTAGGTTTAGATTTGGGGTTAGGGGTTGGGGTTAGGGGTTGGGGGTAGGGGTTGGGGTTAGGGGTTGAGGTTAGGTTTAGATTTGGGGTTAGGGGTTGGGGTTAGGGGTTGGGGGTAGGGGTTGGGGTTAGGGGTTGAGGTTAGGTTTAGATTTGGGGTTAGGGGTTGGGGTTAGGGTTTGGGGTTAGGGATTGGGGTTAGGTTTATATTTGGGGTTAGGGGTTGGGGTTAGGGGTTGGGGTTAGGTTTAGATTTGGGGTTAGGTTTAGATTTGGGTTTAGGGGTTGGGGTTAGGGTTTGGGGTTAGGGATTGGGGTTAGGCTTAGATTTGGGGTTAGGGGTTGGGGTTTAGGGGTTGGGGTTAGGTTTAGATTTGGGGTTAGGTTTTGGGATTAGGGATTGGGGTTAGGTTTAGATTTGGGGTTAGGTTTAAATTTGGGGTTGGGGGTTGGGGTTAGGGGTTGGGGTTAGGTTTAGATTTGGGGTTAGGGGTTGGGGTTAAGGTTTGGGGTTAGGGATTGGGGTTAGGTTTAGATTTGGAGTTAGGGGTTGGCGTTAGGTTTAGATTTGGGGTTAGGTTTAGATTTGGGGTTAGGGGTTGGGGTTAGGGGTTGGGGTTAGGGGTTGAGGTTAGGTTTAGATTTGGGGTTAGGGGTTGGGGTTAGGGGTTGGGGTTAGGTTTAGATTTGGGGTTAGGGGTTGGGGTTAGGGATTGGGGTTAGGTTTAGATTTGGGGTTAGGGGTTGGGGTTAGGTTTAGATTTGGGGTAAGGGGTTGGGGTTTAGGGGTTGGGGTTAGGTTTAGATTTGGGGTTAGGGTTTGGGGTTAGGGGTTGGGGTTAGGTTTAGATTTGGGGTTAGGGGTTGGGGTTAGGGTTTGGGGTTAGGGATTGGGGTTAGGTTTAGATTTGGGGTTAGGGGTTGGGGTTAGGGTTTGGGGTTAGGGATTGGGGTTAGGTTTAGATTTGGGGTTAGGGGTTGGGGTTTAGGGGTTGGGGTTAGGTTTAGATTTGGGTTTAGGGGTTGGGGTTAGGGTTTGGGGTTAGGGATTGGGGTTAGGTTTAGATTTGGGGTTAGGGGTTGGGGTTTAGGGGTTGGGGTTAGGTTTAGATTTGGGGTTAGGGTTTGGGGTTAGGGATTGGGGTTAGGTTTAGATTTGGGGTTAGGTTTAAATTTGGGGTTGGGGGTTGGGGTTAGGGTTTGGGGTTAGGGATTGGGGTTAGGCTTAGATTTGGGGTTAGGTTTAGATTTGGGGTTAGGGTTTGGGGTTAGGGGTTGGGGTTAGGTTTAGATTTGGGGTTAGGGTTGGGGTTAGGGGTTGGGGTTAGGGATTGGGGTTAGGTTTAGATTTGGAGTTAGGGGTTGGGGTTAGGTTTAGATTTGGGGTTAGGGGTTGGGGTTAGGGTTTGGGGTTAGGGATTGGGGTTAGGTTTAGATTTGGGGTTAGGGGTTGGGGTTTAGGGGTTGGGGTTAGGTTTAGATTTGGGGTTAGGGTTTGGGGTTAGGGGTTGGGGTTAGGTTTAGATTTGGGGTTAGGGGTTGGGGTTAGGGTTTGGGGTTAGGGTTTGGGGTTAGGTTTAGATTTGGAGTTAGGGGTTGGGGTTAGGTTTAGATTTGGGGTTAGGGGTTGGGGTTAGGTTTAGATTTGGGGTTAGGGTTTGGGGTTTAGGGGTTGGGGTTAGGTTTAGATTTGGGGTTAGGGGTTGGGGTTAGGGTTTGGGGTTAGGGATTGGGGTTAGGTTTAGATTTGGGGTTAGGGGTTGGGGTTAGGGGTTGAGGTTAGGTTTAGATTTGGGGTTAGGGGTTGGGGTTAGGGGTTGGGGTTAGGTTTAGATTTGGGGTTAGGGGTTGGGGTTTAGGAGTTGGGGTTAGGTTTAGATTTGGGGTTAGGGTTTGGGGTTAGGGATTGGGGTTAGGTTTAGATTTGGGGTTAGGGGTTGGGGTTAGGGTTTGGGGTTAGGGATTGGGGTTAGGTTTAGATTTGGGGTTAGGGGTTGGGGTTAGGTTTAGATTTGGAGTTAGGGGTTGGGGTTTAGGGGTTGGGGTTAGGTTTAGATTTGGGGTTAGGGTTTGGGTTTAGGGGTTGGGGTTAGGTTTAGATATGGGGTTAAGGGTTGGGGTTAGGTTTAGATTTGGGGTTAGGGGTTGGGGTTAGGTTTAGATTTGGGGTTAGGGTTTGGGGTTAGGGGTTGGGGTTAGGTTTAGATTTGGGGTTAGGGATTGGGGTTAGGTTTAGATTTGGAGTTAGGGGTTGGGGTTAGGTTTAGATTTGGGGTTAGGGGTTGGGGTTAGGGTTTGGGGTTAGGGATTGGGGTTAGGTTTAGATTTGGGGTTAGGGGTTGGGGTTTAGGGGTTGGGGTTAGGTTTAGATTTGGGGTTAGGGTTTGTGGTTAGGGGTTGGGGTTAGGTTTAGATTTGGGGTTAGGGGTTGGGGTTAGGGTTTGGGGTTAGGGATTGGGGTTAGGTTTAGATTTGGGGTTAGGTTTAAATTTGGGGTTGGGGGTTGGGGTTAGGGTTTGGGGTTAGGGATTGGGTTTAGGCTTAGATTTGGGGTTAGGTTTAGATTTGGGGTTAGGGTTTGGGGTTAGGGGTTGGGGTTAGGTTTAGATTTGGGGTTAGGGGTTGGGGTTAGGGTTTGGGGTTAGGGATTGGGGTTAGGTTTGGATTTGGAGTTAGGGGTTGGGGTTAGGTTTAGATTTGGGGTTAGGTTTAGATTTGGGGTTAGGGGTTGGGGTTAGGGGTTGGGTTTAGGGGTTGGGGTTAGGGGTTGAGGTTAGGTTTAGATTTGGGGTTAGGGGTTGGGGTTAGGGGTTGGGGTTAGCTTTAGATTTGGGGTTAGGGTTTGGGGTTTAGGGGTTGGGGTTAGGGATTGGGGTTAGGTTTAGATTTGGGGTTAGGGGTTGGGGTTAGGTTTAGATTTGGGGTTAGGGGTTGGGGTTTAGGGGTTGGGGTTAGGTTTAGATTTGAGGTTAGGGTTTGGGGTTAGGGGTTGGGGTTAGGTTTAGATTTGGGGTTAGGGGTTGGGGTTAGGGTTTGGGGTTAGGGATTGGGGTTAGGTTTAGATTTGGGGTTAGGGGTTGGGGTTAGGGTTTGGGGTTAGGGATTGGGGTTAGGTTTAGATTTGGAGTTAGGGGTTGGGGTTAGGTTTAGATTTGGGGTTAGGGGTTGGGGTTAGGTTTAGATTTGGAGTTAGGGGTTGGGGTTTAGGGGTTGGGGTTAGGTTTAGATTTGGGTTTAGGGGTTGGGGTTAGGGTTTGGGGTTAGGGATTGGGGTTAGGTTTAGATTTGGGGTTAGGGGTTGAGGTTTAGGGGTTGGGGTTAGGTTTAGATTTGGGTTTAGGGGTTGGGGTTAGGGTTTTGGGTTAGGGATTGGGGTTAGGTTTAGATTTGGGGTTAGGGGTTGGGTTTAGGGTTTGGGGTTAGGGATTGGGGTTAGGTTTAGATTTGGGGTTAGGGTTTGGGGTTAGGTTTAGATTTGGGATTAGGGGTTGGGGTTTACGGGTTGGGGTTAGGTTTAGATTTGGGTTTAGGGTTTGGGGTTAGGGGTTGGGGTTAGGTTTAGATTTGGGGTTAGGGGTTGGGGTTAGGGGTTGGGGTTAGGGATTGGGGTTAGGTTTAGATTTCGGGTTAGGGGTTGGGGTTAGGGGTTGGGGTTAGGGATTGGGGTTAGGTTTAGATTTGGAGTTAGGGGTTGGGGTTAGGTTTAGATTTGGGGTTAGGGGTTGGGGTTAGGGTTTGGGGTTAGGGATTGGGGTTAGGTTTAGATTTGGGGTTAGGGGTTGGGGTTTAGGGGTTGGGGTTAGGTTTAGATTTGGGGTTAGGGTTTGGGGTTAGGGGTTGGGGTTAGGTTTAGATTTGGGGTTAGGGTTTGGGGTTAGGGTTTGGGGTTAGGGTTTGGGGTTAGGTTTAGATTTGAAGTTAGGGGTTGGGGTTAGGTTTAGATTTGGGGTTAGGGGTTGGGGTTAGGTTTAGATTTGGGGTTAGTGTTTGGGGTTTAGGGGTTGGGGTTAGGTTTAGATTTGGGGTTAGGGGTTGGGGTTAGGGTTTGGGGTTAGGGATTGGGGTTAGGTTTAGATTTGGGGTTAGGGGTTGGGGTTAGGGGTTGAGGTTAGGTTTAGATTTGGGGTTAGGGGTTGGGGTTAGGGGTTGGGGTTAGGTTTAGATTTGGGGTTAGGGGTTGGGGTTTAGGGGTTGGGGTTAGGTTTAGATTTGGGGTTAGGGTTTGGGGTTAGGGATTGGGGTTAGGTTTAGATTTGGGGTTAGGGGTTGTGGTTAGGGTTTGGGGTTAGGGATTGGGGTTAGGTTTATATTTGGGGTTAGGGGTTGGGGTTAGGTTTAGATTTGGAGTTAGGGGTTGGGGTTTAGGGGTTGGGGTTAGGTTTAGATTTGGGGTTAGGGTTTGGGGTTAGGGGTTGGGGTTAGGTTTAGATATGGGGTTAGGGGTTGGGGTTAGGTTTAGATTTGGGGTTAGGGGTTGGGGTTAGGTTTAGATTTGGGGTTAGGGTTTGGGGTTAGGGGTTGGGGTTAGGTTTAGATTTGGGGTTAGGGATTGGGGTTAGGTTTAGATTTGGAGTTAGGGGTTGGGGTTAGGTTTAGATTTGGCGTTAGGGGTTGGGGTTAGGGTTTGGGGTTAGGGATTGGGGTTAGGTTTAGATTTGGGGTTAGGGGTTGGGGTTTAGGGGTTGGGGTTAGGTTTAGATTTGGGTTTAGGGGTTGGGGTTAGGGGTTGGGGTTAGGTTTAGATTTGGGGTTAGGGGTTGGGGTTAGGGTTTGGGGTTAGGGATTGGGGTTAGGTTTAGATTTGGGGTTAGGTTTAAATTTGGGGTTGGGGGTTGGGGTTAGGGTTTGGGGTTAGGGATTGGGTTTAGGCTTAGATTTGGGGTTAGGTTTAGATTTGGGGTTAGGGTTTGGGGTTAGGGGTTGGGGTTAGGTTTAGATTTGGGGTTGGGGTTGGGGTTAGGGTTTGGGGTTAGGGATTGGGGTTAGGTTTGGATTTGGAGTTAGGGGTTGGGGTTAGGTTTAGATTTGGGGTTAGGTTTAGATTTGGGGTTAGGGGTTGGGGTTAGGGGTTGGGTTTAGGGGTTGGGGTTAGGGGTTGAGGTTAGGTTTAGATTTGGGGTTAGGGGTTGGGGTTAGGGGTTGGGGTTAGCTTTAGATTTGGGGTTAGGGTTTGGGGTTTAGGGGTTGGGGTTAGGGATTGGGGTTAGGTTTAGATTTGGGGTTAGGGGTTGGGGTTAGGTTTAGATTTGGGGTTAGGGGTTGGGGTTTAGGGGTTGGGGTTAGGATTAGATTTGGGGTTAGGGTTTGGGGTTAGGGGTTGGGGTTAGGTTTAGATTTGGGGTTAGGGGTTGGGGTTAGGGTTTGGGGTTAGGGATTGGGGTTAGCTTTAGATTTGGAGTTAGGGGTTGGGGTTAGGTTTAGATTTGGGGTTAGGGGTTGGGGTTAGGGTTTTGGGTTAGGGATTGGGGTTAGGTTTAGATTTGGGGTTAGGGGTTGGGGTTTAGGGGTTGGGGTTAGGTTTAGATTTGGGGTTAGGGTTTGGGGTTAGGGGTTGGGGTTAGGTTTAGATTTGGGGTTAGGGGTTGGGGTTAGGGTTTGGGGTTAGGGATTGGGGTTAGGTTTAGATTTAGAGTTAGGGGTTGGGGTTAGGTTTAGATTTGGGGTTAGGGGTTGGGGTTAGGTTTAGATTTGGAGTTAGGGGTTGGGGTTTAGGGGTTGGGGTTAGGTTTAGATTTGGGTTTAGGGGTTGGGGTTAGGGTTTGGGGTTAGGGATTGGGGTTAGGTTTAGATTTGGGGTTAGGGGTTGAGGTTTAGGGGTTGGGGTTAGGTTTAGATTTGGGTTTAGGGGTTGGGGTTAGGGTTTTGGGTTAGGGATTGGGGTTAGGTTTAGATTTGGGGTTAGGGGTTGGGGTTAGGGTTTGGGGTTAGGGATTGGGGTTAGGTTTAGATTTGGGGTTAGGGTTTGGGGTTAGGTTTAGATTTGGGATTAGGGGTTGGGGTTTAGGGGTTGGGGTTAGGTTTAGATTTGGGTTTAGGGGTTGGGGTTAGGGTTTGAGGTTAGGGATTGGGGTTAGGTTTAGATTTGGGGTTAGGGGTTGGGGTTTAGGGGTTGGGGTTAGGTTTAGATTTGGGGTTAGGGTTTGGGGTTAGGGATTGGGGTTAGGTTTAGATTTGCGGTTAGGTTTAGATTTGGGGTTGGGGTTTGGGGTTAGGTTTTGGGGTTAGGGATTGGGGTTAGGCTTAGATTTGGGGTTAGGTTTAGATTTGGGGTTAGGGTTTGGGGTTAGGGGTTGGGGTTAGGTTTAGATTTGGGGTTAGGGGTTGGGGTTAGGGTTTGGGGTTAGGGATTGGGGTTAGGTTTAGATTTGGAGTTAGGGGTTGGGGTTAGGTTCAGATTTGGGGTTAGGGGTTGGGGTTTAGGGGTTGGGGTTAGGTTTAGATTTGGGGTTAGGGTTTGGGGTTAGGGATTGGGGTTAGGTTTAGATTTGGGGTTAGGGGTTGGGGTTAGGTTTAGATTTGGGGTTAGGGGTTGGGGTTTAGGGGTTGGGGTTAGGATTAGATTTGGGGTTAGGGTTTGGGGTTAGGGGTTGGGGTTAGGTTTAGATTTGGGGTTAGGGGTTGGGGTTAGGGTTTGGGGTTAGGGATTGGGGTTAGGTTTAGATTTGGAGTTAGGGGTTGGGGTTAGGTTTAGATTTGGGGTTAGGGGTTGGGGTTAGGTTTAGATTTGGAGTTAGGGGTTGGGGTTTAGGGGTTGGGGTTAGGTTTAGATTTGGGTTTAGGGGTTGGGGTTAGGGTTTGGGGTTAGGGATTGGGGTTAGGTTTAGATTTGGGGTTAGGGGTTGAGGTTTAGGGGTTGGGGTTAGGTTTAGATTTGGATTTAGGGGTTGGGGTTAGGGTTTTGGGTTAGGGATTGGGGTTAGGTTTAGATTTGGGGTTAGGGGTTGGGGTTAGGTTTAGATTTGGGATTAGGGGTTGGGGTTTACGGGTTGGGGTTAGGTTTAGATTTGGGTTTAGGGTTTGGGGTTAGGGGTTGGGGTTAGGTTTAGATTTGGGGTTAGGGGTTGGGGTTAGGGGTTGGTGTTAGGGATTGGGGTTAGGTTTAGATTTGGAGTTAGGGGTTGGGGTTAGGTTTAGATTTGGGGTTAGGGGTTGGGGTTAGGGTTTGGGGTTAGGGATTGGGGTTAGGTTTAGATTTGGGGTTAGGGGTTGTGGTTTAGGGGTTGGGGTTAGGTTTAGATTTGGGCTTAGGGTTTGGGGTTAGGGGTTGGGGTTAGGTTTAGATTTGGGGTTAGGGGTTGGGGTTAGGGTTTGCGGTTAGGGTTTGGGGTTAGGTTTAGATTTGGAGTTAGGGGTTGGGGTTAGGTTTAGATTTGGGGTTAGGGGTTGGGGTTAGGTTTAGATTTGGGGTTAGGGTTTGGGGTTTAGGGGTTGGGGTTAGGTTTAGATTTGGGGTTAGGGGTTGGGGTTAGGGTTTGGGGTTAGGGATTGGGGTTAGGTTTAGATTTGGGGTTAGGGGTTGGGGTTAGGGGTTGAGGTTAGGTTTAGATTTGGGTTTAGGGGTTGGGGTTAGGGGTTGGGGTTAGGTTTAGATTTGGGGTTAGGGGTTGGGGTTTAGGGGTTGGGGTTAGGTTTAGATTTGGGGTTAGGGTTTGGGGTTAGGGATGGGGGTTAGGTTTAGATTTGGGGTTAGGGGTTGGGGTTAGGGTTTGGGGTTAGGGATTGGGGTTAGGTTTAGATTTGGGGTTAGGGGTTGGGGTTAGGTTTAGATTTGGAGTTAGGGGTTGGGGTTTAGGGGTTGGGGTTAGGTTTAGATTTGGGGTTAGGGTTTGGGGTTAGGGGTTGGGGTTAGGTTTAGATATGGGGTTAGGGGTTGGGGTTAGGTTTAGATTTGGGGTTAGGGGTTGGGGTTAGGTTTAGATTTGGGGTTAGGGTTTGGGGTTAGGGGTTGGGGTTAGGTTTAGATTTGGGGTTAGGGATTGGGGTTAGGTTTAGATTTGGAGTTAGGGGTTGGGGTTAGGTTTAGATTTGGGGTTAGGGGTTGGGGTTAGGGTTTGGGGTTAGGGATTGGGGTTAGGTTTAGATTTGGGGTTAGGGGTTGGGGTTTAGGGGTTGGGGTTAGGTTTAGATTTGGTTTTAGGGTTTGAGGTTAGGGGTTGGGGTTAGGTTTAGATTTGGGGTTAGGGGTTGGGGTTAGGGTTTGGGGTTAGGGATTGGGGTTAGGTTTAGATTTGGGGTTAGGTTTAAATTTGGGGTTGGGGGTTGGGGTTAGGGTTTGGGGTTAGGGATTGGGTTTAGGCTTAGATTTGGGGTTAGGTTTAGATTTGGGGTTAGGGTTTGGGGTTAGGGGTTGGGGTTAGGTTTAGATTTGGGGTTAGGGGTTGGGGTTAGGGTTTGGGGTTAGGGATTGGGGTTAGGTTTGGATTTGGTGTTAGGGGTTGGGGTTAGGTTTAGATTTGGGGTTAGGTTTAGATTTGGGGTTAGGGGTTGGGGTTAGGGGTTGGGTTTAGGGGTTGGGATTAGGGGTTGAGGTTAGGTTTAGATTTGGGGTTAGGGGTTGGGGTTAGGGGTTGGGGTTAGCTTTAGATTTGGGGTTAGGGTTTGGGGTTTAGGGGTTGGGGTTAGGGATTGGGGTTAGGTTTAGATTTGGGGTTAGGGGTTGGGGTTAGGTTTAGATTTGGGGTTAGGGGTTGGGGTTTAGGGGTTGGGGTTAGGATTAGATTTGGGGTTAGGGTTTGGGGTTAGGGGTTGGGGTTAGGTTTAGATTTGGGGTTAGGGGTTGGGGTTAGGGTTTGGGGTTAGGGATTGGGGTTAGGTTTAGATTTGGAGTTAGGGGTTGGGGTTAGGTTTAGATTTGGGGTTAGGGGTTGGGGTTAGGGTTTTGGGTTAGGGATTGGGGTTAGGTTTAGATTTGGGGTTAGGGGTTGGGGTTTAGGGGTTGGGGTTAGGTTTAGATTTGGGGTTAGGGTTTGGAGTTAGGGGTTGGGGTTAGGTTTAGATTTGGGGTTAGGGGTTGGGGTTAGGGTTTGGGGTTAGGGATTGGGGTTAGGTTTAGATTTGGAGTTAGGGGTTGGGGTTAGGTTTAGATTTGGGGTTAGGGGTTGGGGTTAGGTTTAGATTTGGAGTTAGGGGTTGGGGTTTAGGGGTTGGGGTTAGGTTTAGATTTGGGTTTAGGGGTTGGGGTTAGGGTTTGGGGTTAGGGATTGGGGTTAGGTTTAGATTTGGGGTTAGGGGTTGAGGTTTAGGGGTTGGGGTTAGGTTTAGATTTGGGTTTAGGGGTTGGGGTTAGGGTTTTGGGTTAGGGATTGGGGTTAGGTTTAGATTTGGGGTTAGGGGTTGGGGTTAGGGTTTGGGGTTAGGGATTGTGGTTAGGTTTAGATTTGGGGTTAGGGTTTGGGGTTAGGTTTAGATTTGGGATTAGGGGTTGGGGTTTACGGGTTGGGGTTAGGTTTAGATTTGGGTTTAGGGTTTGGGGTTAGGGGTTGGGGTTAGGTTTAGATTTGGGGTTAGGGGTTGGGGTTTAGGGGTTTGGGTTAGGTTTAGATTTGGGTTTAGGGGTTGGGGTTAGGGTTTGAGGTTAGGGATTGGGGTTAGGTTTAGATTTGGGGTTAGGGGTTGGGGTTTAGGGGTTGGGGTTAGGTTTAGATTTGGGGTTAGGGGTTGGGGTTAGGGATTGGGGTTAGGTTTAGATTTGCGGTTAGGTTTAGATTTGGGGTTGGGGTTTGGGGTTAGGTTTTGGGGTTAGGGATTGGGGTTAGGCTTAGATTTGGGGTTAGGTTTAGATTTGGGGTTAGGGTTTGGGGTTAGGGGTTGGGGTTAGGTTTAGATTTGGGGTTAGGGGTTGGGGTTAGGGTTTGGGGTTAGGGATTGGGGTTAGGTTTAGATTTGGAGTTAGGGGTTGGGGTTAGGTTCAGATTTGGGGTTAGAGGTTGGGGTTTAGGGGTTGTGGTTAGGTTTAGATTTGGGGTTAGGGTTTGGGGTTAGGGATTGGGGTTAGGTTTAGATTTGGGGTTAGGGGTTGGGGTTAGGTTTAGATTTGGGGTTAGGGGTTGGGGTTTAGGGGTTGGGGTTAGGATTATATTTGGGGTTAGGGTTTGGGGTTAGGGGTTGGGGTTAGGTTTAGATTTGGGGTTAGGGGTTGGGGTTAGGGTTTGGGGTTAGGGATTGGGGTTAGGTTTAGATTTGGAGTTAGGGGTTGGGGTTAGGTTTAGATTTGGGGTTAGGGGTTGGGGTTAGGGTTTGGAATTAGGGATTGGGGTTAGGTTTAGATTTGGGTTTAGGGGTTGGGGTTTAGGGGTTGGGGTTAGGTTTAGATTTGGGGTTAGGGTTTGGGGTTAGGGGTTGGGGTTAGGTTTACATTTGGGGTTAGGGGTTGGGGTTAGGGTTTGGGGTTAGGGTTTGGGGTTAGGGGTTGGGGTTAGGTTTAGATATGGGGTTAGGGGTTGGGGTTAGGTTTAGATTTGGGGTTAGGGGTTGGGGTTAGGTTTAGATTTGGGGTTAGGGTTTGGGGTTAGGGGTTGGGGTTAGGTTTAGATTTGGGGTTAGGGATTGGGGTTAGGTTTAGATTTGGAGTTAGGGGTTGGGGTTAGGTTTAGATTTGGGGTTAGGGGTTGGGGTTAGGGTTTGGGGTTAGGGATTGGGGTTAGGTTTAGATTTGGGGTTAGGGGTTGGGGTTTAGGGGTTGGGGTTAGGTTTAGATTTGGTTTTAGGGTTTGAGGTTAGGGGTTGGGGTTAGGTTTAGATTTGGGGTTAGGGGTTGGGGTTAGGGTTTGGGGTTAGGGATTGGGGTTAGGTTTAGATTTGGGGTTAGGTTTAAATTTGGGGTTGGGGGTTGGGGTTAGGGTTTGGGGTTAGGGATTGGGTTTAGGCTTAGATTTGGGGTTAGGTTTAGATTTGGGGTTAGGGTTTGGGGTTAGGGGTTGGGGTTAGGTTTAGATTTGGGGTTAGGGGTTGGGGTTAGGGTTTGGGGTTAGGGATTGGGGTTAGGTTTGGATTTGGTGTTAGGGGTTGGGGTTAGGTTTAGATTTGGGGTTAGGTTTAGATTTGGGGTTAGGGGTTGGGGTTAGGGGTTGGGTTTAGGGGTTGGGATTAGGGGTTGAGGTTAGGTTTAGATTTGGGGTTAGGGGTTGGGGTTAGGGGTTGGGGTTAGCTTTAGATTTGGGGTTAGGGTTTGGGGTTTAGGGGTTGGGGTTAGGGATTGGGGTTAGGTTTAGATTTGGGGTTAGGGGTTGGGGTTAGGTTTAGATTTGGGGTTAGGGGTTGGGGTTTAGGGGTTGGGGTTAGGATTAGATTTGGGGTTAGGGTTTGGGGTTAGGGGTTGGGGTTAGGTTTAGATTTGGGGTTAGGGGTTGGGGTTAGGGTTTGGGGTTAGGGATTGGGGTTAGGTTTAGATTTGGAGTTAGGGGTTGGGGTTAGGTTTAGATTTGGGGTTAGGGGTTGGGGTTAGGGTTTTGGGTTAGGGATTGGGGTTAGGTTTAGATTTGGGGTTAGGGGTTGGGGTTTAGGGGTTGGGGTTAGGTTTAGATTTGGGGTTAGGGTTTGGAGTTAGGGGTTGGGGTTAGGTTTAGATTTGGGGTTAGGGGTTGGGGTTAGGGTTTGGGGTTAGGGATTGGGGTTAGGTTTAGATTTGGAGTTAGGGGTTGGGGTTAGGTTTAGATTTGGGGTTAGGGGTTGGGGTTAGGTTTAGATTTGGAGTTAGGGGTTGGGGTTTAGGGGTTGGGGTTAGGTTTAGATTTGGGTTTAGGGGTTGGGGTTAGGGTTTGGGGTTAGGGATTGGGGTTAGGTTTAGATTTGGGGTTAGGGGTTGAGGTTTAGGGGTTGGGGTTAGGTTTAGATTTGGGTTTAGGGGTTGGGGTTAGGGTTTTGGGTTAGGGATTGGGGTTAGGTTTAGATTTGGGGTTAGGGGTTGGGGTTAGGGTTTGGGGTTAGGGATTGTGGTTAGGTTTAGATTTGGGGTTAGGGTTTGGGGTTAGGTTTAGATTTGGGATTAGGGGTTGGGGTTTACGGGTTGGGGTTAGGTTTAGATTTGGGTTTAGGGTTTGGGGTTAGGGGTTGGGGTTAGGTTTAGATTTGGGGTTAGGGGTTGGGGTTTAGGGGTTTGGGTTAGGTTTAGATTTGGGTTTAGGGGTTGGGGTTAGGGTTTGAGGTTAGGGATTGGGGTTAGGTTTAGATTTGGGGTTAGGGGTTGGGGTTTAGGGGTTGGGGTTAGGTTTAGATTTGGGGTTAGGGGTTGGGGTTAGGGATTGGGGTTAGGTTTAGATTTGCGGTTAGGTTTAGATTTGGGGTTGGGGTTTGGGGTTAGGTTTTGGGGTTAGGGATTGGGGTTAGGCTTAGATTTGGGGTTAGGTTTAGATTTGGGGTTAGGGTTTGGGGTTAGGGGTTGGGGATAGGTTTAGATTTGGGGTTAGGGGTTGGGGTTAGGGTTTGGGGTTAGGGATTGGGGTTAGGTTTAGATTTGGAGTTAGGGGTTGGGGTTAGGTTCAGATTTGGGGTTAGAGGTTGGGGTTTAGGGGTTGTGGTTAGGTTTAGATTTGGGGTTAGGGTTTGGGGTTAGGGATTGGGGTTAGGTTTAGATTTGGGGTTAGGGGTTGGGGTTAGGTTTAGATTTGGGGTTAGGGGTTGGGGTTTAGGGGTTGGGGTTAGGATTATATTTGGGGTTAGGGTTTGGGGTTAGGGGTTGGGGTTAGGTTTAGATTTGGGGTTAGGGGTTGGGGTTAGGGTTTGGGGTTAGGGATTGGGGTTAGGTTTAGATTTGGAGTTAGGGGTTGGGGTTAGGTTTAGATTTGGGGTTAGGGGTTGGGGTTAGGGTTTGGAATTAGGGATTGGGGTTAGGTTTAGATTTGGGTTTAGGGGTTGGGGTTTAGGGGTTGGGGTTAGGTTTAGATTTGGGGTTAGGGTTTGGGGTTAGGGGTTGGGGTTAGGTTTACATTTGGGGTTAGGGGTTGGGGTTAGGGTTTGGGGTTAGGGATTGGGGTTAGGTTTAGATTTGGGGTTAGGGGTTGGGGTTAGGGTTTGGGGTTAGGGATTGGGGTTAGGTTTAGATTTGGGGTTAGGGTTTGGGGTTAGGTTTAGATTTGGGATTAGGGGTTGGGGTTTAGGGGTTGGGGTTAGGTTTAGATTTGGGTTTAGGGTTTGGGCTTAGGGGTTGGGGTTAGGTTTAGATTTGGGGTTAGGGGTTGGGGTTTAGGGGTTGGGGTTAGGTTTAGATTTGGGTTTAGGGGTTGGGGTTAGGGTTTGGGGTTAGGGATTGGGGTTAGGTTTAGATTTGGGGTTAGGGGTTGGGGTTTAGGGGTTGGGGTTAGGTTTAGATTTGGGCTTAGGGTTTGGGGTTAGGGATTGGGGTTAGGTTTAGATTTGCGGTTAGGTTTAGATTTGGGGTTGGGGTTTGGGGTTAGGTTTTGGGGTTAGGGATTGGGGTTAGGCTTAGATTTGGGGTTAGGTTTAGATTTGGGGTTAGGGTTTGGGGTTAGGGGTTGGGGTTAGGTTTAGATTTGGGGTTAGGGGTTGGGGTTAGGGTTTGGGGTTAGGGATTGGGGTTAGGTTTAGATTTGAAGTTAAGGGTTGGGGTTAGGTTCAGATTTGGGGTTAGGGGTTGGGGTTTAGGGGTTGGGGTTAGGTTTAGATTTGGGGTTAGGGTTTGGGGTTAGGGATTGGGGTTAGGTTTAGATTTGGGGTTAGGGGTTGGGGTTAGGGTTTGGGGTTAGGGGTTGGGGTTAGGTTTAGATTTGGGGTTAGGGGTTGGGGTTAGGTTTAGATTTGGGGTTAGGGGTTGGGGTTAGGGTTTGGGGTTAGGGATTGGGGTTAGGTTTAGATTTGGAGTTAGGGGTTGGGGTTAGGTTTAGATTTGGGGTTAGGGGTTGGGGTTAGGTTTTGGGGTTAGGGATTGGGTTTAGGTTTAGATTTGGGGTTAGGGGTTGGGGTTTAGGGGTTGGGGTTAGGTTTAGATTTGGGGTTAGGGTTTGGGGTTAGGGGTTGGGGTTAGGTTTAGATTTGGGGTTAGGGGTTGGGGTTAGGTTTAGATTTGGGGTTAGGGGTTGGGGTTAGGGGTTGGGGTTGGGTTTAGATTTGGGGTTAGGGGTTGGGGTTAGGGTTTGGGGTTAGGGATTGGGGTTAGGTTTAGATTTGGAGTTAGGGGTTGGGGTTAGGTTTAGATTTGGGGTTAGGGGTTGGGGTTAGGTTTAGATTTGAGGTTAGGGGTTGGGGTTTAGGGGTTGGGGTTAGGTTTAGATTTGGGTTTAGGGGTTGGGGTTAGGGTTTGGGGTTAGGTATTGGGGTTAGGTTTAGATTTGGGGTTAGGGGTTGGGGTTAGGTTTAGATTTGGGGTTAGGGTTTGGGGTTTAGGGGTTGGGGTTAGGTTTAGATTTGGGTTTAGGGGTTGGGGTTAGGGGTTGGGGTTAGGGATTGGGGTTAGGTTTAGATTTGGGGTTAGGGGTTGGGGTTAGGGGTTGAGGTTAGGTTTAGATTTGGGGTTAGGGGTTGGGGTTAGGGGTTGGGGTTAGGTTTAGATTTGGGGTTAGGGGTTGGGGTTTAGGGCTTGGGGTTAGGTTTAGATTTGGGGTTAGGGTTTGGGGTTAGGGATTGGGGTTAGGTTTAGATTTGGGGTTAGGGGTTGGGGTTAGGGTTTGGGGTTAGGGATTGGGGTTAGGTTTAGATTTGGGGTTAGGGGTTGGGGTTAGGGGTTGGGGTTAGGTTTAGATTTGGGGTTAGGGGTTGGGGTTAGGTTTAGATTTGGGGTTAGGGTTTGGGGTTAGGGGTTGGGGTTAGGTTTAGATTTGGGGTTAGGGATTGGGGTTAGGTTTAGATTTGGAGTTAGGGGTTGGGGTTAGGTTTAGATTTGGGGTTAGTGGTTGGGGTTAGGGTTTGGGGTTAGGGATTGGGGTTAGGTTTAGATTTGGGGTTAGGGGTTGGGGTTTAGGGGTTGGGGTTAGGTTTAGATTTGGGGTTAGGGTTTGGGGTTAGGGGTTGGGGTTAGGTTTAGATTTGGGGTTAGGGGTTGGGGTTAGGGTTTGGGGTTAGGGACTGGGGTTAGGTTTAGATTTGGGGTTAGGTTTAAATTTGGGGTTGGGGGTTGGGGTTAGGGTTTGGGGTTAGGGATTGGGGTTAGGCTTAGATTTGGGGTTAGGTTTAGATTTGGGGTTAGGTTAAGATTTGGGGTTAGGGGTTGGGGTTAGGGGTTGGGTTTAGGGGTTGGGGTTAGGGGTTGAGGTTAGGTTTAGATTTGGGGTTAGGGGTTGGGGTTAGGGGTTGGGGTTAGGTTTAGATTTGGGTTTAGCGTTGGGGTTAGGTTTAGATTTGGGGTTAGGGGTTGGGGTTAGGGGTTGGGGTTAGGTTTAGATTTGGGGTTAGGGGTTGGGGTTAGGGTTTGGGGTTAGGGATTGGGGTTAGGTTTAGATTTGGAGTTAGGGGTTGGGGTTAGGTTTAGATTTGGGGTTAGGGGTTGGGGTTAGGTTAAGATTTGGGGTTAGGGGTTGGGGTTTAGGGGTTGGGGTTAGGTTTAGATTTGGGTTTAGGGGTTGGGGTTAGGGTTTGGGGTTAGGGATTGGGGTTAGGTTTAGATTTGGGGTTAGGGGTTGGGGTTAGGTTTTGGGGTTAGGGATTGGGGTTAGGTTTAGATTTGGGGTTAGGGTTTGGGGTTAGGTTTAGATTTGGGATTAGGGGTTGGGGTTTAGGAGTTGGGGTTAGGTTTAGATTTGGGTTTAGGGGTTGGGGTTAAGAGTTGGGGTTAGGGATTGGGGTTAGGTTTAGATTTGGGGTTAGGGGTTGAGGTTTAGGGGTTGGGGTTAGGTTTAGATTTGGGTTTAGGGGCTGGGGTTAGGGTTTTGGGTTAGGGATTGGGGTTAGGTTTAGATTTGGGGTTAGGGGTTGGGGTTAGGGTTTGGGGTTAGGGATTGGGGTTAGGTTTAGATTTGGGGTTAGGGTTTGGGGTTAGGTTTAGATTTGGGATTAGGGGTTGGGGTTTATGGGTTGGGGTTAGGTTTAGATTTGGGTTTAGGGTTTGGGGTTAGGGGTTGGGGTTAGGTTTAGATTTGGGGTTAGGGGTTGGGGTTTAGGGGTTGGGGTTAGGTTTAGATTTGGGTTTAGGGGTTGGGGTTAGGGTTTGAGGTTAGGGATTGGGGTTAGGTTTAGATTTGGGGTTAGGGGTTGGGGTTTAGGGGTTGGGGTTAGGTTTAGATTTGGGGTTAGGGTTGGGGTTAGGGATTGTGGTTAGGTTTAGATTTGCGGTTAGGTTTAGATTTGTGGTTGGGGTTTGGGGTTAGGTTTTGGGGTTAGGGATTGGCGTTAGGCTTAGATTTGGGGTTAGGTTTAGATTTGGGGTTAGGGTTTGGGGTTAGGGGTTGGGGTTAGGTTTAGATTTGAGGTTAGGGGTTGGGGTTAGGGTTTAGGGTTAGGGATTGGGGTTACGTTTAGATTTGGAGTTAGGGGTTGGGGTTAGGTTCAGATTTGGGGTTAGGGGTTGGGGTTTAGGGGTTGGGGTTAGGTTTAGATTTGGGGTTAGGGTTTGGGGTTAGGGATTGGGGTTAGGTTTAGATTTGGGGTTAGGGGTTGGGGTTAGGTTTAGATTTGGGGTTAGGGATTGGGGTTAGGTTTAGATTTGGAGTTAGGGGTTGGGGTTCGGTTTAGATTTGGGGTTAGGGGTTGGGGTTAGGGTTTGGGGTTAGGGATTGGGGTTAGGTTTAGATTTGGGTTTAGGGGTTGGGGTTTAGGGGTTGGGGATAGGTTTAGATTTGGGGTTAGGGTTTGGGGTTAGGGATTGGGGTTAGGTTTAGATTTGGGGTTAGGGGTTGGGGTTAGGGTTTGGGGTTAGGGATTGGGGTTAGGTTTAGATTTGGGGTTAGGGGTTGGGGTTAGGGTTTGGGGTTAGGGATTGGGGTTAGGTTTAGATTTGGGGTTAGGGTTTGGGGTTAGGTTTAGATTTGGGATTAGGGGTTGGGGTTTAGGGGTTGGGGTTAGGTTTAGATTTGGGTTTAGGGTTTGGGGTTAGGGGTTGGGGTTAGGTTTAGATTTGGGGTTAGGGGTTGGGGTTTAGGGGTTGGGGTTAGGTTTAGATTTGGGTTTAGGGGTTGGGGTTAGGGTTTGGGGTTAGGGATTGGGGTTAGGTTTAGATTTGGGGTTAGGGGTTGGGGTTTAGGGGTTGGGGTTAGGTTTAGATTTGGGCTTAGGGTTTGGGGTTAAGGATTGGGGTTAGGTTTAGATTTGCGGTTAGGTTTAGATTTGGGGTTGGGGTTTGGGGTTAGGTTTTGGGGTTAGGGATTGGGGTTAGGCTTAGATTTGGGGTTAGGTTTAGATTTGGGGTTAGGGTTTGGGGTTAGGGGTTGGGGTTAGGTTTAGATTTGGGTTTGGGGGTTGGGGTTAGGGTTTGGGGTTAGGGATTGTGGTTAGGTTTAGATTTGGAGTTAAGGGTTGGGGTTAGGTTCAGATTTGGGGTTAGGGGTTGGGGTTTAGGGGTTGGGGTTAGGTTTAGATTTGGGTTAGGGTTTGGGGTTAGGGATTGGGGTTAGATTTAGATTTGGGGTTAGGAGTTGGGGTTAGGGTTTGGGGTTAGGGGTTGGGGTTAGGTTTAGATTTGGGGTTAGGGGTTGGGGTTAGGTTTAGATTTGGGGTTAGGGGTTGGGGTTTAGGGGTTGGGGTTAGGTTTAGATTTGGGGTTAGTGTTTGCGGTTAGGGGTTGGGGTTAGGTTTAGATTTGGGGTTAGGGGTTGGGGTTAGGGTTTGGGGTTAGGGATTGGGGTTAGGTTTAGATTTGGAGTTAGGGGTTGGGGTTAGGTTTAGATTTGGGGTTAGGGGTTGGGGTTAGGTTTTGGGGTTAGGGATTGGGGTTAGGTTTAGATTTGGGGTTATGGGTTGGGGTTTAGGGGTTGGGGTTAGGTTTAGATTTGGGGTTAGGGTTTGGGGTTAGGGGTTGGGGTTAGGTTTAGATTTGGGTTTAGGGGTTGGGGTTAGGGTTTGGGGTTAGGGATTGGGGTTAGGTTTAGATTTGGAGTTAGGGGTTGGGGTTAGGTTTAGATTTGGGGTTAGGGGTTGGGGTTAGGTTTAGATTTGGGGTTAGGGGTTGGGGTTTAGGGGTTGGGGTTAGGTTTAGATTTGGGGTTAGGGTTTGGGGTTAGGGATTGGGGTTAGGTTTAGATTTGGGGTTAGGGGTTGGGGTTAGGGTTTGGGGTTAGGGATTGGGGTTAGGTTTAGATTTGGGGTTAGGGGTTGGGGTTAGGTTTAGATTTGGGGTTAGGGGTTGGGGTTTAGGGGTTGGGGTTAGGTTTAGATTTGGGTTTAGGGGTTGGGGTTAGGGGTTGGGGTTAGGGATTGGGATTAGGTTTAGATTTGGGATTAGGGGTTGGGGTTAGGGGTTGGGCTTAGGGATTTGGGTTAGGTTTAGATTTGGGGTTAGTGGTTGGGGTTTAGGGGTTGGGGTTAGGTTTAGATTTGGGTTTAGGGGTTGGGGTTAGGGTTTGGGGTTAGGGATTGGGGTTAGGTTTAGATTTGGGTTTGGGGGTTGGGGTTAGGGTTTGGGGTTAGGGATTGGGGTTAGGCTTAGATTTGGGCTTAGGTTTAGATTTGGGGTTAGGGTTTGGGGTTAGGGGTTGGGGTTAGGTTTAGATTTGGGGTTAGGGGTTGGGGTTAGGGTTTGGGGTTAGGGATTGGGGTTAGGTTTAGATTTGGAGTTAAGGGTTGGGGTTAGGTTTAGATTTGGGGTTAGGTTTAGATTTGGGGTTAGGGGTTGGGGTTAGGGGTTGGGGTTAGGGGTTGGGGTTAGGGGTTGAGGTTAGGTTTAGATTTGGGGTTAGGGGTTGGGCTTAGGGGTTGGGGTTAGGTTTAGATTTGGGGTTAGGGGTTGGGGTTTAGGGGTTGGGGTTAGGGATTGGGGTTAGGTTTAGATTTGGGTTTAGAGGTTGGGGTTAGGTTTAGATTTGGGGTTAGGGTTTGGGATTAGGGGTTGGGGTTAGGTTTAGATTTGGGGTTAGGGGTTGGGGTTTAGGGGTTGAGGTTAGGTTTAGATTTGGGTTTAGGGGTTGGGGTTAGGGTTTGGGGTTAGGGATTGGGGTTAGGTTTAGATTTGGGGTTAGGGGTTGGGGTTAGAGTTTGGGGTTAGGGATTGGGGTTAGGTTTAGATTTGGGGTTAGGGGTTGGGGTTTAGGGGTTGGGGTTAGGTTTATATTTGGGGTTAGGGGTTGGGGTTTTGGTTTGGGGTTAGGTTTATATTTGGGGTTAGGGGTTGGGGTTTAGGGGTTGGGGTTAGGTTTAGATTTGGGGTTAGGGGTTGGGGTTTAGGGGTTGGGGTTAGATTTAGATTTGGGGTTAGGGTTTGGGGTTAGGGGTTGGGGTTAGGTTTAGATTTGGGGTTAGGTTTAAATTTGGGGTTGGGGGTTGGGGTTAGGGTTTGGGGTTAGGGATTGGGGTTAGGCTTAGATTTGGGGTTAGGTTTAGATTTGGGGTTAGGGTTTGGGGTTAGGGGTTGTGGTTAGGTTTAGATTTGGGGTTAGGGGTTGGGGTTAGGGTTTGGGGTTAGGGATTGGGGTTAGGTTTAGATTTGGGGTTAGGGGTTGGGGTTAGGTTTAGATTTGGGATTAGGTTTAGATTTGGGGTTAGGGGTTGGGGTTAGGGGTTGGGGTTAGGGGTTGGGGTTAGGAATTGGGGTTAGGTTTAGATTTGGGGTTAGGGTTTGGGGTTAGGGATTGAGGTTAGGTTTAGATTTGGGGTTAGGGGTTGGGGTTAGGGTTTGAGGTTAGGGATTGGGGTTAGGTTTAGATTTGGAGTTAGGGGTTGGGGTTAGGTTTAGATTTGGGTTTAGGGGTTGGGGTTAGGTTTACATTTGGGGTTAGGGTTTGGGTTTAGGGGTTGGGGTTAGGTTTAGATTTGGGGTTAGGGGTTGGGGTTAGGGTTTGGGGTTAGGGATTGGGGTTAGGTTTAGATTTGGAGTTAGGGGTTGGGGTTAGGTTTAGATTTGGGGTTAGGGGTTGGGGTTAGGGTTTAGGGTTAAGGATTCGGTTAGGTTTAGATTTGGGGTTAGGGGTTGGGGTTTAGGGGTTGGGGTTAGGTTTAGATTTGGGGTTAGGGTTTGGGGTTAGGGATTGGTGTTAGGTTTAGATTTGGGGTTAGGGGTTGGGGTTAGGGTTTGGGGTTAGGGATTGGGGTTAGGTTTAGATTTGGAGTTAGGGGTTGGGGTTAGGTTTAGATTTGGGGTTAGGGGTTGGGGTTAGGTTTATATTTGGGGTTAGGGGTTGGGGTTTAGGGGTTGGGGTTAGGTTTAGATTTGGGTTTAGGGGTTGGGGTTAGGGGTTGGGTTTAGGAATAGGGGTTAGGTTTAGATTTGGGGTTAGGGGTTGGGGTTAGGGTTTGGGGTTAGGGATTGGGGTTACGTTTAGATTTGGGGTTAGGGTTTGGGGTTAGGGGTTGGGGTTAGGTTTAGATTTGGCTTTAGGGGTTGGGGTTTAGGGGTTGAGGTTAGGTTTAGATTTGGGTTTAGGGTTTGGGGTTAGGGGTTGGGGTTAGGTTTAGATTTGGGGTTAGGGGTTGGGGTTAGGGTTTGGGGTTAGGGATTGGGGTTAGGTTTATATTTGGAGTTAGGGGTTGGGGTTAGGTTTAGATTTGGGGTTAGGGGTTGGGGTTAGGATTTGGGGTTAAGGATTGGGGTTAGGTTTAGATTTGGGGTTAGGGGTTGGGGTTTAGGGGTTGGGGTTAGGGATTGGGGTTAGGTTTAGATTTGGGGTTAGGGGTTGGGGTTTAGGGTTGGGGTTAGGGATTGGGGTTAGGTTTAGATTTGGGGTTAGGGGTTGGGGTTTAGGGGTTGGGGTTAGGTTTAGATTTGGGTTTAGGGGTTGGGGTTAGGGTTTGGGGTTAGGGATTGGGGTTAGGTTTAGATTTGGGGTTAGGGGTTGGGGTTAGGTTTAGATTTGGGTTTAGGGGTTGGGGTTAGGGTTTGGGGTTAGGGATTGGGGTTAGGTTTAGATTTGGGGTTAGGGGTTGGGGTTTAGGGGTTGGGGTTAGGTTTAGATTTGGGGTTAGGGTTTGGGATTAGGGATTGGGGTTAGTTTTAGATTTGGGGTTAGGGGTTGGGGTTAGGGTTTGGGGTTAGGGATTGGGGTTAGGTTTAGATTTGGGGTTAGGTTTTGGGGTTAGGGATTGGGGTTAGGTTTAGATTTGGGGTTAGGGCTTGGGGTTAGGGGTTGGGGTTAGGGGCTGGGGTTAGGTTTAGATTTGGGGTTAGGGGTTGGGGTTTAGGGGTTGGGGTTAGGTTTAGATTTGGGTTTAGGGGTTGGGGTTAGGGTTTGGGGTTAGGGATTGGGGTTAGGTTTAGATTTGGGGTTAGGGGTTGGGGTTAGGGTTTGGGGTTAGGGATTGGGGTTAGGTTTAGATTTGGGGTTAGGGTTTGGGGTTAGGTTTAGATTTGGGATTAGGGGTTGGGGTTTAGGGTTTGGGGTTAGGTTTAGATTTGGGTTTAGGGGTTGGGGTTAAGGTTTGGGGTTAGGGATTGGGGTTAGGTTTAGATTTGGGGTTAGGGGTTGGGGTTTAGGGGTTGGGGTTAGGTTTAGATTTGGGTTTAGGGGTTGGGGTTAGGGTTTGAGGTTAGGGATTGGGGTTAGGTTTAGATTTGGGGTTAGGGGTTGGGGTTAGGGTTTGGGGTTAGGGATTGGGGTTAGGTTTAGATTTGGGGTTAGGGTTTGGGGTTAGGTTTAGATTTGGGATTAGGGGTTGGGGTTTAGGGGTTGGGGTTAGGTTTAGATTTGGGTTTATATTTAAACCTAACCCCAATCGCTAACTCCAACCCCTAACCCCAACCCCCAACCCCAAATCTAAACCTAACCCCAAATCTAAACCTAACCCCAATCCCTAACCCCAAACCCTAACCCCAAATCTAAACCTAACCCCAACCCCTAAACCCCAACCCCTAACCCCAAATCTAAACCTAACCCCAAATCTAAACCTAACCCCAACCCCTAACTCCAAATCTAAATCTAACCCCAATCCCTAACCCCAAACCGTAACCCCAACCCCTAACCCCAAATCTAAACTTAACCCCAATCCCTAACCCCAAACCCTAACCCCAAATCTCAACCTAACCCCAACCCCTTACTCCAAATCTAAATCTAACCCCAATCCCTAACCCCAACCCCTAACCCCAACCCCCAACCCCAAATCTAAACCTAACCCCAAATCTAAACCTAACCCCAATCCCTAACCCCAAACCCTAACCCCAAATCTAAACCTAACCCCAACCCCTAAACCCCAACCCCTAACCCCAAATCTAAACCTAACCCCAAATCTAAACCTAACCCCAACCCCTAACTCCAAATCTAAATCTAACCCCAATCCCTAACCCCAAACCGTAACCCCAACCCCTAACCCCAAATCTAAACTTAACCCCAATCCCTAACCCCAACCCCTAACCCCAAATCTAAACCTAACTCCAACCCCTAACCCCAAATCTAAACTTAACCCCAATCCCTAACCCCAACCCCTAACCCCAAATCTAAACCTAACCCCAACCCCTAACCCCAAATCTAAACCGAACCCCAACCCCTAACCCCAAATCTAAATCTAACCCCAATCCCTAACCCCAACCCCTAATCCCAACCCCCAAACCCAAATCTAACCCTAACCCCAAATCTAATCCTAACCCCAATCCCTAACCCCAAACCCTAACCCCAAATCTAAACCTAACCCCAACCCCTAAACTCCAACTCCTAACCCCAAATCTAAACCTAACCCCAACCCCTAAACCCAAATCTACACCTAACCCCAAGCCCTAACTCCAACCCCTAACCCCAAATCTAAACCTAACCCCAAATCTAAGCCTAACCCCAAATCTAAACCGAAACCCAAATCGAAACCTGACCGAAACCCCCAACCCCATATCTAAACCTAACCCCAAATCTAAACCTAAACCCAATCCCTAACCCCAAACCCTAACCCCAAATCTAAACCTAATCCCAACCCCTAAACCCCAACCCCTAACCCCAAATCTAAACCTAACCCCAATCCCTAACCCCAAACCCTAACTCCAACCCCTAAACCCAAATCTAAACCTAACCCCAACCCCTAAACCCCAACCCCTAACCCCAAATCTAAACCTAACCCCAATCCCTAACCCCAAACCCTAACCCCAACCCCTAACCCCAAATCTAAACCTAACCCCAATCCCTAACCCCAACCCCTAACCCCAACCCCTAACCCCAAATCTAAACCTAACCCCAATCCCTAACCCCAAACCCTAACCCCAAATCTAAACCTAACCCCAACCCCTAAACCCCAACCCCTAACCCCAAATCTAAACCTAACCCCAACCCCTAACCCCAAATCAAAACCAAACCCCAACCCCTAACTCCAAATCTAAACCTAATCCCAATCCCTAACCCCAAATCTAAACCTAACCCCAACTCCTAACCCCAAACCCTAACCCCAAATCTAAACGTAACCCCAACCCCAACCCCAAATCTAAACCTAACCCCAATCCCTAACCCCAAATCTAAACCTAACCCCAACTCCTAACCCGAAACCCTAACCCCAAATCTAAACCTAACCCCAACCCCTAACCCCAAATCTAAACCTAACCCCAATCCCTAACCCCAAACCCTAACCCCAACCCCTAACCCCAAATCTAAACCTAACCCCAATCCCTAACCCCAAACCCTAACCCCAAATCTAAACCTAACCCCAACCCCTAAACCCCAACCACTAACCCCAAATCTAAACCTAACCCCAACCCCTAACCCCAACCCCTAACCCCAAATCTAAACCTAACCTCAACCCCTAACCCCAACCCCTAACCCCAAATATAAACCTAACCCCAATCCCTAACCCCAAACCCTAACCCCAACCCCTAAACCCAAATCTAAACCTAACCCCAACCCCTAAACCCCAAACCCTAACCCCAAATCTAAACCTAACCCCAATCCCTAACCCCAATCCCTAACCCCAAACCCTAACCCCAACCCCCGACCCCAAATCTAAACCTAACCCCAAACCGTAACACCAAATCTAAACCTAACCCCAACCCCTAAACCCCAACCCCTAACCCCAAATAAACCTAACCCCAATCCCTAACCCCAAACCCTAACCCCAACCCCTAAACCCAAATCTAAACCTAACCCCAACCCCTAAACCCCAACCCCTAACCCCAAATCTAAACCTAACCCCAATCCCTAACCCCAAACCCTAACCCCAACCCCTAACCCCAAATCTAAACCTAATCCCAATCCCTAACCCCAACCCCTAACCCTAACCCCTAAACCCAAATCTAAACCTAACCCCAACCCCTAAACCCCAACCCCTACACCCCAAATCTAAACCTAACCCCAATCCCTAACCCCAAACCCTAACCCCAACCCCTAAGCCCAAATCTAAACCTAATCCCAATCCCTAACCCCAACCCCTAACCCTAACCCCTAACCCCAACCCCTAAACCCCAACCCCTAACCCCAAATCTAAACCTAACCCCAAATCTAAACCTAACCCCAACCCCTAACGCCAAATCTAAATCTAACCCCAATCCCTAACCCCAAACCGTAACCCCAACCCCTAACCCCAAATCTAAACTTAACCCCAATCCCTAACCCCAACCCCTAACCCCAAATCTAAACCTAACTCCAACCCCTAACCCCAAATCTAAACTTAACCCCAATCCCTAACCCCAACCCCTAACCCCAAATCTAAACCTAACCCCAACCCCTAACCCCAAATCTAAACCGAACCCCAACCCCTAACCCCAAATCTAAATCTAACCCCAATCCCTAACCTCAACCCCTAACCCCAACCCCCAAACCCAAATCTAAACCTAACCCCAAATCTAAACCTAACCCCAATCCCTAACCCCAAACCCTAACCCCAAATCTAAACCTAACCCCAACCCCTAAACTCCAACTCCTAACCCCAAATCTAAACCTAACCCCAACCCCTAAACCCAAATCTACACCTAACCCCAAGCCCTAACTCCAACCCCTAACCCCAAATCTAAACCTAACCCCAAATCTAAGCCTAACCCCAAATCTAAACCGAAACCCAAATCGAAAACTGACCGAAACCCCCAACCCCAAATCTAAACCTAACCCCAAATCTAAACCTAAACCCAATCCCTAACCCCAAACCCTAACCCCAAATCTAAACCTAATCCCAACCCCTAAACCCCAACCCCTAACCCCAAATCTAAACCTAACCCCAATCCCTAACCCCAAACCCTAACTCCAACCCCTAAACCCAAATCTAAACCTAACCCCAACCCCTGAACCCCAACCCCTAACCCCAAATCTAAACCTAACCCCAATCCCTAACCCCAAACCCTCACCCCAACCCCTAACCCCAAATCTAAACCTAACCCCAATCCCTAACCCCAACCCCTAACCCCAACACCTAACCCCAAATCTAAACCTAACCCCAACCCCTAACCCCAAACCCTAACCCCAAATCTAAACCTAACCCCAAACCCTAACCCCCAACCCCTAACCCCAAATCTAAACCTAACCCCAACCCCTAACCCCAAATCAAAACCAAACCCCAACCCCTAACTCCAAATCTAAACCTAACCCCAATCCCTAACCCCAAATCTAAACCTAACCCCAACTCCTAACCCCAAACCCTAACCCCAAATCTAAACGTAACCCCAACCCCAACCCCAAATCTAAACCTAACCCCAATCCCTAACCCCAAATCTAAACCTAACCCCAACTCCTAACCCGAAACCCTAACCCCAAATCTAAACCTAACCCCAACCCCTAACCCCAAATCTAAACCTAACCCCAATCCCTAACCCCAAAGCCTAACCCCAAATCTAAACCTAACCCCAACCCCTAAACCCCAACCACTAACCCCAAATCTAAACCTAACCCCAACCCCTAACCCCAACCCCTAACCCCAAATCTAAACCTAACCTCAACCCCTAACCCCAACCCCTAACCCCAAATATAAACCTAACCCCAATCCCTAACCCCAAACCCTAACCCCAACCCCTAAACCCAAATCTAAACCTAACCCCAACCCCTAAACCCCAAACCCTAACCCCAAATCTAAACCTAACCCCAATCCCTAACCCCAATCCCTAACCCCAAACCCTAACCCCAAACCCCAACCCCAAATCTAAACCTAACCCCAATCCCTAACCCCAAACCCTAACACCAAATCTAAACCTAACCCCAACCCCTAAACCCCAACCCCTAACCCCAAATAAACCTAACCCCAATCCCTAACCCCAAACCCTAACCCCAACCCCTAAACCCAAATCTAAACCTAACCCCAACCCCTAAACCCCAACCCCTAACCCCAAATGTAAACCTAACCCCAATCCCTAACCCCAAACCCTAACCCCAACCCCTAACCCCAAATCTAAACCTAATCCCAATCCCTAACCCCAACCCCTAACCCTAACTCCTAAACCCAAATCTAAACCTAACCCCAACCCCTAAACCCCAACCCCTAACCCCAAATCTAAACCTAACCCCAACCCCTAACCCCAAATCTAAACCTAACCCCAATCCCTAACCCCAAACCCTAACCCCAACCCCTAACCCCAAATCTAAACCTAACCCCAATCCCTAACCCCAAACCCTAACCCCAAATCTAAACCTAACCCCAACCCCTAACTCCAAATCTAAACCTAACCCCAATCCCTAACCCCAAATCTAAACCTAACCCCAACTCCTAACCCCAAATCTAAACCTAACCCCAACCCCTAACCCCAAATCTAAACCTAACCCCAACCCCTAACCCCAAACCCTAACCCCAACCCCTAACCCCAAATCTAAACCTAACCCCAACCCCTAAACCCCAACCCCTAACCCCAAATCTAAACCTAACCCCAACCCCTAACCCCAAATCTAAACCTAACCCCAATCCCTAACCCCAAACCCTAACCCCAACCCCTAACCCCAAATCTAAACCTAACCCCAATCCCTAACCCCAAACCCTAACCCCAAATCTAAACCTAACCCCAACCCCTAACTCCAAATCTAAACCTAACCCCAATCCCTAACCCCAAATCTAAACCTAACCCCAACCACAACCCCAAATCTAAACCTAACCCCAACCCCTAACCCCAAATCTAAACCTAACCCCAACCCCTAACCCCAAACCCTAACCCCAAATCTAAACCTAACCCCAACCCCTAAACCCCAACCCCTAACTCCAAATCTAAACCTAACCCCAACCCCTAACCCCAAATCTAAACCTAACCCCAATCCCTAACCCCAAACCCTAACCCCAACCCCTAACCCCAAATCTAAACCTAACCCCAATCCCTAACCCCAAACCCTAACCCCAAATCTAAACCTAACCCCAACCCCTAAACCCCAACCCCTAACCCCAAATCTAAACCTAACCCCAACCCCTAACCCCAACCCCTAACCCCAAATCTAAACCTAACCTCAACCCCTAACCCCAACCCCTAACCCCAAATCTAAACCTAACCCCAATCCCTAACCCCAAACCCTAACCCCAACCCCTAAACCCAAATCTAAACCTAACCCCAACCCCTAAACCCCAAACCCTAACCCCAAATCTAAACCTAACCCCAATCCCTAACCCCAATCCCTAACCCCAAACCCTAACCCCAACCCCCAACCCCAAATCTAAACCTAATCCCAATCCCTAACCCCAAACCCTAACACCAAATCTAAACCTAACCCCAACCACTAAACCCCAACCCCTAACCCCAAATAAACCTAACCCCAATCCCTAACCCCAAACCCTAACCCCAAACCCTAAACCCAAATCTAAACCTAACCCCAACCCCTAAACCCCAACCCCTAACCCCAAATCTAAACCTAACCCCAATCCCTAACCCCAAACCCTAACCCCAACCCCTAACCCCAAATCTAAACCTAATCCCAATCCCTAACCCCAACCCCTAACCCTAACCCCTAAACCCAAAAATAAACCTAACCCCAACCCCTAAACCCCAACCCCTAACCCCAAATCTAAACCTAACCCCAACCCCTAACCCCAAATCTAAACCTAACCCCAATCCCTAACCCCAAACCCTAACCCCAACCCCTAACCCCAAATCTAAACCTAACCCCAATCCCTAACCCCAAACCCTAACCCCAAATCTAAACCTAACCCCAACCCCTAAACCCCAACCCCTAACCCCAAATCTAAACCTAACCCCAACCCCTAACCCCAAATCTAAACCTAACCCCAACCCCTAACTCCAAATCTAAACCTAACCCCAATCCCTAACACCAAACCCTAACCCCAACCCCTAAACCCAAATCTAAACCTAACCCCAACCCCTAACCCCAAACCCTAACCCCAAATCTAAACCTAACCCCAACCCCTAAACCCCAACCCCTAAACCCAACCCCTAACCCCAACCCCTAACCCCAAATCTAAACCTAACCTCAACCCCTAACCCCAACCTTTAAACCCAACCCCTAACCCCAACCCCTAACCCCAAATCTAAACCTAACCCCAAATCTAAACCTAACCCCAAACCCTAACTCCAAATCCAAACCTAACCCCAACCCCTAACCCCAAACCCTAACCCCAAATCTAAACCTAACCCCAAATCTAAACCTAACCCCAATCCCTAACCCCAAACCCTAACCCCAACCCCCAACCCCAAATTTAAACCTAACCCCAAATCTAAACCTAACCCCAATCCCTAACCCCAAACCCTAACCCCAACCCCTAACCCCAAATCTAAACCTAACCCCAACCCCTAACCCCAAACCCTAACCCCAAATCTAAACCTAACCCCAACCCCTAAACCCCAACCCCTAACCCCAAATCTAAACCTAACCCCAATCCCTAACCCCAAACCCTAACCCCAACCCCTAACCCCAAATCTAAACCTAACCCCAACCCCTAAGTCCAAATCTAAACCTAACCCCAATCCCTAACCCCAAATCTAAACCTAACCCCAACCCCTAACCCCAAACCGTAACCCCAAATCTAAACCTAACCCCAACCCCAACCCCAAATCTAAACCTAACCCCAACCCCTAACCCCAAATCTAAACCTAACCCCAACCCCTAACCCCAAACCCTAACCCCAAATCTAAACCTAACCCCAACCCCTAAACCCCAACCCCTAACTGCAAATCTAAACCTAACCCCAACCCCTTACCCCAAATCTAAACCTAACCCCAATCCCTAAACCCAAACCCTAACCCCAACACCTAACCCCAAATCTAAACCTAACCCCAATACCTAACCCCAAACCCTAACCCCAAATCTAAACCTAACCCCAACCCCTAAACCCCAACCCCTAAACCCAAATCTAAACCTAACCCCAACCCCTATCCCCAACCCCTAACCCCAAATCTAAACCTAACCTCAACCCCTAACCCCAACCCCTAACCCCAAATCTAAACCTAACCCCAATCCCTAACCCCAAACCCTAACCCCAACCCCTAAACCCAAATCTAAACCTAACCCCAACCCCTAAACCCCAAACCCTAACCCCAAATCTAAACCTAACCCCAACCCCTAACCCCAAATCTAAACCTAACCCCAACCCCTAACTCCAAATCTAAACCTAACCCCAAACCCTAACCCCAAACCCTAACCCCAACCCCTAACCCCAAATCTAAACCTAACCCCAACCCCTAACCCCAAACCCTAACCCCAAATCTAAACCTAACCCCAACCCCTAAACCCCAACCCCTAACCCCAAATCTAAACCTAACCCCAATCCCTAACCCCAAACCCTAACCCCAACCCCTAACCCCAAATCTAAACCTAACCCCAACCCCTAACTCCAAATCTAAACCTAACCCCAATCCCTAACCCCAACCCCTAACCCCAACCCCTAACCCCAAATCTAAACCTAACCCCAACCCCTAAACCCCAACCCCTAACCCCAAATCTAAACCTAATCCCAATCCCTAACCCCAAACCCTAACCCCAACCCCTAAACCCAAATCTAAACCTAACCCCAATCCCTAAACCCCAACCCCTAACCCCAAATCTAAACCTAACCCCAATCCCTAACCCCAAACCCTAACCCCAACCCCTAACCCCAAATCTAAACCTAACCCCAATCCCTAACCCCAAACCCTAACCCCAACCCCTAACCCCAAATATAAACCTAACCCCAAACCCTAACCCCAAACCCTATCCCCAAATTTAAACCTAACCCCAACCCCTAAACCCCAACCCTAACCCCAAATCTAAACCTAACCCCAACCCCTAATCCCAAATCTAAACCTAACCCCAATCCCTAACCCCAACCCCTAAACCCCAACCCCTAACTCCAAATCTAAAACTTACCCCAACCACTAACCCCAACCCCTAACCCCAAATCTAAACCTAACCTCAACCCCTAACCCCAACCCCTAACCCCAACCCCTAACCCCAACCCCTAACCCCAAATCTAAACCTAACCCCAAATCTAAACCTAACCCCAACCCCTAACTCCAAATCTAAACCTAACCCCAATCCCTAACGCCAAACCTTAACCCCAACCCCTAACCCCAAATCTAAACCTAACCCCAACCCCTAACCCCAACCCCCAACCCCAAATTTAAACCTAACCCCAAATCTAAACCTAACCCCAATCCCTAATCCCAAAACCTAACCCCAAATCTAAACCTAACCCCAACCCCTAAACCCCAACCCCTAACCCCAAATCTAAACCTAACCCCAATCCCTAACCCCAAACCCTAACCCCAACCCCTAAACCCAAATCTAAACCTAACCACAAATCTAAACCTAACCCCAACCCCTAACCCCAACCCCTAACCCCAAATATAAACCTAACCCCAATCCCTAACCCCAAACCCTAACCCCAACCCCTAACCCCAAATCTAAACCTAACCCCAACCCCTAACTCCAAATCTAAACCTAACCCCAATCCCTAACCCCAACCCCTAACCCCAACCCCTAACCCCAAATCTAAACCTAAACCCAACCCCTACACCCCAACCCCTAACCCCAAATCTAAACCTAACCCCAATCCCTAACCCCAAACCCTAACCCCAAGCCCTAAGCCCAAATCTAAACCTAACCCCAACCCCTAAACCCCAACCCCTAACCCCAAATCTAAACCTAACCCCAATCCCTAACCCCAAACCCTAACCCCAACCCCTAACCCCAAATCTAAACCTAACCCCAATCCCTAACCCCAAACCCTAACCCCAACCTCTAACCCCAAATCTAAACCTAACCCCAAACCCTAACCCCAAACCCTAACCCCAAATCTAAACCTAACCCCAACCCCTAAACCCCAACCCCTAACCCCAAATCTAAACCTAACCCCAACCCCTAACCCCAAATCTAAGCCTAACCCCAATCCCTAACCCCAACCCCTAAACCCCAACCCCTAACCCCAAATCTAAACCTAACCCCAACCCCTAACCCCAACCCCTAACCCCAAATCTAAACCTAACCTCAACCCCTAACCCCAACCCCTAACCCCAACCCCTAACCCCAACACCTAACCCCAAATCTAAACCTAACCCCAAATCTAAACCTAACCCCAACCCCTAACTCCAAATCTAAACCTAACCCCAATCCCTAACGCCAAACCTTAACCCCAACCCCTAACCCCAAATCTAAACCTAACCCCGACCCCTAACCCCAACCCCCAACCCCAAATTTAAACCTAACCCCAAATCTAAACCTAACCCCAATCCCTAATCCCAAAACCTAACCCCAAATCTAAACCTAACCCCAACCCCTAAACCCCAACCCCTAACCCCAAATCTAAACCTAACCCCAATCCCTAACCCCAAACCCTAACCCCAACCCCTAAACCCAAATCTAAACCTAACCACAAATCTAAACCTAACCCCAACCCCTAACCCCAACCCCTAACCCCAAATATAAACCTAACCCCAATCCCTAACCCCAAACCCTAACCCCAACCCCTAACCCCAAATCTAAACCTAACCCCAAATCTGAACCTAACCCCAACCCCTAACTCCAAATCTAAACCTAACCCCAATCCCTAACCCCAAACCCTAACCCCAACCCCTAACCCCAAATCTAAACCTAACCCCAACCCCTAACCCCAAACCCTAACCCCAAATCTAAACCTAACCCCAAATCTAAGCCTAACCCCAATTCCTAACCCCAACCCCTAAACCCCAAACCCTAACCCCAAATCTAAACCTAACCCCAACCCCTAACCCCAAATCTAAACCTAACCCCAACCTCTAACTCCACATCTAAACCTAACCCCAAACCCTAACCCCAAACCCTAACCCCAACCCCTAACCCCAAATCTAAACCTAACCCCAACCCCTAACCCCAAACCCTAACCCCAAATCTAAACCTAACCCCAACCCCTAAACCCCAACCCCTAACCCCAAATCTAAACCTAACCCCAATCCCTAACCCCAAACCCTAACCCCAACCCCTAACCCCAAATCTAAACCTAACCCCAACCCCTAACTCCAAATCTAAACCTAACCCCAATCCCTAACCCCAACCCCTAACCCCAACCCCTAACCCCAAATCTAAACCTAAACCCAACCCCTAAACCCCAACCCCTAACCCCAAATCTAAACCTAACCCCAATCCCTAACCCCAAACCCTAACCCCAAGCCCTAAACCCAAATCTAAACCTAACCCCAACCCCTAAACCCCAACCCCTAACCCCAAATCTAAACCTAACCCCAATCCCTAACCCCAAACCCTAACCCCAACCCCTAACCCCAAATCTAAACCTAACCCCAATCCCTAACCCCAAACCCTAACCCCAACCTCTAACCCCAAATCTAAACCTAACCCCAAACCCTAACCCCAAACCCTAACCCCAAATCTAAACTTAACCCCAACCCCTAAACCCCAATCCCTAACCCCAAATCTAAACCTAACCCCAACCCCGAACCCCAAATCTAAACCTAACCCCAACCCCTAACCCCAAATCTAAACCTAACCTCAACCCCTAACCCCAACCCCTAACCCCAAATCTAAACCTAACCTCAACCCCTAACCCCAACCCCTAACCCCAACCCCTAACCCCAAATCTAAACCTTACCCCAAATCTAAACCTAACCCCAACCCCTAACTCCAAATCTAAACCTAACCCCAATCCCTAACGCCAAACCTTAACCCCAACCCCTAACCCCAAATCTAAACCTAACCCCAACCCCTAACCCCAACCCCCAACCCCAAATTTAAACCTAACCCCAAATCTAAACCTAACCCCAATCCCTAATCCCAAAACCGTAACCCCAAATCTAAATCTAACCCCAACCCCTAAACCCCAACCCCTAACCCCAAATCTAAACTAAACCCCAATCCCTAACCCCAAACCCTAACCTCAACCCCTAAACCCAAATCTAAACCTAACCACAAATCTAAACCTAACCCCAACCCCTAACCCCAACCCCTAACCCCAAATATAAACCTAACCCCAATCCCTAACCCCAAACCCTAACCCCAACCCCTAACCCCAAATCTAAACCTAACTCCAAATCTAAAACTAACCCAAATCCCTAACCCCAACCCCTAACCCCAAATCTAAACCTAACCCCAACCCCTAACCCCAAACCCTAACCCCAAATCTAAACCTAACCCCAAATCTAAGCCTAACCCCAATTCCTAACCGCAACCCCTAAACCCCAAACCCTAACCCCAAATCTAAACCTAACCCCAACCCCTAACCCCAAATCTAAACCTAACCCCAACCCCTAACTCCAAATCTAAACCTAACCCCAAACCCTAACCCCAAACCCTAACCCCAACCCCTAACCCCAAATCTAAACCTAACCCCAACCCCTAACCCCAAACCCTAACCCCAAATCTAAACCTAACCCCAACCCCTAAACGCCAACCCCTAACCCCAAATCTAAACCTAACCCCAATCCCTAACCCCAAACCCTAACCCCAACCCCTAACCCCAAATCTAAACCTAACCCCAACCCCTAACTCCAAATCTAAACCTAACCCCAATCCCTAACCCCAACCCCTAACCCCAACCCCTAACCCCAAATCTAAACCTAACCCCAACCCCTAAACCCCAACCCCTAACCCCAAATCTAAACCTAACCCCAATCCCTAACCCCAAACCCTAACCCCAACCCCTAAACCCAAATCTAAACCTAACCCCAACCCCTAAACCCCAACCCCTAACCCCAAATCTAAACCTAACCCCAATCCCTAACCCCAAACCCTAACCCCAACCCCTAACCCCAAATCTAAACCTAACCCCAATCCCTAACCCCAACCACTAACCCCAACCCCTAAACCCAAATCTAAACCTAACCCCAACCCCTAAACCCCAACCCCTAACCCCAAATCTAAACCTAACCCCAACCCCTAACCGCAAATCTAAACCTAACCCCAATCCCTAACCCCAAACCCTAACCCCAAATCTAAACCTAACCCCAACCCCTAAACCCCAACCCCTAACCCCAAATCTAAACCTAACCCCAACCCCTAACCCCAAATCTAAACCTAACCCCAATCCCTAACCCCAACCCCTAAACCCCAACCCCTAACCCCAAATCTAAACCTAACCCCAACCCCTAACCCCAACCCCTAACCCCAAATCTAAACCTAACCTCAACCCCTAACCCCAACCCCTAACCCCAACCCCTAACCCCAACCCCTAACCCCAAATCTAAACCTAACCCCAAATCTAAACCTAACCCCAACCCCTAACTCCAAATCTAAACCTAACCCCAATCCCTAACGCCAAACCTTAACCCCAACCCCTAACCCCAAATCTAAACCTAACCCCAACCCCTAACCCCAACCCCCAACCCCAAATTTAAACCTAACCCCAAATCTAAACCTAACCCCAATCCCTAACCCCAAAACCTAACCCCAAATCTAAACCTAACCCCAACCCCTAAAGCCCACCCCCTAACCCAAATCTAAACCTAACCCCAATCCCTAACCCCAAACCCTAACCCCAACCCCTAAACCCAAATCTAAACCTAACCCCAAATCTAAACCTAACCCCAACCCCTAACCCCAACCCCTAACCCCAAATATAAAACTAACCGCAATCCCTAACCCCAAACCCTAACCCCAACCCCTAACCCCAAATCTAAACCTAACCTCAACCCCTAACCCCAACCCCTAACCCCAACCCCTAACCCCAACCCCTAACCCCAAATCTAAACCTAACCCCAAATCTGAACCTAACACCAACCCCTAACTCCAAATCTAAACCTAACCCCAATCCCTAACCCCAAACCCTAACCCCAACCCCTAACCCCAAATCTAAACCTAACCCCAACCCCTAACCCCAAACCCTAACCCCAAATCTAAACCTAACCCCAAATCTAAGCCTAACCCCAATTCCTAACCCCAAACCCTAACCCCAAACCCCAACCCCAAATCTAAACCTAACCGCAAATCTAAACCTAACCCCAATCCCTAACCCCAAACCCTAACCCCAAATCTAAACCTAACCCCAACCCCTAAACCCCAACCCCTAACCCCAAATCTAAACCTAACCCCAATCCCTAACCCCAAACCCTAACCCCAACCCCTAAACCCAAATCTAAACCTAACCCCAACCTTTAAACCCCAACCCCTAACCCCAAATCTAAACCTAACCCCAACCCCTAACCCCAAACCCTAAACCCAAATCTAAACCTAACCCCAACCCCTAAACCCCAACCACTAATCCCAAATCTAAACCTAACCCCAAACCCTAACCCCAAATCTAAACCTAACCCCAATTTCTAACCCCAAACCCTAACCCCAACCCCTAACCCTAAATCTAAACCTAACCCCAACCCCTAACCCCAAACCCTAACCCCAACCCCTAAACCCAAATCTAAACCTAACCCCAACCCCTAAACCTCAACCCCTAACCCCAAATCTAAACCTAACCCCAATCCCTAACCCCAACCCTTAACCCCAACCCCTAAACCCAAATCTAAACCTAACCCCAACCCCTAAACCCCAACCCCTAATCCCAAATCTAAACCTAACCCCAAACCCTAACCCCAAATCTAAACCTAACCCCAATCCCTAACCCCAAACCCTAACCCCAACCCCTAACCCCAAATCTAAAACTAACCCCAATCCCTAACCCCAAACCCTAACCCCAACCCCTAAACCCAAATCTAAACCTAACCCCAACCCCTAAACCCCAACCCCTAACCCCAAATCTAAACCTAACCCCAACCCCTAACCCCAAATCTAAACCTAACCCCAACCCCTAACTCCAAATCTAAACCTAACCCCAATCCCTAACCCCAAACCCTAACCCCAACCCCTAACCCCAAATCTAAACCTAACCCCAACCCCTAACCCCAAACCCTAACCCCAAATCTAAACCTAACCCCAACCCCTAAACCCCAACCCCTAACCCCAAATCTAAACCTAACCCCAATCCCTAACCCCAAACCCTAACCCCAACCCCTAACCCCAAATCTAAACCTAACCCCAACCCCTAACTCCAAATCTAAACCTAACCCCAATCCCTAACCCCAAACCCTAACCCCAACCCCTAACCCCAAATCTAAACCTAACCCCAACCCCTAACCCCAAACCCTAACCCCAAATCTAAACCTAACCCCAACCCCTAACCCCAAACCCTAACCCCAAATCTAAACCTAACCCCAAATCTAAGCCTAACCCCAATCCCTAACCCCAAACCCTAACCCCAAACCCCAACCCCAAATCTAAACCTAACCGCAAATCTAAACCTAACCCCAATCCCTAACCCCAAACCCTAACCCCAAATCTAAACCTAACCCCAACCCCTAAACCCCAACCCCTAACCCCAAATCTAAACCTAACCCCAATCCCTAACCCCAAACCCTAACCCCAACCCCTAAACCCAAATCTAAACCTAACCCCAACCCCTAAGCCCCAACCCCTAACCCCAAATCTAAACCTAACCCCAACCCCTAACCCCAAACCCTAAACCCAAATCTAAACCTAACCCCAACCCCTAAACCCCAACCCCTAATCCCAAATCTAAACCTAACCCCAAACCCTAACCCCAAATCTAAACCTAACCCCAATCCCTAACCCCAAACCCTAACCCCAACCCCTAACCCCAAATCTAAACCTAACCCAAACCCCTAAACCCCAACCCCTAACCCCAAATCTAAACCTAACCCCAATCCCTAACCCCAAACCCTAACCCCAACCCCTAAACCCAAATCTAAACCTAACCCCAACCCCTAAACCCTAACCCCTAACCCCAAATCTAAACCTAACCCCAACCCCTAACCCCAAATCTAAACCTAACCCCAACCCCTAACTCCAAATCTAAACCTAACCCCAATCCCTAACCCCAAACCCTAACCCCAACCCCTAACCCCAAATCTAAACCTAACCCCAAACCCTAACCCCAAATCTAAACCTAACCCCAACCCCTAAACCCCAACCCCTAACCCCAAATCTAAACCTAACCCCAATCCCTAACCCCAAACCCTAACCCCAACCCCTAACCCCAAATCTAAACCTAACCCCAACCCCTAACTCCAAATCTAAACCTAACCCCAATCCCTAACCCCAAACCCTAACCCCAACCCCTAACCCCAAATCTAAACCTAACCCCAACCCCTAACCCCAAACCCTAACCCCAAATATAAACCTAACCCCAATCCCTAACCCCAACCCCTAACCCCAACCCCTAACCCCAAATCTAAACCTAACTCCAAATCTAAACCTAACCCCAATCCCTAACCCCAACCCCTAACCCCAAATCTAAACCTAACCCCAACCCCTAACCCCAAACCCTAACCCCAAATCTAAACCTAACCCCAAATCTAAGCCTAACCCCAATTCCTAACCGCAACCCCTAAACCCCAAACCCTAACCCCAAATCTAAACCTAACCCCAACCCCTAACCCCAAATCTAAACCTAACCCCAACCCCTAACTCCAAATCTAAACCTAACCCCAAACCCTAACCCCAAACCCTAACCCCAACCCCTAACCCCAAATCTAAACCTAACCCCAACCCCTAACCCCAAACCCTAACCCCAAATCTAAACCTAACCCCAACCCCTAAACGCCAACCCCTAACCCCAAATCTAAACCTAACCCCAATCCCTAACCCCAAACCCTAACCCCAACCCCTAACCCCAAATCTAAACCTAACCCCAACCCCTAACTCCAAATCTAAACCTAACCCCAATCCCTAACCCCAACCCCTAACCCCAACCCCTAACCCCAAATCTAAACCTAACCCCAACCCCTAAACCCCAACCCCTAACCCCAAATCTAAACCTAACCCCAATCCCTAACCCCAAACCCTAACCCCAACCCCTAAACCCAAATCTAAACCTAACCCCAACCCCTAAACCCCAACCCCTAACCCCAAATCTAAACCTAACCCCAATCCCTAACCCCAAACCCTAACCCCAACCCCTAACCCCAAATCTAAACCTAACCCCAATCCCTAACCCCAACCACTAACCCCAACCCCTAAACCCAAATCTAAACCTAACCCCAACCCCTAAACCCCAACCCCTAACCCCAAATCTAAACCTAACCCCAACCCCTAACCGCAAATCTAAACCTAACCCCAATCCCTAACCCCAAACCCTAACCCCAAATCTAAACCTAACCCCAACCCCTAAACCCCAACCCCTAACCCCAAATCTAAACCTAACCCCAACCCCTAACCCCAAATCTAAACCTAACCCCAATCCCTAACCCCAACCCCTAAACCCCAACCCCTAACCCCAAATCTAAACCTAACCCCAACCCCTAACCCCAACCCCTAACCCCAAATCTAAACCTAACCTCAACCCCTAACCCCAACCCCTAACCCCAACCCCTAACCCCAACCCCTAACCCCAAATCTAAACCTAACCCCAAATCTAAACCTAACCCCAACCCCTAACTCCAAATCTAAACCTAACCCCAATCCCTAACGCCAAACCTTAACCCCAACCCCTAACCCCAAATCTAAACCTAACCCCAACCCCTAACCCCAACCCCCAACCCCAAATTTAAACCTAACCCCAAATCTAAACCTAACCCCAATCCCTAACCCCAAAACCTAACCCCAAATCTAAACCTAACCCCAACCCCTAAAGCCCACCCCCTAACCCAAATCTAAACCTAACCCCAATCCCTAACCCCAAACCCTAACCCCAACCCCTAAACCCAAATCTAAACCTAACCCCAAATCTAAACCTAACCCCAACCCCTATCCCCAACCCCTAACCCCAAATATAAACCTAACCGCAATCCCTAACCCCAAACCCTAACCCCAACCCCTAACCCCAAATCTAAACCTAACCTCAACCCCTAACCCCAACCCCTAACCCCAACCCCTAACCCCAACCCCTAACCCCAAATCTAAACCTAACCCCAAATCTGAACCTAACACCAACCCCTAACTCCAAATCTAAACCTAACCCCAATCCCTAACCCCAAACCCTAACCCCAACCCCTAACCCCAAATCTAAACCTAACCCCAACCCCTAACCCCAAACCCTAACCCCAAATCTAAACCTAACCCCAAATCTAAGCCTAACCCCAATTCCTAACCCCAAACCCTAACCCCAAACCCCAACCCCAAATCTAAACCTAACCGCAAATCTAAACCTAACCCCAATCCCTAACCCCAAACCCTAACCCCAAATCTAAACCTAACCCCAACCCCTAAACCCCAACCCCTAACCCCAAATCTAAACCTAACCCCAATCCCTAACCCCAAACCCTAACCCCAACCCCTAAACCCAAATCTAAACCTAACCCCAACCTTTAAACCCCAACCCCTAACCCCAAATCTAAACCTAACCCCAACCCCTAACCCCAAACCCTAAACCCAAATCTAAACCTAACCCCAACCCCTAAACCCCAACCACTAATCCCAAATCTAAACCTAACCCCAAACCCTAACCCCAAATCTAAACCTAACCCCAATCCCTAACCCCAAACCCTAACCCCAACCCCTAACCCCAAATCTAAAACTAACCCCAATCCCTAACCCCAAACCCTAACCCCAACCCCTAAACCCAAATCTAAACCTAACCCCAACCCCTAAACCCCAACCCCTAACCCCAAATCTAAACCTAACCCCAACCCCTAACCCCAAATCTAAACCTAACCCCAACCCCTAACTCCAAATCTAAACCTAACCCCAATCCCTAACCCCAAACCCTAACCCCAACCCCTAACCCCAAATCTAAACCTAACCCCAACCCCTAACCCCAAACCCTAACCCCAAATCTAAACCTAACCCCAACCCCTAAACCCCAACCCCTAACCCATAATCTAAACCTAACCCCAATCCCTAACCCCAAACCCTAACCCCAACCCCTAACCCCAAATCTAAACCTAACCCCAACCCCTAACTCCAAATCTAAACCTAACCCCAATCCCTAACCCCAAACCCTAACCCCAACCCCTAACCCCAAATCTAAACCTAATCCCAACCCCTAACCCCAAACCCTAACCCCAAATCTAAACCTAACCCCAACCCCTAACCCCAAACCCTAACCCCAAATCTAAACCTAACCCCAAATCTAAGCCTAACCCCAATCCCTAACCCCAAACCCTAACCCCAAACCCCAACCCCAAATCTAAACCTAACCGCAAATCTAAACCTAACCCCAATCCCTAACCCCAAACCCTAACCCCAAATCTAAACCTAACCCCAACCCCTAAACCCCAACCCCTAACCCCAAATCTAAACCTAACCCCAATCCCTAACCCCAAACCCTAACCCCAACCCCTAAACCCAAATCTAAACCTAACCCCAACCCCTAAGCCCCAACCCCTAACCCCAAATCTAAACCTAACCCCAACCCCTAAGCCCAAACCCTAAACCCAAATCTAAACCTAACCCCAACCCCTAAACCCCAACCCCTAATCCCAAATCTAAACCTAACCCCAAACCCTAACCCCAAATCTAAACCTAACCCCAATCCCTAACCCCAAACCCTAACCCCAGCCCCTAACCCCAAATCTAAACCTAACCCAAACCCCTAAACCCCAACCCCTAACCCCAAATCTAAACCTAACCCCAATCCCTAACCCCAAACCCTAACCCCAACCCCTAAACCCAAATCTAAACCTAACCCCAACCCCTAAACCCCAACCCCTAACCCCAAATCTAAACCTAACCCCAACCCCTAACCCCAAATCTAAACCTAACCCCAACCCCTAACTCCAAATCTAAACCTAACCCCAATCCCTAACCCCAAACCCTAACCCCAACCCCTAACCCCAAATCTAAACCTAACCCCAAACCCTAACCCCAAATCTAAACCTAACCCCAACCCCTAAACCCCAACCCCTAACCCCAAATCTAAACCTAACCCCAATCCCTAACCCCAAACCCTAACCCCAACCCCTAACCCCAAATCTAAACCTAACCCCAACCCCTAACTCCAAATCTAAACCTAACCCCAATCCCTAACCCCAAACCCTAACCCCAACCCCTAACCCCAAATCTAAACCTAACCCCAACCCCTAACCCCAAACCCTAACCCCAAATCTAATCCTAACCCCAACTCCTAAACCTCAACCCCTAACCCCAAATCTAAACCTAACCCCAACCCCTAACCCCAAATCTAAACCTAACCCCAATCCCTAACCCCAACCCCTAAACCCCAAACCCTAACCCCAAATCTAAACCTAACCCCAACCCCTAACCCCAACCTCTAACCCCAAATCTAAACCTAACCTCAACCCCTAACCCTAACCCCTAAACCCAACCCCTAACCCCAACCCCTAACCCCAAATCTAAACCTAACCCCAAATCTAAACCTAACCCCAACCCCTAACTCCAAATCCAAACCTAACCACAACCAATCCCTAACCCCAACCCCTAACCCCAACCCCTAACCCCAAATCTAAAACTAACCCCAAATCTAAGCCTAACCCGAACCCCTAACCCCAAATCTAAACCTAACCCCAACCCCCAACCCCAAATTTAAACCTAACCCCAAATCTAAACCTAACCCCAATCCCTAACCCCAAACCCTAACCCCAACCCCTAACCCCAAATCTAAACCTAACCCCAATCCCTAACCCCAAACCCTAACCCCAAATCTAAACCTAACCCCAACCCCTAAATCCCAACCCCTAACCCCAAATCTAAACCTAACCCCAATCCCTAACTCCAAATCTAAACCTAACCCCAATCCCTAACCCCAAATCTAAACCTAACCCCAACCCCTAACCCCAAACCCTAACCCCAAATCTAAACCTAACCCCAACCTTTAAACCCCAACCCCTAACCCCAAATCTAAACCTAACCCCAACCCCTAACCCCAAATCTAAACCTAACCCCAATCCCTAACCCCAACCCCTAAACCCCAACCCCTAACCCCAAATCTAAACCTAACCCCAACCCCTAACCCCAACCCCTAACCCCAAATCGAAACCTAACCTCAACCCCTAACCCCAACCCCTAACCCCAACCCCTAACCCCAACCCCTAACCCCAAATCTAAACCTAACCCCAAATCTAAACCTAACCCCAACCCCTAACTCCAAATCTAAACCTAACCCCAATCCCTAACCCCAAACCTTAACCCCAACCCCTAACCCCAAATCTAAACCTAACCCCAACCCCTAACCCCAACCCCCAACCCCAAATTTAAACCTAACCCCAAATCTAAACCTAACCCCAATCCCTAACCCCAAAAACTAACCCCAAATCTAAACCTAACCCCAACCCCTAAACCCCAACCCCTAACCCCAAATCTAAACCTAACCCCAACCCCTAACCGCAAATGTAAACCTAACCCCAATCCCTAACCCCAAACCCTAACCCCAAATCTAAACCTAACCCCAACCCCTAAACCCCAACCCCTAACCCCAAATCTAAACCTAACCCCAACCCCTAACCCCAAATCTAAACCTAACCCCAATCCCTAACCCCAACCCCTAAACCCCAACCCCTAACCCCAAATCTAAACCTAACCCCAACCCCTAACCCCAACCCCTAACCCCAAATCTAAACCTAACCTCAACCCCTAACCCCAACCCCTAACCCCAACCCCTAACCCCAACCCCTAACCCCAAATCTAAACCTAACCCCAAATCTAAACCTAACCCCAACCCCTAACTCCAAATCTAAACCTAACCCCAATCCCTAACGCCAAACCTTAACCCCAACCCCTAACCCCAAATCTAAACCTAACCCCAACCCCTAACCCCAACCCCCAACCCCAAATTTAAACCTAACCCCAAATCTAAACCTAACCCCAATCCCTAACCCCAAAACCTAACCCCAAATCTAAACCTAACCCCAACCCCTAAAGCCCACCCCCTAACCCAAATCTAAACCTAACCCCAATCCCTAACCCCAAACCCTAACCCCAACCCCTAAACCCAAATCTAAACCTAACCCCAAATCTAAACCTAACCCCAACCCCTAACCCCAACCCCTAACCCCAAATATAAACCTAACCGCAATCACTAACCCCAAACCCTAACCCCAACCCCTAACCCCAAATCTAAACCTAACCTCAACCCCTAACCCCAACCCCTAACCCCAACCCCTAACCCCAACCCCTAACCCCAAATCTAAACCTAACCCCAAATCTGAACCTAACACCAACCCCTAACTCCAAATCTAAACCTAACCCCAATCCCTAACCCCAAACCCTAACCCCAACCCCTAACCCCAAATCTAAACCTAACCCCAACCCCTAACCCCAAACCCTAACCCCAAATCTAAACCTGACCCCAAATCTAAGCCTAACCCCAATTCCTAACACCAAACCCTAACCCCAAACCCCAACCCCAAATCTAAACCTAACCGCAAATCTAAACCTAACCCCAATCCCTAACCCCAAACCCTAACCCCAAATCTAAACCTAACCCCAACCCCTAAACCCCAACCCCTAACCCCAAATCTAAACCTAACCCCAATCCCTAACCCCAAACCCTAACCCCAACCCCTAAACCCAAATCTAAACCTAACCCCAACCTTTAAACCCCAACCCCTAACCCCAAATCTAAACCTAACCCCAACCCCTAACCCCAAACCCTAAACCCAAATCTAAACCTAACCCCAACCCCTAAACCCCAACCACTAATCCCAAATCTAAACCTAACCCCAAACCCTAACCCCAAATCTAAACCTAACCCCAATTTCTAACCCCAAACCCTAACCCCAACCCCTAACCCTAAATCTAAACCTAACCCCAACCCCTAACCCCAAACCCTAACCCCAACCCCTAAACCCAAATCTAAACCTAACCCCAACCCCTAAACCTCAACCCCTAACCCCAAATCTAAACCTAACCCAAATCCCTAACCCCAACCCTTAACCCCAACCCCTAAACCCAAATCTAAACCTAACCCCAACCCCTAAACCCCAACCCCTAATCCCAAATCTAAACCTAACCCCAAACCCTAACCCCAAATCTAAACCTAACCCCAATCCCTAACCCCAAACCCTAACCCCAACCCCTAACCCCAAATCTAAAACTAACCCCAATCCCTAACCCCAAACCCTAACCCCAACCCCTAAACCCAAATCTAAACCTAACCCCAACCCCTAAACCCCAACCCCTAACCCCAAATCTAAACCTAACCCCAACCCCTAACCCCAAATCTAAACCTAACCCCAACCCCTAACTCCAAATCTAAACCTAACCCCAATCCCTAACCCCAAACCCTAACCCCAACCCCTAACCCCAAATCTAAACCTAACCCCAACCCCTAACCCCAAACCCTAACCCCAAATCTAAACCTAACCCCAACCCCTAAACCCCAACCCCTAACCCCAAATCTAAACCTAACCCCAATCCCTAACCCCAAACCCTAACCCCAACCCCTAACCCCAAATCTAAACCTAACCCCAACCCCTAACTCCAAATCTAAACCTAACCCCAATCCCTAACCCCAAACCCTAACCCCAACCCCTAACCCCAAATCTAAACCTAACCCCAACCCCTAACCCCAAACCCTAACCCCAAATCTAAACCTAACCCCAACCCCTAACCCCAAACCCTAACCCCAAATCTAAACCTAACCCCAAATCTAAGCCTAACCCCAATCCCTAACCCCAAACCCTAACCCCAAACCCCAACCCCAAATCTAAACCTAACCGCAAATCTAAACCTAACCCCAATCCCTAACCCCAAACCCTAACCCCAAATCTAAACCTAACCCCAACCCCTAAACCCCAACCCCTAACCCCAAATCTAAACCTAACCCCAATCCCTAACCCCAAACCCTAACCCCAACCCCTAAACCCAAATCTAAACCTAACCCCAACCCCTAAGCCCCAACCCCTAACCCCAAATCTAAACCTAACCCCAACCCCTAACCCCAAACCCTAAACCCAAATCTAAACCTAACCCCAACCCCTAAACCCCAACCCCTAATCCCAAATCTAAACCTAACCCCAAACCCTAACCCCAAATCTAAACCTAACCCCAATCCCTAACCCCAAACCCTAACCCCAGCCCCTAACCCCAAATCTAAACCTAACCCCAACCCCTAAACCCCAACCCCTAACCCCAAATCTAAACCTAACCCCAATCCCTAACCCCAAACCCTAACCCCAACCCCTAAACCCAAATCTAAACCTAACCCCAACCCCTAAACCCCAACCCCTAACCCCAAATCTAAACCTAACCCCAACCCCTAACCCCAAATCTAAACCTAACCCCAACCCCTAACTCCAAATCTAAACCTAACCCCAATCCCTAACCCCAAACCCTAACCCCAACCCCTAACCCCAAATCTAAACCTAACCCCAAACCCTAACCCCAAATCTAAACCTAACCCCAACCCCTAAACCCCAACCCCTAACCCCAAATCTAAACCTAACCCCAATCCCTAACCCCAAACCCTAACCCCAACCCCTAACCCCAAATCTAAACCTAACCCCAACCCCTAACTCCAAATCTAAACCTAACCCCAATCCCTAACCCCAAACCCTAACCCCAACCCCTAACCCCAAATCTAAACCTAACCCCAACCCCTAACCCCAAACCCTAACCCCAAATCTAATCCTAACCCCAACTCCTAAACCTCAACCCCTAACCCCAAATCTAAACCTAACCCCAACCCCTAACCCCAAATCTAAACCTAACCCCAATCCCTAACCCCAACCCCTAAACCCCAAACCCTAACCCCAAATCTAAACCTAACCCCAACCCCTAACCCCAACCCCTAACCCCAAATCTAAACCTAACCTCAACCCCTAACCCTAACCCCTAAACCCAACCCCTAACCCCAACCCCTAACCCCAAATCTAAACCTAACCCCAAATCTAAACCTAACCCCAACCCCTAACTCCAAATCCAAACCTAACCACAACCAATCCCTAACCCCAACCCCTAACCCCAACCCCTAACCCCAAATCTAAAACTAACCCCAAATCTAAGCCTAACCCGAACCCCTAACCCCAAATCTAAACCTAACCCCAACCCCCAACCCCAAATTTAAACCTAACCCCAAATCTAAACCTAACCCCAATCCCTAACCCCAAACCCTAACCCCAACCCCTAACCCCAAATCTAAACCTAACCCCAATCCCTAACCCCAAACCCTAACCCCAAATCTAAACCTAACCCCAACCCCTAAATCCCAACCCCTAACCCCAAATCTAAACCTAACCCCAATCCCTAACCCCAAACCCTAACCCCAACCCCTAACCCCAAATCTAAACCTAACCCCAACCCCTAACTCCAAATCTAAACCTAACCCCAATCCCTAACCCCAAATCTAAACCTAACCCCAACCCCTAACCCCAAACCCTAACCCCAAATCTAAACCTAACCCCAACCTTTAAACCCCAACCCCTAACCCCAAATCTAAACCTAACCCCAACCCCTAACCCCAAATCTAAACCTAACCCCAATCCCTAACCCCAACCCCTAAACCCCAACCCCTAACCCCAAATCTAAACCTAACCCCAACCCCTAACCCCAACCCCTAACCCCAAATCGAAACCTAACCTCAACCCCTAACCCCAACCCCTAACCCCAACCCCTAACCCCAACCCCTAACCCCAAATCTAAACCTAACCCCAAATCTAAACCTAACCCCAACCCCTAACTCCAAATCTAAACCTAACCCCAATCCCTAACCCCAAACCTTAACCCCAACCCCTAACCCCAAATCTAAACCTAACCCCAACCCCTAACCCCAACCCCCAACCCCAAATTTAAACCTAACCCCAAATCTAAACCTAACCCCAATCCCTAACCCCAAAAACTAACCCCAAATCTAAACCTAACCCCAACCCCTAAACCCCAACCCCTAACCCCAAATCTAAACCTAACCCCAATCCCTAACCCCAAACCCTAACCCCAACCCCTAAACCCAAATCTAAACCTAACCCCAAATCTAAACCTAACTCCAACCCCTAACCCCAACCCCTAACCCCAAATCTAAACCTAACCCCAATCCCTAACCCCAAACCCTCACCCCAACCCCTAACCCCAAATCTAAACCTAACCCCAACCCCTAACCCCAAACCCTAAACCCCAACCCCTAACCCCAAATCTAAACCTAACCCCAACCCCTAACCCCAAACCCTAACCCCAAATCTAAACCTAACCTCAACCCCTAAACCCCAACCCCTAACCCCAAATCTAAACCTAACCCCAACCCCTAACCCCAAATCTAAACCTAACCCCAATCCCTAACCCCAAACCCTAACCCCAACCCCTAACCCCAAATCTAAACCTAACCCCAATCCCTAACCCCAAACCCTAACCCCAAATCTAAACCTAACCCCAACCCCTAAACCCCAACCCCTAACCCCAAATCTAAACCTAACCCCAAATCTAAACCTAACCCCAACCCCTAACTCCAAATCTTGCTACTTCTCCTCCGTTGGCAAATGCTTCACAGTCGCCCTAGGAAAGACGTTTAACAATCGATCTCCAAGAGGAACGAAACACATGATGCCATAAGGCGAAAGAATAGCAGGGCATCTCTTCACAAGCTTGTCCCTGATCTATAGCTGAGGGCAAACACTTGTGTGCTTGTGGGAGAGCGTGTGTCTTTCCTGGAAGCGTTTGGGAGTTTTGCTCAGACGCGTGTTTCCTCAAGTTCAAGAATCAAGATCTAGGATACCTGCAGACAGGTGCCTGTTTGTGTGGAGACAGTCTGTTTGAAACTGTGTTCCTCAGCGCCCGCTCTTTCTCCCCGTCGCTCCACACGCCTGGGAGTCCCTTTCTTTCTCTCCACAAGCACGTGTGTTGACTTCGTCGCACATGTGCATCTGCACAAGCGTTGAGCTCAGCAGAGCGTGTCTCTTGACACTTGATGTGCGTTGGCTGTGTCTGCGTGCTCCAGTGAAGAGAGAAACGGGAAATCATCTTGGTAGAGGCAACAAAGCAAAAGCGAGGCAGGATTGACATCTGCTCAACAGAGACGGATTCCCTGCGCTGACACAGTTCACAGTTACACGAGAAGCAATCTGAGCGGTCCGTCGACCGGAGACGTGTTTCCCAAGAGGTCGTTTAGCGAGTGAACAGCAGTGTGCGCGGCTTTCAGGAGTGTGCCTGGAAAGTGCCAGAATCACCAGAGCATCTGTGCAAAAGCTGCTGCCTCTGTGACCGCATTGAGGCACGTTCCCGTGTCTGCGAGTACATAGACGGCTCTTCGCGTTCACTCCGAGGGAAACGGTCCGCTATTGCTTCTGTGCGTACAGACGCGATTCCCTTGTCTCTTGCGAACACAGGGAACTCTGTGCATCCAAATCTACAGGCTAAGGACGCGTCTGCATATGTTTTGGTGAACAATCGAGTGTGCGTGTTCTGACAGCTGCCTCTATGCAGACGTCTCCACAGAGCCACTTCTGAATGCCCCGCAGCCCAGGACTGAAGGGATACACTAACAAGTGCACCGGTGTGAGCAACCACATATGCAGAAGGACGTCTTTCATCTCACAGAAGCGCGAACGTCTTGGCGTTCAAGCACATGGCAGAAACAAGGTGTGAACAGATGAGCTGCTGCTATTTTCTCCGTTCGGCATGCTTCGTTGTACCTCTCTTGCCGGTCGCCGGCTTAGCGGCTTGCTTTGCGCGACTAGGTCTGCGGAGAGAAGGAGATAGCGCCGGAAACCTTGCCTTTTGCCTTCTTCGGCGCTGGAACCTGGTTGCTGCGCCTTCTCTTTGTCCATGTGCACACACACGATTCCTCAGCGAAAACCATGCAGAAACCTTTCCACGAGCACCCAGGGATGTGCACCCAGCACCACGTGCACGCACACGCAGCGAGAGAAAAGCACCTACCTTTTCACACACTGATGCCTAAGCAAACGCGTGGCCACACACACGCACACATCCGCAAGCGCGCCTACTCCCATCTATTGAGGGAAAGACGGACGAGCAACGTCCTGACAGGCTTGAGGGGAAAAACGTCCGTTGATGGTTGGCGTACTGCACGCCCGCCTACGGGACTGCAGGAGAATCCACATTTGGAAGGTACCTGAAGATGTGTGCCTGTTCTTGGAGCTCCGCTAGTAGGGTAGCAAAGACACTCGTAGGCAGTACTGAATGCTGCTCCGTGCTACTTCTCCTCCGCTGGCAAATGCTTCACAGTCGCCCTAGGAAAGACGTTTAACAATCGATCTCCAAGAGGAACGAAACACATGATGCCATAAGGCGAAAAAATAGCAGGGCATCTCTTCACAAGCTTGTCCCTGATCTATAGCTGAGGGGAAACACTTGGGTGCTTGTGGGAGAGCGTGTGTCTTTCCTGGAAGCGTTTGGGAGTTTTGCTCAGACGCGTGTTTCCTCAAGTTCAAGAATCAAGATCTAGGATACCTGCAGACAGGTGCCTGTTTGTGTGGAGACAGTCTGTTTGAAACTGTGTTCCTCAGCGCCCGCTCTTTCTCCCCGTCGCTCCACACGCCTGGGAGTCCCTTTCTTTCTCTCCACAAGCACGTGTGTTGACTTCGTCGCACATGTGCATCTGCACAAGCGTTGAGCTCAGCAGAGCGTGTCTCTTGACACTTGATGTGCGTTGGCTGTGTCTGCCTGCTCCAGTGAAGAGAGAAACGGGAAATCATCTTGGTAGAGGCAACAAAGCAAAAGCGAGGCAGGATTGACATCTGCTCAACAGAGACGGATTCCCTGCGCTGACACAGTTCACAGTTACACGAGAAGCAATCTGAGCGGTCCATCGACCGGAGACGTGTTTCCCAAGAGGTCGTTTAGCGAGTGAACAGCAGTGTGCACGACTTTCAGGAGTGTGCCTGGAAAGTGCCAGAATCACCAGAGCATCTGTGCAAAAGCTGCTGCCTCTGTGACCGCATTGAGGCACGTTCCCGTGTCTGCGAGTACATAGACGGCTCTTCGCGTTCACTCCGAGGGAAACGGTCCGCTATTGCTTCTGTGCGTACAGACGCGATTCCCTTGTCTCTTGCGAACACAGGGAACTCTGTGCATCCAAATCTACAGGCTAAGGACGCGTCTGCATATGTTTTGGTGAACAATCGAGTGTGCGTGTTCTGACAGCTGCCTCTATGCAGACGTCTCCACAGAGCCACTTCTGAATGCCCCGCAGCCCAGGACTGAAGGGATACACTAACAAGTGCACCGGTGTGAGCAACCACATATGCAGAAGGACGTCTTTCATCTCACAGAAGCGCGAACGTCTTGGCGTTCAAGCACATGGCAGAAACAAGGTGTGAACAGATGAGCTGCTGCTATTTTCTCCGTTCGGCATGCTTCGTTGTAGCTCTCTTGCCGGTCGCCGGCTTAGCGGCTTGCTTTGCGCGACTAGGTCTGCGGAGAGAAGGAGATAGCGCCGGAAACCTTGCCTTTTGCCTTCTTCGGCGCTGGAACCTGGTTGCTGCGCCTTCTCTTTGTCCATGTGCACACACACGATTCCTCAGCGAAAACCATGCAGAAACCTTTCCACGAGCACCCAGGGATGTGCACCCAGCACCACGTGCATGCACACACAGCTAGAGAAAAGCACCTACCTTTTCACACACTGATGCCTAAGCAAACGCGTGGCCACACACACGCACACATCCGCAAGCGCGCCTACTCCCATCTATTGAGGGAAAGACGGACGAGCAACGTCCTGACAGGCTTGAGGGGAAAAACGTCCGTTGATGGTTGGCGTACTGCACGCCCGCCTACGGGGCTGCAGGGGAATCCACATTTGGAAGGTACCTGAAGATGTGTGCCTGTTCTTGGAGCTCCGCTAGTAGAGTAGCAAAGACACTCGTAGGCAGTACTGAATGCTGCTCCGTGCTACTTCTCCTCCGCTGGCAAATGCTTCACAGTCGCCCTAGGAAAGACGTTTAACAATCGATCTCCAAGAGGAACGAAACACATGATGCCATAAGGCGAAAGAATAGCAGGGCATCTCTTCACAAGCTTGTCCCTGATCTATAGCTGAGGGCAAACACTTGTGTGCTTGTGGCAGAGCGTGTGTCTTTCCTGGAAGCGTTTGGGAGTTTTGCTCAGACGCGTGTTTCCTCAAGTTCAAGAATCAAGATCTAGGATACCTGCAGACAGGTGCCTGTTTGTGTGGACACAGTCTGTTTGAAACTGTGTTCCTCAGCGCCCGCTCTTTCTCCCCGTCGCTCCACACGCCTGGGAGTCCCTTTCTTTCTCTCCACAAGCACGTGTGTTGACTTCGTCGCACATGTGCATCTGCACAAGCGTTGAGCTCAGCAGAGCGTGTCTCTTGACACTTGATGTGCGTTGGCTGTGTCTGCGTGCTCCAGTGAAGAGAGAAACGGGAAATCATTTTGGTAGAGGCAACAAAGCAAAAGCGAGGCAGGATTGACATCTGCTCAACAGAGACGGATTCCCTGCGCTGACACAGTTCACAGTTACACGAGAAGCAATCTGAGCGGTCCATCGACCGGAGACGTGTTTCCCAAGAGGTCGTTTAGCGAGTGAACAGCAGTGTGCGCGGCTTTCAGGAGTGTGCCTGGAAAGTGCCAGAATCACCAGAGCATCTGTGCAAAAGCTGCTGCCTCTGTGACCGCATTGAGGCACGTTCCCGTGTCTGCGAGTACATAGACGGCTCTTCGCGTTCACTCCGAGGGAAACGGTCCGCTATTGCTTCTGTGCGTACAGACGCGATTCCCTTGTCTCTTGCGAACACAGGGAACTCTGTGCATCCAAATCTACAGGCTAAGGACGCGTCTGCATATGTTTTGGTGAACAATCGAGTGTGCGTGTTCTGACAGCTGCCTCTATGCAGACGTCTCCACAGAGCCACTTCTGAATGCCCCGCAGCCCAGGACTGAAGGGATACACTAACAAGTGCACCGGTGTGAGCAACCACATATGCAGAAGGACGTCTTTCATCTCACAGAAGCGCGAACGTCTTGGCGTTCAAGCACATGGCAGAAACAAGGTGTGAACAGATGAGCTGCTGCTATTTTCTCCGTTCGGCATGCTTCGTTGTACCTCTCTTGCCGGTCGCCGGCTTAGCGGCTTGCTTTGCGCGACTAGGTCTGCGGAGAGAAGGAGATAGCGCCGGAAACCTTGCCTTTTGCCTTCTTCGGCGCTGGAACCTGGTTGCTGCGCCTTCTCTTTGTCCGTGTGCACACACACGATTCCTCAGCGAAAACCATGCAGAAACCTTTCCACGAGCACCCAGGGATGTGCACCCAGCACCACGTGCACGCACACGCAGCGAGAGAAAAGCACCTACCTTTTCACACACTGATGCCTAAGCAAACGCGTGGCCACACACACGCACACATCCGCAAGCGCGCCTACTCCCATCTATTGAGGGAAAGACGGACGAGCAACGTCCTGACAGGCTTGAGGGGAAAAACGTCCGTTGATGGTTGGCGTACTGCACGCCCGCCTACGGGACTGCAGGAGAATCCACATTTGGAAGGTACCTGAAGATGTGTGCCTGTTCTTGGAGCTCCGCTAGTAGGGTAGCAAAGACACTCGTAGGCAGTACTGAATGCTGCTCCGTGCTACTTCTCCTCCGCTGGCAAATGCTTCACAGTCGCCCTAGGAAAGACGTTTAACAATCGATCTCCAAGAGGAACGAAACACATGATGCCATAAGGCGAAAGAATAGCAGGGCATCTCTTCACAAGCTTGTCCCTGATCTATAGCTGAGGGGAAACACTTGTGTGCTTGTGGGAGAGCGTGTGTCTTTCCTGGAAGCGTTTGGGAGTTTTGCTCAGACGCGTGTTTCCTCAAGTTCAAGAATCAAGATCTAGGATACCTGCAGACAGGTGCCTGTTTGTGTGGAGACAGTCTGTTTGAAACTGTGTTCCTCAGCGCCCGCTCTTTCTCCCCGTCGCTCCACACGCCTGGGAGTCCCTTTCTTTCTCTGCACAAGCACGTGTGTTGACTTCGTCGCACATGTGCATCTGCACAAGCGTTGAGCTCAGCAGAGCGTGTCTCTTGACACTTGATGTGCGTTGGCTGTGTCTGCCTGCTCCAGTGAAGAGAGAAACGGGAAATCATCTTGGTAGAGGCAACAAAGCAAAAGCGAGGCAGGATTGACATCTGCTCAACAGAGACGGATTCCCTGCGCTGACACAGTTCACAGTTACACGAGAAGCAATCTGAGCGGTCCATCGACCGGAGACGTGTTTCCCAAGAGGTCGTTTAGCGAGTGAACAGCAGTGTGCACGACTTTCAGGAGTGTGCCTGGAAAGTGCCAGAATCACCAGAGCATCTGTGCAAAAGCTGCTGCCTCTGTGACCGCATTGAGGCACGTTCCCGTGTCTGCGAGTACATAGACGGCTCTTCGCGTTCACTCCGAGGGAAACGGTCCGCTATTGCTTCTGTGCGTACAGACGCGATTCCCTTGTCTCTTGCGAACACAGGGAACTCTGTGCATCCAAATCTACAGGCTAAGGACGCGTCTGCATATGTTTTGGTGAACAATCGAGTGTGCGTGTTCTGACAGCTGCCTCTATGCAGACGTCTCCACAGAGCCACTTCTGAATGCCCCGCAGCCCAGGACTGAAGGGATACACTAACAAGTGCACCGGTGTGAGCAACCACATATGCAGAAGGACGTCTTTCATCTCACAGAAGCGCGAACGTCTTGGCGTTCAAGCACATGGCAGAAACAAGGTGTGAACAGATGAGCTGCTGCTATTTTCTCCGTTCGGCATGCTTCGTTGTAGCTCTCTTGCCGGTCGCCGGCTTAGCGGCTTGCTTTGCGCGACTAGGTCTGCGGAGAGAAGGAGATAGCGCCGGAAACCTTGCCTTTTGCCTTCTTCGGCGCTGGAACCTGGTTGCTGCGCCTTCTCTTTGTCCATGTGCACACACACGATTCCTCAGCGAAAACCATGCAGAAACCTTTCCACGAGCACCCAGGGATGTGCACCCAGCACCACGTGCATGCACACACAGCTAGAGAAAAGCACCTACCTTTTCACACACTGATGCCTAAGCAAACGCGTGGCCACACACACGCACACATCCGCAAGCGCGCCTACTCCCATCTATTGAGGGAAAGACGGACGAGCAACGTCCTGACAGGCTTGAGGGGAAAAACGTCCGTTGATGGTTGGCGTACTGCACGCCCGCCTACGGGGCTGCAGGGGAATCCACATTTGGAAGGTACCTGAAGATGTGTGCCTGTTCTTGGAGCTCCGCTAGTAGAGTAGCAAAGACACTCGTAGGCAGTACTGAATGCTGCTCCGTGCTACTTCTCCTCCGCTGGCAAATGCTTCACAGTCGCCCTAGGAAAGACGTTTAACAATCGATCTCCAAGAGGAACGAAACACATGATGCCATAAGGCGAAAGAATAGCAGGGCATCTCTTCACAAGCTTGTCCCTGATCTATAGCTGAGGGCAAACACTTGTGTGCTTGTGGCAGAGTGTGTGTCTTTCCTGGAAGCGTTTGGGAGTTTTGCTCAGACGCGTGTTTCCTCAAGTTCAAGAATCAAGATCTAGGATACCTGCAGACAGGTGCCTGTTTGTGTGGACACAGTCTGTTTGAAACTGTGTTCCTCAGCGCCCGCTCTTTCTCCCCGTCGCTCCACACGCCTGGGAGTCCCTTTCTTTCTCTCCACAAGCACGTGTGTTGACTTCGTCGCACATGTGCATCTGCACAAGCGTTGAGCTCAGCAGAGCGTGTCTCTTGACACTTGATGTGCGTTGGCTGTGTCTGCGTGCTCCAGTGAAGAGAGAAACGGGAAATCATTTTGGTAGAGGCAACAAAGCAAAAGCGAGGCAGGATTGACATCTGCTCAACAGAGACGGATTCCCTGCGCTGACACAGTTCACAGTTACACGAGAAGCAATCTGAGCGGTCCATCGACCGGAGACGTGTTTCCCAAGAGGTCGTTTAGCGAGTGAACAGCAGTGTGCGCGGCTTTCAGGAGTGTGCCTGGAAAGTGCCAGAATCACCAGAGCATCTGTGCAAAAGCTGCTGCCTCTGTGACCGCATTGAGGCACGTTCCCGTGTCTGCGAGTACATAGACGGCTCTTCGCGTTCACTCCGAGGGAAACGGTCCGCTATTGCTTCTGTGCGTACAGACGCGATTCCCTTGTCTCTTGCGAACACAGGGAACTCTGTGCATCCAAATCTACAGGCTAAGGACGCGTCTGCATATGTTTTGGTGAACAATCGAGTGTGCGTGTTCTGACAGCTGCCTCTATGCAGACGTCTCCACAGAGCCACTTCTGAATGCCCCGCAGCCCAGGACTGAATGGATACACTAACAAGTGCACCGGTGTGAGCAACCACATATGCAGAAGGACGTCTTTCATCTCACAGAAGCGCGAACGTCTTGGCGTTCAAGCACATGGCAGAAACAAGGTGTGAACAGATGAGCTGCTGCTATTTTCTCCGTTCGGCATGCTTGGTTGTAGCTCTCTTGCCGGTCGCCGGCTTAGCGGCTTGCTTTGCGCGACTAGGTCTGCGGAGAGAAGGAGATAGCGCCGGAAACCTTGCCTTTTGCCTTCTTCGGCGCTGGAACCTGGTTGCTGCGCCTTCTCTTTGTCCATGTGCACACACACGATTCCTCAGCGAAAACCATGCAGAAACCTTTCCACGAGCACCCAGGGATGTGCACCCAGCACCACGTGCACGCACACGCAGCTAGAGAAAAGCACCTACCTTTTCACACACTGATGCCTAAGCAAACGCGTGGCCACACACACGCACACATCCGCAAGCGCGCCTACTCCCATCTCTTGAGGGAAAGACGGACGAGCAACGTCCTGACAGGCTTGAAAGGAAAAACGTCCGTTGATGGTTGGCGTACTGCACGCCCGCCTACGGGGCTGCAGGGGAATCCACATTTGGAAGGTACCTGAAGATGTGTGCCTGTTCTTGGAGCTCCGCTAGTAGGGTAGCAAAGACACTCGTAGACAGTACTGAATGCTGCTCCGTGCTACTTCTCCTCCGCTGGCAAATGCTTCACAGTCGCCTTAGGAAAGACGTTTAACAATCGATCTCCAAGAGGAACGAAACACATGATGCCATAAGGCGAAAGAATAGCAGGGCATCTCTTCACAAGCTTGTCCCTGATCTATAGCTGAGGGCAAACACTTGTGTGCTTGTGGCAGAGCGTGTGTCTTTCCTGGAAGCGTTTGGGAGTTTTGCTCAGACGCGTGTTTCCTCAAGTTCAAGAATCAAGATCTAGGATACCTGCAGACAGGTGCCTGTTTGTGTGGAGACAGTCTGTTTGAAACTGTGTTCCTCAGCGCCCGCTCTTTCTCCCCGTCGCTCCACACGCCTGGGAGTCCCTTTCTTTCTCTCCACAAGCACGTGTGTTGACTTCGTCGCACATGTGCATCTGCACAAGCGTTGAGCTCAGCAGAGCGTGTCTCTTGACACTTGATGTGCGTTGGCTGTGTCTGCCTGCTCCAGTGAAGAGAGAAACGGGAAATCATCTTGGTAGAGGCAACAAAGCAAAAGCGAGGCAGGATTGACATCTGCTCAACAGAGACGGATTCCCTGCGCTGACACAGTTCACAGTTACACGAGAAGCAATCTGAGCAGTCCATCGACCGGAGATGTGTTTCCCAAGAGGTCGTTTAGCGAGTGAACAGCAGTGTGTGCGACTTTCAGGAGTGTGCCTGGAAAGTGCCAGAATCACCAGAGCATCTGTGCAAAAGCTGCTGCCTCTGTGACCGCATTGAGGCACGTTCCCGTGCCTGCGAGTACATAGACGGCTCTTCGCGTTCACTCCGAGGGAAACGGTCCGCTATTGCTTCTGTGCGTACAGACGCGATTCCCTTGTCTCTTGCGAACACAGGGAACTCTGTGCATCCAAATCTACAGGCTAAGGACGCGTCTGCATATGTTTTGGTGAACAATCGAGTGTGCGTGTTCTGACAGCTGCCTCTATGCAGACGTCTCCACAGAGCCACTTCTGAATGCCCCGCAGCCCAGGACTGAATGGATACACTAACAAGTGCACCGGTGTGAGCAACCACATATGCAGAAGGACGTCTTTCATCTCACAGAAGCGCGAATGTCTTGGCGTTCAAGCACATGGCAGAAACAAGGTGTGAACAGATGAGCTGCTGCTATTTTCTCCGTTCGGCATGCTTCGTTGTAGCTCTCTTGCCGGTCGCCGGCTTAGCGGCTTGCTTTGCGCGACTAGGTCTGCGGAGAGAAGGAGATAGCGCCGGAAACCTTGCCTTTTGCCTTCTTCGGCGCTGGAACCTGGTTGCTGCGCCTTCTCTTTGTCCATGTGCACACACACGATTCCTCAGCGAAAACCATGCAGAAACCTTTCCACGAGCACCCAGGGATGTGCACCCAGCACCACGTGCACGCACACGCAGCTAGAGAAAAGCACCTACCTTTTCACACACTGATGCCTAAGCAAACGCGTGGCCACACACACGCACACATCCGCAAGCGCGCCTACTCCCATCTATTGAGGGAAAGACGGACGAGCAACGTCCTGACAGGCTTGAGGGGAAATACGTCCGTTGATGGTTGGCGTACTGCACGCCCGCCTACGGGGCTGCAGGGGAATCCACATTTGGAAGGTACCTGAAGATGTGTGCCTGTTCTTGGAGCTCCGCTAGTAGGGTAGCAAAGACACTCGTAGGCAGTACTGAATGCTGCTCCGTGCTACTTCTCCTCCGCTGGCAAATGCTTCACAGTCGCCCGAGGAAAGACGTTTAACAATCGATCTCCAAGAGGAACGAAACACATGATGCCATAAGGCGAAAGAATAGCAGGGCATCTCTTCACAAGCTTGTCCCTGATCTATAGCTGAGGGCAAACACTTGTGTGCTTGTGGCAGAGCGTGTGTCTTTCCTGGAAGCGTTTGGGAGTTTTGCTCAGACGCGTGTTTCCTCAAGTTCAAGAATCAAGATCTAGGATACCTGCAGACAGGTGCCTGTTTGTGTGGAGACAGTCTGTTTGAAACTGTGTTCCTCAGCGCCCGCTCTTTCTCCCCGTCGCTCCACACGCCTGGGAGTCCCTTTCTTTCTCTCCACAAGCACGTGTGTTGACTTCGTCGCACATGTGCATCTGCACAAGCGTTGAGCTCAGCAGAGCGTGTCTCTTGACACTTGATGTGCGTTGGCTGTGTCTGCGTGCTCCAGTGAAGAGAGAAACGGGAAATCCTCTTGGTAGAGGCAACAAAGCAAAAGCGAGGCAGGATTGACATCTGCTCAACAGAGACGGATTCCCTGCGCTGACACAGTTCACAGTTACACGAGAAGCAATCTGAGCGGTCCATCGACCGGAGACGTGTTTCCCAAGAGGTCGTTTAGCGAGTGAACAGCAGTGTGCGCGACTTTCAGGAGTGTGCCTGGAAAGTGCCAGAATCACCAGAGCATCTGTGCAAAAGCTGCTGCCTCTGTGACCGCATTGAGGCACGTTCCCGTGCCTGCGAGTACATAGACGGCTCTTCGCGTTCACTCCGAGGGAAACGGTCCGCTATTGCTTCTGTGCGTACAGACGCGATTCCCTTGTCTCTTGCGAACACAGGGAACTCTGTGCATCCAAATCTACAGGCTAAGGACGCGTCTGCATATGTTTTGGTGAACAATCGAGTGTGCGTGTTCTGACAGCTGCCTCTATGCAGACGTCTCCACAGAGCCACTTCTGAATGCCCCGCAGCCCAGGACTGAATGGATACACTAACAAGTGCACCGGTGTGAGCAACTACATACGCAGAAGGACGTCTTTCATCTCACAGAAGCGCGAACGTCTTGGCGTTCAAGCACATGGCAGAAACAAGGTGTGAACAGATGAGCTGCTGCTATTTTCTCCGTTCGGCATGCTTCGTTGTAGCTCTCTTGCCGGTCGCCGGCTTAGCGGCTTGCTTTGCGCGACTAGGTCTGCGGAGAGAAGGAGATAGCGCCGGAAACCTTGCCTTTTGCCTTCTTCGGCGCTGGAACCTGGTTGCTGCGCCTTCTCTTTGTCCATGTGCACACACACGATTCCTCAGCGAAAACCATGCAGAAACCTTTCCACGAGCACCCAGGGATGTGCACCCAGCACCACGTGCACGCACACGCAGCTAGAGAAAAGCACCTACCTTTTCACACACTGATGCCTAAGCAAACGCGTGGCCACACACACGCACACATCCGCAAGCGCGCCTACTCCCATCTATTGAGGGAAAGACGGACGAGCAACGTCCTGACAGGCTTGAGGGGAAATACGTCCGTTGATGGTTGGCGTACTGCACGCCCGCCTACGGGGCTGCAGGGGAATCCACATTTGGAAGGTACCTGAAGATGTGTGCCTGTTCTTGGAGCTCCGCTAGTAGGGTAGCAAAGACACTCGTAGGCAGTACTGAATGCTGCTCCGTGCTACTTCTCCTCCGCTGGCAAATGCTTCACAGTCGCCCTAGGAAAGACGTTTAACAATCGATCTCCAAGAGGAACGAAACACATGATGCCATAAGGCGAAAGAATAGCAGGGCATCTCTTCACAAGCTTGTCCCTGATCTATAGCTGAGGGCAAACACTTGTGTGCTTGTGGCAGAGCGTGTGTCTTTCCTGGAAGCGTTTGGGAGTTTTGCTCAGACGCGTGTTTCCTCAAGTTCAAGAATCAAGATCTAGGATACCTGCAGACAGGTGCCTGTTTGTGTGGAGACAGTCTGTTTGAAACTGTGTTCCTCAGCGCCCGCTCTTTCTCCCCGTCGCTCCACACGCCTGGGAGTCCCTTTCTTTCTCTCCACAAGCACGTGTGTTGACTTCGTCGCACATGTGCATCTGCACAAGCGTTGAGCTCAGCAGAGCGTGTCTCTTGACACTTGATGTGCGTTGGCTGTGTCTGCGTGCTCCAGTGAAGAGAGAAACGGGAAATCATCTTGGTAGAGGCAACAAAGCAAAAGCGAGGCAGGATTGACATCTGCTCAACAGAGACGGATTCCCTGCGCTGACACAGTTCACAGTTACACGAGAAGCAATCTGAGCGGTCCATCGACCGGAGACGTGTTTCCCAAGAGGTCGTTTAGCGAGTGAACAGCAGTGTGCGCGACTTTCAGGAGTGTGCCTGGAAAGTGCCAGAATCACCAGAGCATCTGTGCAAAAGCTGCTGCCTCTGTGACCGCATTGAGGCACGTTCCCGTGTCTGCGAGTACATAGACGGCTCTTCGCGTTCACTCCGAGGGAAACGGTCCGCTATTGCTTCTGTGCGTACAGACGCGATTCCCTTGTCTCTTGCGAACACAGGGAACTCTGTGCATCCAAATCTACAGGCTAAGGACGCGTCTGCATATGTTTTGGTGAACAATCGAGTGTGCGTGTTCTGACAGCTGCCTCTATGCAGACGTCTCCACAGAGCCACTTCTGAATGCCCCGCAGCCCAGGACTGAATGGATACACTAACAAGTGCACCGGTGTGAGCAACTACATACGCAGAAGGACGTCTTTCATCTCACAGAAGCGCGAACGTCTTGGCGTTCAAGCACATGGCAGAAACAAGGTGTGAACAGATGAGCTGCTGCTATTTTCTCCGTTCGGCATGCTTCGTTGTAGCTCTCTTGCCGGTCGCCGGCTTAGCGGCTTGCTTTGCGCGACTAGGTCTGCGGAGAGAAGGAGATAGCGCCGGAAACCTTGCCTTTTGCCTTCTTCGGCGCTGGAACCTGGTTGCTGCGCCTTCTCTTTGTCCATGTGCACACACACGATTCCTCAGCGAAAACCATGCAGAAACCTTTCCACGAGCACCCAGGGATGTGCACCCAGCACCACGTGCACGCACACGCAGCTAGAGAAAAGCACCTACCTTTTCACACACTGATGCCTAAGCAAACGCGTGGCCACACACACGCACACATCCGCAAGCGCGCCTACTCCCATCTATTGAGGGAAAGACGGACGAGCAACGTCCTGACAGGCTTGAGGGGAAATACGTCCGTTGATGGTTGGCGTACTGCACGCCCGCCTACGGGGCTGCAGGGGAATCCACATTTGGAAGGTACCTGAAGATGTGTGCCTGTTCTTGGAGCTCCGCTAGTAGGGTAGCAAAGACACTCGTAGGCAGTACTGAATGCTGCTCCGTGCTACTTCTCCTCCGCTGGCAAATGCTTCACAGTCGCCCTAGGAAAGACGTTTAACAATCGATCTCCAAGAGGAACGAAACACATGATGCCATAAGGCGAAAGAATAGCAGGGCATCTCTTCACAAGCTTGTCCCTGATCTATAGCTGAGGGCAAACACTTGTGTGCTTGTGGCAGAGCGTGTGTCTTTCCTGGAAGCGTTTGGGAGTTTTGCTCAGACGCGTGTTTCCTCAAGTTCAAGAATCAAGATCTAGGATACCTGCAGACAGGTGCCTGTTTGTGTGGAGACAGTCTGTTTGAAACTGTGTTCCTCAGCGCCCGCTCTTTCTCCCCGTCGCTCCACACGCCTGGGAGTCCCTTTCTTTCTCTCCACAAGCACGTGTGTTGACTTCGTCGCACATGTGCATCTGCACAAGCGTTGAGCTCAGCAGAGCGTGTCTCTTGACACTTGATGTGCGTTGGCTGTGTCTGCCTGCTCCAGTGAAGAGAGAAACGGGAAATCATCTTGGTAGAGGCAACAAAGCAAAAGCGAGGCAGGATTGACATCTGCTCAACAGAGACGGATTCCCTGCGCTGACACAGTTCACAGTTACACGAGAAGCAATCTGAGCGGTCCATCGACCGGAGACGTGTTTCCCAAGAGGTCGTTTAGCGAGTGAACAGCAGTGTGCGCGACTTTCAGGAGTGTGCCTGGAAAGTGCCAGAATCACCAGAGCATCTGTGCAAAAGCTGCTGCCTCTGTGACCGCATTGAGGCACGTTCCCGTGTCTGCGAGTACATAGACGGCTCTTCGCGTTCACTCCGAGGGAAACGGTCCGCTATTGCTTCTGTGCGTACAGACGCGATTCCCTTGTCTCTTGCGAACACAGGGAACTCTGTGCATCCAAATCTACAGGCTAAGGACGCGTCTGCATATGTTTTGGTGAACAATCGAGTGTGCGTGTTCTGACAGCTGCCTCTATGCAGACGTCTCCACAGAGCCACTTCTGAATGCCCCGCAGCCCAGGACTGAATGGATACACTAACAAGTGCACCGGTGTGAGCAACCACATACGCAGAAGGACGTCCTTCATCTCACAGAAGCGCGAACGTCTTGGCGTTCAAGCACATGGCAGAAACAAGGTGTGAACAGATGAGCTGCTGCTATTTTCTCCGTTCGGCATGCTTGGTTGTAGCTCTCTTGCCGGTCGCCGGCTTAGCGGCTTGCTTTGCGCGACTAGGTCTGCGGAGAGAAGGAGATAGCGCCGGAAACCTTGCCTTTTGCCTTCTTCGGCGCTGGAACCTGGTTGCTGCGCCTTCTCTTTGTCCATGTGCACACACACGATTCCTCAGCGAAAACCATGCAGAAACCTTTCCACGAGCACCCAGGGATGTGCACCCAGCACCACGTGCACGCACACGCAGCTAGAGAAAAGCACCTACCTTTTCACACACTGATGCCTAAGCAAACGCGTGGCCACACACACGCACACATCCGCAAGCGCGCCTACTCCCATCTATTGAGGGAAAGACGGACGAGCAACGTCCTGACAGGCTTGAGGGGAAAAACGTCCGTTGATGGTTGGCGTACTGCACGCCCGCCTACGGGGCTGCAGGGGAATCCACATTTGGAAGGTACCTGAAGATGTGTGCCTGTTCTTGGAGCTCCGCTAGTAGGGTAGCAAAGACACTCGTAGGCAGTACTGAATGCTGCTCCGTGCTACTTCTCCTCCGCTGGCAAATGCTTCACAGTCGCCCGAGGAAAGACGTTTAACAATCGATCTCCAAGAGGAACGAAACACATGATGCCATAAGGCGAAAGAATAGCAGGGCATCTCTTCACAAGCTTGTCCCTGATCTATAGCTGAGGGCAAACACTTGTGTGCTTGTGGCAGAGCGTGTGTCTTTCCTGGAAGCGTTTGGGAGTTTTGCTCAGACGCGTGTTTCCTCAAGTTCAAGAATCAAGATCTAGGATACCTGCAGACAGGTGCCTGTTTGTGTGGAGACAGTCTGTTTGAAACTGTGTTCCTCAGCGCCCGCTCTTTCTCCCCGTCGCTCCACACGCCTGGGAGTCCCTTTCTTTCTCTCCACAAGCACGTGTGTTGACTTCGTCGCACATGTGCATCTGCACAAGCGTTGAGCTCAGCAGAGCGTGTCTCTTGACACTTGATGTGCGTTGGCTGTGTCTGCCTGCTCCAGTGAAGAGAGAAACGGGAAATCATCTTGGTAGAGGCAACAAAGCAAAAGCGAGGCAGGATTGACATCTGCTCAACAGAGACGGATTCCCTGCGCTGACACAGTTCACAGTTACACGAGAAGCAATCTGAGCGGTCCATCGACCGGAGACGTGTTTCCCAAGAGGTCGTTTAGCGAGTGAACAGCAGTGTGCGCGACTTTCAGGAGTGTGCCTGGAAAGTGCCAGAATCACCAGAGCATCTGTGCAAAAGCTGCTGCCTCTGTGACCGCATTGAGGCACGTTCCCGTGTCTGCGAGTACATAGACGGCTCTTCGCGTTCACTCCGAGGGAAACGGTCCGCTATTGCTTCTGTGCGTACAGACGCGATTCCCTTGTCTCTTGCGAACACAGGGAACTCTGTGCATCCAAATCTACAGGCTAAGGACGCGTCTGCATATGTTTTGGTGAACAATCGAGTGTGCGTGTTCTGACAGCTGCCTCTATGCAGACGTCTCCACAGAGCCACTTCTGAATGCCCCGCAGCCCAGGACTGAAGGGATACACTAACAAGTGCACCGGTGTGAGCAAGCACATATGCAGAAGGACGTCTTTCATCTCACAGAAGCGCGAACGTCTTGGCGTTCAAGCACATGGCAGAAACAAGGTGTGAACAGATGAGCTGCTGCTATTTTCTCCGTTCGGCATGCTTCGTTGTAGCTCTCTTGCCGGTCGCCGGCTTAGCGGCTTGCTTTGCGCGACTAGGTCTGCGGAGAGAAGGAGATAGCGCCGGAAACCTTGCCTTTTGCCTTCTTCGGCGCTGGAACCTGGTTGCTGCGCCTTCTCTTTGTCCATGTGCACACACACGATTCCTCAGCGAAAACCATGCAGAAACCTTTCCACGAGCACCCAGGGATGTGCACCCAGCACCACGTGCACGCACACGCAGCTAGAGAAAAGCACCTACCTTTTCACACACTGATGCCTAAGCAAACGCGTGGCCACACACACGCACACATCCGCAAGCGCGCCTACTCCCATCTATTGAGGGAAAGACGGACGAGCAACGTCCTGACAGGCTTGAGGGGAAAAACGTCCGTTGATGGTTGGCGTACTGCACGCCCGCCTACGGGGCTGCAGGGGAATCCACATTTGGAAGGTACCTGAAGATGTGTGCCTGTTCTTGGAGCTCCGCTAGTAGGGTAGCAAAGACACTCGTAGGCAGTACTGAATGCTGCTCCGTGCTACTTCTCCTCCGCTGGCAAATGCTTCACAGTCGCCCGAGGAAAGACGTTTAACAATCGATCTCCAAGAGGAACGAAACACATGATGCCATAAGGCGAAAGAATAGCAGGGCATCTCTTCACAAGCTTGTCCCTGATCTATAGCTGAGGGCAAACACTTGTGTGCTTGTGGCAGAGCGTGTGTCTTTCCTGGAAGCGTTTGGGAGTTTTGCTCAGACGCGTGTTTCCTCAAGTTCAAGAATCAAGATCTAGGATACCTGCAGACAGGTGCCTGTTTGTGTGGAGACAGTCTGTTTGAAACTGTGTTCCTCAGCGCCCGCTCTTTCTCCCCGTCGCTCCACACGCCTGGGAGTCCCTTTCTTTCTCTCCACAAGCACGTGTGTTGACTTCGTCGCACATGTGCATCTGCACAAGCGTTGAGCTCAGCAGAGCGTGTCTCTTGACACTTGATGTGCGTTGGCTGTGTCTGCCTGCTCCAGTGAAGAGAGAAACGGGAAATCATCTTGGTAGAGGCAACAAAGCAAAAGCGAGGCAGGATTGACATCTGCTCAACAGAGACGGTTTCCCTGCGCTGACACAGTTCACAGTTACACGAGAAGCAATCTGAGCGGTCCATCGACCGGAGACGTGTTTCCCAAGAGGTCGTTTAGCGAGTGAACAGCAGTGTGCACGACTTTCAGGAGTGTGCCTGGAAAGTGCCAGAATCACCAGAGCATCTGTGCAAAAGCTGCTGCCTCTGTGACCGCATTGAGGCACGTTCCCGTGTCTGCGAGTACATAGACGGCTCTTCGCGTTCACTCCGAGGGAAACGGTCCGCTATTGCTTCTGTGCGTACAGACGCGATTCCCTTGTCTCTTGCGAACACAGGGAACTCTGTGCATCCAAATCTACAGGCTAAGGACGCGTCTGCATATGTTTTGGTGAACAATCGAGTGTGCGTGTTCTGACAGCTGCCTCTATGCAGACGTCTCCACAGAGCCACTTCTGAATGCCCCGCAGCCCAGGACTGAATGGATACACTAACAAGTGCACCGGTGTGAGCAACCACATACGCAGAAGGACGTCTTTCATCTCACAGAAGCGCGAACGTCTTGGCGTTCAAGCACATGGCAGAAACAAGGTGTGAACAGATGAGCTGCTGCTATTTTCTCCGTTCGGCATGCTTCGTTGTAGCTCTCTTGCCGGTCGCCGGCTTAGCGGCTTGCTTTGCGCGACTAGGTCTGCGGAGAGAAGGAGATAGCGCCGGAAACCTTGCCTTTTGCCTTCTTCGGCGCTGGAACCTGGTTGCTGCGCCTTCTCTTTGTCCATGTGCACACACACGATTCCTCAGCGAAAACCATGCAGAAACCTTTCCACGAGCACCCAGGGATGTGCACCCAGCACCACGTGCACGCACACGCAGCTAGAGAAAAGCACCTACCTTTTCACACACTGATGCCTAAGCAAACGCGTGGCCACACACACGCACACATCCGCAAGCGCGCCTACTCCCATCTATTGAGGGAAAGACGGACGAGCAACGTCCTGACAGGCTTGAGGGGAAAAACGTCCGTTGATGGTTGGCGTACTGCACGCCCGCCTACGGGGCTGCAGGGGAATCCACATTTGGAAGGTACCTGAAGATGTGTGCCTGTTCTTGGAGCTCCGCTAGTAGGGTAGCAAAGACACTCGTAGGCAGTACTGAATGCTGCTCCGTGCTACTTCTCCTCCGCTGGCAAATGCTTCACAGTCGCCCGAGGAAAGACGTTTAACAATCGATCTCCAAGAGGAACGAAACACATGATGCCATAAGGCGAAAGAATAGCAGGGCATCTCTTCACAAGCTTGTCCCTGATCTATAGCTGAGGGCAAACACTTGTGTGCTTGTGGGAGAGCGTGTGTCTTTCCTGGAAGCGTTTGGGAGTTTTGCTCAGACGCGTGTTTCCTCAAGTTCAAGAATCAAGATCTAGGATACCTGCAGACAGGTGCCTGTTTGTGTGGAGACAGTCTGTTTGAAACTGTGTTCCTCAGCGCCCGCTCTTTCTCCCCGTCGCTCCACACGCCTGGGAGTCCCTTTCTTTCTCTCCACAAGCACGTGTGTTGACTTGGTCGCACATGTGCATCTGCACAAGCGTTGAGCTCAGCAGAGCGTGTCTCTTGACACTTGATGTGCGTTGGCTGTGTCTGCCTGCTCCAGTGAAGAGAGAAACGGGAAATCATCTTGGTAGAGGCAACAAAGCAAAAGCGAGGCAGGATTGACATCTGCTCAACAGAGACGGATTCCCTGCGCTGACACAGTTCACAGTTACACGAGAAGCAATCTGAGCGGTCCATCGACCGGAGACGTGTTTCCCAAGAGGTCGTTTAGCGAGTGAACAGCAGTGTGCGCGACTTTCAGGAGTGTGCCTGGAAAGTGCCAGAATCACCAGAGCATCTGTGCAAAAGCTGCTGCCTCTGTGACCGCATTGAGGCACGTTCCCGTGTCTGCGAGTACATAGACGGCTCTTCGCGTTCACTCCGAGGGAAACGGTCCGCTATTGCTTCTGTGCGTACAGACGCGATTCCCTTGTCTCTTGCGAACACAGGGAACTCTGTGCATCCAAATCTACAGGCTAAGGACGCGTCTGCATATGTTTTGGTGAACAATCGAGTGTGCGTGTTCTGACAGCTGCCTCTATGCAGACGTCTCCACAGAGCCACTTCTGAATGCCCCGCAGCCCAGGACTGAATGGATACACTAACAAGTGCACCGGTGTGAGCAACCACATACGCAGAAGGACGTCTTTCATCTCACAGAAGCGCGAACGTCTTGGCGTTCAAGCACATGGCAGAAACAAGGTGTGAACAGATGAGCTGCTGCTATTTTCTCCGTTCGGCATGCTTCGTTGTAGCTCTCTTGCCGGTCGCCGGCTTAGCGGCTTGCTTTGCGCGACTAGGTCTGCGGAGAGAAGGAGATAGCGCCGGAAACCTTGCCTTTTGCCTTCTTCGGCGCTGGAACCTGGTTGCTGCGCCTTCTCTTTGTCCATGTGCACACACACGATTCCTCAGCGAAAACCATGCAGAAACCTTTCCACGAGCACCCAGGGATGTGCACCCAGCACCACGTGCACGCACACGCAGCTAGAGAAAAGCACCTACCTTTTCACACACTGATGCCTAAGCAAACGCGTGGCCACACACACGCACACATCCGCAAGCGCGCCTACTCCCATCTATTGAGGGAAAGACGGACGAGCAACGTCCTGACAGGCTTGAGGGGAAAAACGTCCGTTGATGGTTGGCGTACTGCACGCCCGCCTACGGGGCTGCAGGGGAATCCACATTTGGAAGGTACCTGAAGATGTGTGCCTGTTCTTGGAGCTCCGCTAGTAGGGTAGCAAAGACACTCGTAGGCAGTACTGAATGCTGCTCCGTGCTACTTCTCCTCCGCTGGCAAATGCTTCACAGTCGCCCTAGGAAAGACGTTTAACAATCGATCTCCAAGAGGAACGAAACACATGATGCCATAAGGCGAAAGAATAGCAGGGCATCTCTTCACAAGCTTGTCCCTGATCTATAGCTGAGGGCAAACACTTGTGTGCTTGTGGCAGAGCGTGTGTCTTTCCTGGAAGCGTTTGGGAGTTTTGCTCAGACGCGTGTTTCCTCAAGTTCAAGAATCAAGATCTAGGATACCTGCAGACAGGTGCCTGTTTGTGTGGAGACAGTCTGTTTGAAACTGTGTTCCTCAGCGCCCGCTCTTTCTCCCCGTCGCTCCACACGCCTGGGAGTCCCTTTCTTTCTCTCCACAAGCACGTGTGTTGACTTCGTCGCACATGTGCATCTGCACAAGCGTTGAGCTCAGCAGAGCGTGTCTCTTGACACTTGATGTGCGTTGGCTGTGTCTGCCTGCTCCAGTGAAGAGAGAAACGGGAAATCATCTTGGTAGAGGCAACAAAGCAAAAGCGAGGCAGGATTGACATCTGCTCAACAGAGACGGATTCCCTGCGCTGACACAGTTCACAGTTACACGAGAAGCAATCTGAGCGGTCCATCGACCGGAGACGTGTTTCCCAAGAGGTCGTTTAGCGAGTGAACAGCAGTGTGCGCGACTTTCAGGAGTGTGCCTGGAAAGTGCCAGAATCACCAGAGCATCTGTGCAAAAGCTGCTGCCTCTGTGACCGCATTGAGGCACGTTCCCGTGTCTGCGAGTACATAGACGGCTCTTCGCGTTCACTCCGAGGGAAACGGTCCGCTATTGCTTCTGTGCGTACAGACGCGATTCCCTTGTCTCTTGCGAACACAGGGAACTCTGTGCATCCAAATCTACAGGCTAAGGACGCGTCTGCATATGTTTTGGTGAACAATCGAGTGTGCGTGTTCTGACAGCTGCCTCTATGCAGACGTCTCCACAGAGCCACTTCTGAATGCCCCGCAGCCCAGGACTGAATGGATACACTAACAAGTGCACCGGTGTGAGCAACCACATATGCAGAAGGACGTCTTTCATCTCACAGAAGCGCGAACGTCTTGGCGTTCAAGCACATGGCAGAAACAAGGTGTGAACAGATGAGCTGCTGCTATTTTCTCCGTTCGGCATGCTTCGTTGTAGCTCTCTTGCCGGTCGCCGGCTTAGCGGCTTGCTTTGCGCGACTAGGTCTGCGGAGAGAAGGAGATAGCGCCGGAAACCTTGCCTTTTGCCTTCTTCGGCGCTGGAACCTGGTTGCTGCGCCTTCTCTTTGTCCATGTGCACACACACGATTCCTCAGCGAAAACCATGCAGAAACCTTTCCACGAGCACCCAGGGATGTGCACCCAGCACCACGTGCACGCACACGCAGCTAGAGAAAAGCACCTACCTTTTCACACACTGATGCCTAAGCAAACGCGTGGCCACACACACGCACACATCCGCAAGCGCGCCTACTCCCATCTATTGAGGGAAAGACGGACGAGCAACGTCCTGACAGGCTTGAGGGGAAAAACGTCCGTTGATGGTTGGCGTACTGCACGCCCGCCTACGGGGCTGCAGGGGAATCCACATTTGGAAGGTACCTGAAGATGTGTGCCTGTTCTTGGAGCTCCGCTAGTAGGGTAGCAAAGACACTCGTAGGCAGTACTGAATGCTGCTCCGTGCTACTTCTCCTCCGCTGGCAAATGCTTCACAGTCGCCCTAGGAAAGACGTTTAACAATCGATCTCCAAGAGGAACGAAACACATGATGCCATAAGGCGAAAGAATAGCAGGGCATCTCTTCACAAGCTTGTCCCTGATCTATAGCTGAGGGCAAACACTTGTGTGCTTGTGGCAGAGCGTGTGTCTTTCCTGGAAGCGTTTGGGAGTTTTGCTCAGACGCGTGTTTCCTCAAGTTCAAGAATCAAGATCTAGGATACCTGCAGACAGGTGCCTGTTTGTGTGGAGACAGTCTGTTTGAAACTGTGTTCCTCAGCGCCCGCTCTTTCTCCCCGTCGCTCCACACGCCTGGGAGTCCCTTTCTTTCTCTCCACAAGCACGTGTGTTGACTTCGTCGCACATGTGCATCTGCACAAGCGTTGAGCTCAGCAGAGCGTGTCTCTTGACACTTGATGTGCGTTGGCTGTGTCTGCGTGCTCCAGTGAAGAGAGAAACGGGAAATCATCTTGGTAGAGGCAACAAAGCAAAAGCGAGGCAGGATTGACATCTGCTCAACAGAGACGGATTCCCTGCGCTGACACAGTTCACAGTTACACGAGAAGCAATCTGAGCGGTCCATCGACCGGACACGTGTTTCCCAAGAGGTCGTTTAGCGAGTGAACAGCAGTGTGCGCGACTTTCAGGAGTGTGCCTGGAAAGTGCCAGAATCACCAGAGCATCTGTGCAAAAGCTGCTGCCTCTGTGACCGCATTGAGGCACGTTCCCGTGTCTGCGAGTACATAGACGGCTCTTCGCGTTCACTCCGAGGGAAACGGTCCGCTATTGCTTCTGTGCGTACAGACGCGATTCCCTTGTCTCTTGCGAACACAGGGAACTCTGTGCATCCAAATCTACAGGCTAAGGACGCGTCTGCATATGTTTTGGTGAACAATCGAGTGTGCGTGTTCTGACAGCTGCCTCTATGCAGACGTCTCCACAGAGCCACTTCTGAATGCCCCGCAGCCCAGGACTGAATGGATACACTAACAAGTGCACCGGTGTGAGCAACCACATACGCAGAAGGACGTCTTTCATCTCACAGAAGCGCGAACGTCTTGGCGTTCAAGCACATGGCAGAAACAAGGTGTGAACAGATGAGCTGCTGCTATTTTCTCCGTTCGGCATGCTTCGTTGTAGCTCTCTTGCCGGTCGCCGGCTTAGCGGCTTGCTTTGCGCGACTAGGTCTGCGGAGAGAAGGAGATAGCGCCGGAAACCTTGCCTTTTGCCTTCTTCGGCGCTGGAACCTGGTTGCTGCGCCTTCTCTTTGTCCATGTGCACACACACGATTCCTCAGCGAAAACCATGCAGAAACCTTTCCACGAGCACCCAGGGATGTGCACCCAGCACCACGTGCACGCACACGCAGCTAGAGAAAAGCACCTACCTTTTCACACACTGATGCCTAAGCAAACGCGTGGCCACACACACGCACACATCCGCAAGCGCGCCTACTCCCATCTATTGAGGGAAAGACGGACGAGCAACGTCCTGACAGGCTTGAGGGGAAAAACGTCCGTTGATGGTTGGCGTACTGCACGCCCGCCTACGGGGCTGCAGGGGAATCCACATTTGGAAGGTACCTGAAGATGTGTGCCTGTTCTTGGAGCTCCGCTAGTAGGGTAGCAAAGACACTCGTAGGCAGTACTGAATGCTGCTCCGTGCTACTTCTCCTCCGCTGGCAAATGCTTCACAGTCGCCCTAGGAAAGACGTTTAACAATCGATCTCCAAGAGGAACGAAACACATGATGCCATAAGGCGAAAGAATAGCAGGGCATCTCTTCACAAGCTTGTCCCTGATCTATAGCTGAGGGCAAACACTTGTGTGCTTGTGGCAGAGCGTGTGTCTTTCCTGGAAGCGTTTGGGAGTTTTGCTCAGACGCGTGTTTCCTCAAGTTCAAGAATCAAGATCTAGGATACCTGCAGACAGGTGCCTGTTTGTGTGGAGACAGTCTGTTTGAAACTGTGTTCCTCAGCGCCCGCTCTTTCTCCCCGTCGCTCCACACGCCTGGGAGTCCCTTTCTTTCTCTCCACAAGCACGTGTGTTGACTTCGTCGCACATGTGCATCTGCACAAGCGTTGAGCTCAGCAGAGCGTGTCTCTTGACACTTGATGTGCGTTGGCTGTGTCTGCGTGCTCCAGTGAAGAGAGAAACGGGAAATCATCTTGGTAGAGGCAACAAAGCAAAAGCGAGGCAGGATTGACATCTGCTCAACAGAGACGGATTCCCTGCGCTGACACAGTTCACAGTTACACGAGAAGCAATCTGAGCGGTCCATCGACCGGAGACGTGTTTCCCAAGAGGTCGTTTAGCGAGTGAACAGCAGTGTGCGCGACTTTCAGGAGTGTGCCTGGAAAGTGCCAGAATCACCAGAGCATCTGTGCAAAAGCTGCTGCCTCTGTGACCGCATTGAGGCACGTTCCCGTGTCTGCGAGTACATAGACGGCTCTTCGCGTTCACTCCGAGGGAAACGGTCCGCTATTGCTTCTGTGCGTACAGACGCGATTCCCTTGTCTCTTGCGAACACAGGGAACTCTGTGCATCCAAATCTACAGGCTAAGGACGCGTCTGCATATGTTTTGGTGAACAATCGAGTGTGCGTGTTCTGACAGCTGCCTCTATGCAGACGTCTCCACAGAGCCACTTCTGAATGCCCCGCAGCCCAGGACTGAATGGATACACTAACAAGTGCACCGGTGTGAGCAACCACATACGCAGAAGGACGTCTTTCATCTCACAGAAGCGCGAACGTCTTGGCGTTCAAGCACATGGCAGAAACAAGGTGTGAACAGATGAGCTGCTGCTATTTTCTCCGTTCGGCATGCTTCGTTGTAGCTCTCTTGCCGGTCGCCGGCTTAGCGGCTTGCTTTGCGCGACTAGGTCTGCGGAGAGAAGGAGATAGCGCCGGAAACCTTGCCTTTTGCCTTCTTCGGCGCTGGAACCTGGTTGCTGCGCCTTCTCTTTGTCCATGTGCACACACACGATTCCTCAGCGAAAACCATGCAGAAACCTTTCCACGAGCACCCAGGGATGTGCACCCAGCACCACGTGCACGCACACGCAGCTAGAGAAAAGCACCTACCTTTTCACACACTGATGCCTAAGCAAACGCGTGGCCACACACACGCACACATCCGCAAGCGCGCCTACTCCCATCTATTGAGGGAAAGACGGACGAGCAACGTCCTGACAGGCTTGAGGGGAAATACGTCCGTTGATGGTTGGCGTACTGCACGCCCGCCTACGGGGCTGCAGGGGAATCCACATTTGGAAGGTACCTGAAGATGTGTGCCTGTTCTTGGAGCTCCGCTAGTAGGGTAGCAAAGACACTCGTAGGCAGTACTGAATGCTGCTCCGTGCTACTTCTCCTCCGCTGGCAAATGCTTCACAGTCGCCCTAGGAAAGACGTTTAACAATCGATCTCCAAGAGGAACGAAACACATGATGCCATAAGGCGAAAGAATAGCAGGGCATCTCTTCACAAGCTTGTCCCTGATCTATAGCTGAGGGCAAACACTTGTGTGCTTGTGGCAGAGCGTGTGTCTTTCCTGGAAGCGTTTGGGAGTTTTGCTCAGACGCGTGTTTCCTCAAGTTCAAGAATCAAGATCTAGGATACCTGCAGACAGGTGCCTGTTTGTGTGGAGACAGTCTGTTTGAAACTGTGTTCCTCAGCGCCCGCTCTTTCTCCCCGTCGCTCCACACGCCTGGGAGTCCCTTTCTTTCTCTCCACAAGCACGTGTGTTGACTTCGTCGCACATGTGCATCTGCACAAGCGTTGAGCTCAGCAGAGCGTGTCTCTTGACACTTGATGTGCGTTGGCTGTGTCTGCGTGCTCCAGTGAAGAGAGAAACGGGAAATCATCTTGGTAGAGGCAACAAAGCAAAAGCGAGGCAGGATTGACATCTGCTCAACAGAGACGGATTCCCTGCGCTGACACAGTTCACAGTTACACGAGAAGCAATCTGAGCGGTCCATCGACCGGAGACGTGTTTCCCAAGAGGTCGTTTAGCGAGTGAACAGCAGTGTGCGCGACTTTCAGGAGTGTGCCTGGAAAGTGCCAGAATCACCAGAGCATCTGTGCAAAAGCTGCTGCCTCTGTGACCGCATTGAGGCACGTTCCCGTGTCTGCGAGTACATAGACGGCTCTTCGCGTTCACTCCGAGGGAAACGGTCCGCTATTGCTTCTGTGCGTACAGACGCGATTCCCTTGTCTCTTGCGAACACAGGGAACTCTGTGCATCCAAATCTACAGGCTAAGGACGCGTCTGCATATGTTTTGGTGAACAATCGAGTGTGCGTGTTCTGACAGCTGCCTCTATGCAGACGTCTCCACAGAGCCACTTCTGAATGCCCCGCAGCCCAGGACTGAATGGATACACTAACAAGTGCACCGGTGTGAGCAACCACATACGCAGAAGGACGTCTTTCATCTCACAGAAGCGCGAACGTCTTGGCGTTCAAGCACATGGCAGAAACAAGGTGTGAACAGATGAGCTGCTGCTATTTTCTCCGTTCGGCATGCTTCGTTGTAGCTCTCTTGCCGGTCGCCGGCTTAGCGGCTTGCTTTGCGCGACTAGGTCTGCGGAGAGAAGGAGATAGCGCCGGAAACCTTGCCTTTTGCCTTCTTCGGCGCTGGAACCTGGTTGCTGCGCCTTCTCTTTGTCCATGTGCACACACACGATTCCTCAGCGAAAACCATGCAGAAACCTTTCCACGAGCACCCAGGGATGTGCACCCAGCACCACGTGCACGCACACGCAGCTAGAGAAAAGCACCTACCTTTTCACACACTGATGCCTAAGCAAACGCGTGGCCACACACACGCACACATCCGCAAGCGCGCCTACTCCCATCTATTGAGGGAAAGACGGACGAGCAACGTCCTGACAGGCTTGAGGGGAAATACGTCCGTTGATGGTTGGCGTACTGCACGCCCGCCTACGGGGCTGCAGGGGAATCCACATTTGGAAGGTACCTGAAGATGTGTGCCTGTTCTTGGAGCTCCGCTAGTAGGGTAGCAAAGACACTCGTAGGCAGTACTGAATGCTGCTCCGTGCTACTTCTCCTCCGCTGGCAAATGCTTCACAGTCGCCCTAGGAAAGACGTTTAACAATCGATCTCCAAGAGGAACGAAACACATGATGCCATAAGGCGAAAGAATAGCAGGGCATCTCTTCACAAGCTTGTCCCTGATCTATAGCTGAGGGCAAACACTTGTGTGCTTGTGGCAGAGCGTGTGTCTTTCCTGGAAGCGTTTGGGAGTTTTGCTCAGACGCGTGTTTCCTCAAGTTCAAGAATCAAGATCTAGGATACCTGCAGACAGGTGCCTGTTTGTGTGGAGACAGTCTGTTTGAAACTGTGTTCCTCAGCGCCCGCTCTTTCTCCCCGTCGCTCCACACGCCTGGGAGTCCCTTTCTTTCTCTCCACAAGCACGTGTGTTGACTTCGTCGCACATGTGCATCTGCACAAGCGTTGAGCTCAGCAGAGCGTGTCTCTTGACACTTGATGTGCGTTGGCTGTGTCTGCGTGCTCCAGTGAAGAGAGAAACGGGAAATCATCTTGGTAGAGGCAACAAAGCAAAAGCGAGGCAGGATTGACATCTGCTCAACAGAGACGGATTCCCTGCGCTGACACAGTTCACAGTTACACGAGAAGCAATCTGAGCGGTCCATCGACCGGACACGTGTTTCCCAAGAGGTCGTTTAGCGAGTGAACAGCAGTGTGCGCGACTTTCAGGAGTGTGCCTGGAAAGTGCCAGAATCACCAGAGCATCTGTGCAAAAGCTGCTGCCTCTGTGACCGCATTGAGGCACGTTCCCGTGTCTGCGAGTACATAGACGGCTCTTCGCGTTCACTCCGAGGGAAACGGTCCGCTATTGCTTCTGTGCGTACAGACGCGATTCCCTTGTCTCTTGCGAACACAGGGAACTCTGTGCATCCAAATCTACAGGCTAAGGACGCGTCTGCATATGTTTTGGTGAACAATCGAGTGTGCGTGTTCTGACAGCTGCCTCTATGCAGACGTCTCCACAGAGCCACTTCTGAATGCCCCGCAGCCCAGGACTGAATGGATACACTAACAAGTGCACCGGTGTGAGCAACCACATACGCAGAAGGACGTCTTTCATCTCACAGAAGCGCGAACGTCTTGGCGTTCAAGCACATGGCAGAAACAAGGTGTGAACAGATGAGCTGCTGCTATTTTCTCCGTTCGGCATGCTTCGTTGTAGCTCTCTTGCCGGTCGCCGGCTTAGCGGCTTGCTTTGCGCGACTAGGTCTGCGGAGAGAAGGAGATAGCGCCGGAAACCTTGCCTTTTGCCTTCTTCGGCGCTGGAACCTGGTTGCTGCGCCTTCTCTTTGTCCATGTGCACACACACGATTCCTCAGCGAAAACCATGCAGAAACCTTTCCACGAGCACCCAGGGATGTGCACCCAGCACCACGTGCACGCACACGCAGCTAGAGAAAAGCACCTACCTTTTCACACACTGATGCCTAAGCAAACGCGTGGCCACACACACGCACACATCCGCAAGCGCGCCTACTCCCATCTATTGAGGGAAAGACGGACGAGCAACGTCCTGACAGGCTTGAGGGGAAAAACGTCCGTTGATGGTTGGCGTACTGCACGCCCGCCTACGGGGCTGCAGGGGAATCCACATTTGGAAGGTACCTGAAGATGTGTGCCTGTTCTTGGAGCTCCGCTAGTAGGGTAGCAAAGACACTCGTAGGCAGTACTGAATGCTGCTCCGTGCTACTTCTCCTCCGCTGGCAAATGCTTCACAGTCGCCCTAGGAAAGACGTTTAACAATCGATCTCCAAGAGGAACGAAACACATGATGCCATAAGGCGAAAGAATAGCAGGGCATCTCTTCACAAGCTTGTCCCTGATCTATAGCTGAGGGCAAACACTTGTGTGCTTGTGGCAGAGCGTGTGTCTTTCCTGGAAGCGTTTGGGAGTTTTGCTCAGACGCGTGTTTCCTCAAGTTCAAGAATCAAGATCTAGGATACCTGCAGACAGGTGCCTGTTTGTGTGGAGACAGTCTGTTTGAAACTGTGTTCCTCAGCGCCCGCTCTTTCTCCCCGTCGCTCCACACGCCTGGGAGTCCCTTTCTTTCTCTCCACAAGCACGTGTGTTGACTTCGTCGCACATGTGCATCTGCACAAGCGTTGAGCTCAGCAGAGCGTGTCTCTTGACACTTGATGTGCGTTGGCTGTGTCTGCCTGCTCCAGTGAAGAGAGAAACGGGAAATCATCTTGGTAGAGGCAACAAAGCAAAAGCGAGGCAGGATTGACATCTGCTCAACAGAGACGGATTCCCTGCGCTGACACAGTTCACAGTTACACGAGAAGCAATCTGAGCGGTCTATCGACCGGAGACGTGTTTCCCAAGAGGTCGTTTAGCGAGTGAACAGCAGTGTGCGCGACTTTCAGGAGTGTGCCTGGAAAGTGCCAGAATCACCAGAGCATCTGTGCAAAAGCTGCTGCCTCTGTGACCGCATTGAGGCACGTTCCCGTGTCTGCGAGTACATAGACGGCTCTTCGGTTCACTCCGAGGGAAACGGTCCGCTATTGCTTCTGTGCGTACAGACGCGATTCCCTTGTCTCTTGCGAACACAGGGAACTCTGTGCATCCAAATCTACAGGCTAAGGACGCGTCTGCATATGTTTTGGTGAACAATCGAGTGTGCGTGTTCTGACAGCTGCCTCTATGCAGACGTCTCCACAGAGCCACTTCTGAATGCCCCGCAGCCCAGGACTGAAGGGATACACTAACAAGTGCACCGGTGTGAGCAAGCACATATGCAGAAGGACGTCTTTCATCTCACAGAAGCGCGAACGTCTTGGCGTTCAAGCACATGGCAGAAACAAGGTGTGAACAGATGAGCTGCTGCTATTTTCTCCGTTCGGCATGCTTCGTTGTAGCTCTCTTGCCGGTCGCCGGCTTAGCGGCTTGCTTTGCGCGACTAGGTCTGCGGAGAGAAGGAGATAGCGCCGGAAACCTTGCCTTTTGCCTTCTTCGGCGCTGGAACCTGGTTGCTGCGCCTTCTCTTTGTCCATGTGCACACACACGATTCCTCAGCGAAAACCATGCAGAAACCTTTCCACGAGCACCCAGGGATGTGCACCCAGCACCACGTGCACGCACACGCAGCTAGAGAAAAGCACCTACCTTTTCACACACTGATGCCTAAGCAAACGCGTGGCCACACACACGCACACATCCGCAAGCGCGCCTACTCCCATCTATTGAGGGAAAGACGGACGAGCAACGTCCTGACAGGCTTGAGGGGAAAAACGTCCGTTGATGGTTGGCGTACTGCACGCCCGCCTACGGGGCTGCAGGGGAATCCACATTTGGAAGGTACCTGAAGATGTGTGCCTGTTCTTGGAGCTCCGCTAGTAGGGTAGCAAAGACACTCGTAGGCAGTACTGAATGCTGCTCCGTGCTACTTCTCCTCCGCTGGCAAATGCTTCACAGTCGCCCTAGGAAAGACGTTTAACAATCGATCTCCAAGAGGAACGAAACACATGATGCCATAAGGCGAAAGAATAGCAGGGCATCTCTTCACAAGCTTGTCCCTGATCTATAGCTGAGGGCAAACACTTGTGTGCTTGTGGCAGAGCGTGTGTCTTTCCTGGAAGCGTTTGGGAGTTTTGCTCAGACGCGTGTTTCCTCAAGTTCAAGAATCAAGATCTAGGATACCTGCAGACAGGTGCCTGTTTGTGTGGAGACAGTCTGTTTGAAACTGTGTTCCTCAGCGCCCGCTCTTTCTCCCCGTCGCTCCACACGCCTGGGAGTCCCTTTCTTTCTCTCCACAAGCACGTGTGTTGACTTCGTCGCACATGTGCATCTGCACAAGCGTTGAGCTCAGCAGAGCGTGTCTCTTGACACTTGATGTGCGTTGGCTGTGTCTGCGTGCTCCAGTGAAGAGAGAAACGGGAAATCATCTTGGTAGAGGCAACAAAGCAAAAGCGAGGCAGGATTGACATCTGCTCAACAGAGACGGATTCCCTGCGCTGACACAGTTCACAGTTACACGAGAAGCAATCTGAGCGGTCCATCGACCGGAGACGTGTTTCCCAAGAGGTCGTTTAGCGAGTGAACAGCAGTGTGCGCGACTTTCAGGAGTGTGCCTGGAAAGTGCCAGAATCACCAGAGCATCTGTGCAAAAGCTGCTGCCTCTGTGACCGCATTGAGGCACGTTCCCGTGTCTGCGAGTACATAGACGGCTCTTCGCGTTCACTCCGAGGGAAACGGTCCGCTATTGCTTCTGTGCGTACAGACGCGATTCCCTTGTCTCTTGCGAACACAGGGAACTCTGTGCATCCAAATCTACAGGCTAAGGACGCGTCTGCATATGTTTTGGTGAACAATCGAGTGTGCGTGTTCTGACAGCTGCCTCTATGCAGACGTCTCCACAGAGCCACTTCTGAATGCCCCGCAGCCCAGGACTGAAGGGATACACTAACAAGTGCACCGGTGTGAGCAAGCACATATGCAGAAGGACGTCTTTCATCTCACAGAAGCGCGAACGTCTTGGCGTTCAAGCACATGGCAGAAACAAGGTGTGAACAGATGAGCTGCTGCTATTTTCTCCGTTCGGCATGCTTCGTTGTAGCTCTCTTGCCGGTCGCCGGCTTAGCGGCTTGCTTTGCGCGACTAGGTCTGCGGAGAGAAGGAGATAGCGCCGGAAACCTTGCCTTTTGCCTTCTTCGGCGCTGGAACCTGGTTGCTGCGCCTTCTCTTTGTCCATGTGCACACACACGATTCCTCAGCGAAAACCATGCAGAAACCTTTCCACGAGCACCCAGGGATGTGCACCCAGCACCACGTGCACGCACACGCAGCTAGAGAAAAGCACCTACCTTTTCACACACTGATGCCTAAGCAAACGCGTGGCCACACACACGCACACATCCGCAAGCGCGCCTACTCCCATCTATTGAGGGAAAGACGGACGAGCAACGTCCTGACAGGCTTGAGGGGAAAAACGTCCGTTGATGGTTGGCGTACTGCACGCCCGCCTACGGGGCTGCAGGGGAATCCACATTTGGAAGGTACCTGAAGATGTGTGCCTGTTCTTGGAGCTCCGCTAGTAGGGTAGCAAAGACACTCGTAGGCAGTACTGAATGCTGCTCCGTGCTACTTCTCCTCCGCTGGCAAATGCTTCACAGTCGCCCGAGGAAAGACGTTTAACAATCGATCTCCAAGAGGAACGAAACACATGATGCCATAAGGCGAAAGAATAGCAGGGCATCTCTTCACAAGCTTGTCCCTGATCTATAGCTGAGGGCAAACACTTGTGTGCTTGTGGCAGAGCGTGTGTCTTTCCTGGAAGCGTTTGGGAGTTTTGCTCAGACGCGTGTTTCCTCAAGTTCAAGAATCAAGATCTAGGATACCTGCAGACAGGTGCCTGTTTGTGTGGAGACAGTCTGTTTGAAACTGTGTTCCTCAGCGCCCGCTCTTTCTCCCCGTCGCTCCACACGCCTGGGAGTCCCTTTCTTTCTCTCCACAAGCACGTGTGTTGACTTCGTCGCACATGTGCATCTGCACAAGCGTTGAGCTCAGCAGAGCGTGTCTCTTGACACTTGATGTGCGTTGGCTGTGTCTGCCTGCTCCAGTGAAGAGAGAAACGGGAAATCATCTTGGTAGAGGCAACAAAGCAAAAGCGAGGCAGGATTGACATCTGCTCAACAGAGACGGATTCCCTGCGCTGACACAGTTCACAGTTACACGAGAAGCAATCTGAGCGGTCCATCGACCGGAGACGTGTTTCCCAAGAGGTCGTTTAGCGAGTGAACAGCAGTGTGCGCGACTTTCAGGAGTGTGCCTGGAAAGTGCCAGAATCACCAGAGCATCTGTGCAAAAGCTGCTGCCTCTGTGACCGCATTGAGGCACGTTCCCGTGTCTGCGAGTACATAGACGGCTCTTCGCGTTCACTCCGAGGGAAACGGTCCGCTATTGCTTCTGTGCGTACAGACGCGATTCCCTTGTCTCTTGCGAACACAGGGAACTCTGTGCATCCAAATCTACAGGCTAAGGACGCGTCTGCATATGTTTTGGTGAACAATCGAGTGTGCGTGTTCTGACAGCTGCCTCTATGCAGACGTCTCCACAGAGCCACTTCTGAATGCCCCGCAGCCCAGGACTGAATGGATACACTAACAAGTGCACCGGTGTGAGCAACCACATACGCAGAAGGACGTCTTTCATCTCACAGAAGCGCGAACGTCTTGGCGTTCAAGCACATGGCAGAAACAAGGTGTGAACAGATGAGCTGCTGCTATTTTCTCCGTTCGGCATGCTTGGTTGTAGCTCTCTTGCCGGTCGCCGGCTTAGCGGCTTGCTTTGCGCGACTAGGTCTGCGGAGAGAAGGAGATAGCGCCGGAAACCTTGCCTTTTGCCTTCTTCGGCGCTGGAACCTGGTTGCTGCGCCTTCTCTTTGTCCATGTGCACACACACGATTCCTCAGCGAAAACCATGCAGAAACCTTTCCACGAGCACCCAGGGATGTGCACCCAGCACCACGTGCACGCACACGCAGCTAGAGAAAAGCACCTACCTTTTCACACACTGATGCCTAAGCAAACGCGTGGCCACACACACGCACACATCCGCAAGCGCGCCTACTCCCATCTATTGAGGGAAAGACGGACGAGCAACGTCCTGACAGGCTTGAGGGGAAAAACGTCCGTTGATGGTTGGCGTACTGCACGCCCGCCTACGGGGCTGCAGGGGAATCCACATTTGGAAGGTACCTGAAGATGTGTGCCTGTTCTTGGAGCTCCGCTAGTAGGGTAGCAAAGACACTCGTAGGCAGTACTGAATGCTGCTCCGTGCTACTTCTCCTCCGCTGGCAAATGCTTCACAGTCGCCCGAGGAAAGACGTTTAACAATCGATCTCCAAGAGGAACGAAACACATGATGCCATAAGGCGAAAGAATAGCAGGGCATCTCTTCACAAACTTGTCCCTGATCTATAGCTGAGGGCAAACACTTGTGTGCTTGTGGCAGAGCGTGTGTCTTTCCTGGAAGCGTTTGGGAGTTTTGCTCAGACGCGTGTTTCCTCAAGTTCAAGAATCAAGATCTAGGATACCTGCAGACAGGTGCCTGTTTGTGTGGAGACAGTCTGTTTGAAACTGTGTTCCTCAGCGCCCGCTCTTTCTCCCCGTCGCTCCACACGCCTGGGAGTCCCTTTCTTTCTCTCCACAAGCACGTGTGTTGACTTCGTCGCACATGTGCATCTGCACAAGCGTTGAGCTCAGCAGAGCGTGTCTCTTGACACTTGATGTGCGTTGGCTGTGTCTGCCTGCTCCAGTGAAGAGAGAAACGGGAAATCATCTTGGTAGAGGCAACAAAGCAAAAGCGAGGCAGGATTGACATCTGCTCAACAGAGACGGATTCCCTGCGCTGACACAGTTCACAGTTACACGAGAAGCAATCTGAGCGGTCCATCGACCGGAGACGTGTTTCCCAAGAGGTCGTTTAGCGAGTGAACAGCAGTGTGCGCGACTTTCAGGAGTGTGCCTGGAAAGTGCCAGAATCACCAGAGCATCTGTGCAAAAGCTGCTGCCTCTGTGACCGCATTGAGGCACGTTCCCGTGTCTGCGAGTACATAGACGGCTCTTCGCGTTCACTCCGAGGGAAACGGTCCGCTATTGCTTCTGTGCGTACAGACGCGATTCCCTTGTCTCTTGCGAACACAGGGAACTCTGTGCATCCAAATCTACAGGCTAAGGACGCGTCTGCATATGTTTTGGTGAACAAGCGAGTGTGCGTGTTCTGACAGCTGCCTCTATGCAGACGTCTCCACAGAGCCACTTCTGAATGCCCCGCAGCCCAGGACTGAATGGATACACTAACAAGTGCACCGGTGTGAGCAACCACATACGCAGAAGGACGTCTTTCATCTCACAGAAGCGCGAACGTCTTGGCGTTCAAGCACATGGCAGAAACAAGGTGTGAACAGATGAGCTGCTGCTATTTTCTCCGTTCGGCATGCTTCGTTGTAGCTCTCTTGCCGGTCGCCGGCTTAGCGGCTTGCTTTGCGCGACTAGGTCTGCGGAGAGAAGGAGATAGCGCCGGAAACCTTGCCTTTTGCCTTCTTCGGCGCTGGAACCTGGTTGCTGCGCCTTCTCTTTGTCCATGTGCACACACACGATTCCTCAGCGAAAACCATGCAGAAACCTTTCCACGAGCACCCAGGGATGTGCACCCAGCACCACGTGCACCCAGCACACGCAGCTAGAGAAAAGCACCTACCTTTTCACACACTGATGCCTAAGCAAACGCGTGGCCACACACACGCACACATCCGCAAGCGCGCCTACTCCCATCTATTGAGGGAAAGACGGACGAGCAACGTCCTGACAGGCTTGAGGGGAAAAACATCCGTTGATGGTTGGCGTACTGCACGCCCGCCTACGGGGCTGCAGGGGAATCCACATTTGGAAGGTACCTGAAGATGTGTGCCTGTTCTTGGAGCTCCGCTAGTAGGGTAGCAAAGACACTCGTAGGCAGTACTGAATGCTGCTCCGTGCTACTTCTCCTCCGCTGGCAAATGCTTCACAGTCGCCCTAGGAAAGACGTTTAACAATCGATCTCCAAGAGGAACGAAACACATGATGCCATAAGGCGAAAGAATAGCAGGGCATCTCTTCACAAGCTTGTCCCTGATCTATAGCTGAGGGCAAACACTTGTGTGCTTGTGGCAGAGCGTGTGTCTTTCCTGGAAGCGTTTGGGAGTTTTGCTCAGACGCGTGTTTCCTCAAGTTCAAGAATCAAGATCTAGGATACCTGCAGACAGGTGCCTGTTTGTGTGGAGACAGTCTGTTTGAAACTGTGTTCCTCAGCGCCCGCTCTTTCTCCCCGTCGCTCCACACGCCTGGGAGTCCCTTTCTTTCTCTCCACAAGCACGTGTGTTGACTTCGTCGCACATGTGCATCTGCACAAGCGTTGAGCTCAGCAGAGCGTGTCTCTTGACACTTGATGTGCGTTGGCTGTGTCTGCCTGCTCCAGTGAAGAGAGAAACGGGAAATCATCTTGGTAGAGGCAACAAAGCAAAAGCGAGGCAGGATTGACATCTGCTCAACAGAGACGGATTCCCTGCGCTGACACAGTTCACAGTTACACGAGAAGCAATCTGAGCGGTCCATCGACCGGAGACGTGTTTCCCAAGAGGTCGTTTAGCGAGTGAACAGCAGTGTGCGCGACTTTCAGGAGTGTGCCTGGAAAGTGCCAGAATCACCAGAGCATCTGTGCAAAAGCTGCTGCCTCTGTGACCGCATTGAGGCACGTTCCCGTGTCTGCGAGTACATAGACGGCTCTTCGCGTTCACTCCGAGGGAAACGGTCCGCTATTGCTTCTGTGCGTACAGACGCGATTCCCTTGTCTCTTGCGAACACAGGGAACTCTGTGCATCCAAATCTACAGGCTAAGGACGCGTCTGCATATGTTTTGGTGAACAATCGAGTGTGCGTGTTCTGACAGCTGCCTCTATGCAGACGTCTCCACAGAGCCACTTCTGAATGCCCCGCAGCCCAGGACTGAATGGATACACTAACAAGTGCACCGGTGTGAGCAACCACATACGCAGAAGGACGTCTTTCATCTCACAGAAGCGCGAACGTCTTGGCGTTCAAGCACATGGCAGAAACAAGGTGTGAACAGATGAGCTGCTGCTATTTTCTCCGTTCGGCATGCTTCGTTGTAGCTCTCTTGCCGGTCGTCGGCTTAGCGGCTTGCTTTGCGCGACTAGGTCTGCGGAGAGAAGGAGATAGCGCCGGAAACCTTGCCTTTTGCCTTCATCGGCGCTGGAACCTGGTTGCTGCGCCTTCTCTTTGTCCATGTGCACACACACGATTCCTCAGCGAAAACCATGCAGAAACCTTTCCACGAGCACCCAGGGATGTGCACCCAGCACCACGTGCACGCACACGCAGCTAGAGAAAAGCACCTACCTTTTCACACACTGATGCCTAAGCAAACGCGTGGCCACACACACGCACACATCCGCAAGCGCGCCTACTCCCATCTATTGAGGGAAAGACGGACGAGCAACGTCCTGACAGGCTTGAGGGGAAATACGTCCGTTGATGGTTGGCGTACTGCACGCCCGCCTACGGGGCTGCAGGGGAATCCACATTTGGAAGGTACCTGAAGATGTGTGCCTGTTCTTGGAGCTCCGCTAGTAGGGTAGCAAAGACACTCGTAGGCAGTACTGAATGCTGCTCCGTGCTACTTCTCCTCCGCTGGCAAATGCTTCACAGTCGCCCTAGGAAAGACGTTTAACAATCGATCTCCAAGAGGAACGAAACACATGATGCCATAAGGCGAAAGAATAGCAGGGCATCTCTTCACAAGCTTGTCCCTGATCTATAGCTGAGGGCAAACACTTGTGTGCTTGTGGCAGAGCGTGTGTCTTTCCTGGAAGCGTTTGGGAGTTTTGCTCAGACGCGTGTTTCCTCAAGTTCAAGAATCAAGATCTAGGATACCTGCAGACAGGTGCCTGTTTGTGTGGAGACAGTCTGTTTGAAACTGTGTTCCTCAGCGCCCGCTCTTTCTCCCCGTCGCTCCACACGCCTGGGAGTCCCTTTCTTTCTCTCCACAAGCACGTGTGTTGACTTCGTCGCACATGTGCATCTGCACAAGCGTTGAGCTCAGCAGAGCGTGTCTCTTGACACTTGATGTGCGTTGGCTGTGTCTGCCTGCTCCAGTGAAGAGAGAAACGGGAAATCATCTTGGTAGAGGCAACAAAGCAAAAGCGAGGCAGGATTGACATCTGCTCAACAGAGACGGATTCCCTGCGCTGACACAGTTCACAGTTACACGAGAAGCAATCTGAGCGGTCCATCGACCGGAGACGTGTTTCCCAAGAGGTCGTTTAGCGAGTGAACAGCAGTGTGCGCGACTTTCAGGAGTGTGCCTGGAAAGTGCCAGAATCACCAGAGCATCTGTGCAAAAGCTGCTGCCTCTGTGACCGCATTGAGGCACGTTCCCGTGTCTGCGAGTACATAGACGGCTCTTCGCGTTCACTCCGAGGGAAACGGTCCGCTATTGCTTCTGTGCGTACAGACGCGATTCCCTTGTCTCTTGCGAACACAGGGAACTCTGTGCATCCAAATCTACAGGCTAAGGACGCGTCTGCATATGTTTTGGTGAACAATCGAGTGTGCGTGTTCTGACAGCTGCCTCTATGCAGACGTCTCCACAGAGCCACTTCTGAATGCCCCGCAGCCCAGGACTGAAGGGATACACTAACAAGTGCACCGGTGTGAGCAAGCACATATGCAGAAGGACGTCTTTCATCTCACAGAAGCGCGAACGTCTTGGCGTTCAAGCACATGGCAGAAACAAGGTGTGAACAGATGAGCTGCTGCTATTTTCTCCGTTCGGCATGCTTCGTTGTAGCTCTCTTGCCGGTCGCCGGCTTAGCGGCTTGCTTTGCGCGACTAGGTCTGCGGAGAGAAGGAGATAGCGCCGGAAACCTTGCCTTTTGCCTTCTTCGGCGCTGGAACCTGGTTGCTGCGCCTTCTCTTTGTCCATGTGCACACACACGATTCCTCAGCGAAAACCATGCAGAAACCTTTCCACGAGCACCCAGGGATGTGCACCCAGCACCACGTGCACGCACACGCAGCTAGAGAAAAGCACCTACCTTTTCACACACTGATGCCTAAGCAAACGCGTGGCCACACACACGCACACATCCGCAAGCGCGCCTACTCCCATCTATTGAGGGAAAGACGGACGAGCAACGTCCTGACAGGCTTGAGGGGAAAAACGTCCGTTGATGGTTGGCGTACTGCACGCCCGCCTACGGGGCTGCAGGGGAATCCACATTTGGAAGGTACCTGAAGATGTGTGCCTGTTCTTGGAGCTCCGCTAGTAGGGTAGCAAAGACACTCGTAGGCAGTACTGAATGCTGCTCCGTGCTACTTCTCCTCCGCTGGCAAATGCTTCACAGTCGCCCGAGGAAAGACGTTTAACAATCGATCTCCAAGAGGAACGAAACACATGATGCCATAAGGCGAAAGAATAGCAGGGCATCTCTTCACAAGCTTGTCCCTGATCTATAGCTGAGGGCAAACACTTGTGTGCTTGTGGCAGAGCGTGTGTCTTTCCTGGAAGCGTTTGGGAGTTTTGCTCAGACGCGTGTTTCCTCAAGTTCAAGAATCAAGATCTAGGATACCTGCAGACAGGTGCCTGTTTGTGTGGAGACAGTCTGTTTGAAACTGTGTTCCTCAGCGCCCGCTCTTTCTCCCCGTCGCTCCACACGCCTGGGAGTCCCTTTCTTTCTCTCCACAAGCACGTGTGTTGACTTCGTCGCACATGTGCATCTGCACAAGCGTTGAGCTCAGCAGAGCGTGTCTCTTGACACTTGATGTGCGTTGGCTGTGTCTGCCTGCTCCAGTGAAGAGAGAAACGGGAAATCATCTTGGTAGAGGCAACAAAGCAAAAGCGAGGCAGGATTGACATCTGCTCAACAGAGACGGATTCCCTGCGCTGACACAGTTCACAGTTACACGAGAAGCAATCTGAGCGGTCCATCGACCGGAGACGTGTTTCCCAAGAGGTCGTTTAGCGAGTGAACAGCAGTGTGCGCGACTTTCAGGAGTGTGCCTGGAAAGTGCCAGAATCACCAGAGCATCTGTGCAAAAGCTGCTGCCTCTGTGACCGCATTGAGGCACGTTCCCGTGTCTGCGAGTACATAGACGGCTCTTCGCGTTCACTCCGAGGGAAACGGTCCGCTATTGCTTCTGTGCGTACAGACGCGATTCCCTTGTCTCTTGCGAACACAGGGAACTCTGTGCATCCAAATCTACAGGCTAAGGACGCGTCTGCATATGTTTTGGTGAACAATCGAGTGTGCGTGTTCTGACAGCTGCCTCTATGCAGACGTCTCCACAGAGCCACTTCTGAATGCCCCGCAGCCCAGGACTGAATGGATACACTAACAAGTGCACCGGTGTGAGCAACCACATACGCAGAAGGACGTCTTTCATCTCACAGAAGCGCGAACGTCTTGGCGTTCAAGCACATGGCAGAAACAAGGTGTGAACAGATGAGCTGCTGCTATTTTCTCCGTTCGGCATGCTTCGTTGTAGCTCTCTTGCCGGTCGCCGGCTTAGCGGCTTGCTTTGCGCGACTAGGTCTGCGGAGAGAAGGAGATAGCGCCGGAAACCTTGCCTTTTGCCTTCTTCGGCGCTGGAACCTGGTTGCTGCGCCTTCTCTTTGTCCATGTGCACACACACGATTCCTCAGCGAAAACCATGCAGAAACCTTTCCACGAGCACCCAGGGATGTGCACCCAGCACCACGTGCACGCACACGCAGCTAGAGAAAAGCACCTACCTTTTCACACACTGATGCCTAAGCAAACGCGTGGCCACACACACGCACACATCCGCAAGCGCGCCTACTCCCATCTATTGAGGGAAAGACGGACGAGCAACGTCCTGACAGGCTTGAGGGGAAAAACGTCCGTTGATGGTTGGCGTACTGCACGCCCGCCTACGGGGCTGCAGGGGAATCCACATTTGGAAGGTACCTGAAGATGTGTGCCTGTTCTTGGAGCTCCGCTAGTAGGGTAGCAAAGACACTCGTAGGCAGTACTGAATGCTGCTCCGTGCTACTTCTCCTCCGCTGGCAAATGCTTCACAGTCGCCCTAGGAAAGACGTTTAACAATCGATCTCCAAGAGGAACGAAACACATGATGCCATAAGGCGAAAGAATAGCAGGGCATCTCTTCACAAGCTTGTCCCTGATCTATAGCTGAGGGCAAACACTTGTGTGCTTGTGGCAGAGCGTGTGTCTTTCCTGGAAGCGTTTGGGAGTTTTGCTCAGACGCGTGTTTCCTCAAGTTCAAGAATCAAGATCTAGGATACCTGCAGACAGGTGCCTGTTTGTGTGGAGACAGTCTGTTTGAAACTGTGTTCCTCAGCGCCCGCTCTTTCTCCCCGTCGCTCCACACGCCTGGGAGTCCCTTTCTTTCTCTCCACAAGCACGTGTGTTGACTTCGTCGCACATGTGCATCTGCACAAGCGTTGAGCTCAGCAGAGCGTGTCTCTTGACACTTGATGTGCGTTGGCTGTGTCTGCCTGCTCCAGTGAAGAGAGAAACGGGAAATCATCTTGGTAGAGGCAACAAAGCAAAAGCGAGGCAGGATTGACATCTGCTCAACAGAGACGGATTCCCTGCGCTGACACAGTTCACAGTTACACGAGAAGCAATCTGAGCGGTCCATCGACCGGAGACGTGTTTCCCAAGAGGTCGTTTAGCGAGTGAACAGCAGTGTGCGCGACTTTCAGGAGTGTGCCTGGAAAGTGCCAGAATCACCAGAGCATCTGTGCAAAAGCTGCTGCCTCTGTGACCGCATTGAGGCACGTTCCCGTGCCTGCGAGTACATAGACGGCTCTTCGCGTTCACTCCGAGGGAAACGGTCCGCTATTGCTTCTGTGCGTACAGACGCGATTCCCTTGTCTCTTGCGAACACAGGGAACTCTGTGCATCCAAATCTACAGGCTAAGGACGCGTCTGCATATGTTTTGGTGAACAAGCGAGTGTGCGTGTTCTGACAGCTGCCTCTATGCAGACGTCTCCACAGAGCCACTTCTGAATGCCCCGCAGCCCAGGACTGAAGGGATACACTAACAAGTGCACCGGTGTGAGCAAGCACATATGCAGAAGGACGTCTTTCATCTCACAGAAGCGCGAACGTCTTGGCGTTCAAGCACATGGCAGAAACAAGGTGTGAACAGATGAGCTGCTGCTATTTTCTCCGTTCGGCATGCTTCGTTGTAGCTCTCTTGCCGGTCGCCGGCTTAGCGGCTTGCTTTGCGCGACTAGGTCTGCGGAGAGAAGGAGATAGCGCCGGAAACCTTGCCTTTTGCCTTCTTCGGCGCTGGAACCTGGTTGCTGCGCCTTCTCTTTGTCCATGTGCACACACACGATTCCTCAGCGAAAACCATGCAGAAACCTTTCCACGAGCACCCAGGGATGTGCACCCAGCACCACGTGCACGCACACGCAGCTAGAGAAAAGCACCTACCTTTTCACACACTGATGCCTAAGCAAACGCGTGGCCACACACACGCACACATCCGCAAGCGCGCCTACTCCCATCTATTGAGGGAAAGACGGACGAGCAACGTCCTGACAGGCTTGAGGGGAAAAACGTCCGTTGATGGTTGGCGTACTGCACGCCCGCCTACGGGGCTGCAGGGGAATCCACATTTGGAAGGTACCTGAAGATGTGTGCCTGTTCTTGGAGCTCCGCTAGTAGGGTAGCAAAGACACTCGTAGGCAGTACTGAATGCTGCTCCGTGCTACTTCTCCTCCGCTGGCAAATGCTTCACAGTCGCCCTAGGAAAGACGTTTAACAATCGATCTCCAAGAGGAACGAAACACATGATGCCATAAGGCGAAAGAATAGCAGGGCATCTCTTCACAAGCTTGTCCCTGATCTATAGCTGAGGGCAAACACTTGTGTGCTTGTGGCAGAGCGTGTGTCTTTCCTGGAAGCGTTTGGGAGTTTTGCTCAGACGCGTGTTTCCTCAAGTTCAAGAATCAAGATCTAGGATACCTGCAGACAGGTGCCTGTTTGTGTGGAGACAGTCTGTTTGAAACTGTGTTCCTCAGCGCCCGCTCTTTCTCCCCGTCGCTCCACACGCCTGGGAGTCCCTTTCTTTCTCTCCACAAGCACGTGTGTTGACTTCGTCGCACATGTGCATCTGCACAAGCGTTGAGCTCAGCAGAGCGTGTCTCTTGACACTTGATGTGCGTTGGCTGTGTCTGCCTGCTCCAGTGAAGAGAGAAACGGGAAATCATCTTGGTAGAGGCAACAAAGCAAAAGCGAGGCAGGATTGACATCTGCTCAACAGAGACGGATTCCCTGCGCTGACACAGTTCACAGTTACACGAGAAGCAATCTGAGCGGTCCATCGACCGGAGACGTGTTTCCCAAGAGGTCGTTTAGCGAGTGAACAGCAGTGTGCGCGACTTTCAGGAGTGTGCCTGGAAAGTGCCAGAATCACCAGAGCATCTGTGCAAAAGCTGCTGCCTCTGTGACCGCATTGAGGCACGTTCCCGTGTCTGCGAGTACATAGACGGCTCTTCGCGTTCACTCCGAGGGAAACGGTCCGCTATTGCTTCTGTGCGTACAGACGCGATTCCCTTGTCTCTTGCGAACACAGGGAACTCTGTGCATCCAAATCTACAGGCTAAGGACGCGTCTGCATATGTTTTGGTGAACAATCGAGTGTGCGTGTTCTGACAGCTGCCTCTATGCAGACGTCTCCACAGAGCCACTTCTGAATGCCCCGCAGCCCAGGACTGAATGGATACACTAACAAGTGCACCGGTGTGAGCAACCACATACGCAGAAGGACGTCTTTCATCTCACAGAAGCGCGAACGTCTTGGCGTTCAAGCACATGGCAGAAACAAGGTGTGAACAGATGAGCTGCTGCTATTTTCTCCGTTCGGCATGCTTGGTTGTAGCTCTCTTGCCGGTCGCCGGCTTAGCGGCTTGCTTTGCGCGACTAGGTCTGCGGAGAGAAGGAGATAGCGCCGGAAACCTTGCCTTTTGCCTTCTTCGGCGCTGGAACCTGGTTGCTGCGCCTTCTCTTTGTCCATGTGCACACACACGATTCCTCAGCGAAAACCATGCAGAAACCTTTCCACGAGCACCCAGGGATGTGCACCCAGCACCACGTGCACGCACACGCAGCTAGAGAAAAGCACCTACCTTTTCACACACTGATGCCTAAGCAAACGCGTGGCCACACACACGCACACATCCGCAAGCGCGCCTACTCCCATCTATTGAGGGAAAGACGGACGAGCAACGTCCTGACAGGCTTGAGGGGAAAAACGTCCGTTGATGGTTGGCGTACTGCACGCCCGCCTACGGGGCTGCAGGGGAATCCACATTTGGAAGGTACCTGAAGATGTGTGCCTGTTCTTGGAGCTCCGCTAGTAGGGTAGCAAAGACACTCGTAGGCAGTACTGAATGCTGCTCCGTGCTACTTCTCCTCCGCTGGCAAATGCTTCACAGTCGCCCTAGGAAAGACGTTTAACAATCGATCTCCAAGAGGAACGAAACACATGATGCCATAAGGCGAAAGAATAGCAGGGCATCTCTTCACAAGCTTGTCCCTGATCTATAGCTGAGGGCAAACACTTGTGTGCTTGTGGCAGAGCGTGTGTCTTTCCTGGAAGCGTTTGGGAGTTTTGCTCAGACGCGTGTTTCCTCAAGTTCAAGAATCAAGATCTAGGATACCTGCAGACAGGTGCCTGTTTGTGTGGAGACAGTCTGTTTGAAACTGTGTTCCTCAGCGCCCGCTCTTTCTCCCCGTCGCTCCACACGCCTGGGAGTCCCTTTCTTTCTCTCCACAAGCACGTGTGTTGACTTCGTCGCACATGTGCATCTGCACAAGCGTTGAGCTCAGCAGAGCGTGTCTCTTGACACTTGATGTGCGTTGGCTGTGTCTGCCTGCTCCAGTGAAGAGAGAAACGGGAAATCATCTTGGTAGAGGCAACAAAGCAAAAGCGAGGCAGGATTGACATCTGCTCAACAGAGACGGATTCCCTGCGCTGACACAGTTCACAGTTACACGAGAAGCAATCTGAGCGGTCCATCGACCGGAGACGTGTTTCCCAAGAGGTCGTTTAGCGAGTGAACAGCAGTGTGCGCGACTTTCAGGAGTGTGCCTGGAAAGTGCCAGAATCACCAGAGCATCTGTGCAAAAGCTGCTGCCTCTGTGACCGCATTGAGGCACGTTCCCGTGTCTGCGAGTACATAGACGGCTCTTCGCGTTCACTCCGAGGGAAACGGTCCGCTATTGCTTCTGTGCGTACAGACGCGATTCCCTTGTCTCTTGCGAACACAGGGAACTCTGTGCGTCCAAATCTACAGGCTAAGGACGCGTCTGCATATGTTTTGGTGAACAATCGAGTGTGCGTGTTCTGACAGCTGCCTCTATGCAGACGTCTCCACAGAGCCACTTCTGAATGCCCCGCAGCCCAGGACTGAATGGATACACTAACAAGTGCACCGGTGTGAGCAACCACATACGCAGAAGGACGTCTTTCATCTCACAGAAGCGCGAACGTCTTGGCGTTCAAGCACATGGCAGAAACAAGGTGTGAACAGATGAGCTGCTGCTATTTTCTCCGTTCGGCATGCTTCGTTGTAGCTCTCTTGCCGGTCGCCGGCTTAGCGGCTTGCTTTGCGCGACTAGGTCTGCGGAGAGAAGGAGATAGCGCCGGAAACCTTGCCTTTTGCCTTCTTCGGCGCTGGAACCTGGTTGCTGCGCCTTCTCTTTGTCCATGTGCACACACACGATTCCTCAGCGAAAACCATGCAGAAACCTTTCCACGAGCACCCAGGGATGTGCACCCAGCACCACGTGCACCCAGCACACGCAGCTAGAGAAAAGCACCTACCTTTTCACACACTGATGCCTAAGCAAACGCGTGGCCACACACACGCACACATCCGCAAGCGCGCCTACTCCCATCTATTGAGGGAAAGACGGACGAGCAACGTCCTGACAGGCTTGAGGGGAAAAACGTCCGTTGATGGTTGGCGTACTGCACGCCCGCCTACGGGGCTGCAGGGGAATCCACATTTGGAAGGTACCTGAAGATGTGTGCCTGTTCTTGGAGCTCCGCTAGTAGGGTAGCAAAGACACTCGTAGGCAGTACTGAATGCTGCTCCGTGCTACTTCTCCTCCGCTGGCAAATGCTTCACAGTCGCCCTAGGAAAGACGTTTAACAATCGATCTCCAAGAGGAACGAAACACATGATGCCATAAGGCGAAAGAATAGCAGGGCATCTCTTCACAAGCTTGTCCCTGATCTATAGCTGAGGGCAAACACTTGTGTGCTTGTGGCAGAGCGTGTGTCTTTCCTGGAAGCGTTTGGGAGTTTTGCTCAGACGCGTGTTTCCTCAAGTTCAAGAATCAAGATCTAGGATACCTGCAGACAGGTGCCTGTTTGTGTGGAGACAGTCTGTTTGAAACTGTGTTCCTCAGCGCCCGCTCTTTCTCCCCGTCGCTCCACACGCCTGGGAGTCCCTTTCTTTCTCTCCACAAGCACGTGTGTTGACTTCGTCGCACATGTGCATCTGCACAAGCGTTGAGCTCAGCAGAGCGTGTCTCTTGACACTTGATGTGCGTTGGCTGTGTCTGCGTGCTCCAGTGAAGAGAGAAACGGGAAATCATCTTGGTAGAGGCAACAAAGCAAAAGCGAGGCAGGATTGACATCTGCTCAACAGAGACGGATTCCCTGCGCTGACACAGTTCACAGTTACACGAGAAGCAATCTGAGCGGTCCATCGACCGGAGACGTGTTTCCCAAGAGGTCGTTTAGCGAGTGAACAGCAGTGTGCGCGACTTTCAGGAGTGTGCCTGGAAAGTGCCAGAATCACCAGAGCATCTGTGCAAAAGCTGCTGCCTCTGTGACCGCATTGAGGCACGTTCCCGTGTCTGCGAGTACATAGACGGCTCTTCGCGTTCACTCCGAGGGAAACGGTCCGCTATTGCTTCTGTGCGTACAGACGCGATTCCCTTGTCTCTTGCGAACACAGGGAACTCTGTGCATCCAAATCTACAGGCTAAGGACGCGTCTGCATATGTTTTGGTGAACAATCGAGTGTGCGTGTTCTGACAGCTGCCTCTATGCAGACGTCTCCACAGAGCCACTTCTGAATGCCCCGCAGCCCAGGACTGAAGGGATACACTAACAAGTGCACCGGTGTGAGCAAGCACATATGCAGAAGGACGTCTTTCATCTCACAGAAGCGCGAACGTCTTGGCGTTCAAGCACATGGCAGAAACAAGGTGTGAACAGATGAGCTGCTGCTATTTTCTCCGTTCGGCATGCTTCGTTGTAGCTCTCTTGCCGGTCGCCGGCTTAGCGGCTTGCTTTGCGCGACTAGGTCTGCGGAGAGAAGGAGATAGCGCCGGAAACCTTGCCTTTTGCCTTCTTCGGCGCTGGAACCTGGTTGCTGCGCCTTCTCTTTGTCCATGTGCACACACACGATTCCTCAGCGAAAACCATGCAGAAACCTTTCCACGAGCACCCAGGGATGTGCACCCAGCACCACGTGCACGCACACGCAGCGAGAGAAAAGCACCTACCTTTTCACACACTGATGCCTAAGCAAACGCGTGGCCACACACACGCACACATCCGCAAGCGCGCCTACTCCCATCTATTGAGGGAAAGACGGACGAGCAACGTCCTGACAGGCTTGAGGGGAAAAACGTCCGTTGATGGTTGGCGTACTGCACGCCCGCCTACGGGGCTGCAGGGGAATCCACATTTGGAAGGTACCTGAAGATGTGTGCCTGTTCTTGGAGCTCCGCTAGTAGGGTAGCAAAGACACTCGTAGGCAGTACTGAATGCTGCTCCGTGCTACTTCTCCTCCGCTGGCAAATGCTTCACAGTCGCCCTAGGAAAGACGTTTAACAATCGATCTCCAAGAGGAACGAAACACATGATGCCATAAGGCGAAAGAATAGCAGGGCATCTCTTCACAAGCTTGTCCCTGATCTATAGCTGAGGGCAAACACTTGTGTGCTTGTGGGAGAGCGTGTGTCTTTCCTGGAAGCGTTTGGGAGTTTTGCTCAGACGCGTGTTTCCTCAAGTTCAAGAATCAAGATCTAGGATACCTGCAGACAGGTGCCTGTTTGTGTGGAGACAGTCTGTTTGAAACTGTGTTCCTCAGCGCCCGCTCTTTCTCCCCGTCGCTCCACACGCCTGGGAGTCCCTTTCTTTCTCTCCACAAGCACGTGTGTTGACTTCGTCGCACATGTGCATCTGCACAAGCGTTGAGCTCAGCAGAGCGTGTCTCTTGACACTTGATGTGCGTTGGCTGTGTCTGCGTGCTCCAGTGAAGAGAGAAACGGGAAATCATCTTGGTAGAGGCAACAAAGCAAAAGCGAGGCAGGATTGACATCTGCTCAACAGAGACGGATTCCCTGCGCTGACACAGTTCACAGTTACACGAGAAGCAATCTGAGCGGTCCATCGACCGGAGACGTGTTTCCCAAGAGGTCGTTTAGCGAGTGAACAGCAGTGTGCGCGACTTTCAGGAGTGTGCCTGGAAAGTGCCAGAATCACCAGAGCATCTGTGCAAAAGCTGCTGCCTCTGTGACCGCATTGAGGCACGTTCCCGTGTCTGCGAGTACATAGACGGCTCTTCGCGTTCACTCCGAGGGAAACGGTCCGCTATTGCTTCTGTGCGTACAGACGCGATTCCCTTGTCTCTTGCGAACACAGGGAACTCTGTGCATCCAAATCTACAGGCTAAGGACGCGTCTGCATATGTTTTGGTGAACAATCGAGTGTGCGTGTTCTGACAGCTGCCTCTATGCAGACGTCTCCACAGAGCCACTTCTGAATGCCCCGCAGCCCAGGACTGAATGGATACACTAACAAGTGCACCGGTGTGAGCAACCACATACGCAGAAGGACGTCTTTCATCTCACAGAAGCGCGAACGTCTTGGCGTTCAAGCACATGGCAGAAACAAGGTGTGAACAGATGAGCTGCTGCTATTTTCTCCGTTCGGCATGCTTCGTTGTAGCTCTCTTGCCGGTCGCCGGCTTAGCGGCTTGCTTTGCGCGACTAGGTCTGCGGAGAGAAGGAGATAGCGCCGGAAACCTTGCCTTTTGCCTTCTTCGGCGCTGGAACCTGGTTGCTGCGCCTTCTCTTTGTCCATGTGCACACACACGATTCCTCAGCGAAAACCATGCAGAAACCTTTCCACGAGCACCCAGGGATGTGCACCCAGCACCACGTGCACGCACACGCAGCTAGAGAAAAGCACCTACCTTTTCACACACTGATGCCTAAGCAAACGCGTGGCCACACACACGCACACATCCGCAAGCGCGCCTACTCCCATCTATTGAGGGAAAGACGGACGAGCAACGTCCTGACAGGCTTGAGGGGAAAAACGTCCGTTGATGGTTGGCGTACTGCACGCCCGCCTACGGGGCTGCAGGGGAATCCACATTTGGAAGGTACCTGAAGATGTGTGCCTGTTCTTGGAGCTCCGCTAGTAGGGTAGCAAAGACACTCGTAGGCAGTACTGAATGCTGCTCCGTGCTACTTCTCCTCCGCTGGCAAATGCTTCACAGTCGCCCTAGGAAAGACGTTTAACAATCGATCTCCAAGAGGAACGAAACACATGATGCCATAAGGCGAAAGAATAGCAGGGCATCTCTTCACAAGCTTGTCCCTGATCTATAGCTGAGGGCAAACACTTGTGTGCTTGTGGCAGAGCGTGTGTCTTTCCTGGAAGCGTTTGGGAGTTTTGCTCAGACGCGTGTTTCCTCAAGTTCAAGAATCAAGATCTAGGATACCTGCAGACAGGTGCCTGTTTGTGTGGAGACAGTCTGTTTGAAACTGTGTTCCTCAGCGCCCGCTCTTTCTCCCCGTCGCTCCACACGCCTGGGAGTCCCTTTCTTTCTCTCCACAAGCACGTGTGTTGACTTCGTCGCACATGTGCATCTGCACAAGCGTTGAGCTCAGCAGAGCGTGTCTCTTGACACTTGATGTGCGTTGGCTGTGTCTGCGTGCTCCAGTGAAGAGAGAAACGGGAAATCATCTTGGTAGAGGCAACAAAGCAAAAGCGAGGCAGGATTGACATCTGCTCAACAGAGACGGATTCCCTGCGCTGACACAGTTCACAGTTACACGAGAAGCAATCTGAGCGGTCCATCGACCGGAGACGTGTTTCCCAAGAGGTCGTTTAGCGAGTGAACAGCAGTGTGCGCGACTTTCAGGAGTGTGCCTGGAAAGTGCCAGAATCACCAGAGCATCTGTGCAAAAGCTGCTGCCTCTGTGACCGCATTGAGGCACGTTCCCGTGTCTGCGAGTACATAGACGGCTCTTCGCGTTCACTCCGAGGGAAACGGTCCGCTATTGCTTCTGTGCGTACAGACGCGATTCCCTTGTCTCTTGCGAACACAGGGAACTCTGTGCATCCAAATCTACAGGCTAAGGACGCGTCTGCATATGTTTTGGTGAACAATCGAGTGTGCGTGTTCTGACAGCTGCCTCTATGCAGACGTCTCCACAGAGCCACTTCTGAATGCCCCGCAGCCCAGGACTGAAGGGATACACTAACAAGTGCACCGGTGTGAGCAAGCACATATGCAGAAGGACGTCTTTCATCTCACAGAAGCGCGAACGTCTTGGCGTTCAAGCACATGGCAGAAACAAGGTGTGAACAGATGAGCTGCTGCTATTTTCTCCGTTCGGCATGCTTCGTTGTAGCTCTCTTGCCGGTCGCCGGCTTAGCGGCTTGCTTTGCGCGACTAGGTCTGCGGAGAGAAGGAGATAGCGCCGGAAACCTTGCCTTTTGCCTTCTTCGGCGCTGGAACCTGGTTGCTGCGCCTTCTCTTTGTCCATGTGCACACACACGATTCCTCAGCGAAAACCATGCAGAAACCTTTCCACGAGCACCCAGGGATGTGCACCCAGCACCACGTGCACGCACACGCAGCTAGAGAAAAGCACCTACCTTTTCACACACTGATGCCTAAGCAAACGCGTGGCCACACACACGCACACATCCGCAAGCGCGCCTACTCCCATCTATTGAGGGAAAGACGGACGAGCAACGTCCTGACAGGCTTGAGGGGAAATACGTCCGTTGATGGTTGGCGTACTGCACGCCCGCCTACGGGGCTGCAGGGGAATCCACATTTGGAAGGTACCTGAAGATGTGTGCCTGTTCTTGGAGCTCCGCTAGTAGGGTAGCAAAGACACTCGTAGGCAGTACTGAATGCTGCTCCGTGCTACTTCTCCTCCGCTGGCAAATGCTTCACAGTCGCCCGAGGAAAGACGTTTAACAATCGATCTCCAAGAGGAACGAAACACATGATGCCATAAGGCGAAAGAATAGCAGGGCATCTCTTCACAAGCTTGTCCCTGATCTATAGCTGAGGGCAAACACTTGTGTGGTTGTGGGAGAGCGTGTGTCTTTCCTGGAAGCGTTTGGGAGTTTTGCTCAGACGCGTGTTTCCTCAAGTTCAAGAATCAAGATCTAGGATACCTGCAGACAGGTGCCTGTTTGTGTGGAGACAGTCTGTTTGAAACTGTGTTCCTCAGCGCCCGCTCTTTCTCCCCGTCGCTCCACACGCCTGGGAGTCCCTTTCTTTCTCTCCACAAGCACGTGTGTTGACTTCGTCGCACATGTGCATCTGCACAAGCGTTGAGCTCAGCAGAGCGTGTCTCTTGACACTTGATGTGCGTTGGCTGTGTCTGCGTGCTCCAGTGAAGAGAGAAACGGGAAATCATCTTGGTAGAGGCAACAAAGCAAAAGCGAGGCAGGATTGACATCTGCTCAACAGAGACGGATTCCCTGCGCTGACACAGTTCACAGTTACACGAGAAGCAATCTGAGCGGTCCATCGACCGGAGACGTGTTTCCCAAGAGGTCGTTTAGCGAGTGAACAGCAGTGTGCGCGACTTTCAGGAGTGTGCCTGGAAAGTGCCAGAATCACCAGAGCATCTGTGCAAAAGCTGCTGCCTCTGTGACCGCATTGAGGCACGTTCCCGTGTCTGCGAGTACATAGACGGCTCTTCGCGTTCACTCCGAGGGAAACGGTCCGCTATTGCTTCTGTGCGTACAGACGCGATTCCCTTGTCTCTTGCGAACACAGGGAACTCTGTGCATCCAAATCTACAGGCTAAGGACGCGTCTGCATATGTTTTGGTGAACAATCGAGTGTGCGTGTTCTGACAGCTGCCTCTATGCAGACGTCTCCACAGAGCCACTTCTGAATGCCCCGCAGCCCAGGACTGAATGGATACACTAACAAGTGCACCGGTGTGAGCAACCACATACGCAGAAGGACGTCTTTCATCTCACAGAAGCGCGAACGTCTTGGCGTTCAAGCACATGGCAGAAACAAGGTGTGAACAGATGAGCTGCTGCTATTTTCTCCGTTCGGCATGCTTCGTTGTAGCTCTCTTGCCGGTCGCCGGCTTAGCGGCTTGCTTTGCGCGACTAGGTCTGCGGAGAGAAGGAGATAGCGCCGGAAACCTTGCCTTTTGCCTTCTTCGGCGCTGGAACCTGGTTGCTGCGCCTTCTCTTTGTCCATGTGCACACACACGATTCCTCAGCGAAAACCATGCAGAAACCTTTCCACGAGCACCCAGGGATGTGCACCCAGCACCACGTGCACGCACACGCAGCTAGAGAAAAGCACCTACCTTTTCACACACTGATGCCTAAGCAAACGCGTGGCCACACACACGCACACATCCGCAAGCGCGCCTACTCCCATCTATTGAGGGAAAGACGGACGAGCAACGTCCTGACAGGCTTGAGGGGAAAAACGTCCGTTGATGGTTGGCGTACTGCACGCCCGCCTACGGGGCTGCAGGGGAATCCACATTTGGAAGGTACCTGAAGATGTCTGCCTGTTCTTGGAGCTCCGCTAGTAGGGTAGCAAAGACACTCGTAGGCAGTACTGAATGCTGCTCCGTGCTACTTCTCCTCCGCTGGCAAATGCTTCACAGTCGCCCTAGGAAAGACGTTTAACAATCGATCTCCAAGAGGAACGAAACACATGATGCCATAAGGCGAAAGAATAGCAGGGCATCTCTTCACAAGCTTGTCCCTGATCTATAGCTGAGGGCAAACACTTGTGTGCTTGTGGCAGAGCGTGTGTCTTTCCTGGAAGCGTTTGGGAGTTTTGCTCAGACGCGTGTTTCCTCAAGTTCAAGAATCAAGATCTAGGATACCTGCAGACAGGTGCCTGTTTGTGTGGAGACAGTCTGTTTGAAACTGTGTTCCTCAGCGCCCGCTCTTTCTCCCCGTCGCTCCACACGCCTGGGAGTCCCTTTCTTTCTCTCCACAAGCACGTGTGTTGACTTCGTCGCACATGTGCATCTGCACAAGCGTTGAGCTCAGCAGAGCGTGTCTCTTGACACTTGATGTGCGTTGGCTGTGTCTGCGTGCTCCAGTGAAGAGAGAAACGGGAAATCATCTTGGTAGAGGCAACAAAGCAAAAGCGAGGCAGGATTGACATCTGCTCAACAGAGACGGATTCCCTGCGCTGACACAGTTCACAGTTACACGAGAAGCAATCTGAGCGGTCCATCGACCGGAGACGTGTTTCCCAAGAGGTCGTTTAGCGAGTGAACAGCAGTGTGCGCGACTTTCAGGAGTGTGCCTGGAAAGTGCCAGAATCACCAGAGCATCTGTGCAAAAGCTGCTGCCTCTGTGACCGCATTGAGGCACGTTCCCGTGTCTGCGAGTACATAGACGGCTCTTCGCGTTCACTCCGAGGGAAACGGTCCGCTATTGCTTCTGTGCGTACAGACGCGATTCCCTTGTCTCTTGCGAACACAGGGAACTCTGTGCATCCAAATCTACAGGCTAAGGACGCGTCTGCATATGTTTTGGTGAACAAGCGAGTGTGCGTGTTCTGACAGCTGCCTCTATGCAGACGTCTCCACAGAGCCACTTCTGAATGCCCCGCAGCCCAGGACTGAATGGATACACTAACAAGTGCACCGGTGTGAGCAACCACATACGCAGAAGGACGTCTTTCATCTCACAGAAGCGCGAACGTCTTGGCGTTCAAGCACATGGCAGAAACAAGGTGTGAACAGATGAGCTGCTGCTATTTTCTCCGTTCGGCATGCTTCGTTGTAGCTCTCTTGCCGGTCGCCGGCTTAGCGGCTTGCTTTGCGCGACTAGGTCTGCGGAGAGAAGGAGATAGCGCCGGAAACCTTGCCTTTTGCCTTCTTCGGCGCTGGAACCTGGTTGCTGCGCCTTCTCTTTGTCCATGTGCACACACACGATTCCTCAGCGAAAACCATGCAGAAACCTTTCCACGAGCACCCAGGGATGTGCACCCAGCACCACGTGCACCCAGCACACGCAGCTAGAGAAAAGCACCTACCTTTTCACACACTGATGCCTAAGCAAACGCGTGGCCACACACACGCACACATCCGCAAGCGCGCCTACTCCCATCTATTGAGGGAAAGACGGACGAGCAACGTCCTGACAGGCTTGAGGGGAAAAACGTCCGTTGATGGTTGGCGTACTGCACGCCCGCCTACGGGGCTGCAGGGGAATCCACATTTGGAAGGTACCTGAAGATGTGTGCCTGTTCTTGGAGCTCCGCTAGTAGGGTAGCAAAGACACTCGTAGGCAGTACTGAATGCTGCTCCGTGCTACTTCTCCTCCGCTGGCAAATGCTTCACAGTCGCCCGAGGAAAGACGTTTAACAATCGATCTCCAAGAGGAACGAAACACATGATGCCATAAGGCGAAAGAATAGCAGGGCATCTCTTCACAAGCTTGTCCCTGATCTATAGCTGAGGGCAAACACTTGTGTGGTTGTGGGAGAGCGTGTGTCTTTCCTGGAAGCGTTTGGGAGTTTTGCTCAGACGCGTGTTTCCTCAAGTTCAAGAATCAAGATCTAGGATACCTGCAGACAGGTGCCTGTTTGTGTGGAGACAGTCTGTTTGAAACTGTGTTCCTCAGCGCCCGCTCTTTCTCCCCGTCGCTCCACACGCCTGGGAGTCCCTTTCTTTCTCTCCACAAGCACGTGTGTTGACTTCGTCGCACATGTGCATCTGCACAAGCGTTGAGCTCAGCAGAGCGTGTCTCTTGACACTTGATGTGCGTTGGCTGTGTCTGCGTGCTCCAGTGAAGAGAGAAACGGGAAATCATCTTGGTAGAGGCAACAAAGCAAAAGCGAGGCAGGATTGACATCTGCTCAACAGAGACGGATTCCCTGCGCTGACACAGTTCACAGTTACACGAGAAGCAATCTGAGCGGTCCATCGACCGGAGACGTGTTTCCCAAGAGGTCGTTTAGCGAGTGAACAGCAGTGTGCGCGACTTTCAGGAGTGTGCCTGGAAAGTGCCAGAATCACCAGAGCATCTGTGCAAAAGCTGCTGCCTCTGTGACCGCATTGAGGCACGTTCCCGTGTCTGCGAGTACATAGACGGCTCTTCGCGTTCACTCCGAGGGAAACGGTCCGCTATTGCTTCTGTGCGTACAGACGCGATTCCCTTGTCTCTTGCGAACACAGGGAACTCTGTGCATCCAAATCTACAGGCTAAGGACGCGTCTGCATATGTTTTGGTGAACAATCGAGTGTGCGTGTTCTGACAGCTGCCTCTATGCAGACGTCTCCACAGAGCCACTTCTGAATGCCCCGCAGCCCAGGACTGAATGGATACACTAACAAGTGCACCGGTGTGAGCAACCACATACGCAGAAGGACGTCTTTCATCTCACAGAAGCGCGAACGTCTTGGCGTTCAAGCACATGGCAGAAACAAGGTGTGAACAGATGAGCTGCTGCTATTTTCTCCGTTCGGCATGCTTCGTTGTAGCTCTCTTGCCGGTCGCCGGCTTAGCGGCTTGCTTTGCGCGACTAGGTCTGCGGAGAGAAGGAGATAGCGCCGGAAACCTTGCCTTTTGCCTTCTTCGGCGCTGGAACCTGGTTGCTGCGCCTTCTCTTTGTCCATGTGCACACACACGATTCCTCAGCGAAAACCATGCAGAAACCTTTCCACGAGCACCCAGGGATGTGCACCCAGCACCACGTGCACGCACACGCAGCTAGAGAAAAGCACCTACCTTTTCACACACTGATGCCTAAGCAAACGCGTGGCCACACACACGCACACATCCGCAAGCGCGCCTACTCCCATCTATTGAGGGAAAGACGGACGAGCAACGTCCTGACAGGCTTGAGGGGAAAAACGTCCGTTGATGGTTGGCGTACTGCACGCCCGCCTACGGGGCTGCAGGGGAATCCACATTTGGAAGGTACCTGAAGATGTCTGCCTGTTCTTGGAGCTCCGCTAGTAGGGTAGCAAAGACACTCGTAGGCAGTACTGAATGCTGCTCCGTGCTACTTCTCCTCCGCTGGCAAATGCTTCACAGTCGCCCTAGGAAAGACGTTTAACAATCGATCTCCAAGAGGAACGAAACACATGATGCCATAAGGCGAAAGAATAGCAGGGCATCTCTTCACAAGCTTGTCCCTGATCTATAGCTGAGGGCAAACACTTGTGTGCTTGTGGCAGAGCGTGTGTCTTTCCTGGAAGCGTTTGGGAGTTTTGCTCAGACGCGTGTTTCCTCAAGTTCAAGAATCAAGATCTAGGATACCTGCAGACAGGTGCCTGTTTGTGTGGAGACAGTCTGTTTGAAACTGTGTTCCTCAGCGCCCGCTCTTTCTCCCCGTCGCTCCACACGCCTGGGAGTCCCTTTCTTTCTCTCCACAAGCACGTGTGTTGACTTCGTCGCACATGTGCATCTGCACAAGCGTTGAGCTCAGCAGAGCGTGTCTCTTGACACTTGATGTGCGTTGGCTGTGTCTGCCTGCTCCAGTGAAGAGAGAAACGGGAAATCATCTTGGTAGAGGCAACAAAGCAAAAGCGAGGCAGGATTGACATCTGCTCAACAGAGACGGATTCCCTGCGCTGACACAGTTCACAGTTACACGAGAAGCAATCTGAGCGGTCCATCGACCGGAGACGTGTTTCCCAAGAGGTCGTTTAGCGAGTGAACAGCAGTGTGCGCGACTTTCAGGAGTGTGCCTGGAAAGTGCCAGAATCACCAGAGCATCTGTGCAAAAGCTGCTGCCTCTGTGACCGCATTGAGGCACGTTCCCGTGTCTGCGAGTACATAGACGGCTCTTCGCGTTCACTCCGAGGGAAACGGTCCGCTATTGCTTCTGTGCGTACAGACGCGATTCCCTTGTCTCTTGCGAACACAGGGAACTCTGTGCATCCAAATCTACAGGCTAAGGACGCGTCTGCATATGTTTTGGTGAACAAGCGAGTGTGCGTGTTCTGACAGCTGCCTCTATGCAGACGTCTCCACAGAGCCACTTCTGAATGCCCCGCAGCCCAGGACTGAATGGATACACTAACAAGTGCACCGGTGTGAGCAACCACATACGCAGAAGGACGTCTTTCATCTCACAGAAGCGCGAACGTCTTGGCGTTCAAGCACATGGCAGAAACAAGGTGTGAACAGATGAGCTGCTGCTATTTTCTCCGTTCGGCATGCTTCGTTGTAGCTCTCTTGCCGGTCGCCGGCTTAGCGGCTTGCTTTGCGCGACTAGGTCTGCGGAGAGAAGGAGATAGCGCCGGAAACCTTGCCTTTTGCCTTCTTCGGCGCTGGAACCTGGTTGCTGCGCCTTCTCTTTGTCCATGTGCACACACACGATTCCTCAGCGAAAACCATGCAGAAACCTTTCCACGAGCACCCAGGGATGTGCACCCAGCACCACGTGCACCCAGCACACGCAGCTAGAGAAAAGCACCTACCTTTTCACACACTGATGCCTAAGCAAACGCGTGGCCACACACACGCACACATCCGCAAGCGCGCCTACTCCCATCTATTGAGGGAAAGACGGACGAGCAACGTCCTGACAGGCTTGAGGGGAAAAACGTCCGTTGATGGTTGGCGTACTGCACGCCCGCCTACGGGGCTGCAGGGGAATCCACATTTGGAAGGTACCTGAAGATGTGTGCCTGTTCTTGGAGCTCCGCTAGTAGGGTAGCAAAGACACTCGTAGGCAGTACTGAATGCTGCTCCGTGCTACTTCTCCTCCGCTGGCAAATGCTTCACAGTCGCCCTAGGAAAGACGTTTAACAATCGATCTCCAAGAGGAACGAAACACATGATGCCATAAGGCGAAAGAATAGCAGGGCATCTCTTCACAAGCTTGTCCCTGATCTATAGCTGAGGGCAAACACTTGTGTGCTTGTGGCAGAGCGTGTGTCTTTCCTGGAAGCGTTTGGGAGTTTTGCTCAGACGCGTGTTTCCTCAAGTTCAAGAATCAAGATCTAGGATACCTGCAGACAGGTGCCTGTTTGTGTGGAGACAGTCTGTTTGAAACTGTGTTCCTCAGCGCCCGCTCTTTCTCCCCGTCGCTCCACACGCCTGGGAGTCCCTTTCTTTCTCTCCACAAGCACGTGTGTTGACTTCGTCGCACATGTGCATCTGCACAAGCGTTGAGCTCAGCAGAGCGTGTCTCTTGACACTTGATGTGCGTTGGCTGTGTCTGCGTGCTCCAGTGAAGAGAGAAACGGGAAATCATCTTGGTAGAGGCAACAAAGCAAAAGCGAGGCAGGATTGACATCTGCTCAACAGAGACGGATTCCCTGCGCTGACACAGTTCACAGTTACACGAGAAGCAATCTGAGCGGTCCATCGACCGGAGACGTGTTTCCCAAGAGGTCGTTTAGCGAGTGAACAGCAGTGTGCGCGACTTTCAGGAGTGTGCCTGGAAAGTGCCAGAATCACCAGAGCATCTGTGCAAAAGCTGCTGCCTCTGTGACCGCATTGAGGCACGTTCCCGTGTCTGCGAGTACATAGACGGCTCTTCGCGTTCACTCCGAGGGAAACGGTCCGCTATTGCTTCTGTGCGTACAGACGCGATTCCCTTGTCTCTTGCGAACACAGGGAACTCTGTGCATCCAAATCTACAGGCTAAGGACGCGTCTGCATATGTTTTGGTGAACAATCGAGTGTGCGTGTTCTGACAGCTGCCTCTATGCAGACGTCTCCACAGAGCCACTTCTGAATGCCCCGCAGCCCAGGACTGAAGGGATACACTAACAAGTGCACCGGTGTGAGCAACCACATACGCAGAAGGACGTCTTTCATCTCACAGAAGCGCGAACGTCTTGGCGTTCAAGCACATGGCAGAAACAAGGTGTGAACAGATGAGCTGCTGCTATTTTCTCCGTTCGGCATGCTTCGTTGTAGCTCTCTTGCCGGTCGCCGGCTTAGCGGCTTGCTTTGCGCGACTAGGTCTGCGGAGAGAAGGAGATAGCGCCGGAAACCTTGCCTTTTGCCTTCTTCGGCGCTGGAACCTGGTTGCTGCGCCTTCTCTTTGTCCATGTGCACACACACGATTCCTCAGCGAAAACCATGCAGAAACCTTTCCACGAGCACCCAGGGATGTGCACCCAGCACCACGTGCACCCAGCACACGCAGCTAGAGAAAAGCACCTACCTTTTCACACACTGATGCCTAAGCAAACGCGTGGCCACACACACGCACACATCCGCAAGCGCGCCTACTCCCATCTATTGAGGGAAAGACGGACGAGCAACGTCCTGACAGGCTTGAGGGGAAAAACGTCCGTTGATGGTTGGCGTACTGCACGCCCGCCTACGGGGCTGCAGGGGAATCCACATTTGGAAGGTACCTGAAGATGTGTGCCTGTTCTTGGAGCTCCGCTAGTAGGGTAGCAAAGACACTCGTAGGCAGTACTGAATGCTGCTCCGTGCTACTTCTCCTCCGCTGGCAAATGCTTCACAGTCGCCCTAGGAAAGACGTTTAACAATCGATCTCCAAGAGGAACGAAACACATGATGCCATAAGGCGAAAGAATAGCAGGGCATCTCTTCACAAGCTTGTCCCTGATCTATAGCTGAGGGCAAACACTTGTGTGCTTGTGGCAGAGCGTGTGTCTTTCCTGGAAGCGTTTGGGAGTTTTGCTCAGACGCGTGTTTCCTCAAGTTCAAGAATCAAGATCTAGGATACCTGCAGACAGGTGCCTGTTTGTGTGGAGACAGTCTGTTTGAAACTGTGTTCCTCAGCGCCCGCTCTTTCTCCCCGTCGCTCCACACGCCTGGGAGTCCCTTTCTTTCTCTCCACAAGCACGTGTGTTGACTTCGTCGCACATGTGCATCTGCACAAGCGTTGAGCTCAGCAGAGCGTGTCTCTTGACACTTGATGTGCGTTGGCTGTGTCTGCGTGCTCCAGTGAAGAGAGAAACGGGAAATCATCTTGGTAGAGGCAACAAAGCAAAAGCGAGGCAGGATTGACATCTGCTCAACAGAGACGGATTCCCTGCGCTGACACAGTTCACAGTTACACGAGAAGCAATCTGAGCGGTCCATCGACCGGAGACGTGTTTCCCAAGAGGTCGTTTAGCGAGTGAACAGCAGTGTGCGCGACTTTCAGGAGTGTGCCTGGAAAGTGCCAGAATCACCAGAGCATCTGTGCAAAAGCTGCTGCCTCTGTGACCGCATTGAGGCACGTTCCCGTGTCTGCGAGTACATAGACGGCTCTTCGCGTTCACTCCGAGGGAAACGGTCCGCTATTGCTTCTGTGCGTACAGACGCGATTCCCTTGTCTCTTGCGAACACAGGGAACTCTGTGCATCCAAATCTACAGGCTAAGGACGCGTCTGCATATGTTTTGGTGAACAATCGAGTGTGCGTGTTCTGACAGCTGCCTCTATGCAGACGTCTCCACAGAGCCACTTCTGAATGCCCCGCAGCCCAGGACTGAAGGGATACACTAACAAGTGCACCGGTGTGAGCAAGCACATATGCAGAAGGACGTCTTTCATCTCACAGAAGCGCGAACGTCTTGGCGTTCAAGCACATGGCAGAAACAAGGTGTGAACAGATGAGCTGCTGCTATTTTCTCCGTTCGGCATGCTTCGTTGTAGCTCTCTTGCCGGTCGCCGGCTTAGCGGCTTGCTTTGCGCGACTAGGTCTGCGGAGAGAAGGAGATAGCGCCGGAAACCTTGCCTTTTGCCTTCTTCGGCGCTGGAACCTGGTTGCTGCGCCTTCTCTTTGTCCATGTGCACACACACGATTCCTCAGCGAAAACCATGCAGAAACCTTTCCACGAGCACCCAGGGATGTGCACCCAGCACCACGTGCACGCACACGCAGCTAGAGAAAAGCACCTACCTTTTCACACACTGATGCCTAAGCAAACGCGTGGCCACACACACGCACACATCCGCAAGCGCGCCTACTCCCATCTATTGAGGGAAAGACGGACGAGCAACGTCCTGACAGGCTTGAGGGGAAATACGTCCGTTGATGGTTGGCGTACTGCACGCCCGCCTACGGGGCTGCAGGGGAATCCACATTTGGAAGGTACCTGAAGATGTGTGCCTGTTCTTGGAGCTCCGCTAGTAGGGTAGCAAAGACACTCGTAGGCAGTACTGAATGCTGCTCCGTGCTACTTCTCCTCCGCTGGCAAATGCTTCACAGTCGCCCGAGGAAAGACGTTTAACAATCGATCTCCAAGAGGAACGAAACACATGATGCCATAAGGCGAAAGAATAGCAGGGCATCTCTTCACAAGCTTGTCCCTGATCTATAGCTGAGGGCAAACACTTGTGTGGTTGTGGGAGAGCGTGTGTCTTTCCTGGAAGCGTTTGGGAGTTTTGCTCAGACGCGTGTTTCCTCAAGTTCAAGAATCAAGATCTAGGATACCTGCAGACAGGTGCCTGTTTGTGTGGAGACAGTCTGTTTGAAACTGTGTTCCTCAGCGCCCGCTCTTTCTCCCCGTCGCTCCACACGCCTGGGAGTCCCTTTCTTTCTCTCCACAAGCACGTGTGTTGACTTCGTCGCACATGTGCATCTGCACAAGCGTTGAGCTCAGCAGAGCGTGTCTCTTGACACTTGATGTGCGTTGGCTGTGTCTGCCTGCTCCAGTGAAGAGAGAAACGGGAAATCATCTTGGTAGAGGCAACAAAGCAAAAGCGAGGCAGGATTGACATCTGCTCAACAGAGACGGATTCCCTGCGCTGACACAGTTCACAGTTACACGAGAAGCAATCTGAGCGGTCCATCGACCGGAGACGTGTTTCCCAAGAGGTCGTTTAGCGAGTGAACAGCAGTGTGCGCGACTTTCAGGAGTGTGCCTGGAAAGTGCCAGAATCACCAGAGCATCTGTGCAAAAGCTGCTGCCTCTGTGACCGCATTGAGGCACGTTCCCGTGTCTGCGAGTACATAGACGGCTCTTCGCGTTCACTCCGAGGGAAACGGTCCGCTATTGCTTCTGTGCGTACAGACGCGATTCCCTTGTCTCTTGCGAACACAGGGAACTCTGTGCATCCAAATCTACAGGCTAAGGACGCGTCTGCATATGTTTTGGTGAACAATCGAGTGTGCGTGTTCTGACAGCTGCCTCTATGCAGACGTCTCCACAGAGCCACTTCTGAATGCCCCGCAGCCCAGGACTGAATGGATACACTAACAAGTGCACCGGTGTGAGCAACCACATACGCAGAAGGACGTCTTTCATCTCACAGAAGCGCGAACGTCTTGGCGTTCAAGCACATGGCAGAAACAAGGTGTGAACAGATGAGCTGCTGCTATTTTCTCCGTTCGGCATGCTTCGTTGTAGCTCTCTTGCCGGTCGCCGGCTTAGCGGCTTGCTTTGCGCGACTAGGTCTGCGGAGAGAAGGAGATAGCGCCGGAAACCTTGCCTTTTGCCTTCTTCGGCGCTGGAACCTGGTTGCTGCGCCTTCTCTTTGTCCATGTGCACACACACGATTCCTCAGCGAAAACCATGCAGAAACCTTTCCACGAGCACCCAGGGATGTGCACCCAGCACCACGTGCACGCACACGCAGCTAGAGAAAAGCACCTACCTTTTCACACACTGATGCCTAAGCAAACGCGTGGCCACACACACGCACACATCCGCAAGCGCGCCTACTCCCATCTATTGAGGGAAAGACGGACGAGCAACGTCCTGACAGGCTTGAGGGGAAAAACGTCCGTTGATGGTTGGCGTACTGCACGCCCGCCTACGGGGCTGCAGGGGAATCCACATTTGGAAGGTACCTGAAGATGTCTGCCTGTTCTTGGAGCTCCGCTAGTAGGGTAGCAAAGACACTCGTAGGCAGTACTGAATGCTGCTCCGTGCTACTTCTCCTCCGCTGGCAAATGCTTCACAGTCGCCCTAGGAAAGACGTTTAACAATCGATCTCCAAGAGGAACGAAACACATGATGCCATAAGGCGAAAGAATAGCAGGGCATCTCTTCACAAGCTTGTCCCTGATCTATAGCTGAGGGCAAACACTTGTGTGCTTGTGGCAGAGCGTGTGTCTTTCCTGGAAGCGTTTGGGAGTTTTGCTCAGACGCGTGTTTCCTCAAGTTCAAGAATCAAGATCTAGGATACCTGCAGACAGGTGCCTGTTTGTGTGGAGACAGTCTGTTTGAAACTGTGTTCCTCAGCGCCCGCTCTTTCTCCCCGTCGCTCCACACGCCTGGGAGTCCCTTTCTTTCTCTCCACAAGCACGTGTGTTGACTTCGTCGCACATGTGCATCTGCACAAGCGTTGAGCTCAGCAGAGCGTGTCTCTTGACACTTGATGTGCGTTGGCTGTGTCTGCGTGCTCCAGTGAAGAGAGAAACGGGAAATCATCTTGGTAGAGGCAACAAAGCAAAAGCGAGGCAGGATTGACATCTGCTCAACAGAGACGGATTCCCTGCGCTGACACAGTTCACAGTTACACGAGAAGCAATCTGAGCGGTCCATCGACCGGAGACGTGTTTCCCAAGAGGTCGTTTAGCGAGTGAACAGCAGTGTGCGCGACTTTCAGGAGTGTGCCTGGAAAGTGCCAGAATCACCAGAGCATCTGTGCAAAAGCTGCTGCCTCTGTGACCGCATTGAGGCACGTTCCCGTGTCTGCGAGTACATAGACGGCTCTTCGCGTTCACTCCGAGGGAAACGGTCCGCTATTGCTTCTGTGCGTACAGACGCGATTCCCTTGTCTCTTGCGAACACAGGGAACTCTGTGCATCCAAATCTACAGGCTAAGGACGCGTCTGCATATGTTTTGGTGAACAATCGAGTGTGCGTGTTCTGACAGCTGCCTCTATGCAGACGTCTCCACAGAGCCACTTCTGAATGCCCCGCAGCCCAGGACTGAAGGGATACACTAACAAGTGCACCGGTGTGAGCAAGCACATATGCAGAAGGACGTCTTTCATCTCACAGAAGCGCGAACGTCTTGGCGTTCAAGCACATGGCAGAAACAAGGTGTGAACAGATGAGCTGCTGCTATTTTCTCCGTTCGGCATGCTTCGTTGTAGCTCTCTTGCCGGTCGCCGGCTTAGCGGCTTGCTTTGCGCGACTAGGTCTGCGGAGAGAAGGAGATAGCGCCGGAAACCTTGCCTTTTGCCTTCTTCGGCGCTGGAACCTGGTTGCTGCGCCTTCTCTTTGTCCATGTGCACACACACGATTCCTCAGCGAAAACCATGCAGAAACCTTTCCACGAGCACCCAGGGATGTGCACCCAGCACCACGTGCACGCACACGCAGCTAGAGAAAAGCACCTACCTTTTCACACACTGATGCCTAAGCAAACGCGTGGCCACACACACGCACACATCCGCAAGCGCGCCTACTCCCATCTATTGAGGGAAAGACGGACGAGCAACGTCCTGACAGGCTTGAGGGGAAATACGTCCGTTGATGGTTGGCGTACTGCACGCCCGCCTACGGGGCTGCAGGGGAATCCACATTTGGAAGGTACCTGAAGATGTGTGCCTGTTCTTGGAGCTCCGCTAGTAGGGTAGCAAAGACACTCGTAGGCAGTACTGAATGCTGCTCCGTGCTACTTCTCCTCCGCTGGCAAATGCTTCACAGTCGCCCGAGGAAAGACGTTTAACAATCGATCTCCAAGAGGAACGAAACACATGATGCCATAAGGCGAAAGAATAGCAGGGCATCTCTTCACAAGCTTGTCCCTGATCTATAGCTGAGGGCAAACACTTGTGTGCTTGTGGCAGAGCGTGTGTCTTTCCTGGAAGCGTTTGGGAGTTTTGCTCAGACGCGTGTTTCCTCAAGTTCAAGAATCAAGATCTAGGATACCTGCAGACAGGTGCCTGTTTGTGTGGAGACAGTCTGTTTGAAACTGTGTTCCTCAGCGCCCGCTCTTTCTCCCCGTCGCTCCACACGCCTGGGAGTCCCTTTCTTTCTCTCCACAAGCACGTGTGTTGACTTCGTCGCACATGTGCATCTGCACAAGCGTTGAGCTCAGCAGAGCGTGTCTCTTGACACTTGATGTGCGTTGGCTGTGTCTGCCTGCTCCAGTGAAGAGAGAAACGGGAAATCATCTTGGTAGAGGCAACAAAGCAAAAGCGAGGCAGGATTGACATCTGCTCAACAGAGACGGATTCCCTGCGCTGACACAGTTCACAGTTACACGAGAAGCAATCTGAGCGGTCCATCGACCGGAGACGTGTTTCCCAAGAGGTCGTTTAGCGAGTGAACAGCAGTGTGCGCGACTTTCAGGAGTGTGCCTGGAAAGTGCCAGAATCACCAGAGCATCTGTGCAAAAGCTGCTGCCTCTGTGACCGCATTGAGGCACGTTCCCGTGTCTGCGAGTACATAGACGGCTCTTCGCGTTCACTCCGAGGGAAACGGTCCGCTATTGCTTCTGTGCGTACAGACGCGATTCCCTTGTCTCTTGCGAACACAGGGAACTCTGTGCATCCAAATCTACAGGCTAAGGACGCGTCTGCATATGTTTTGGTGAACAAGCGAGTGTGCGTGTTCTGACAGCTGCCTCTATGCAGACGTCTCCACAGAGCCACTTCTGAATGCCCCGCAGCCCAGGACTGAATGGATACACTAACAAGTGCACCGGTGTGAGCAACCACATACGCAGAAGGACGTCTTTCATCTCACAGAAGCGCGAACGTCTTGGCGTTCAAGCACATGGCAGAAACAAGGTGTGAACAGATGAGCTGCTGCTATTTTCTCCGTTCG